>NC_092697.1:19886420-20516703 GCF_964275005.1 Diadema setosum
CGATAACGTTGCGGTTTCTGTCTATTTCTATCACGCTTTCGTATTCTGCATAGACCATTACATTTACAGTTTCCGGTAGTGCTGTAGCAATTTGCATCTCTAGTCGGACGTTGCCATGTTTATGCAAGTTGAAGCAATCTCCCGTAGAAAGATCCGGTGTCATGTCAAACGCATACAGCGTGTAACCCTTGTTGTAATCGGTGCGGGTAATTTGATTTCCCTTGTCTTGGAACATGGAATTGATGCCCGAAATGAGTGTCTGGTATGCCAGGATGTAGTTTGAGTCACGTCCCGAAAAGTTTGGACGGACAGGTTTCCAAGGTATTTGCTCCGAGTCTGCGTACAAGGCCAGAAAGTTCAGATCGTAATGATGAAAGTTGAAAGGATTTTTGGTGTAGTCCCCGTTGAAAGTCGTGTTACTGACGCAGCCAATCACCAGTCGTTTTGGCAACTGCCCAAGTATGAGGCTTTCTCTGGTGAAAGACAAGTTCCCTCTTGGTATCGAAAATGTTTTGACCTCAGCACGTCGGATGGGGTATTTAGCCGTTTGCGTTTCCAATGTCTTGGCATGGAGGAGGGCTGCCTCAGGGCTTAGTTTAACTCTTCTCACATGCAGCGATGCACTGGTGATGAGAACTTTGTAATTGTCATTCTCGGCGGCTGACATAAGACTGAAGCTGTTTTTGTTGCGATCGAGTTTAAGTTTAATGTCCACACCACCGAGGAGTAGCCTGTCTTGAAAGACCATGTCCAGATGGAGGACACCCACCATGTCCACGGTCTTGCTTTCTTGTATAAAACGATGCCTTTCCTTCAGACCCTGGTTACCACCATCCGTGCGCAGGGGGTTCCCATCATCCATGTGACCGGGCGTGTCTTTGTAAAAGAGAGCGGAGGTGAGCTGAGATTCTTTGGCTTGGGGCCCGTAGGTAAGCAGCGTTTCAAGGGCAGCTCTGTAAGCGTAAGTGTTGGTTGACGGGGTAACGAGTCTGTCGTTCAGCGTCAAGTCCACGTCGCTAAACAGGGAGTGCAAGAACATGTTGGTAGGCCCAACTTGAGCATCTTGAGCCAAAGGGGTGCCATCACCATTGACTTCTTTTGCCTGTACATGGAGTAAACTTTGCGAGAGGTCAGTGTATTCCTCCGTCGACCCTTGGAGATGGAACTGGATTGGCGTTGCATCCGATATGTTTGTTAGGGGGAAAAATTGCACCCATTTCCCCTTCTCCACCGTCGTCTGGGTCGGTGGGATGCTGAATAAGTCAATTTCTGACTTTGAGCATTCACACGACATGTGATGTATTCTCTCCATCTTTAAGTTGGGTGGTAGGATGGGGAGGGAGATCTAGCGGTCAAAGATGTCTGAAGTTCTTCTCCTTCTCTTAGCTGGCAGCGAACTGACGCTCCCTTTTACCCTTTTTTTTACCCGGCCGCCCGTCGTCTTGGAAGCGAAATCCCGACCCAACTTTTTTAGGTTGGATATAGTGGCGGATGCGATTGTCTGTCCATTTGCGACGTCACGCATTACATTTACCCCTGTCTGCAATGCTTTCTTCCCCAGTAATTTCCCCCCTGATTTTACAATAGGGATAGCTGATCGAAGAAGCCCTTTTAACATACTGCCCAATCCATAGCCCCTTTGCATTCGAGTTCCACGGCAGATGGGCAAACCTCCTCCTCCTCCTCTGTACTCCATAATACAGTGTGAAAATCACAGGTTAAAGGGATGTATCCGTACAGAACGAAAATGTAATTTCAGGACCACCTTCCCGCATTGAAATGGCACTTTGTCCCCAACGTCACTCCTTATATCTATGTGTATGGTGTCGATGCATTTACTCTTCACAGGGAGGTAGTGGGGCATTTGGTAAGATCGGTCGACGACCTCTCCAGCTCGTTTATGGTCCACCGCTACAATCCTCAACAGAGGGGCGCTGATGTCCCCTACTCTCTGGTTTTCGATAATGTCGGTGTAAACGTACAAGGCGAATTATCCACCATTAATGTCGGGAAGAAATTTGGCTTCCTCACTGGAGTAAAGGGTTCCTTCCGGAAACCCAAACAATTGACCCAGACCCTCGCTCAGTAAACGCCGCTGTTGGGTTGTATCGTGGCTCTGACTTTGTGCGTTGCTGGATTGACGTTAAAACGCGCTTTGTCTCGCATATTGGGTGGCAGAGATTCATTGAATGCCATACATATGCTCTGCGTATCTCTGTAATGGCCTTCAGGAATACGACCTATCGTGATGACCTGGTCCCCCAGTGAAATGCTGTATTGTTGCTGTAAGTTGACGTTTGACCATGAATGTGGATAGATGATATCGACCAATGCCACTTCATATTCCCCGCGTATAACTAGAGGGGTTGCCAATTTTGTCGTAAAACTGGTCAACGCGTTGTGAGGAAAGTAATCCATGGAGCTGTTCCTCGTGATCGGTAGGGTGATGTAAACTTGGTCTTCACTGTCCATGATTGCTAGTTAAAATAGGGATGTAACTGCCCGTGGTATGACTGTTGAATATTATCTACCCAAAGGTTAAAGGATGGTGGGTAACCCAAGAATTTGACAAAGTATTCTTTTTTACCTTTGCGGGTTCTACTCTTTAATATTTTCTCAACTCTAAATGGCCCCTCTTTGTCTTTCTTCACCCTTTGCAACTCTGGCTCATAAAACGTGCCTGTTACTTTCTCCCCAAGATCATCCTCCAAATTATACACGGGTACGTCGCGCATCTTTTTTTTTTTTTTTTCGTGACATTGAATACCTCTCTTGTCCAATTCGGACGATACCCTTTCTCAAAAATTTGCTTGGCTCTACTGATGCGAACGCGATCTCCCGCTTTATATCGTGGTTTCTTAATCGTCTTCTCGCGACTTTTTTTTTTACTGTACAAAGTTTTTCAAACGTCCCCTTCATTGTCTTTTGTCACGAGTATGGGTTTGGTTTGGATGGATCGGTGGAATAAGTGATTGTAAGCTCTCACAAAACTGGGTAGGCAACATCCACAATCACACACGCATGTACACACACACGCGCGCGCGCAAACACACACACAGACACACACGCATTATCACGCACACACGAACATATAATATGTAGATATATTATATATATATATATATATACATATATTCATTCACATTAACCGTCATCACTATCACTAATCAATTCTCAGACATCCGCGGGAATTATCAATACGCATGCTCTTACGCAAAAAAAAAAATCAGACAGTATAAGCTTACATTTCACTCCAACATAATTTAATTCAATTCTGTAGCATTCGGAAGAAAAAAAAATGACAATTTCATTTCAAAATTTTGAGGCACTGATGTAGAATGTGTGACAGAGTAATAAAATTATTGCAAGGGGGGGGGGATAAATTGTCCGTTATTATCGCTCCAAAAGTTTCCGTTTGAGGTGATTTAGTACTCTGTTCTCTTTCATGTTGAAGTGGAAGAACTCAACCGCTTCTCCCACAGCTAAGTCTTGCTCGACATCGAACATTTCCTCTACTTTGTACACAGCGTCGAAGAAAGAGAGGAAATCTTGCTCTTTCATATTGTCAACCGCTCTCTGAAAGTATCTGTTCACTTTCTCCTCCCATGGCAACAGCAGGCACTCCGGATGGTCCATCTGGCCTCCGTACTCCATGATACACCCTATGCAGTTCTCCACAGCAAGGTTGTGCATATTGAACGACAGTGCCCGCACTGTCATCAAGATGGGAGCATCGGGGAGTGAGGCGCTGATGTCATCCTCCTTGTCCTGCGCACGTTCATCCAACTCCCCATCCTCGATGTTGATGATAGGCAGCTCTCCCTCCTCCATTTCCCCATCCTCAATGACGATAACTTCTTGCTGCTGCTGCTGCTGCTGTTGTTGTTGCTCTGCATCACCCTCGTCGTAATTGAGGGTCTTCCTCACAGGGTCCAGTTCGATGCGGGTCAACCGACGCGGTCCGTCCGACGGAGAGGGGCTAGAGGTGGTATAGAGACGGCAGGGTGAGTGTCAAATAGTCATTCCCCCCTCCCCAAACTGTTCTTGAAACACCCCTCCCTAACGGGTAGCATTTCCTTGGACATCTATCTTTCACCCGCACAGCATCGCTGATCCCCTTCAGAGATCTGCTTAATTTCCACCATTGATCAGCGGTTAGATTGATCCCCCTGATACCGGGTAACATCCTATTGTCCTTTCTGTCCTTGTTTTTGTAGTATTCACGTATGGCAACGTACGTTACTCCTCTGTACGTTTTAACCACCGCAAAACGATTCTTACCCAAATGGAAAGGTTTTGAACCCGATTCGAATTCACACAAATCCAAAGTCTCTTCATGACTATAATGACACCCTGCCTCTTCTTGCACCTTTAACCTCTTGCCTTTACTCTCGAAGGTTACATCTTGCACATATCAAAGATTGAAAAAAAAAATTGAAAAGAAATTATATTTAACGTAATTAAAACAAAAATTGTTTCAACAAAAACAAAAAGCAAATCTATGATATATGCCACATGCCTTTGTTTCATTTTTTTCTTTTTCTTAATTTTGTCCGCTTCATGCTTTTTTTTTCTTTTTTTTTTCTAAGTGATAAAGAATCAATACTTGTAACGACACACACAAAGATAATAATATAAGAGATTCATTGTACATACCTTCAATGCCAAGAAGTTCTCTGGTAAAGAAGTAGGCGGTGATGGACTCTCCGCGACACGTTTAGGCCTATAGCTGATGGGCCTACTAGCGGAAACAAAGTCGTCCTTAGGAATTCTCCTCACACACGGTGTATTCAGTGGTGTCGACATGGTTGCAAGATCAAATTCCGAAGATGGTGATGATGTTGCCATCATGTTTCCAATTCGTAGGAACGCTGGAGTAAGCTAGCACTAGTCAATTGCGCAAGTGGCTATGATGAAATAAGAGGCCAAACGCGTCGAACTTTATACCAAGTCACGCATGCGCCATCCCCCCAACCCCCCTCCTCCTCTCCACCAATCAGAATCACGTAACATTCCGACATTTTCTCCATCCTCTTTTTCTCATTGGTCGAAAAGTACACACACACACACACACACACGCTTACATATACACACTCTATTGTATACCCGTTCCATTGCATCATCATCATCATCATTTTTTTTTCTATCTAAGACAATGACACAGACTTGCGAATCATAATATCCCCGGAGATTCATTGATTACCTCTTCCATTGTTTTTTTTTTTTTTTTTTTTTTGCTAAAAGGAATCATTCATTTACTCATTCACATTTTTGTTGGTATTCACCTCTCTTGTTTTTTTTTCTTTCACTCCTCCACAAACAAACTCTTGAAGATGCACTAATTACCCCCTTCCATCATATACATGAAGATGCGCTAATTACCCCCTCTTCCAAAACATATACTGGAAGATGCACTAATTACCCCTCTTCCAGTGTATGCAGTATACCAGAAATCACACTTGCCTTTGCTTTTTTTTTTTCCGGTGTATGCAGTACTATGGCGGATATCACACTTGCCTTTGCTTTTTTCCGGTGTATGCAGTATGGCGGATATCACACTTGCCTTTGCTTTTTCCGGTGTATGCAGTATGCCGGAAGTCACACATGCCTTGCTATACAGGCTTTACTCTCTTCTTAAAACATCCGAGTCAGAACTGACCCGGAACTGGGTCCGTTGGGGTCACACACCGTTCCGGGTCAGAAATAACAAGGAATGGGGTCAAATATGACCCATTCAGAGTCATGAATTGGGTCAGGGTGACCCTATTCAGGGTCGAAATTGCCAATTGTGTCACTTGAGCAAAGACTATTAGTGTACTTGGCTGGTTTTGTACGCATGCGCTTGGACTTCTTATTGTACTACTGTACTGCTGTACAATATGTACACATATACCAGTGGCATGGTCGTCTGCTAACACAGAATCAGATTCGAATGTGAATGGCACGCCCTTCAAACAACGGGTTTGTGTGTAGGTGTGTGTGTGTGTGTGTGCGTATGTGTGTGTATGTGTGCGCGCGTGTGTGTGTGTGTGTTTAAAAAAGAAGGTGATTCAGCAGCAGAAGTGTAAGGCAGATATGGATTGGCTTGTTAGTTACTAAGTAATCAGAAAGCCTTTGTGAGATATTCATGCAGAATTCTATGTCAAGTAATACGCTACGCATGGTATGATTTGTATATATAGGCCTATATTGTACTGTGTGTAAGAAAAATATGATTTAGAAGCACAAGAGATAAGAATTCAGCTGCTTATTTTTGATCAAATTAATTTCATTGTAAACATGGGCCTGATATCGATGAAATTCTAATGAAGAATATCATTAAAAAAAAATATTTTTGGTGTATTATTCTGTTCGCACTGCAAGTATACACTCAACAGTAACACGTTCCCATTAATCGAAGTTTCAGAGGAAAATGAGAAGTGAGGACGAAAGTCGTACATGACAAACTGGAGCTTTATTCAAAGACGTTTCACATGAGCAAGCCATTTAGCAAGTATATCATTTTACAAAACTCAGCACTCGGTATATCGTGTACAACATAAGCAGGGAGGTGACTCACCTTGCTGGTATATTAGCAGGGAGGTGAGACTAAAATTCTCTCACCTCCCTGGTACACGGGAGGGTGCCTTTTTCAATCAAAGTTACAAATCACTGGTCACTTTCACTGACAGCGATCGCTTGTGTTCAGATTATTTATGGACTGCCTTACGCGGCAGCCTCAAAAGTGGAGTGAGCGTCAGGTGGTGTCCGTTGACAAGCCACGAATGTTTTTTTTTTTTTTTTTTTTTTTTTTTGGGGGGGGAGGGGTAGGATAATAGTGCTGCTTGATATAATGATGTGTACATAGGCCGTGAGGTAAAAGGAATTTCATTTCAATTCAATTCAATTCGATTTTATTGTCCGTTTCTGGAAATTTGTTTTGTTAGCATGCATACAAGTTACATCGATACATACAATATACAGAGCACACGTTTAACATGGATACATAGACATGATAAACACACAAGAGATATACAGCAATACAATGTCAATGTCATTGTCAGAAATATATAACATTAAAGAAATATTAATCTGTATAAATCAACGTTGTATTGGGTGTGGTGTGCATTAACATACACAAGTGTGTAAATATGTATCAGATTTATAATAACTATATAAAACTTTTAAACAATATAAATTAATACATCTTTACGTCTAAATAAGTGATTGTATATATAAAAATCTCGAAGGCTATTTTCGTGCGTGTGTGTGCGTGTATATGTGTATACGTGTGTGAACGTACAAAAATGTAAGTCTATGTTTTCTGACAAAACCGTAAAAATTACATCCATACGATTGTTCTTTTGTTTTTGTTTTACAACACCTGAGATAGTGTATGATATAGTAATTTGCTAGACAACTGTTAGGATGGCGTTAACAGCTGTCTGTGAAGGGTTAGTGTATAGGATCGCATTTGTATAACATAAAAAAATCTACGGTTTGAAGATGTTAAAAGCAATGACAGTATTCAGTGAAACATTGTGCCAACATCCATGTGACGTTTACATGAATGGTTAGTCCAGCGTGGCACGACATAACTACGTGCATGTATAAGGTTGAGCCAACATTGGTTCGAAACCAAGATGTTGACTCCACTAGGAATTAATCGGGTGCTGTTCGTTGTATATTCCGAAGGTTCGATATTCCGAAGGTTCGTTATTCCAAAGATTCGTTAATCCGAAACACACAAATTCCCAATACCTAGAGGTTCGTTAATCCGAAAATGAAAAAGGGTTCGTTAATCCGAACATTTGTGGCGTTATTCCGAAAGTTCGTTATTCCGAAGATTTGTGAATCCGAAAATGAAATTCGGAAAAACGAACTTTCGGAATAACGAATCTTCGTATTGAAGAGCCTTCGGAATTACGAACCTTCGGAATAACGAGCTGTAACCAATTAATCACCTACACAGTGTTCAAAAATTCATTCTGCCCCCCTCCCCCGCAGAAAAGTGGTGTTTTAATGCACTCGTCACTTAATTTATGAAGAGTATTTTGATAATTTTCTCCTTCGTAGGCATTTGTAAAGATATCATTGAGAAATTTATTTGAAATGTATTTTCCATGATGTTGTGATGAAGTAATAGAACTGATGTCACAGAGGTTATTTGTAAAATATTTGGAGTGATTACTAAAGAGGATGAATTTAAAATGGAAAACAAACATGTATTTTAAAGGTCCTGTTTACCTTGAGAACAGTGATTTGAATAATGTTCAAGATATCACTTTTGATGCATGTGTAGGTCATTCCACATCCCACCATATAAAACGTTTTCAATAAAGCATGAAATATAAGGAGATATCACTATTTTTCTCACTAAACCATAACTGTAGACGGTTTAATCTGGAAACATTTTTATTATAACTATTGTACACATTTTGTATATCTGAAAATACATAACATCAATGATAATGGTTCAAATATTCACATTGGTTGTTTCTATCCCTAACGCACATTTAAGAACTATTTTGAAGCACCAGTGCTGGGTTTTTGTTTCATATGCAAATGGTAAATGATGCCTTTACGTAAGAATATGAAATTTTGCATACATGTACTTTCTTTTCTATTCTCTTGTATAGGAAGTCGCTGGAAACGTCATAGATTGCCTGATTTTCCTGATCGATTATAATTTGTTGAAAATTAGAATGATACCTTTCTTAAGAAAGTTTTCCTCAATCTTTAACCAATAATATTTTCTTATTTGCCAAGGGTTTTTTTCTTTTTTTTTTTAAAGAAGTTATCTTTAGTTTGGACTTCCCCTTACTTTAGGTTTCAAATACAGACCTGTAAATTCATCTATTTCAACGTTTGACGTTGTATCTCAGATCAGCAAAAGTTGTCGATTTCTACAGCCTGGATGCATTAGGATGCGTGCAGAAAATGCACAGAAATTGGTTAGGAAAAACATATATCACTAATACTAAAGTAGTCATATGAGCGGTTGAATTGGCAGAAAGGGATGGAACAAACTTTATGAACATCCCAGCTAGCAGACGGAGGTCAAAAAGACGTCTCAATTTGGTTGCAGCTACATGGTCAAAGTTGTCGCAAGTCTGAAAATGACCAGAAAATGACGTGATTTCAACGTCTCTTTGAAACGAATTTATCACGTCATGTTATGGACCTCCTGATGTGTTACGTCAGTTTTGCGACGTATTTATTACCTAATATTGGTGACATATTGATGACGTAAAATTTACGTCAATTTTGCGACGTAATTTTTACGTCATAAACACGTATTAATGACGCAATCTATACGTTGGTTTGCAACGTATTCATAGCGTTATTTAAATGACGTCTTAATACCGTAATATATACTTTGCTTTACAACGCATTTATGACGTCATATGAGCGACGTATTAACGTGAAATTTTCTTCAGTTTTGCGACGTATTTATGACGTCATATTAGCGACGAACTAAAGACGTAAAATTCAAGTCAATTTTGTGACGTATTATTCACGTCGTATTTACAACGCTTTAGTGAAGTAAAATTTACGTTGCTTTGCAATGCATTTAGCACGTCATATTAATGACGTATTATAACGTGAAATTTAGGCTACATTGTTTTGGGACGTATTTATGACGTTATACTAGCGACATGTGAACGTTATGTTCCCGTCAGTTTTGCGACGTCTTTGTGACGTCATATAATTAGGCCTACGAATTATAGAGTTTTATAGTTATATCAGTTTTTTTTTTGCAACGTGTTTATCACGTCATATTAATGACATATTATAACGTTAAATTTACATTGTTTTGCGACGTATTTATGACGTTATATTAACGACATGTGAACGTTATGTTCACGTCAGTTTTGTGACGTCTTTATGACGTCATATAATTAGGCCTACGAATTATAGTTTTGTAGAGTTATATCAGCTTGTTTTGCAACGTATTTATCACGTCATATTAATGACGTATTATAACGTGAAATTTAGGCTACATTGTTTTGGGACGTATTTATGACATTATATTACGACATGTGAACGTTATGTTCACGTCAGTTTTGCGACGTCTTTGTGACGTCATATAATTAGGCCTACGAATTATAGAGCGTTATAGTTATATCAGTTTGCTTTGCAACGTGTTTAACGTTAAATTTACGTTGTTTTGCGACGTATCTATAACGTTGCATTAGCGACGTATTAATGTTATGTCCACGTCAATTTTGCGACGTCTTTATGACGTCATTTTATTAGGCCTACGAATAGTTTTATAGTTATATTGGTTTGCTTTGCAACGTATTTATCACGTCATATTAATGACGCATTATAACGTTAAATTTACATTGTTTTGCGACGTATTTATGACGTTATATTAACGACATATGAACGTTATGTTCACGTCATTTTACGACGTCTTTATGACGTCATATAATTAGGCCTACGAATTATAGTTTTGTAGAGTTATATCAGTTTGTTTTGCAACGTATTTATCACGTCATATCAATGATGTATTATGACGTTAAATTTACGTTGTTTTGGGACGTATTTATGACGTTATATTAGCGACATATTAACGTTATGTTTATGTAAGTTTTTCGACGTCTTTATAACGTCATATAATTAGGCCTACTAATTATAGAGTTTTATAGAGCTTTGCGACATACTGTCGTCTGAATGACGACATTTTCTCGTCATTACTGTCGTCAGAAAGACGTCGAAACTGTCAACAATAAGACGAATTTTTGTTCAAATGGAAGATATAAAAATGACGTCATTACTTAGACTTCAGAAAGGCGCAATAATTGTCGTTTGTTTAACGTAAATAAGCAAAGAAAGCAGACGTCACTCAGACGTCTTAAACTGACGCCAGAAAGTCGTATTTCTGCTCAAATGGATGACGTCTAAAAGACGACATATTTGTGACGTCTTTCTGACGTCTGGGTTGTTATGCAAAGACGTCATAAAGACGTATAAATTACTAATTTAAAGACGAGACTGACGTCAAAAAAATCTTTTAGACGAAAATAAACAAAGATACTGGACGTCATATTAACGTTTCAAACTGACGTCAATATGTCGTATTTTTGCTCAAATGGAAGTTGTCCAAAAGACGTCATTGGTGGTCATATAAGAGTCGTCTTAATGACATGTAAATCACAATTCCAAAGACAAGATGTACGTCAGAACGTCATGAGCACGTCGTTTACACGTCAATTCATGACTTTTTAACGTATATTGGAAAAGAAAACAAGGAATACATCTGAAAGACGCCTTTTCTTCAAGAACAAGGGAAATTGACGTGATTTTGACGTCATTTTGAAGTCGTGCCCAGTTGGTTTATCAGTATTTCAGTTTAAGATCTAATAAAGCGCTTGTGAGCACCTCAAGGTAGAAATCATGATAAAAATCTAACCTACCCTACTCCTGCAAATGTCCTAAGCCTTATATCTACGTCTACCACCTATTCATATATAGTTGCTAGCATTGTTGTATCACGTTTAAGGGGAAAAATTTGTAATGCTTTATGACATGGTTGCTAAACTATGTAGGTCACAGCACGCTCAATCTTGAAATATATAAATATTTGTTCATAAAACACGCTGAAGTTTGAATAACAAAAATTTTTTAACAATAGAGTGCACAATTTCTGACACTTTTATGATTATAACCAGCATGTTTACTTTTTCAGAGGTGAACAACGACCAGCTGTGACCTCGCTTTCATTTTCTTTCAGAATAACTCTTGATTATACGATTTTTACGTTAGCATACACGAAACTTTGCAAGTAATGATTATACTGCACACCTACCACACCCACACAAACACATAAATACACAAACACACAACACACATTGCACGCACTCGCACATACACACAAAGACACACACACACAAAGTGCATGGAAGGTGCAATCATTGCACTTTCAGGCGCCCGCCCTCGAGTTTTCGGTGCAAAGAAAACACACACACACACACACACACACACACACACACGTACACATTGCAACATTGCTGATAGATTCCGTACTTTTGTCAAGGCTTGGTATGGAGCTATATAGGACACCATAATATGATGGCTATCATCGTTTAAACGTATATCAGTTTCCTATAAATGCATATTATAAAAACGCGTAAGTAGCGTCTGTGACTCTGAACAGATGCTTGATGTTCCAACTCAATGAAAAGACCTTAAATTTGGCTAATATCGGGTAGATTAATTTTCTTTTGGTTATCCTTCACCATTAGAATAAATGAAATTAATTTGTGCCAAATAACACATTATAAAATGATCGTTTCAAGTCGCTTCCACAAATGTGTATTACTTATAAACTCATGAACCCACCTGGGAATCTGATACCAGTTAATGCCAGGTGATTGTTTCTATAATAATATCGATCATGAAGTTTCATAAAAAGTTACGAGTATAACAAGAACTCGAGTTTTGGAGCGCGCTCGGTAACCAGCTAACACGTATGAATGCGGCTAGTGTTTTTTCAAACAGACAAACAAACCAGTGTTTTAATATTCAATCATTTATCTTCGTCATTTCATTGAATCAACTTACAATAAGGGTGCTAGGCCATGTGGGCATTGAAGGGAGGGATCGAGTAGGAATATATTGATAGTCGCAATGCTTATTTAGACTGACGATAATGATGAAGCTGAAAATATGCAAGATATTTCGTGAAGTTGTTGATGGATTGGTGATATGAAAAAAAGTATTGATAGCGCAATATGGTGGAGGATAAATTGCTTGTGGTAATATGTATACGATGTACACGATGTATACGATGGTAATACGAGTATGAACCTGAACTAAAAAGGAGCCTACTACGCCTTTCTGAATCATTTTTTTTTTTAAAGCACAATCATCGTGAGGTTGGAGAAGTATAAACCCATTAACCAAGTATTCATGTTACCCAGTGGCGTATCTAAGGGGGGGGGGGGGGCAAGGGGGGCACGTGCCCCGGGCGCCACTCCTTGGGGGCGCAAAAAAAAAAACGAAAAAAAAACGAAGAAGAAGAAGAAAAAAAAAAGGAAAAAAAAGAAGAAGAAGAAGAAAAAAAAAGGAAAAAAACGAAGAAGAAGAAAAAAAAAGAAAAGAAAAGGAGAAGAAGAAGAAGAAGAAGAAAAAAAAAAAACTCGCCCGGAAGGGGGGAGGGAGAATGGTGGGGGGGGGGGGCAGAAAACCAAATCAAACAAGATAAAAACAAAACATGATGATGACGCGGACAAAATGACAATGTTTATTGTGTTCACACAAAAATTCCATGTTCTGTGAGCTGAAATACAAAAATTTTCGGCTCGCTCGCTGCGCTCGCTCGCCAAAATTTATATAAAAAAGAAGGTAAGAACAAAACGTGATGATGACAAAATGACAGTGTCTATTGTGTTCACATATGTCATTTTATATTTAGCAGGCAAAATGTTTCACGGAGCAGCGGCTGCAATTTCGTTCTGAAGCGATCGCCAATTGGATCAAAAGAAGGCGCCAACGGTTTCGAACACAGGGGGGGGGGGGGGCGCAAAAAAAACCCCGAATCAAACAAGATAACAACAAAACGTAATGATGACGCGGAAATATACAAATTTCGGCTCACTCGCTCGCACTAATTTAGAGTATTTTTTCACTGAAGTCCTCATTTTGTTGGTATAAATCGTTATCTATAAGGCCGTCGCTATATCTTGATTAGAATTGTAAGATTTAATAAGCAAAAAATTACAAGAGTTTCATGATTTGTAAGCTGAAATACAAAATTTTTCGGCTCGCTCGCTGCGCTCGCTCGCCAAAATTTGTATTAAAAAACAGAGAAGATAAGAACAAAACGTGACGATGACGCGGACAAAATGATAATGTCTATTGTGTTCACTCATGTCATTTTATATTTAGCAGGAAAAATGTTACACGGAGCAGCGACTGCAATTTCATTAGTTCTGAAGCGATCGCCGGTTGGATCAAAAGAGGACGCCAACGGTTTCGAACATACGGGGGAAGGGGGCGCAAAAAAAAGAAGAAAAGATAAGAATAAAAAACCGTAATGACGCAGAAATATACAAATTTCGGCTCACTCGCTCGTACTAATTTAGAGTATTTTTTCAAGTCCTCAGTTTGTTGGTATAAATCGTTATCTATAAGGTCGTCACTATAATTGTGAGATTTCATAAGCAAAAAATGACAAGAATTCCATGTTTTGTAAGCTGAAATACAACAATTTTCGGTTCGCTCGCTGCGCTCGCTCGCCAAAATTTATATAAAAAAAGATAAGAACAATACGTGATGATGACGAGGACATAATGTATATACAAATTTCAGCTCACTCGCGCGCACTAATTTAGAGTTTTTTAAAGTCCTCAGTTTTTTGGTATATATCGTTATCTATAAGGCCGTCACTATATCTTGATTAGAATTGTAAGATTTGGCAAGCAAAAAATGACAAGAATTCCATGTTTTGTAAGCTGAAATACAAAAATTTCCGGCTCGCTCGCTGCGCTCGCTCGCCAAAATCTATCAAAATTCATTACATTTAAATCACCCTCAAAAGATCCCTTGTAAGTGCTTGAAAAAGCATCATGTGGACTTTGTTTAAAGTCCCTACCGGTATGGTGTTGGGGTTGAACACTTTTTCAGAAATTAGGGGCGCAATTTTCGTGCTTGCCCCGGGCGCCGTTTTCCCTAGATACGCCACTGTGTATTCATGTTCATGTTACCCAGTGGCGTATCTAAGGGGGGGGGGGGGCAAGGGGGGCACGTGCCCCGGGCGCCACTCCTTGGGGGCGCAAAAAAAAAAAACGAAAAAAAAAACGAAGAAGAAGAAGAAAAAAAAAGGAAAAAAAAAGAAGAAGAAGAAGAAAAAAAAAGGAAAAAAACGAAGAAGAAGAAAAAAAAAAAGAAAAGAAAAGGAGAAGAAGAAGAAGAAGAAGAAAAAAAAAAAACTCGCCCGGAAGGGGGGAGGGAGAATGGTGGGGGGGGGGGGCAGAAAACCAAATCAAACAAGATAAAAACAAAACATGATGATGACGCGGACAAAATGACAATGTTTATTGTGTTCACACAAAAATTCCATGTTCTGTGAGCTGAAATACAAAAATTTTCGGCTCGCTCGCTGCGCTCGCTCGCCAAAATTTATATAAAAAAGAAGGTAAGAACAAAACGTGATGATGACAAAATGACAGTGTCTATTGTGTTCACATATGTCATTTTATATTTAGCAGGCAAAATGTTTCACGGAGCAGCGGCTGCAATTTCGTTCTGAAGCGATCGCCAATTGGATCAAAAGAAGGCGCCAACACTTTTTCAGAAATTAGGGGCGCAATTTTCGTGCTTGCCCCGGGCGCCGTTTTCCCTAGATACGCCACTGATGTTACCCAATTAGACCTAATGCCCACTTCGAATCTGATTCTGTGTGGCTTAATAAACATGATCAATGTTAACAATAGCAATTGCTGCAGTTGTACGCCTATATAGGCCTATATAATACTTATATCATAATTCATTCCAAGCTTAGATTTCCAATTTACTTTTGCAAGATATTGATGAAAACTTCGAGTTTGTATCTTGTACTCCATGACTGAATTTCTCTTTTCTAATGTTTTCATCGAGACGCTCAGCGCTTAGAAACATTGTAATAAGTGCTTTATAAATGATATTTATTATTATCATTAACAACGCAAGTCTTGCGAGACAAAGGATAAGTGTCCGCAGACGGCGGACAAAACCACAGGAATACCAGTAGTGTAAACAGACGGCAAAGCAGAACGCGATGCCGATGGCGAAGTGGAAACACACACACACACACACACACACACACACGCACACACACACACACACACACACACACACACACAAAGCCGTTGCTATGACAGTTCACAAGGCGGCGTGCCATTCTCACATTCTAATCTGACTCTGTGGTTAGCAGACGACCATGGTACTGTATACAAGAAAGCAACACAAGACTAGTATCGCAACCAACTACATGTAGTACACTGATAGTCTTTGCTCAAGTGCCACAATTGGCAATTTCGACGCGTTAGGGTTACGGAAAAAAAAAATCGCAAGATCGGCGGTTGCGGAATGTTTCTGCGTACTGCTTATTGTGCAGTATCATTCTGGCGGAACTAATCGACTGAATTCGGCCGGTATATCGGTTCCCTCGGAACCCGGAACGGATCGCCTGTGACACCGTCTGCTCCCTCTGCCGCCTGCCACTCGCGCCCCGCGCCTCGCCCCCCGACGCGCCTCGCCGAGTGGGCATGGCGCAGACCCAGCTGCTTACCTCTGCCACTGTGAGCGAGCTGCTGGTGGCGAGATCGGTGCGCGTGCGGATACGGGAAAGATAAAATCATGTTTCAAATTTATTTATTCATTTGTCTTTCTTCCAACAATAAGCAATATAACAATAACATAATAATAACATTGACACTTTCTTTCAGGAGTATATAGGAACAACAACAACTAACACTAAAATTTTGCAGATACATAAATATATAATTACATGTGTATGTGAAATGATAAGAAAGGGTAACAATATTTTGAGAAAGGCAAACGAGGAGACCTTAATGAAGCATAGCTTGTAAGACAAGATCCCTCAGGATAAAAGAGAGAAAAAAATACATGTATTATGTATAGTGGAGGAAAAAACAAACAAAGAAAAGATACACAATCTCAAACGAAAACAGGGTATAGACAAGGGAGGCTATGTGCAATGGGGTGAAGGGAGATTATTTACATAAAACAAGGGTAGGAATGAAGGAAGGGGGTGGAAAGGGAAGATAAAGAGAGGTTATGTGAGACGATAAAATACATACACAAACACACACACCCAACAAAAACAAAACAAAACAAAAATAAAAACAAAAACAAAACAAAACAAAACATAACAAAACAAAACAAAACAAAACATGACAAGAAGACAACTGGGTTTCAATAATATTATACATCGATACTTTCTTTCTTTTCTAAAGGGAAGTCTGACATAAAAGTATATGCATCTGTAATGTAACATATAGGACTTACTTTCAGTTATTGACATTAACATTGTTTTAACGACATCACGAATCAACACAATAAGTATTTAAAAGATGAGACTTAAGCCTACGCTTGAAGGCTGATTTACTTGAAGTATGTTTAATGTTTGCATCAAGCGAATTCCAAAACCTGGGTCCAGTATGTACTAGCGTTTTAAGAGTAAATGCACTGTGTCCTTGCACGGGGTAAGTGCAATCCTGAAGCCTGCCTTGTGTTATATCTATGAATATCACTATTTTTCTTAAAACGCTGTGCTAGTGCCAGTGGGAGTTCAGTTGCATTAAGATCATACATTAGAGACCCTAACTGCATAAAATAGATATCTTCCACTTTCAGAATTTTATGTTGATGACAGAGAGCATTAGTGTGAGTACGAAAATGTACATTACTTATTCTTATAACTCTCTTCTGGATCAAAAATAGCTTTTCATTTTGCGATTCTGAAGAATTGCCCCACGCTAATATACCATAATTAAGATATGGAAGAATTAAAGTAGAATACAGGATAAACAATATTTCTTTGGGAAATAACTCTTTTTAGTTTGCATATAACATCAGTATTTCGTGGTAAGACCTTACAAAATAGTTATTCACATGTATTTTCCAATTCAGTTTGTCATCAATATACAGACCAAGAAATTTTGTTGAGTTTACTCTATCTATCGCAACTCCTGGTAATATTTTAACAGAATTACTAAAAAGCATATAATTGGTCTTCTGAAAATTCAATGACAGTTTGTTTGCATGAATCCAAGTTATGATATTACTTAGCTCAATAGATACTGTTTGTTGTTGTTCATTTTCCATCTGTGAAGATGGCTGGATAGCCCATATTCAGCTACACTAAGCTGGTCTTCCATGGGGTCCAGTTGGATGTGGGGTGGGACCACTTCACCGGGTTAGACACCCTGCTCTTTGCGATGAATGAATGAAGCGGGATCTTTTACGTGCATGAGCTGTGACTCTCTCATACACTGGACATTTTATGTCCTATCCGAGGGACAGAGTGTTTTGCCTCTTACAGAGGGGACGGTATGTTTACACACAACATTGCTCAGTCCAGACTCGGGTTCGAACCCGGGCCGCGTGATCGTGAGGCAGATGCGCTACCGACTGAGCCAACTCACCGCCCTTTGTTTGTAAAAAGGACCTGAGGATTCTTGTGTGATAAAAATATGTTTGAGTCGTCTGCAAATAAAATAAATGAGAATACATCAGAGCAATAGTGAAAATGATTAATATGTATAAGAAATAATAGTGGTCCAAGTAGTGATCCTTGTGGAATTCCACATGTGACATTTTGTAACCCCGATTTTGCATCATTCAGTGAGACAAACTGCCTCCTGTTAGATAAGTAGCTTGTGAACCACTCCAAGGCTTTCCCTCTTACTCCGTAATGAGATAACTTCTGTAATAAAATATTATGATCAACAGTGTCGAAAGCCTTGGAGTAATCCAGAAAAATACCAACTGTGTGCATGCGATTATCCAATGCGGTAGAAATGTTATCAATAAAATGTAAAATAGCATGACTTGTGTGCTTTTCACGAAAACCAAATTGAAAATTAGAGAAGGTTTGGTTCACATTAAAAAATTTCACCGTCCTGACATAGAAGTTTTTCAAGAATTTTGGAAAATGTGGATAAAAGAGAAATTGGACGATAATTACTCAATAACTGAGGATCACCCTTCTTAAAAATAGGTATCACCTTCGCTATTTTCATATTCACAGGGACAATACCATTATTCATTGATAGATTAAAAATATGTACAAGAGGTTGAACAACCCCTAATATAATATTCTTTATCAAATCATTTGAAATACCGTCATAATCTGGACTCTTCCTCTTTTTAAGGGAATTCACAACATTAAAAAGTTCTTCTTCATTTGTTGGGAATAAAAATAAACTACTTAGGTTTGGTTCCCGTAAATAATCAGAAAACATCATCTCGCAGTGAGGCACCGCATGCCCTAGACAGATTAGGACCAATACTACCAAAAAAAAAAAAAAAATCATTGAATTTATCAACAATGACATTTTTATTTTCAATTAGTTCACCATTGATTCTAATGTCATGTATATCTGACTTTTTCTGAGTGGGTTTGAATACATTTCTAATAACTTTCCATGTGTCTCTGATATTATTAACAGTTGAGTGAAACTGATCAGAATAATATTTCTTCTTTGCTGTGCGCAGAGTAGAAGTCAAAGTGTTTCTATAATCAGCATACTTTCTATACGCAGATTGTGATCCTGATATTTTATTTTTATAATATAATTTATTTTTTCTATTAATTGACCTTAATAATGAGTTAGTGATCCATGGCATTTTCGGAATTTTCTTACGATTTTACCAGTACTTTGACACAATGATATGCATTTATTGTACAGCAAAAAAAAAAAACTTATCCCAAAAATTATCAAAAGCACTTTCAACATTCTCATCAGTTAAGACTTGACTCCAATCAGTTTCAATTAAGGCTTCTCTAAGTTTAGCAACATTTTCCAGGCTGCTTTTCCGAGCAAGCTTATTACGTTCTGGATTGATAAAATAATGCTTATTGAGAGGCACTTTTGCACAGACAGGAAAGTGGTCTGACAAATCAGAAATAATTATACAAGCAGTAGGGAATGGTTGTAAGTTACTAAAAATATTATCAACGAGACATGAAACTCGTCACACTGACGAGTTAGGTGATACGCCTGGGGTCATCAGATGTCGGTCATCTGTGATCGACAAAGAAAAGAATGTGATATAGGCACCTTGAATTTATATTGAGCGTGCATGCAAAACGGTTTCTCTAACCACTCGGCCACGGGACATCCACGGAAACGCTAAGGCCGAAAAAAAAATGTATAGATATTACAGGGGGAAAAAGTCAATGCCCACTCAACAATTGTGGCCGCGTGAACATGTATTGCATTGCTAGAAGGAAATGCGGCCTTGTAACGACTGAGGTCGCTGTGCCATTTCTGGCAATTTCGGAAAAATACGTCCCGCAGACATAAAACCTATAATCGGCTGATTCTGATACCTTGCCTTTAATCACAATTTTCAGTGTGATGACGTCATCAAAGTACAAAACAATGACATGGACTTGAAAGACAATTGCTCAAAGTACAACACCTCCGTTGTCGTCATTACATACTATTTGACAGAGTCAGGATGCAACATTCTGCAGCAGTCGAAGCAATGTGGTCTCCAACACAAAACAGAGGGATATTGTGTGTGTGTGTGTGTGTGTGTGTATAGGTGCGTTTATATACGAACGTAATTTCTACATGGACGAATGTGTAATACACCATTGAAGAAAAAAAAAGTAAAATAGCTAGGTATTTTGTTTCGTGATCTTGTGGGGTTCGAACCCGCACGAGTGCAACCTCACGTCTCTGAGACGGCGCCTTTAACCACTCGGCCATACGTCTCGACGAGAAAATATGAGGAACGTAAACTTATGTATGTGAAAGATGAATCAGGAATCGATTCGTCCACATTCCATTCTCATTTTCAGTTTTAAACTGCAAAATTGTCAACCTCATGAGAAGATTTCAAAGAACAAAATGCATGATTACTGCAGCTTATTGTCTCAGCTACAACATACTTAAATTTCAGAGGAAATGAAGCAAAATCAGCTGAGATAAAGGTGCTTAAACGTTGTCAAGTCAATGGATGGTTTTAAAAAAAATCGCTTCCCATAGACATAACACGTAAACTTGTCCGATTTTGCATCTTTACTTTTAATCACAATTTAAAGTATGATAACGTCATCAAATTTCAAAACCATGACATGGACTTGAAAGGCTAATGTTAAAAGTACAACATATGTGAATTTGGGATAATATTGAGCTTAAACAACAGAGATACGAGCAAATGAATGTTAGAAACAGTACCTCAAAAAAATTAATTCCACTTTTTTGATTTCAGATGATGATATGATGACGTCATAATGTATTTCGGGAAATATTGATACTTGAAACGTTATTTCCAATTCATATGCTTTTGTAATATGCAATAAAAACATAGGGTCAACGGACTTTTTAAAGAGCTATTGCGAAATAAACAAAGACATGTTTTTCGCTATATTTCCACATAGACGCGCACACGAAATTTCAACTTTGACGCCAGCGCATTCCTTTGTTATAGGTCAACATCGATCGGAAATCAGTGGATATTGTTACTCAAAGTATCAGGAATCCAAATCAGTCAAAAAAATTGCATTTTCATGTTGGTTACGCCCTCTGCGCGCGAAATTGCGCGGACGGACGCGCACGCGAGAAAATGTTTGAAACGCTTAAAATTGTCTGAAACTTCGAGATTTCCCATTGGGAAGTCGTTTTGAGCCTTTTAAAATTTTGACGCGCGCGAACGCGCGCGTAATGAAGACCTGGGTAACTAGCGTTAAAAAGTAAGATAGAGCGTGACCTGAACTTTATGTCCACCGAAAATGACGCAGAAATTACATCTAGTTATGAAGTTATGATCGATCATGTGACAAGGTCCGAAAATCACAAAATGGCGCCTAAATGACGTCATAGATATGTTACTGTCATGAAAACCTTATTGTGGCTAGATATTGTTATGAGACATGTTGACTGAAAATGTCATGTCATTCCGTAATGTCATTGTTGAGATATTGACGACACAAAATTGTCCAGAAAGAAAGAAGAATAAAAAACGAGACATGAAAACTCGTCACATTGAGGACGAGTTAGGTGATACGCTTGTGGTCATCAGATGTCGGTCATCTGTGATCGACAAAGAAAAGAATGTGATATAAGCACCTTGAATTTATATTGAACCTGCATGCGAAACCGTTTTTCTAACCACTCGGGCACGGAACATCCACGAAAATGTTAAGACAAAAAAAAAAAAAAAACAAAAAAAAAAAAACAATGTATAGATTTAACAGGGGAAGAGTCAATGACCACTCAACAAACGTGGCCGCGTGAACATGTATTGCATTGCTAGATGGAAATGCGGCCTTGTAACGATTGATGTCGCTAGGCCATTTCTGGCAACTCGGGAAAAATACGTCCCGCAGACATACAACCTATAATCGGCTGGTTTTGATACCTTGCCTTTAATCACAATTTTCAGTGTGATGACGTCATCAAAGTACAAAACAATGACATGGACTTGAAAGACAATTGTTCAAAGTACAACACCTTAGTCGTCGTCATTACATACTATGATCGGTTTGAAAAAGCCAGCCTGCAGAATTTTGCAGCAGCCTAAGCAATGTTGTCTCCAACACAAAACAGAGTGATTGTGTGTGTGGGTGTGTGTCTGTGTATAGGTGCGTTTATATACGAACGTGATTTCTACATGGACGAATGTGTAATACACCATTGAAGAAAAAAAGTAAAATAAATAAGTATTTTGTTTCGTGCTCTTATGGGGTTCGAACCCGCACGTGTGCAACCTTACGTCTCTGAGACGTCGCCTTTAACCTCTCAGTCATACATCTCGACGAGAAAATATGAGGAACGTAAGCTTACATGTGAAATATGACTCAGGAATCGTTTCGCCCACCTTCCATTCTCATTTTCAGTTTTATGCTGCAAAATTCTCAACCTGGTGAGAAGATTAAAAAAAATAATAAAATGTATGATTACTGCAGCTTCTTGTCTCAGCTACAACATACTTAAGTTTCAGAGGAAATGAAGCAAAATCAAGTGAGGTAAAGGTGCTCGAGCGTTATCGAGTCAATGCATGGTTAAAAAACAAAAATCCCCTCCCATAGACATAACGTATAATCTTCGCTGATTTCGGTATCTTGCCTTTGATCGCAACTTCTAGCATGATGACGTCATAAAATTAGAAAGCGTCGATATGGACACGAAAGACAGTTGTTCAATGTAAAACATACTCATCGTACGTTGTCAGTTTGCTATTGACAAAACAACAGATGTCTCGAATATGAGGCAGGTATCAATACCTGTATGAAATTATTATAGGCATGGTTTTAATTTTTATGAGGATAGTGTTAATTTTTGTCAGAATAACAATGAACAATATCCAAGTTCAGAATATTTCACTATTAACAATATCAAATCTTTCGTTGAAGGTAATGATTGTGACAATAATTTGTCTTTAATGCATCTGAATATAAGGAGTTTGAATCATAATTTTGATAATTTTCGCTTGTTTATGGATGGCACTCATGGATCCTTTTTTAATGTAATAGGTCTTAGTGAAACATGGACCACTCATGGATCTACTTCTATGTTCTCACTCCCAGGTTATGATTTCATACATAATAGTAGAAATCAGAGAATGGGCGGAGGCGTTGCCTTATATGTAAAACAAAGTCTGGATTATGTTATTCATGATGAATTGAACTGTATGAGTGAAATTGTTGAATCACTTGTTATTGAAATTAAGGTCCCTAATTCAAAGAATATAATTGTGTCAGTATTATATAGACCTCCGAATTCAAATATCAATGATTTTTTTGATTACGTACAATCCTTATTATCAAACCCAACTTTTAATAATAAAGATTGTTTTATTATGGGAGATTTTAATGTTGATTTATCAAAGTTTCAGACTTTAAACAATGCCCAAAATTTTCTGGATATAATGACTTCCTCGTCTTTTTTACCGCTTATAACAAAACCAACTCGTGTTACCAATCATTCTGCAACACTTATCGACAATATATTTTGTAACATCAGCCCTTTACCTGTCTCTGGAATTATTTTATCAGATTTAACTGACCATTATCCCATCTTCACTTATGTACCCCTTAACCGTAGAATTTCTTTAAAGCCTCCTATGGTAAGTTTGCGGAAAATAACACCTGACAGTATAGTTAGGTTACAAGACGAGCTAAACAGAGTGGACTGGACTGATGTATATGATAAAGAGGATCCAACTGAATCTTATGATTTGTTTATGCAAACGCTAATTTCCATTTTGGATAAACATGTTCCCATTGTTAGAAAAAAATGTAACAATTACAAAAGATATCCTAGGCTGCCTTGGATATCTAAATCTTTGTTGCGATCGATTAACCGTAAAAATAATTTGTATTATGTTGATAAACTTAAACGCACTCAGCAATCTCATTATAAATATACTTCATATAAGAATGTTCTCACGCAAGTAATACGATGCGAGAAACGTAAATATTTTATTAATCAGTTATCTTTGTTTAAACATGATATTCAAAATACGTGGAAAATTATTAATACAGCTATTAATAAAAATACGGAGAAACCGCGTATTACCACAATCAAACATAACAATTTGATTATCGATGATGCTACATCCATTTCAAATATTTTTAATCAGTATTTTTCACAAATTGGCAATAATCTTGCTCACAATGTTCCGGATAGTCAAAAGAATTTTTTTGATTTTTTACAAACTCGTAATCCTAACTCACTGTTTTTTGTTCCTTTAGAGAGAAATGAATTGTTAGATATTGTTCAGAATTTGAAAAACAAGAAAAGTGCCGGGTATGACAGTATTGATAATGTTCTTTTGAAAAATATTATCAATTCTATTGTTGATCCATTAGTACACGTCTTTAATTTGTCTTTGTGTAACGGAGTTGTCCCTGAGGATATGAAAATTTCTAAAGTAATTCCTATTTATAAAAAAGGGGATAGGGAAGATGTTTGCAATTATCGACCTATATCTTTGTTGACTTCTATTTCGAAATTACTTGAAAAAGTTGTTCATTTTAGATTATTGAAGTTTTTGGATATTCATAAAATAATTTCTGATTATCAGTTTGGTTTCCGGCAAAACCACAACACCTCCCACGCAATACTTACCTTTTTAGATAAAGTTTCAAAAGCCATTGATCAATTTCATCATACAATCGGCGTTTTCCTGGACTACTCCAAGGCCTTTGATACCATTGACCACAATATACTTTTTTATAAATTATCATATTATGGTATCCGAGGAAAGGCCTTGGAGTGGTTTAGAAGTTACCTTTCTAACCGTAAGCAATTTGTTTATGTTAATGGGCATACATCTGTCATGCAAAATGTTAATTGTGGAGTTCCTCAAGGAAGTTTGCTTGGACCTCTTTTATTCATCCTTTACATTAATGACATGCCGAATTCATCAAGTATTCTTTCCTTTCTGTTATTTGCTGATGATTCTAATGTTTTTTTGTCACATTCTGATCCTAATATGTTAATTGATGTTTTAAATGTTGAATTGGATAAATTACTTCAATGGATAAGAGCAAATAAATTGTCCATAAATATCAAAAAAACTAAATGTATGATTTTTAGTAACTCTTTAGAAAATGTACCTAGAAATGTATATCTGAATGATACAGTTATCGAAGAAGTTTCTTCAATCAAATTCCTAGGTTTGATTATTGACCGTAAACTTACTTGGAATTTACATATTGATTCCATAAGCCGTATCATTTCAAGAAATATAGGTGTTATAAATAAAGTTAAATTTTGTTTACCCAAAAATGTTCTTTTGATGTTATATTCATCGCTGATTTTACCTTATTTGAATTATGGTATACTCGCCTGGGGAAACACACATTCTTCTCATTTGGAAAGATTACTTTTGTTACAGAAAAAAGCTCTTCGCATTATTTGCAATGAATCGTGGAGAAGTCATACTGATGTATTATTCCATGAAAACAATATCTTAAAAGTTAAGGATTTGTATTTGTTACACCTAGGACAATTTATGTACAAACTTACCAATAATTCTCTCCCATTTGTGTTTGAGTCCATGTTCACTAAAAATAGATCTGTTCATTTTTATCCTACCCGGCAATCCAACTCATTTCATTTGCCATTAACTAGGACTATGTTTGCTAAATCCATGTTTTCTTTTACTGGCCCCAAATTTTGGAACACTCTCGATAATAGTATGAAACAAGTTCTAAGTTTAAACACATTCACATTTAAACTGAAGAAGTTGTTCATAAATTCTTATATAGTTGAATGAGTTATATTTTAATTAGCCTTAATTCTGAGCTCTCTTTTATATTCGTTATATTCACTCTTTTCTTTTATCTATTCCTTTCCTACATTATGTACATATACCTCGGTGACCCACCGCATCATGTGCCTCGCGTGTGCTGGTATAGACCCTTCATCTCTTCTCCTTTCTCGCCTTTCCCTGTCCTCTTGTCTCTTTCTGTTTCTTCTTTCAAAATAATTTCCTCTTTTCCTCTTTTTCCTTTACTGTGTTTTGTTTTTTTCTCTCTATCTTTCTCTTTACAAGAGAGGTTGCTTGTGTTTGTTTGTCCGTCTGTTTGTTTGTTTGTTTGTTTATATGTATAGGTCTGTATGTGTTGTACACCGATATATTATGTCTAGCTAATTGCTTTTTGATGTTATTTAGTCTTTTTGTCCACGAGGAGACTGCAAAATAGAAGCTTAGCTTTTTAGCATGTCTCCTCCATTTCCTGCAACTTTAGTTTCAATTTTCATTGTTTACTTTGCTTTTGTGATGCGTAGTATTGTCAACTTCACGTATTTTTCTTTGTTACCACATTGCATTGATGTTGTGTTATTTTGTGTATGAAAATGTTGTTGGAAATGAAATAAATGAAATGAAATGAAATGGTTATCAAATTCCCCTAAAATTTCCTTATAATTGCTTTATTTTAACACACACTTAAGCTATCCCTTTAAACTCGTCACAGTTTAATTAGAATCATTAACATCATACATTAGTACCATATTCAGTTCCATAACTGATCACGTTTGCTAATTAATTAAGATTAATTGTCTAGAATGTGTCATATGGCCAACCTGTATACACACGTATATACACACACACAATGCTAAATGTATGTATCAAACATCTGTAACACAACTTTGAACTAACTGTAGGAATTATCACTGCACTTATTAGCCATACTTTTTATCACTATCTGAAACTCCACAAAATCCACTAATTGACAAATAATCATCAATACAGAAGACTGACTTAAAGGAACAATTCAAATACGTTTTTTACAATGTATAGCTTGTCATATGTATAAATCAGCACAAAGTAACCACGAATATATTGTGTTACTGAATTGATATGAACAAATTTCATTTTGTGACAATATACAAGTGTACTAGATCAGTTTGAAAAGCCCAGCCTGCAAAATTTGCAGCAGTGGAAGTAATGCAGTCTCCAACGTAAAACAAAGGGATACTGTGTGAGTGTGTGCGTATAGGTGTGTTTACATGCGAACGTGATTTCTACATGGACGAAGGTGTAGTACTCCATTGAAGAAAAAAAAAGTAAAAAAAAATGATATTCTTTCGTGCTCTTGTGAGGGTCGAACCCGTACGTGTGCAACCTCACGTTTCTGAGACGACGCCTCTAACCACTCGGCCATACGTCTCGACGAGAAAATTAGAGGAACGTAAACTTATGTACGTGAAAGATGAATCAGGAATCGTTTCGTCCGCATTCCATTCTCATTTTCAGTTTTAAATTGCAAAATTGTCAACATGATGAGGAGATTTTAAAGAATAAAATGCATGATTACTGCAGCTTATTGTCACAGCTACAACATACTTAAGTTTCAGAGGAAATGAAGCAAAATCAGCTGAGATAAAGATGCTTAAACGTTGTCAAGTCAATGCATGGTTTCTAAAAAAATCACCTCCCATAGACATAACACGTAAACTTGTCCGATTTTGCGTCTTTACCTTTAAACACAATTTAAAGTATGATGACGTCATCAAATTTCAAAACTATGACATGGACTTGAAAGGCAACTTTTCAAAGTACAACATGTCTGAATTTGGGATGATATTGAGCTTAAACAACAGAGATACGAGCAAATGAATGTCAGAAACAGTACCTTAAAAAAATTAATTCCACTTTTTTGATTTCAGATGATGATATGATGACGTCATAATGTATTCATGGAGATATTGATACTTGAAACGTTATTTCCAATTCATATGTTTTTGTAATATGCAGTAAAAACTTAGGGTAACCAGACGTTTTAAAGAGCTATGGCGAAATAAACAAAGACATGTTTTTCGCTATATTTGCACATAGACGCGCACACGAAATTTCAACTTTGACGCCAACGCATTCCTTTGTTATAGGTCAAAATTGATCGGAAATCAATGGATATTGTTACTTAATGTATCAGGAATCCAAATCTGTCAAAAAATGTGCATTTTCATGTTGCTTACGCGCACTGCGCGCGGAAATGTGCGGACGGACGCTGACGCGCGAAACGCTTAAAATTGTCTGAAACTTCGAGATTTCCCATTGGTAAGTTGTTTTGAGCCTTTTAAAAGTTTGACGCGCGCGTACGCGCGCGTAATAATGTCCTAGGTAATTAGAATTAAAATGTAGGATAGAGCGTGACCTGAACTTAATGTCCACCGAAAATGATACAGAAATGACCTTTAGTTTTAAAGTTATGATCGATCATGTAACATGGTCCGAAAATCACAAAATGGCGCCTAGATGACGTCATAGATATGTTACTGTCATGAAAACCTTATTGTGGCTATATATTGTCATGAGACATGTTCCCTGAAAATGTCATGTTATTCCGTAATGTCATTCTTGAGATATTGATGACACAAAATTGTCCAGAAAGAAAGAAGAATAACGAGACATGAAAACTCGTCACATTGAGGACGAGTTAGGTGATACGCTTGTGGTCATCAGATGACAGTCATCTGTGATCGACAAAGAAAAGAATGTGATATAGGCACCTTGAAGTTATATTGAGCGTGCATGCGAAACCGTTTCGTAACCACTCGGCCACGGGTCATCCACGGAAATGGTAAGACAAAAAAAAAAAACAACAACAATGTATAGATATAACAGGGGGAAAGTCAATGCCCACTCAACTAACGTGGCCGTGTGAACATCTATTGCATTGCTAGACGGAAAAGCGGCCTTGTAACGACTGAGGTCGCTATGCCATTTCTGGCAACTTGGGAAAAATACGTCCCGCAGACATAAAACCTATAATCGGCTGGTTTTGATACCTTGCCTTTAATCACAATTTTCAGTGTAATGACGTCATCAAATTACAACACAATGACATGGTCTTGAAAGACAATTGTTCAAAGTACAACACCTCAGTCGTCGTCATTACATACTATGATCGGTTTGACAAAGTCAACCTGCAAAATTTGCTGCAGTCGAAGCAATGTGGTCTCCAACACACAAAAAAGAGGGATATGGCGTGTGTGTGTGTCTCTGTGTGTGTATAGGTGCGTTTATATACGAACGTGATTTCTACATGAACGAATATGTAATACAAAACTGAAGAAAAAAAACAGTAAAGTAGCTAAGTATTTTGTTTCGTGATCTTGTGGGATTCGAACCCGCAACCTTACGTCTCTGAGACGTCGCCTTTAACCACTCGGCCACACGTCTCGACGGGAAAATATGGGGAACGTTATGGACTTGAAAGACATTTGTTCAATGTATAACACATTCATCGTACGTTGTCAGTTTGCTATTGACATGACGATCTATCACACGAATATGAGGCAGGCAGTAGTACCTGTATGAAATTATTATAGGCATGGTTATCAAATTGCCTTAAAATTTCCTTATAATTGCCTTATTTTTACACACAGTTATGCTATCCCTTTAAACTCGTCACAGTTTAATTAGAATCATTAACATCATACATTAGTACCATATTCAGTTCCATAGCTGATTACGTTTGCTAATCAATTAAGATTAATTGTCTAGAATGTGTCATATGGCCAACCTGTATACACACGTATATACACACACACAATGTTAAATGTATGTATCAAACATCTGTAACACAACTTTGAACTAACTGTAGGAATTATCGCTGCACTTATCATCCATACTTTTTATCACTATCTGAAACTCCACAAAAACCACTAATTGACAAATAATCATCAATACAGAAGACTGAATACCTTTTTTACAATGTATAGCTTGTTACATGTGTAAATCAGCACAAAGTAACCACGACTACATTGTGTTACTAAATTGATATGAACAAATTTCATTTTGTTACAATATACTATATCAGTTTGAAAAGCCCAGCCTCCAAAACTATGATTTTGCAGCAATCGAAGTAATGCAGTCTCCAACGCAAAACAAAGGTATACTGTGTGAGTGTGTGCGTACAGGTGTGTTTACACGGAAACGTGATTTCTACATGGACGAAGGTGTAGTACTCCATTGAAGAAAAAAAAAAAGTAAAAAAAAAATATTATTTTCTTTCGTGCTCTTGTGAGGATCGAACCCGTACGTGTGCAACATCACGTTTCTAAGACGACGCCTCTACCCACTCGGCCATACGTCTCGACGAGAAAATTAGAGGAACGTAAACTTATGTACGTGAAAGATGAATCAGGAATCGTTTCGTCCGCATTCCATTCTCATTTTCAGTTTTAAATTGCAAAATTGTCAACATGATGAGGAGATTTTAAAGAATAAAATGCATGATTACTGTAGCTTATTGTCACAGCTACAACATACTTAAGTTTCAGAGGAAATGAAGCAAAATCAGCTGAGATAAAGATGCTTAAACGTTGTCAAGTCAATGCATGGTTTCTAAAAAAATCACCTCCCATAGACATAACACGTAAACTTGTCCGATTTTGCGTCTTTACCTTTAAACACAATTTAAAGTATGATGACGTCATCAAATTTCAAAACTATGACATGGACTTGAAAGGCAACTTTTCAAAGTACAACATGTCTGAATTTGGGATGATATTGAGCTTAAACAACAGAGATACGAGCAAATGAATGTCAGAAACAGTACCTTAAAAAAATTAATTCCACTTTTTTGATTTCAGATGATGATGTGATGACGTCATAATGTATTCATGGAGATATTGATACTTGAAACGTTATTTCCAATTCATATGTTTTTGTAATATGCAGTAAAAACTTAGGGTAACCAGACGTTTTAAAGAGCTATGGCGAAATAAACAAAGACATGTTTTTCGCTATATTTGCACATAGACGCGCACACGAAATTTCAACTTTGACGCCAACGCATTCCTTTGTTATAGGTCAAAATTGATCGGAAATCAATGGATATTGTTACTTAATGTATCAGGAATCCAAATCTGTCAAAAAATGTGCATTTTCATGTTGCTTACGCGCACTGCGCGCGGAAATGTGCGGACGGACGCTGACGCGCGAAACGCTTAAAATTGTCTGAAACTTCGAGATTTCCCATTGGTAAGTTGTTTTGAGCCTTTTAAAAGTTTGACGCGCGCGTACGCGCGCGTAATAATGTCCTAGGTAATTAGAATTAAAATGTAGGATAGAGCGTGACCTGAACTTAATGTCCACCGAAAATGATACAGAAATGACCTTTAGTTTTAAAGTTATGATCGATCATGTAACATGGTCCGAAAATCACAAAATGGCGCCTAGATGACGTCATAGATATGTTACTGTCATGAAAACCTTATTGTGGCTATATATTGTCATGAGACATGTTCCCTGAAAATGTCATGTTATTCCGTAATGTCATTCTTGAGATATTGATGACACAAAATTGTCCAGAAAGAAAGAAGAATAACGAGACATGAAAACTCGTCACATTGAGGACGAGTTAGGTGATACGCTTGTGGTCATCAGATGACAGTCATCTGTGATCGACAAAGAAAAGAATGTGATATAGGCACCTTGAAGTTATATTGAGCGTGCATGCGAAACCGTTTCGTAACCACTCGGCCACGGGTCATCCACGGAAATGGTAAGACAAAAAAAAAAAAAACAACAACAATGTATAGATATAACAGGGGGAAAGTCAATGCCCACTCAACTAACGTGGCCGTGTGAACATCTATTGCATTGCTAGACGGAAAAGCGGCCTTGTAACGACTGAGGTCGCTATGCCATTTCTGGCAACTTGGGAAAAATACGTCCCGCAGACATAAAACCTATAATCGGCTGGTTTTGATACCTTGCCTTTAATCACAATTTTCAGTGTAATGACGTCATCAAATTACAACACAATGACATGGTCTTGAAAGACAATTGTTCAAAGTACAACACCTCAGTCGTCGTCATTACATACTATGATCGGTTTGACAAAGTCAACCTGCAAAATTTGCTGCAGTCGAAGCAATGTGGTCTCCAACACACAAAAAAGAGGGATATGGCGTGTGTGTGTGTCTCTGTGTGTGTATAGGTGCGTTTATATACGAACGTGATTTCTACATGAACGAATATGTAATACAAAACTGAAGAAAAAAAAAACAGTAAAGTAGCTAAGTATTTTGTTTCGTGATCTTGTGGGATTCGAACCCGCAACCTTACGTCTCTGAGACGTCGCCTTTAACCACTCGGCCACACGTCTCGACGGGAAAATATGGGGAACGTTATGGACTTGAAAGACATTTGTTCAATGTATAACACATTCATCGTACGTTGTCAGTTTGCTATTGACATGACGATCTATCACACGAATATGAGGCAGGCAGTAGTACCTGTATGAAATTATTATAGGCATGGTTATCAAATTGCCTTAAAATTTCCTTATAATTGCCTTATTTTTACACACAGTTATGCTATCCCTTTAAACTCGTCACAGTTTAATTAGAATCATTAACATCATACATTAGTACCATATTCAGTTCCATAGCTGATTACGTTTGCTAATCAATTAAGATTAATTGTCTAGAATGTGTCATATGGCCAACCTGTATACACACGTATATACACACACACAATGTTAAATGTATGTATCAAACATCTGTAACACAACTTTGAACTAACTGTAGGAATTATCGCTGCACTTATCATCCATACTTTTTATCACTATCTGAAACTCCACAAAAACCACTAATTGACAAATAATCATCAATACAGAAGACTGAATACCTTTTTTACAATGTATAGCTTGTTACATGTGTAAATCAGCACAAAGTAACCACGACTACATTGTGTTACTAAATTGATATGAACAAATTTCATTTTGTTACAATATACTATATCAGTTTGAAAAGCCCAGCCTCCAAAACTATGATTTTGCAGCAATCGAAGTAATGCAGTCTCCAACGCAAAACAAAGGTATACTGTGTGAGTGTGTGCGTACAGGTGTGTTTACACGGAAACGTGATTTCTACATGGACGAAGGTGTAGTACTCCATTGAAGAAAAAAAAAAAGTAAAAAAAAAATATTATTTTCTTTCGTGCTCTTGTGAGGATCGAACCCGTACGTGTGCAACATCACGTTTCTAAGACGACGCCTCTACCCACTCGGCCATACGTCTCGACGAGAAAATTAGAGGAACGTAAACTTATGTACGTGAAAGATGAATCAGGAATCGTTTCGTCCGCATTCCATTCTCATTTTCAGTTTTAAATTGCAAAATTGTCAACATGATGAGGAGATTTTAAAGAATAAAATGCATGATTACTGCAGCTTATTGTCACAGCTACAACATACTTAAGTTTCAGAGGAAATGAAGCAAAATCAGCTGAGATAAAGATGCTTAAACGTTGTCAAGTCAATGCATGGTTTCTAAAAAAATCACCTCCCATAGACATAACACGTAAACTTGTCCGATTTTGCGTCTTTACCTTTAAACACAATTTAAAGTATGATGACGTCATCAAATTTCAAAACTATGACATGGACTTGAAAGGCAACTTTTCAAAGTACAACATGTCTGAATTTGGGATGATATTGAGCTTAAACAACAGAGATACGAGCAAATGAATGTCAGAAACAGTACCTTAAAAAAATTAATTCCACTTTTTTGATTTCAGATAATGATGTGATGACGTCATAATGTATTCATGGAGATATTGATACTTGAAACGTTATTTCCAATTCATATGTTTTTGTAATATGCAGTAAAAACTTAGGGTAACCAGACGTTTTAAAGAGCTATGGCGAAATAAACAAAGACATGTTTTTCGCTATATTTGCACATAGACGCGCACACGAAATTTCAACTTTGACGCCAACGCATTCCTTTGTTATAGGTCAAAATTGATCGGAAATCAAGGGATATTGTTACTTAATGTATCAGGAATCCAAATCTGTCAAAAAATGTGCATTTTCATGTTGCTTACGCGCACTACGCGCGAAAATGTGCGGACGGACGCGAACGCGCGAAACGCTTAAAATTGTCTGAAACTTCGAGATTTCCCATTGGTAATTTGTTTTGAGCCTTTTAAAAGTTTGACGCGCGCGTACGCGCGCGTAATAATGTCCTAGGTAATTAGCATTAAAATGTAGGATAGAGCGTGACCTGAACTTAATGTCCACCGAAAATGATACAGAAATGACCTTTATTTATGAAGTTATGATCGATCATGTAACATGGTCCGAAAATCACAAAATGGCGCCTAGATGACGTCATAGACATGTTACTGTCATGAAAACCTTATTGTGGCTAGATATTGTCATGAGACATGTTCCCTGAAAATGTCATGTCATTCTGTAATGTCACTCTTGAGATATTGATGACACAAAATTGTCCAGAAAGAAAGAAGAATAACGAGACATGAAAACTCGTCACATTGAGGACGAGTTAGGTGATACGCTTGTGGTCATCAGATGACGGTCATCTGTGATCGACAAAGAAAAGAATGTGATATAGGCACCTTGAACTTATATTGAGCGTGCATGCGAAACCGTTTCTGTAACCACTCGGCCACGGGTCATCCACGGAAATGGTAAGACAAAAAAAAAAAAACAATGTATAGATATAACAGGGGGAAAGTCAATGCCCACTCAACTAACGTGGCCTGGTGAACATCTATTGCATTGCTAGACGGAGAAGCGGCCCTGTAACGACTGAGGTCACTATGCCATTTCTGGCAACTTGGGAAAAATACGTCCCGCAGACATAAAACCTATAATCGGCTGGTTTTGATACCTTGCCTTTAATCACAATTTTCAGTGTAATGACGTCATCAAATTACAAAACAATGACATCGTCTTGAAAGACAATTGTTCAAAGTACAACACCTCAGTCGTCGTCATTACATACTATGATCGGTTTGACAAAGTCAACCTGCAAAATGTTGCTGCAGTCGAAGCAATGTGGTCTCCAACACACAAAAAAGAGGGATATGGCGTGTGTGTGTGTCTGTGTGTGTGTATAGGTGCGTTTATATACGAACGTGATTTCTACATGGACGAATATGAAATACAAAATTGAAGAAAAAAAGTAAAATAAAAAAAAAAATGTTTCGTGATCTTGTGGGGTTCGAACCCGCAATCTCACGTCTCTGAGACGGCACCTTTAACCACTCGGCCATACGTCTCGACGAGAAAATATGGGGAACGTAAACTTATGTATGTGAAAGATACATGGGGAATCGTTTTGTCCACATTCCATTTTCATTTTCAGTTTTAAACTGCAAAATTGTCAATCTGATGAGGAGATTTCAAAGAATAAAATGCATGATTACTGCAGCTTATTGTCTCAGCTACAACATATTAAAGTTTCAGAGGAAATGAAGCAAAATCAGCTCAGATAAAGGTGCTTAAACGTTGTTAAGTCAATTGATGCTTTTAAAAAAAATCACCTCCCATAGACAATACACGTAAACTTGTCCGATTTTGCGTCTTTACCTTTAATCACAATTTAAGGTATGATGACGTCATCAAATATCAAAAGCATGACATGGACTTAAAAGGCAAATGTTCAAAGTACAACATATCTGAATTTGGGATAATATTGAGCTTAAACAACAGAGATACGAGCAAATGAATGTCAGAAACAGTACCTTAAAAAAATTAATTCCACTTTTTTGATTTCAGATGACGATATGATGACGTCATATTTTAATTATGGAAATAATGATACTTGAAACGTTATTTTCAATTCATATGCTTTTGTAATATGCAATAAAAACATAGGGTCACCTGACGTTTTAAAGAGCTATGGCGAAATAAACAAAGACATGTTTTTTCACTATATTTGCACATAGATGCGCACGCGAAATTTCAACTTTGACGCCAGTGCATTGCTTTGTTATTTGTCAAAATCTATCAGAAATCAATGGATATTGTTACTCAAAATATCAGGAATCCAGATCAGTCCAAAAATGTGCATTTTCATGTTACTGACGCGCTGTGCGCGCGAAAATGCGCGGACGGACGCGCACGCGCAAAATTGTTTGAAACGCTTAAAATTGTCTGAAACTTCGAGATTTCCCATTGGAAAGTTGTTTTGAGCCTTTTAAATGTTTGACGCGCGCTTACGCGTCCTAGATGACGTCCTAGGTAATTAGCATCTGAGAAAGAAAGATAGAGCGTGACCTGAACTTTATGTCCACAAAAACTGATACAGAAAGGACCTTTAGTTATGAAGTTATGATCGATCATGTAACATGGTCCGAAAATCACAAAATGGCGCCTAGATGACGTCATAGATACGTTACTGTCATGAAAACCTTATTGTGGCTAGATATTGTCATGAGACATGTTGACTGAAAATGTCATGTTACTCCGTAATGTCATTCTTGAGATATTGACGACACAAAATAGGCCAGAAAGAAAGAAGAATAAGAAAAAAGACAGATTTTGACAATCACAATAGGTGATACGCTAAAAGCGTATCACCTAAATAACGAGACATGAAAACTCGTCACATTGAGGACGAGTTAGGTGATACGCTTGTGGTCATCAGATGACGGTCATCTGTGATCGACAAAGAAAAGAATGTGATATAGGCACCTTGAAGTTATATTGAGCGTGCATGCGAAACCGTTTCTGTAACCACTCGGCCACGGGTCATCCACGGAAATGGTAAGACAAAAAAAAAAACAATGTATAGATATAACAGGGGGAAAGTCAATGCCCACTCAACTAACGTGGCCTGGTGAACATCTATTGCATTGCTAGACGGAGAAGCGGCCCTGTAACGACTGAGGTCACTATGCCATTTCTGGCAACTTGGGAAAAATACGTCCCGCAGACATAAAACCTATAATCGGCTGGTTTTGATACCTTGCCTTTAATCACAATTTTCAGTGTAATGACGTCATCAAATTACAAAACAATGACATCGTCTTGAAAGACAATTGTTCAAAGTACAACACCTCAGTCGTCGTCATTACATACTATGATCGGTTTGACAAAGTCAACCTGCAAAATGTTGCTGCAGTCGAAGCAATGTGGTCTCCAACACACAAAAAAGAGGGATATGGCGTGTGTGTGTGTCTCTGTGTGTGTATAGGTGCGTTTATATACGAACGTGATTTCTACATGGACGAATATGTAATACAAAATTGAAGAAAAAAAGTAAAATAAAAAAAAAATGTTTCGTGATCTTGTGGGGTTCGAACCCGCAATCTCACGTCTCTGAGACGGCGCCTTTAACCACTCGGCCATACGTCTCGACGAGAAAATATGGGGAACGTAAACTTATGTATGTGAAAGATACATGGGGAATCGTTTTGTCCACATTCCATTTTCATTTTCAGTTTTAAACTGCAAAATTGTCAATCTGATGAGGAGATTTCAAAGAATAAAATGCATGATTACTGCAGCTTATTGTCTCAGCTACAACATATTAAAGTTTCAGAGGAAATGAAGCAAAATCAGCTGAGATAAAGGTGCTTAAACGTTGTTAAGTCAATTGATGCTTTTAAGAAAAATCACCTCCCATAGACAATACACGTAAACTTGTCCGATTTTGCGTCTTTACCTTTAATCACAATTTAAGGTATGATGACGTCATCAAATATCAAAGGCATGACATGGACTTAAAAGGCAAATGTTCAAAGTACAACATATCTGAATTTGGGATAATATTGAGCTTAAACAACAGAGATACGAGCAAATGAATGTCAGAAACAGTACCTTAAAAAGATTAATTCCACTTTTTTGATTTCAGATGACGATATGATGACGTCATATTGTAAATATGGAAATAATGATACTTGAAACGTTATTTTCAATTCATATGCTTTTGTAATATGCAATAAAAACATAGGGTCACCTGACGTTTTAAAGAGCTATGGCGAAATAAACAAAGTCATGTTTTTTCACTATATTTGCACATAGATGCGCACGCGAAATTTCAACTTTGACGCCAGTGCATTGCTTTGTTATTTGTCAAAATCGATCAGAAATCAATGGATATTGTTACTCAAAGTATCAGGAATCCAGATCAGTCAAAAAATGTGCATTTTCATGTTACTGACGCGCTGTGCGCGCGAAAATGCGCGGACGGACGCGCACGCGCAAAATTGTTTGAAACGCTTAAAATTGTCTGAAACTTCGAGATTTCCCATTGGAAAGTTGTTTTGAGCCTTTTAAATGTTTGACGCGCGCTTACGCGTCCTAGATGACGTCCTAGGTAATTAGCATCAGAGAAAGAAAGATAGAGCGTGACCTGAACTTTATGTCCACAAAAACTGATACAGAAAGGACCTTTCGTTATGAAGTTATGATCGATCATGTAACATGGTCCGAAAATCACAAAATGGCGCCTAGATGACGTCATAGATACGTTACTGTCATGAAAACCTTATTGTGGCTAGATATTGTCATGAGACATGTTGACTGAAAATGTCATGTTACTCCGTAATGTCATTCTTGAGATATTGACGACACAAAATAGGCCAGAAAGAAAGAAGAACGAGACATGAAAACTCGTCACATTGAGGACGAGTTAGGTGATACGCTTGTGGTCATCAGATGACGGTCATCTGTGATCGACAAAGAAAAGAATGTGATATAGGCACCTTGAAGTTATATTGAGCGTGCATGCGAAACCGTTTCTGTAACCACTCGGCCACGGGTCATCCACGGAAATGGTAAGACAAAAAAAAACAAACAATGTATAGATATAACAGGGGGAAAGTCAATGCCCACTCAACTAACGTGGCCTGGTGAACATCTATTGCATTGCTAGACGGAGAAGCGGCCCTGTAACGACTGAGGTCACTATGCCATTTCTGGCAACTTGGGAAAAATACGTCCCGCAGACATAAAACCTATAATCGGCTGGTTTTGATACCTTGCCTTTAATCACAATTTTCAGTGTAATGACGTCATCAAATTACAAAACAATGACATCGTCTTGAAAGACAATTGTTCAAAGTACAACACCTCAGTCGTCGTCATTACATACTATGATCGGTTTGACAAAGTCAACCTGCAAAATGTTGCTGCAGTCGAAGCAATGTGGTCTCCAACACACAAAAAAGAGGGATATGGCGTGTGTGTGTGTCTGTGTGTGTGTATAGGTGCGTTTATATACGAACGTGATTTCTACATGGACGAATATGTAATACAAAATTGAAGAAAAAAAAGTAAAATAAAAAAAAAATGTTTCGTGATCTTGTGGGGTTTGAACCCGCAATCTCACGTCTCTGAGACGGCGCCTTTAACCACTCGGCCATACCTCTCGACGAGAAAATATGGGGAACGTAAACTTATGTATGTGAAAGATACATGGGGAATCGTTTTGTCCACATTCCATTTTCATTTTCAGTTTTAAACTGCAAAATTGTCAATCTGATGAGGAGATTTAAAAGAATAAAATGCATGATTACTGCAGCTTATTGTCTCAGCTACAACATATTAAAGTTTCAGAGGAAATGAAGCAAAATCAGCTCAGATAAAGGTGCTTAAACGTTGTTAAGTCAATTGATGCTTTTAAAAAAAATCACCTCCCATAGACAATACACGTAAACTTGTCCGATTTTGCGTGTTTACCTTTAATCACAATTTAAGGTATGATGACGTCATCAAATATCAAAAGCATGACATGGACTTAAAAGGCAAATGTTCAAAGTACAACATATCTGAATTTGGGATAATATTGAGCTTAAACAACAGAGATACGAGCAAATGAATGTCAGAAACAGTACCTTAAAAAAATTAATTCCACTTTTTTGATTTCAGATGACGATATGATGACGTCATATTGTAATTATGGAAATAATGATACTTGAAACGTTATTTTCAATTCATATGCTTTTGTAATATGCAATAAAAACATAGGGTCACCTGACGTTTTAAAGAGCTATGGCGAAATAAACAAAGACATGTTTTTTCACTATATTTGCACATAGATGCGCACGCGAAATTTCAACTTTGACGCCAGTGCATTGCTTTGTTATTTGTCAAAATCGATCAGAAATCAATGGATATTGTTACTCAAAGTATCAGGAATCCAGATCAGTCAAAAAATGTGCATTTTCATGTTACTGACGCGCTGTGCGCGCGAAAATGCGCGGACGGACGCGCACGCGCAAAATTGTTTGAAACGCTTAAAATTGTCTGAAACTTCGAGATTTCCCATTGGAAAGTTGTTTTGAGCCTTTTAAATGTTTGACGCGCGCTTACGCGTCCTAGATGACGTCCTAGGTAATTAGCATCAGAGAAAGAAAGATAGAGCGTGACCTGAACTTTATGTCCACAAAAACTGATACAGAAAGGACCTTTAGTTATGAAGTTATGATCGATCATGTAACATGGTCCGAAAATCACAAAATGGCGCCTAGATGACGTCATAGATACGTTACTGTCATGAAAACCTTATTGTGGCTAGATATTGTCATGAGACATGTTGACTGAAAATGTCATGTTACTCCGTAATGTCATTCTTGAGATATTGACGACACAAAATAGGCCAGAAAGAAAGAAGAATAAGAAAAAAGACAGATTTTGACAATCACAATAGGTGATACGCTAAAAGCGTATCACCTAAATAACGAGACATGAAAACTCGTCACATTGAGGACGAGTTAGGTGATACGCTTGTGGTCATCAGATGACGGTCATCTGTGATCGACAAAGAAAAGAATGTGATATAGGCACCTTGAAGTTATATTGAGCGTGCATGCGAAACCGTTTCTGTAACCACTCGGCCACGGGTCATCCACGGAAATGGTAAGACAAAAAAAAAAACAATGTATAGATATAACAGGGGGAAAGTCAATGCCCACTCAACTAACGTGGCCTGGTGAACATCTATTGCATTGCTAGACGGAGAAGCGGCCCTGTAACGACTGAGGTCACTATGCCATTTCTGGCAACTTGGGAAAAATACGTCCCGCAGACATAAAACCTATAATCGGCTGGTTTTGATACCTTGCCTTTAATCACAATTTTCAGTGTAATGACGTCATCAAATTACAAAACAATGACATCGTCTTGAAAGACAATTGTTCAAAGTACAACACCTCAGTCGTCGTCATTACATACTATGATCGGTTTGACAAAGTCAACCTGCAAAATGTTGCTGCAGTCGAAGCAATGTGGTCTCCAACACACAAAAAAGAGGGATATGGCGTGTGTGTGTGTCTCTGTGTGTGTATAGGTGCGTTTATATACGAACGTGATTTCTACATGGACGAATATGTAATACAAAATTGAAGAAAAAAAGTAAAATAAAAAAAAAATGTTTCGTGATCTTGTGGGGTTCGAACCCGCAATCTCACGTCTCTGAGACGGCGCCTTTAACCACTCGGCCATACGTCTCGACGAGAAAATATGGGGAACGTAAACTTATGTATGTGAAAGATACATGGGGAATCGTTTTGTCCACATTCCATTTTCATTTTCAGTTTTAAACTGCAAAATTGTCAATCTGATGAGGAGATTTCAAAGAATAAAATGCATGATTACTGCAGCTTATTGTCTCAGCTACAACATATTAAAGTTTCAGAGGAAATGAAGCAAAATCAGCTGAGATAAAGGTGCTTAAACGTTGTTAAGTCAATTGATGCTTTTAAGAAAAATCACCTCCCATAGACAATACACGTAAACTTGTCCGATTTTGCGTCTTTACCTTTAATCACAATTTAAGGTATGATGACGTCATCAAATATCAAAGGCATGACATGGACTTAAAAGGCAAATGTTCAAAGTACAACATATCTGAATTTGGGATAATATTGAGCTTAAACAACAGAGATACGAGCAAATGAATGTCAGAAACAGTACCTTAAAAAGATTAATTCCACTTTTTTGATTTCAGATGACGATATGATGACGTCATATTGTAAATATGGAAATAATGATACTTGAAACGTTATTTTCAATTCATATGCTTTTGTAATATGCAATAAAAACATAGGGTCACCTGACGTTTTAAAGAGCTATGGCGAAATAAACAAAGTCATGTTTTTTCACTATATTTGCACATAGATGCGCACGCGAAATTTCAACTTTGACGCCAGTGCATTGCTTTGTTATTTGTCAAAATCGATCAGAAATCAATGGATATTGTTACTCAAAGTATCAGGAATCCAGATCAGTCAAAAAATGTGCATTTTCATGTTACTGACGCGCTGTGCGCGCGAAAATGCGCGGACGGACGCGCACGCGCAAAATTGTTTGAAACGCTTAAAATTGTCTGAAACTTCGAGATTTCCCATTGGAAAGTTGTTTTGAGCCTTTTAAATGTTTGACGCGCGCTTACGCGTCCTAGATGACGTCCTAGGTAATTAGCATCAGAGAAAGAAAGATAGAGCGTGACCTGAACTTTATGTCCACAAAAACTGATACAGAAAGGACCTTTCGTTATGAAGTTATGATCGATCATGTAACATGGTCCGAAAATCACAAAATGGCGCCTAGATGACGTCATAGATACGTTACTGTCATGAAAACCTTATTGTGGCTAGATATTGTCATGAGACATGTTGACTGAAAATGTCATGTTACTCCGTAATGTCATTCTTGAGATATTGACGACACAAAATAGGCCAGAAAGAAAGAAGAACGAGACATGAAAACTCGTCACATTGAGGACGAGTTAGGTGATACGCTTGTGGTCATCAGATGACGGTCATCTGTGATCGACAAAGAAAAGAATGTGATATAGGCACCTTGAAGTTATATTGAGCGTGCATGCGAAACCGTTTCTGTAACCACTCGGCCACGGGTCATCCACGGAAATGGTAAGACAAAAAAAAAAAAACAATGTATAGATATAACAGGGGGAAAGTCAATGCCCACTCAACTAACGTGGCCTGGTGAACATCTATTGCATTGCTAGACGGAGAAGCGGGGGTTACGCCATTTCCTGACCCACTTCATCTGACACACTCTTTCTGACACACTTTTTTTGCCATTCATTTTGTACACGGGGCAGTTTTCATGAGACGGCCTCTGTTATTGGCAACTGTGCTAATGAATATTCATCAGCCTTGCGATAATTTTTTCATAAGAGTCACTCGGTCTGATTCTGTGTCTGTGATTGGCTTTTAGCTATTGACTTACGCGTGATATCGATCTCCTCAAGGGGGTCCATGACGATATCTGCTGATTACCAGTGTGCGTGTGTCTGTTGAATTGCGTTTTAGTGCCAGTGAGTGTGGCATAACTTCTGCAGGTTTCCTGTCCATTTCTCTCTCTTTTTCTCTCTTTTGCTTTCGTATCATCTTATCTCTGTTATTCTTAGAGTACAATCGTACTACCACAAGTGTTTTCCCCCATTTTTTGAAGTGATTATCTCGTTTGCAACAATTTAGAGGTGAGTTTTTGTTCGAGTGTTTGTTGAGTTTTTTGATTGAACACGATGTAGATTATCTACGTGTGTGCGAGAACATTCATGGTACCCACTCGTTTGTTTCCGTGTGCATTTTTACCGTACAGTGTCTTCATCGTTCGTCTTCCAAGCAGCGAGTTTTCACCCTAGTTTTCCTCAACGTAGTTTTTTACCTCAATTTTTTTTTTTTTTTTTTTTGCGGTGCAAGATGTTCAGTGTATTTTTTCTACGGTAAAATGCCATCGTTGATGATTTCCGTGTATTCATTACTAGTTTTCCACCTCCGTTTCATTTTGTGTACAACTAACATTGATCTAAAGTCTAACGTAGTTAGCTACAAAGTCTGCGATGTCTGTATGCTGATGTGTTTTTGTGAGCTGGGAGTGACTATGGTGGGAATGATATTCAGGGTTTTGCTGTGGTTGAGATGATAGTGATGATGATCATAATGATTCTGGTGATGATATACGAACCCTTTTGATGATGCAATTTATTTCGTGTGACCATGACGTTGATCATTGATGATGGCGAGAACGACACGAGTAGCCTAGCCTAGGCCAAGGACGAGAGTGACACTGTCCACGGGGGCTGTTGCTCGCTCATGCACAGGAGTGGTCTAGACCTAGAGACCTGCATTTAATCAGTTTTTTTTTTTTTTTTTACCTTTTGGTTGTTCACTTGGGTTAGTGCTCCAAAAATTCGTTTCTCTAAAGAAACTCAACCAAAAGCTTGACAATAAGGTTGCCTCAGGGCTATTCTTTAGTAAATATTAGATCTAAATGGCGATGCTAATTTAGTTTTCATTTTAAGAACTCGATTATATCCCATTTTCTTTGCTCATTTTTCAAATGATAAATTATTTAGAACTGTAAATTTACTTAAATTCTGACGTACTGCATTCACCATTGTAAAAATCAATAAAAAAGAGCCCGCTGAGCAGGTGTTTCATTCTATCCTTTTCATTTCCTTCCTATCGTGTTGGTTTCCTTCCTGTCACTTCCTTCTTTGACCCTGGACGGAAGAAAAAAAAATCCCATCTTGCCATGTAAAGACAGAACACATACCATCATGAAATATTATGACATTAGAATAGTTTTAAAAGATTATGTAAGTCATCAAAATTCTTGTGTGTGAAAATAGATAATAAATAAAAGGTGATTTCTTACAAAGCAGTTCTTTCAAATGTCCATAACAGCCTCAGAACATCTTCGATAATGAAGCTAGTGAAATCTCAAAACTTTCGTGGCAACAAGTGATATTGATAGGAAATTCTGACAAAAACTGTCACAACATTTGATGTTTAAATTTGTCTAGTTTTATTGGATTAGGTCATGAAACTATAAATGCCACCGATAAAATCACAATCGCTCTCAATTTGAACAGAGGCAGTAGGGTAGGAATGACTCAGCAAACAGCTGATTATTTATGCGTCGTATCCATGGGCAACTGCGGGGTAACTGGAAGAAGACGCACGAAGTTTAGACTTGAGTCAAGAACTATTATTTATTATCAATTTTTTATTCAAAACATTTTTTTTTCTTTGGATTTCAAAAAAAGGTCAAAATATTTCATATTACGCTTCTTAAATGTATTATGAATATAAATAATTATGAAGAATTTTTATCGTGATTTCATGAAGAATTAGAATTATTATGAATATATAAATACTAGACGGGCTGAACAATGAAGTCTAATTTTGCCCCAAGAATTTGCAGCCCACCGTACGTGCTGGTGGTGCATTCCTAGCGTTCTTGCCGCACTCTCCCAGCCACGTGCAAGCATGCATGCAGCAGTCACCAACAGTCACATAAGGGCTTTTTACACTTGTAAATTTTTGCTTAGCCCCGGACTATCGGTGGGGCTAAGGGGGGGCCTTAGCCCCACCGATAGTACGGGACTATCCTTAGCCCACTTTCTGTTTACACTCGTTTTTGCCAAAGTGGGCTAGCCCCACCGATAGTACGGTACTATCTGGCCCTGCAAAATAGCAGGGGTTAGCACCGCAATTGCGGTGCTAGCACCGCAATTGCGGTGCCAAGCAAGTGAGTGTAAACAGAACGAAAAAATAATCCTGGGCTAAGCGACGGAGACGAAGTGCGACCCTCACTGACCAATCAGAAACGAGGTAATCAAGTGCTGCCGGTGCGTGCGTGTACGTGTACAGTACACAGCGTAATTATGAATATTCATGTGGTTTGGAAAGTCCGGGGCTAAGAAAGACGAGTGTAAAAAGGTCAGTTTTCTCCTTAGCCCCGGACAAGAGATAGTACGGGACTAATTGGCGAGTGTAAAAAGCTGAAAAAATTGGTACGGGACTAACGATAGTCCTGGGTCAGAGAAAGTCCGGGGTTAAGAAACACAAGTGTAAAAAGCCCTATAGAGTACATGTTTAGCTACTTCACCGCTCTCACTCCTGATCTCTTGCAAAGAAAACCTTTACAAGTGTAGAAAATTCTCTCGAAACTAAGCCACACATGAATTTGGAACATACATTACAGTGTCAAGACCTTTTCAGTGGACTTTGTTTTCGCTATTTGTCTGTTTAGCTCTCGAATGTACGACTTCTTACGTCCGATTTGTTTTTTACCTCACCACGTGGTACTGTTTTTTCAGCCCCATGCTTCCTCCATATGCACACATGTTGTAAACACACACAAGCCACCGGCACCGCGATCGAAGTTTGAGCGATAGCGATAACATGTGTGGAGCAGACATGCGGATTTCAGCACAGATGAGTAGTTGAACGTATCACGATTGTAAAACAAATATTTTTCTATGTCTCTGCCAATTTGAATTAGGTTATCTAATCATAGATGGATTACGATTTTATTTTAAAATAGATTAGCTATGGCAAGAATTTGCTTACATGAGAGTTATTTGATAACATTGCAAAATAAAACCCCCGTCATTGAATGGAATGTTCCAGAGCTATCTCGGGGGGGGGGGGGGGGGGGGGGAGGGGGAGGGGGTGGGAGCATGAATACCCTTCGCGTGTAGATCGCGCCGTAGGGAAGATCGCGCCCAAGTTCACTGCCGACTTACTAGGCAGGCACGAAGATTACTAGTACACAGAGGCCCGTACGTGGATGGGTTAATTAGCTGAAAAAAAAAAAAAAAGGTACTGGAAGCCCACGTAGTAGCAAGGCCTACACGTGGATGAGGTTAGAAATTGCCGCGCGCCTCCGGCTCACCAGCTCCTGGCCGCCTCTTATTGGCCGGCCTTGAGCGCGACGTTCGACAAGCCATACCATAGTCTTGAATATTCATTAGCACAGTAGCCAATAACAGACGCCGTCTCATGAAAACTGCCCCGTGTACAAAGTGAATGGCAAAAAAAGTGTGTCAGAAAGAGTGTGTCAGATAAAGTGGGTCAGGAAATGGCGTAACCCGAGAAGCGGCCCTGTAACGACTGAGGTCACTATGCCATTTCTGGCAACTTGGGAAAAATACGTCCCGCAGACATAAAACCTATAATCGGCTGGTTTTGATACCTTGCCTTTAATCACAATTTTCAGTGTAATGACGTCATCAAATTACAAAACAATGACATCGTCTTGAAAGACAATTGTTCAAAGTACAACACCTCAGTCGTCGTCATTACATACTATGATCGGTTTGACAAAGTCAACCTGCAAAATGTTGCTGCAGTCGAAGCAATGTGGTCTCCAACACACAAAAAAGAGGGATATGGCGTGTGTGTGTGTCTGTGTGTGTGTATAGGTGCGTTTATATACGAACGTGATTTCTACATGGACGAATATGTAATACAAAATTGAAGAAAAAAAAGTAAAATAAAAAAAAAATGTTTCGTGATCTTGTGGGGTTTGAACCCGCAATCTCACGTCTCTGAGACGGCGCCTTTAACCACTCGGCCATACCTCTCGACGAGAAAATATGGGGAACGTAAACTTATGTATGTGAAAGATACATGGGGAATCGTTTTGTCCACATTCCATTTTCATTTTCAGTTTTAAACTGCAAAATTGTCAATCTGATGAGGAGATTTAAAAGAATAAAATGCATGATTACTGCAGCTTATTGTCTCAGCTACAACATATTAAAGTTTCAGAGGAAATGAAGCAAAATCAGCTCAGATAAAGGTGCTTAAACGTTGTTAAGTCAATTGATGCTTTTAAAAAAAATCACCTCCCATAGACAATACACGTAAACTTGTCCGATTTTGCGTGTTTACCTTTAATCACAATTTAAGGTATGATGACGTCATCAAATATCAAAAGCATGACATGGACTTAAAAGGCAAATGTTCAAAGTACAACATATCTGAATTTGGGATAATATTGAGCTTAAACAACAGAGATACGAGCAAATGAATGTCAGAAACAGTACCTTAAAAAAATTAATTCCACTTTTTTGATTTCAGATGACGATATGATGACGTCATATTGTAATTATGGAAATAATGATACTTGAAACGTTATTTTCAATTCATATGCTTTTGTAATATGCAATAAAAACATAGGGTCACCTGACGTTTTAAAGAGCTATGGCGAAATAAACAAAGACATGTTTTTTCACTATATTTGCACATAGATGCGCTCGCGAAATTTCAACTTTGACGCCAGTGCATTGCTTTGTTATTTGTCAAAATCGATCAGAAATCAATGGATATTGTTACTCAAAGTATCAGGAATCCAGATCAGTCAAAAAATGTGCATTTTCATGTTACTGACGCGCTGTGCGCGCGAAAATGCGCGGACGGACGCGCACGCGCAAAATTGTTTGAAACGCTTAAAATTGTCTGAAACTTCGAGATTTCCCATTGGAAAGTTGTTTTGAGCCTTTTAAATGTTTGACGCGCGCTTACGCGTCCTAGATGACGTCCTAGGTAATTAGCATCAGAGAAAGAAAGATAGAGCGTGACCTGAACTTTATGTCCACAAAAACTGATACAGAAAGGACCTTTAGTTATGAAGTTATGATCGATCATGTAACATGGTCCGAAAATCACAAAATGGCGCCTAGATGACGTCATAGATACGTTACTGTCATGAAAACCTTATTGTGGCTAGATATTGTCATGAGACATGTTGACTGAAAATGTCATGTTACTCCGTAATGTCATTCTTGAGATATTGACGACACAAAATAGGCCAGAAAGAAAGAAGAACGAGACATGAAAACTCGTCACATTGAGGACGAGTTAGGTGATACGCTTGTGGTCATCAGATGACGGTCATCTGTGATCGACAAAGAAAAGAATGTGATATAGGCACCTTGAAGTTATATTGAGCGTGCATGCGAAACCGTTTCTGTAACCACTCGGCCACGGGTCATCCACGGAAATGGTAAGACAAAAAAAAAAAACAATGTATAGATATAACAGGGGGAAAGTCAATGCCCACTCAACTAACGTGGCCTGGTGAACATCTATTGCATTGCTAGACGGAGAAGCGGGGGTTACGCCATTTCCTGACCCACTTCATCTGACACACTCTTTCTGACACACTTTTTTTGCCATTCATTTTGTACACGGGGCAGTTTTCATGAGACGGCCTCTGTTATTGGCAACTGTGCTAATGAATATTCATCAGCCTTGCGATAATTTTTTCATAAGAGTCACTCGGTCTGATTCTGTGTCTGTGATTGGCTTTTAGCTATTGACTTACGCGTGATATCGATCTCCTCAAGGGGGTCCATGACGATATCTGCTGATTACCAGTGTGCGTGTGTCTGTTGAATTGCGTTTTAGTGCCAGTGAGTGTGGCATAACTTCTGCAGGTTTCCTGTCCATTTCTCTCTCTTTTTCTCTCTTTTGCTTTCGTATCATCTTATCTCTGTTATTCTTAGAGTACAATCGTACTACCACAAGTGTTTTCCCCCATTTTTTGAAGTGATTATCTCGTTTGCAACAATTTAGAGGTGAGTTTTTGTTCGAGTGTTTGTTGAGTTTTTTGATTGAACACGATGTAGATTATCTACGTGTGTGCGAGAACATTCATGGTACCCACTCGTTTGTTTCCGTGTGCATTTTTACCGTACAGTGTCTTCATCGTTCGTCTTCCAAGCAGCGAGTTTTCACCCTAGTTTTCCTCAACGTAGTTTTTTACCTCAATTTTTTTTTTTTTTTTTTTTGCGGTGCAAGATGTTCAGTGTATTTTTTCTACGGTAAAATGCCATCGTTGATGATTTCCGTGTATTCATTACTAGTTTTCCACCTCCGTTTCATTTTGTGTACAACTAACATTGATCTAAAGTCTAACGTAGTTAGCTACAAAGTCTGCGATGTCTGTATGCTGATGTGTTTTTGTGAGCTGGGAGTGACTATGGTGGGAATGATATTCAGGGTTTTGCTGTGGTTGAGATGATAGTGATGATGATCATAATGATTCTGGTGATGATATACGAACCCTTTTGATGATGCAATTTATTTCGTGTGACCATGACGTTGATCATTGATGATGGCGAGAACGACACGAGTAGCCTAGCCTAGGCCAAGGACGAGAGTGACACTGTCCACGGGGGCTGTTGCTCGCTCATGCACAGGAGTGGTCTAGACCTAGAGACCTGCATTTAATCAGTTTTTTTTTTTTTTTTTTACCTTTTGGTTGTTCACTTGGGTTAGTGCTCCAAAAATTCGTTTCTCTAAAGAAACTCAACCAAAAGCTTGACAATAAGGTTGCCTCAGGGCTATTCTTTAGTAAATATTAGATCTAAATGGCGATGCTAATTTAGTTTTCATTTTAAGAACTCGATTATATCCCATTTTCTTTGCTCATTTTTCAAATGATAAATTATTTAGAACTGTAAATTTACTTAAATTCTGACGTACTGCATTCACCATTGTAAAAATCAATAAAAAAGAGCCCGCTGAGCAGGTGTTTCATTCTATCCTTTTCATTTCCTTCCTATCGTGTTGGTTTCCTTCCTGTCACTTCCTTCTTTGACCCTGGACGGAAGAAAAAAAAATCCCATCTTGCCATGTAAAGACAGAACACATACCATCATGAAATATTATGACATTAGAATAGTTTTAAAAGATTATGTAAGTCATCAAAATTCTTGTGTGTGAAAATAGATAATAAATAAAAGGTGATTTCTTACAAAGCAGTTCTTTCAAATGTCCATAACAGCCTCAGAACATCTTCGATAATGAAGCTAGTGAAATCTCAAAACTTTCGTGGCAACAAGTGATATTGATAGGAAATTCTGACAAAAACTGTCACAACATTTGATGTTTAAATTTGTCTAGTTTTATTGGATTAGGTCATGAAACTATAAATGCCACCGATAAAATCACAATCGCTCTCAATTTGAACAGAGGCAGTAGGGTAGGAATGACTCAGCAAACAGCTGATTATTTATGCGTCGTATCCATGGGCAACTGCGGGGTAACTGGAAGAAGACGCACGAAGTTTAGACTTGAGTCAAGAACTATTATTTATTATCAATTTTTTATTCAAAACATTTTTTTTTCTTTGGATTTCAAAAAAAGGTCAAAATATTTCATATTACGCTTCTTAAATGTATTATGAATATAAATAATTATGAAGAATTTTTATCGTGATTTCATGAAGAATTAGAATTATTATGAATATATAAATACTAGACGGGCTGAACAATGAAGTCTAATTTTGCCCCAAGAATTTGCAGCCCACCGTACGTGCTGGTGGTGCATTCCTAGCGTTCTTGCCGCACTCTCCCAGCCACGTGCAAGCATGCATGCAGCAGTCACCAACAGTCACATAAGGGCTTTTTACACTTGTAAATTTTTGCTTAGCCCCGGACTATCGGTGGGGCTAAGGGGGGGCCTTAGCCCCACCGATAGTACGGGACTATCCTTAGCCCACTTTCTGTTTACACTCGTTTTTGCCAAAGTGGGCTAGCCCCACCGATAGTACGGTACTATCTGGCCCTGCAAAATAGCAGGGGTTAGCACCGCAATTGCGGTGCTAGCACCGCAATTGCGGTGCCAAGCAAGTGAGTGTAAACAGAACGAAAAAATAATCCTGGGCTAAGCGACGGAGACGAAGTGCGACCCTCACTGACCAATCAGAAACGAGGTAATCAAGTGCTGCCGGTGCGTGCGTGTACGTGTACAGTACACAGCGTAATTATGAATATTCATGTGGTTTGGAAAGTCCGGGGCTAAGAAAGACGAGTGTAAAAAGGTCAGTTTTCTCCTTAGCCCCGGACAAGAGATAGTACGGGACTAATTGGCGAGTGTAAAAAGCTGAAAAAATTGGTACGGGACTAACGATAGTCCTGGGTCAGAGAAAGTCCGGGGTTAAGAAACACAAGTGTAAAAAGCCCTATAGAGTACATGTTTAGCTACTTCACCGCTCTCACTCCTGATCTCTTGCAAAGAAAACCTTTACAAGTGTAGAAAATTCTCTCGAAACTAAGCCACACATGAATTTGGAACATACATTACAGTGTCAAGACCTTTTCAGTGGACTTTGTTTTCGCTATTTGTCTGTTTAGCTCTCGAATGTACGACTTCTTACGTCCGATTTGTTTTTTACCTCACCACGTGGTACTGTTTTTTCAGCCCCATGCTTCCTCCATATGCACACATGTTGTAAACACACACAAGCCACCGGCACCGCGATCGAAGTTTGAGCGATAGCGATAACATGTGTGGAGCAGACATGCGGATTTCAGCACAGATGAGTAGTTGAACGTATCACGATTGTAAAACAAATATTTTTCTATGTCTCTGCCAATTTGAATTAGGTTATCTAATCATAGATGGATTACGATTTTATTTTAAAATAGATTAGCTATGGCAAGAATTTGCTTACATGAGAGTTATTTGATAACATTGCAAAATAAAACCCCCGTCATTGAATGGAATGTTCCAGAGCTATCTCGGGGGGGGGGGGGGGGGGGGGGGAGGGGGAGGGGGTGGGAGCATGAATACCCTTCGCGTGTAGATCGCGCCGTAGGGAAGATCGCGCCCAAGTTCACTGCCGACTTACTAGGCAGGCACGAAGATTACTAGTACACAGAGGCCCGTACGTGGATGGGTTAATTAGCTGAAAAAAAAAAAAAAAGGTACTGGAAGCCCACGTAGTAGCAAGGCCTACACGTGGATGAGGTTAGAAATTGCCGCGCGCCTCCGGCTCACCAGCTCCTGGCCGCCTCTTATTGGCCGGCCTTGAGCGCGACGTTCGACAAGCCATACCATAGTCTTGAATATTCATTAGCACAGTAGCCAATAACAGACGCCGTCTCATGAAAACTGCCCCGTGTACAAAGTGAATGGCAAAAAAAGTGTGTCAGAAAGAGTGTGTCAGATAAAGTGGGTCAGGAAATGGCGTAACCCGAGAAGCGGCCCTGTAACGACTGAGGTCACTATGCCATTTCTGGCAACTTGGGAAAAATACGTCCCGCAGACATAAAACCTATAATCGGCTGGTTTTGATACCTTGCCTTTAATCACAATTTTCAGTGTAATGACGTCATCAAATTACAAAACAATGACATCGTCTTGAAAGACAATTGTTCAAAGTACAACACCTCAGTCGTCGTCATTACATACTATGATCGGTTTGACAAAGTCAACCTGCAAAATGTTGCTGCAGTCGAAGCAATGTGGTCTCCAACACACAAAAAAGAGGGATATGGCGTGTGTGTGTGTCTGTGTGTGTGTATAGGTGCGTTTATATACGAACGTGATTTCTACATGGACGAATATGTAATACAAAATTGAAGAAAAAAAAGTAAAATAAAAAAAAAATGTTTCGTGATCTTGTGGGGTTTGAACCCGCAATCTCACGTCTCTGAGACGGCGCCTTTAACCACTCGGCCATACCTCTCGACGAGAAAATATGGGGAACGTAAACTTATGTATGTGAAAGATACATGGGGAATCGTTTTGTCCACATTCCATTTTCATTTTCAGTTTTAAACTGCAAAATTGTCAATCTGATGAGGAGATTTAAAAGAATAAAATGCATGATTACTGCAGCTTATTGTCTCAGCTACAACATATTAAAGTTTCAGAGGAAATGAAGCAAAATCAGCTCAGATAAAGGTGCTTAAACGTTGTTAAGTCAATTGATGCTTTTAAAAAAAATCACCTCCCATAGACAATACACGTAAACTTGTCCGATTTTGCGTGTTTACCTTTAATCACAATTTAAGGTATGATGACGTCATCAAATATCAAAAGCATGACATGGACTTAAAAGGCAAATGTTCAAAGTACAACATATCTGAATTTGGGATAATATTGAGCTTAAACAACAGAGATACGAGCAAATGAATGTCAGAAACAGTACCTTAAAAAAATTAATTCCACTTTTTTGATTTCAGATGACGATATGATGACGTCATATTGTAATTATGGAAATAATGATACTTGAAACGTTATTTTCAATTCATATGCTTTTGTAATATGCAATAAAAACATAGGGTCACCTGACGTTTTAAAGAGCTATGGCGAAATAAACAAAGACATGTTTTTTCACTATATTTGCACATAGATGCGCTCGCGAAATTTCAACTTTGACGCCAGTGCATTGCTTTGTTATTTGTCAAAATCGATCAGAAATCAATGGATATTGTTACTCAAAGTATCAGGAATCCAGATCAGTCAAAAAATGTGCATTTTCATGTTACTGACGCGCTGTGCGCGCGAAAATGCGCGGACGGACGCGCACGCGCAAAATTGTTTGAAACGCTTAAAATTGTCTGAAACTTCGAGATTTCCCATTGGAAAGTTGTTTTGAGCCTTTTAAATGTTTGACGCGCGCTTACGCGTCCTAGATGACGTCCTAGGTAATTAGCATCAGAGAAAGAAAGATAGAGCGTGACCTGAACTTTATGTCCACAAAAACTGATACAGAAAGGACCTTTAGTTATGAAGTTATGATCGATCATGTAACATGGTCCGAAAATCACAAAATGGCGCCTAGATGACGTCATAGATACGTTACTGTCATGAAAACCTTATTGTGGCTAGATATTGTCATGAGACATGTTGACTGAAAATGTCATGTTACTCCGTAATGTCATTCTTGAGATATTGACGACACAAAATAGGCCAGAAAGAAAGAAGAATAAGAAAAAAGACAGATTTTGACAATCACAATAGGTGATACGCTAAAAGCGTATCACCTAATAAGAAACGAGACATGAAAACTCGTCACATTGAGGACGAGTTAGGTGATACGCTTGTGGTCATCAGATGGCGGTCATCTGTGATCGACAAGAAACGAATTTGATATAGGCACCTTGAAGTTATATTGAGCGTGCATGCGAAACTGTTTCTGTAACCACTCGGCCACGGGTCATCCACGGAAATGGTAAGACAAAAAACAACAACAATGTATAGATATAACAGGGGGAAAGTCAATGCCCACTCAACACAAAAAAGAAGGATATGGCGTGTGTGTGTGTGTCTGTGTGTGTGTATAGGTGCGTTTATATACGAACGTGATTTTTACATAGACGAATATGTAATACAAAATTGAAGAAAAAAGAACAGTAAAATAGCTAAGTATATTGTTTCGTGATCTTGTGAGGTTCGAACCCGCAACCTCACGTCTCTGAGACGTCGCCTTTAACCACTCGGCCATACGTCTCGACGAGAAAATATGGGGAACGTTATGGACTTGAAAGACAGTTGTTCAATATATAACACATTCATCGTACGTTGTCAGTTTGCTATTGACATGACGATCTATCGCACGATTATGAGGCAGATATTAGTACCTGTATGAAATTATTATAGGCATGGTTATCAAATTCCCCTAAAATTTCCTTATAATTGCCTTATTTTTACACACAGTTACGCTATCCCTTTAAACTCATCACAGTTTAATTAGAATCATTAACATCATACATTAGTACCATATTCAGTTCCATAGCTGATCACGTTTGCTAATTAATTAAGATTATTTGTCTAGAATGTGTCATATGGCCAACCTGTATACACACGTATATACACACACAATGCTAAATGCATGTATCAAACATCTGTAACACAACTTTGAACTAACTGTAGGAATTATCGCTGCACTTATCATCCATACTTTTTATCACTATCTGAAACTCCACAAAAACCACTAATTGACAAATAATCATCAATACAGAAGACTGACTTAAAGGAACAATGCAAATACCTTTTTTACAATGTATAGCTTGTTACATGTATAAATCAGCACAAAGTAACCACGACTACATTGTGTTACTGAATTGGTATGAACAAATTTCATTTTGTTACAATATACTATATCAGTTTGAAAAGCCCAGCCTCCAAAATTTTGCAGCAGTCGAAGTAATGCAGTCTCCAACGCAAAACAAAGGTATACTGTGTGAGTGTGTGCGTATAGGTGTGTTTACATGCAAATGTGATTTCTACATGGACGAAAAGTCCAGCCTGCAAAATTTTGCAGCAGTCGAAGTAATGCAGTCTCCAACGCAAAACAAAGGTATACTGTGTGAGTGTGTGCGTATAGGTGTGTTTACATGCAAATGTGATTTCTACATGGACGAAGGTGTAGTACTCCATTGAAGAAAAAAAAAGTAAAAAAAAAAATAATTATTTTCTTTCGTGCTCTTGTGAGGATCGAACCCGTACGTGTGCAACCTCACGTTTCTGAGACGACGCCTCTAACCACTCGGCCATATGTCTCGACGAGAAAATTAGAGGAACGTAAACTTATGTACGTGAAAGACGAATCAGGAATCATTTCGTCCGCATTCCATTCTCATTTTCAGTTTTAAATTGCAAAATTGTCAACCTCATGAGGAGATTTCAAAGAATAAAATGCATGATTACTGCAGCTTATTGTCACAGCTACAACATACTTAAGTTTCAGAGGAAATGAAGCAAAATCAGCTGAGATAAAGGTGCTTAAACGTTGTCAAGTCAATGCATGGTTTCTAAAAAAATCACCTCCCATAGACATAACACGTAAACTTGTCCGATTTTGCGTCTTTACATTTAAACACAATTTAAAGCATGATGACGTCATCAAGTTTCAAATCTATGACATGGACTTGAAAGGTAAATGTTCAAAGTACAACATATCTGAATTTGGGATAATATTGAGCTTAAACAACAGAGATACGAGCAAATGAATCTCAGAAACAGTACCTTAAAAAAATCAATTCCACTTTTTTGATTTCAGATGATGATATGATGACGTCATAATGTATTCATGGAGATATTGATACTTGAAACGTTATTTCCAATTCATATGTTTTTGTAATATGCAATAAAAACATAGGGTAACCAGACGTTTTAAAGAGCTATGGCGAAATAAACAAAGACATGTTTTTCGCTATATTTGCACATAGACGCGCACACGAAATTTCAACTTTGACGCCAACGCATTCCTTTGTTATAGGTCAAAATTGATCGGAAATCAAAGGATATTATTGCTTAATGTATCAGGAATCCAAATCTGTCAAAAAATGTGCATTTTCATTTTGTCTACGCGCACTACGCGCGAAAATGTGCGGACGGACGCGAACGCGCGAAACGCTTAAAATTGTCTGAAACTTCGAGATTTCCCATTGGTAAGTTGTTTTGAGCCTTTTAAAAGTTTGACGCGCGCGTACGCGCCCGTAATAATGTCCTAGGTAATTAGCATTAAAATGTAAGATAGAGCGTGACCTGAACTTAATGTCCACCGAAAATGATACAGAAATGACCTTTAGTTATGAAGTTATGATCGATCATGTAACATGGTCCGAAAATCACAAAATGGCGCCTAGATGACGTCATAGATATGTTACTGTCATGAAAACCTTATTGTGGCTAGATTTTGTCATGAGACATGTTCCCTGAAAATGTCATGTTATTCCGTAATGTCATTCTTGAGATATTGATGACACAAAATTGTCCAGAAAGAAAGAAGAATAAAAAGAAATAAAGAGAGATTTTGACAATCACAATAGGTGATACGCTGATAGCGTATCACCTAAAAAGACAGATTTTGACAATCACAATAGGTGATACGCTAAAAGCGTATCACCTAAAAAGAAATAAAGAGAGATTTTGACAATCACAATAGGTGATACGCTGATAGCGTATCACCTAAAAAGAAATAAAGAGAGATTTTGACAATCACAATAGGTGATACGCTGATAGCGTATCACCTAAAAATAAAGAGAGATTTTGACAATCACAAAAGGTGATACGCTGATAGCGTATCACCTAATAAGAGTAGAGGAAGTTTCAGTTATCCTAGTGGGTTTAGTTATTAAGGGCATAAGCGAGAAGGCCTCCATCAAGTTCAGAAAGTCATTACATTGATTATTCACATCACATTGTAATAAATCTATATTATAATCACCCATTAAAAATAGATCTTTATTACTAAGTAAAGGATTCAGCAACATATCTTGCAATTCACTCATGACAAGACTTAAATTTCCTTGGGGTGGTCTATGAATTACTCCTAGAACAATTATGAAACATTTCATCAAATATGCGCAAACAATGCGCAAAATTAAACTCCCTCGAAGATGAAATTAGTTATAGGTACCCTAAATATACTTTCATACATTATAAAACTGATAGTTTTACGGAGATTTACTGACAAAACGACAGCTAAAGTGGGCCGAGTTAGCTCATCGCGCAGAAATGAACGTGCGCCTATGGAGATTGCGAATCGCGAAAAAAACGTCTGAAATGTCAGTTTTACGTCGTAATACCCCCAAAAGTTAACCGAACACATTTTCATCAAAATTACGGTGAAAGAAAAGACGTCATAAAGACAAAATGAACATAAACAGAGACAAACAATATTGCTAGCACTATCAATACCAACGAGCGGGACAACTCGGCCCACCATCGACGGGTGGGACGAGTTGTCCCTTGGGCCGAGTTTGCCCGGATCTGATTCACAGCACACGTTGTTACGTACCACTAGCTAGCCACAGCCAGCTAGCTAGCACAGCTCAGGACTGATGAACCTGGAACGTGGAAGCAAATCATGGCGCAGCCGGTTAGTAGTCATCACTTCACCTGTTTCTCACCAAATTGCTCACCCTTTGATCTAGTCTAGATAGATAGAGAGTCTAAAATTTCCAAAATTACCCTTATCTTAGCCCGATCAGACGCCTTTTTACAGCGAATCGACTGGGCTGTGTAAAGTAGAGGCTAGAAACTTCGAGATCTAGACGAACGTTAACCATTGTTAACTACGACCAGCAGCCCCAACGTACAACGTACAGTGCCCGCCGCAAAGCGGCGGGTCTCCGGGGCGCGTAGACGAACGTTAGAACCCAAAAGAATGACCTGCCTAACCAACACACATAATAATGTATGGGACTACGCAATGTGCCAGTGAGCAACTCTTCTTCTGGGGGGCATTTCATGAACTTTCATGAAGCATTTTGTCCGACAACTTGTAGGACAAATTTGCTCTCAGCCAATCAGATGCATGGATTTCAGTAGCTTTTAACATTTTGTCAGACGGAATATCCGACAAAACGCTTCATGAAATGCCCCCCCTAGCCCTGTTCTGGACTAGTCAAGTATCTCTGGCTAGTTGAGTAAAATTTTAGCTAGACCTAGCTAGAACAATATAGATTTCTACCTATGCGTACCCCCTAGCTTGACAGCTTGACAGCTCGACAGCCCTGTCGCTGTAATTTACACAACTTGTGTTGCGACCTCGTTAAGTATAAGTAGTTGCAGAAATTAATATCTCAAAAAGTGTAATGCGTGCGCATGCGTGTAATGTATAGTGAAAATTTACTCGCCAACTTTAAATTAATGCCAGTAATGGACTAAAGAGGTCTATTTCACGTAACGGTAGGGCTTAGAGTCTAACGTTGGGGGGGGGGGGGGGGGTAGCCTGACCAGACCGCTGTGCAAACAGCAGTCTGACATGTATATTTACTAGTGAAGTGTTTAAACGTTCTTAACGACCGTCGCTTTTGACGGCAAGACCACAAAAATGTCTTTTATTTTGTTTGATTTAAACAGTAATACCACCCACCTATATCGTATTTTGTTGATGGTTGAGTTGAATTTGGTGTTTTGTTGGTATCCAAACCTTATTGTTGAATTTTTCGGAGTAGATTGTGCGATGATTCACAAAATCAACAAACTATCACGAACGCTCAACCCGAGGTACCATGGTAGCATTTACGTACGCCCGTGCGTTTCTTGTGTTACGTAAAGCTTGTCGTCTTCTACGTACATGTATTTCCGCGTGTGCTGCTCTCATGATTTGACGTCACTTCCGCTCTGACTAGCTCATCCACTTCCGCTCCGACTAGCTACGTTGTAGTATAGGAGAGTGATTGCTATTCAATAACACGCAGAAGATGAGGAGTGAAGCTATACGGACGCTTACAGACCTGATTTTAAGGACGGATTTCGGTGGGTTTTTGACGTAATTAAAAAAAATACGCATACCGATTATTGAATGATTATCATAGATTATGGGGATTCCTTGTATTTTAGTTTTCCACGATTAATAAAGATATTCATGAAGGAAACGTACACCCACCGCTGAAAATAACAACGTCTGCGAAGGAGTAGAGGTGCAGCCGCTGTCGCAAAGCGACAGCGGCTGCGTGTAGTTAGGGGGGGGGGGGGGACTATTACTCTGCCAGCGATTGATCCTAATTTTTGTGCATACTTTACTTTTTACAGCCAATTGTTTGTCGTAAAAAGTTTAAGCGATAATGCCATGTGGCATGTCATTTCCTTGCCTCCAGTCCAACACTAAGGCAAAATCATGCAATCTGCCCCACCGACACCGCAGTGCATGAGCATCCGTGGCCGTGCATTGCCATTAGGCTGCGTTCACATAGAAGTATTCGGTATTCAGTATTCGCTATTCGGTATTCGCTATTCGGGCCCCGAATACACCATCACCCGCGCCGTCAACTCACCATCCCATGCAGTGAGGATTTCTTCCTCCTACATCCTAGCAAATCTTATTAACAATTTTTAAACTGCATCAGAATGTCAGTCTACATGCCTATTTTTGCTAAAGGGCAAATCCAGACCAAAATTGTCATTATTTCATAAACGAGAGACGGTATACGCTGCAAGAAAATCGAACAAGTTCGATTCCCACTTTGCTATACTTTTCGCAGCTATTCGGTACTTTCGAATAGTGCCCTCCTATGTGAACCGGTGTGAGGAAATCCTATCGTTCGATTCAAGCTATTCGCATGCCCTCGAAAAACGAGCCCGAATACCCGAATAGTATACTTCTATGTGAACGCAGCCTAACGGCATTACTTAGCAAGCAAGGGTAGATCTAACAATTTATAATATCTATAGGTTAGGGTTAGGGTTAGGTTAGGATTGTTTACAGAGACTCCAACCCCAAGCACCTTTTGATCTGGAGATTCTCCCGCTTTCTAAACCCCTAGCAAACGAGAGACTGCATCTTGATGTGCGGGAATCGCACATCACAAGTGCAAAACGCGAAATTCATTGCGGCCGGGATCCAGGGCCCATTCAAGGGCCCTGGCAGCTCTAAAGTTCAAGATGGTCTTGCGAGTTGTCTAAGGCTTACATTTTAACATACGATGGCAATAAGTAAGAAATCATTTCAAGCGGGTGACACAAAGCCAGGGCAAAGTGCACATCATGAGCGCAAAATGCGAAATTCCTTTCGGCCGGGGTCCAGGGCCCACTCAAGGGCCCTGGCAGCTCTAGAGTTCTAGATGCTCTCTCGTGCTGTCTATAAAAAGGCTTATATTTCAACATACGATGGCAATAAGTAAGAAATCATTTCAAGCGGGAGACACAGAGCCAGGGCGAAGCGCACATCACGAGCGCAAAACACGGAATTCCTTGCGGCCGGGATCCAGGGCCCACTCAAGGGCCCTGGCAGCTCTAGAGTTCTAGATGCTCTCTCGTGCTGTCTATAAAAAGGCTTATATTTCATTATACGATGGCAATAAGTAAATCATTTCAAGCGGGAGACACAGAGCCAGGGCGGGAGAAATTAAATCTCAAGCGGGAGAACGGGAGATTTTGCAAAAATTGGCTTTCAATGGGAGATCTCCCGTTGAAAGCGGGAGAGTTGGAGTCTCTGATTGTATTTACGGCGGTTAAAGGTGCATGGTCCCGGTGTTTTAGTCAAATGCGTACGTGGGCGCATGGCGCAAGTTTCCTATAGAGACCTACGCTATTGACTCCTCTTTAGCGCTTACGCTTTGGCCCACTTCCCCGAGTCCGAAGAAGTCCGATCCACTGTAGTCAGTGGTCCGATCACAGTTCGGCTCATGATTCGGCTGAGGGGGATGACAGCTTTAGCAAACTTCTTTTGTTATGTCATAATAACAAGCACATATGCACGCACCCTGGCGTTACTACAGACTACGCGATGCGCAGAGAAGACCACGAAAGCAACGTTACTTAGCAACACCAGATGCACTTTACTCTTGACAGCTCAACTTCGGCAGTCTTCGTATCAGTGCTAACGGTGATCAGCAGTATCATCAACAGCGCCCTCTACACTACCGGGACTATGCCCCTTTAAATTAGTCGAGGGACATTAGACTCCAGGAATTCCTTCTGAGAATAAATAAGTTGAAGACAAAAAAAAAAACAACAAAAAAAAAACAACAAAAAAACGGGAGAAAGGGAGGAAGAAAGATGGTATCCTGGAAATCGGCCCCAAAAAGTTTCTTTTATTTATTATGTCATGTTTATCTTTACAGGTACGATGCAGGAACTGGAGATGGCGATCATCAAATGGAGAGACAGACAGAAGGAGACAGGGAAAGAGAGGAAGAGAGAGAGAGAGAGAGAGAGAAGGAAGCAACTAGAGAGGGGAGAAAATATTTTGTCAACATTATTTTTTTTCTTTTGTAAATAACCCCCTCCCCCCCCCCCCAAAAAAAAAATAAAATTTACTCAACCTCCATCAAAATTATCGCCCTCTTTTAGAATGTCAACCTTGAGCTATTTTCACACAATTTTAGCAGGGGGTACATAAGGAACTCTTTCCAAAATTTTAAAGACCGCAGTTTGCGTATTATAGTACTTGTGCTGGTCAAGTGTCCAGATGAAAACTCGCTGTCAGCCACTGATCGGTGAATTAATCAGTCCTATTTCTACATACAGTCGACAATGCTGTGTTCCCCTACTCCACACTGCCGCTACACTAACCGGCCCCAGGGTGCTCCGTGTCGACACAGACTCACTTATACCAAGGAGGTTCAAGAGAATGGAGTCACAACTGTCTTATTTCCTTTGCTAGATGTTCGATGCGGCTGCTCAAAAATATTTGAAGCATGTGCCAAACAGGATCTGCCCCGCAGATAGGAAGACAATTGACTCGTGTATCATTGCATAATCACTAGCCACTTTCTAAGGAAGATATGTCTTTGTGATGGTTATTACTTTTCTCTATCCCTTCTTATAAAAGGTAGGTGGTACAGACACGAGGATGCGCGAATAGAAATTGCGAAAAAAATGCTGAAATAAAGATGAAAATTACTCGACTGGGCATACCGGGCACTATTCTGATATATCTATCAATAAAGAATTATACTTGAAGATTATTCCATATTAGTTTTATTTGTGGAAATTAAGTGGAAAAGTGATAAAACTGGCTTTCCAGGATGGTACAGTTTGAAACATTTTCACATAATACATCTCTGATTTACACTTTTGCACAAATTTCTGGACATGATTGACTTTTGTTTACATGTTTTATCATTAAGTGAAATTTCATTTTGTTTGATAAATGAATAAGCAAAATATGGCCAACACTATGTTAACGTTCAAAATGAATCTTCAGATTGCTCAGCAAGACGGCGCCGTCGAACATTGATCATCAAAGGCACAAATGCACCTGTGAAATTCTTTTGTACATCAATAGAAAACAGACAACAGTTTGAATAATTACAGCCAGTTGGAACTCCCAACTCTTTTAAAGCCTTGGTTATATTGTGGATGGGAGCACCCCAAGTTGACAGAGTGCTGTCACTGAATGATGGAAGAGAAACCCACATTTTGCCCCTCTATAAGTTGTGTATTTCACCAGCAAAAGGCTTGCGGAAAGACTTCCATATGTACCCCCCCCCCCACTAAAATTGCATGAAAATTACAGTAGGTTGACATTCTAAAAGAGGGCAATAATTTTGATGGGGGTTGAGTAAAAAATGGGCATGGTATATGGGTGGGGGGTACTAATTGAACAAAAAAATATGCTCAAAAATTGTTCTCTCTTGCGTTCTCTCCTCTCTCTCCCTCTCTTTCTCTTCCTCCATCTTTCTGTCTCTCCTTCGACGATCTCCACCTCCAGCGGACTTTACTGCAATTAACCTGTAGAGATAAACATGACATAACTAATCGAAAAATGAACTTTTTGATGTAGCAAACTTGCCCAGTCCGGGTCTCAAACTCCATATGGGCAATTCCGCGGTTAGTAACGTTACATTTAAACAAATTTAGATATTTATTTTTACTACTAAATCACCATTTATTCATTTCAAGTCAAAATCATGTTAAAAACATGTTCATCCTTCCCAGGTTTATGATATAGAAAACAATGAATACAATCCAGTAGATATTAGAATTGCTATGGCAACTTAAAGGGCTTGTTAGTAAGGTTATGAAAAAAGGACATGACAAAAAAATCATTGTCTTGTAACAAAAAGTGTGCAAAAATTCAAGTTACTTCAAACAAAGTGTTGCATTAATTTCAATTATTGCATCATGACAAATGTTCACACAAATATTTTTAGCAGTTCGACCGATACTTTATTAGCTAGACCCCCAAAAGCATGGTTAGTAACGTTACATTTGTCCGGAGTAATTCCGCAGGTCATTTCACCCTTTTGTAATTGAAAAAAGGTCACATGACTTCTTGAGTATTTAAATGTATTCATCTTTTACCCTTTAGCAAAACTTTGAGAAAAATTTTCAAAGGAATCCACTGTAGTTTGCATTCAAGTGAATTTCAGCACCCCCAGTCCCACATGTACATTTTAAATGATGGTTTTAGATCTCGCAAAATCAATAAATACGAAAAATAAAATCTACTGAATTTGAAAGACCTTAATGATTGGTGAACATCCATGGTATTAGTTGATACCCAAATTAAAGAGTAAGATAAAGAGGCACATTTCTTTTATCCATGTCATGTCCACCTAACTGTGGAATTGCCCATATCATGAATTTACGAGCCCAGTGCGCTCACGATCTTGCTGTACGAGGAGTTGTGAGGCAGTGCTAATCCAAAAGTAATATATGATGCATCAACTGTACTATGCTCATCATAAATGGCGCTATTTAAAAGGTCAATGAATTTTCATTGAATGAACTTACATTGAAAGACACTCTACTCACAAATTATGTTTGCAGACGAAACATCGCTTGGTGTTTGCCTTCTTTTTGTATTTTTAGCAGATTTGTGCCATAGCATATGTGTATCGGGTGCGTTGGTCTACTTTTTTTCCCCTTCTTACCCCAAGATGTTTTTGGTATATTTTTCTCTTGCCCTGAGGCTCCATGCTAAGTGTAGATTTTCTTGTGATGGTGGTCTTGCGTGATTTATTTCTGTTTTTCGTAATCTAAAAAAAAAAAGGAAAAAATCTTTGTGATATTGTAAAAGGACTGAAGAATTCATATCATGAAGGGAGGAATCGTGAATTCAGGTAAATACTGCTTTATATCCATATAATCACAACACCGTTGTGTGTGTCCTTTCATTATGTTTGTGTTCATGTTTATTGAGGAAAAAAACAGAAATCACGGCCTGTACAATTCAACCTTTGCTTTCCATGCATGTTCCAATATGCACAGTTTCATTTGTCTCACTATATGGAGATGAAACCAACAGCAACAGGAATGTAATCATATACCACAGTTGCATTGTTCTGTCCCAATAAAAGCTGAGATGAGAATGATGCTCAAGTTATTTCTTGCATTTTCTGAACAAAATCAAGTCATCTTCCACGAAGGTATAGATCTTCTTTTCCCAAATAGAATTAATTGATAATTGTTTGTTTTCTAGAACACAGCATCACCTGCTCCAGGTACATCAAGACAGAGCGTGATGGAGGTCAAGGAGTACCCTTTCAGACTGCCTCAGTGAGTTCTACTTTAGTTGTTTCTTTCTAAGATAACAAGACTCGTATTAACCCTAATTGTATCTATCAATCAGCATTTCATTCCATATTAGATTTTGTTGTTTGTTGTTGGTTTTTAACTTTGCTTGCTTAGCCTTGGCTGAGGTAAGCTGTTGCAAGTGTTATTGTTTCTTACCTATTCTCTATTTAATAAACTTTATGTTTGTCAGTCTTCTTGGAAACTATATTTTTATGACTCCGCCACGAAGTGGTGCCGGAGGCATTATGTTTTCGGGTTGTCCGTCCGTCCGTCCGTCCGTCTGTTTTCGTTTTCGCTTTCGTTTACGCGATAACTTGAGTAATATTGACTGGAATTTTACCAAACTTGGTCCAAGTATAAAGTTTGATGGGGCAATTACTTGATTAGATTTTGGGCGAAATTGGTTAAAGGCCAAAGGTCAAGGTCAAATCGTGAAATTGTACCCGTTTACGTGAAAACTCAAGACTGGATCAAGCAAATTTCACCAAACTTTGTCCGAGGATGATGTATGATGGGACAATTACTTGATTAGTTTTTGAGTGAAATCGGACAGAGGTCAAAGGTCAAAGATCAAGGTCAAATCCTAAAATGTATCTGTTTATGTGATAACTCAACACTGGATGAAGCAACTTTCACCAAACTTGGTCCAAGGATGATGTAAGATGGAGCAATTAGTTGAGCAGTTTTTTAGTGAAATTGGCAAGAGGTCAAAGGTCAAAAGGTCAAGGTCAAATGCTAAAAATGTTGCTATTTCCCCCATGTCTATGCAATGTCCGAAGGTATTTTCTTGAAACTTAGAGTAGACATGTACTATGCGTAAAGATTCTCCAGAGAGAGTTTCATGTCATAAGGTCTAAGGTCAAAGGTCAAAGGTCAGGTGAAAATGTTACAATTTCACTTTTCTCGCAAGTGGTTCAATGTATCTTCATGGAACGTGGTACATACGCATGTACTGACTGGCAGGGATTATCTAGGGAATTTAGGGGTCATGAGTCAATAGTTAGGGGTCAAAGGTCAAGGTCAACTCCTCAAAATTTTACTATTTTCCTCATATACAAGTATATGTAGGCAATGCTTGCAGGATTATTTTTAAGACTTAATATATACATGTGTTACCTAATGGAGATTCTCTGGGAAATTCCTGCCCGAAGGTCAAAGGTTAAGGGTCAAAGACCAGGATTAAATGCAAAAAAAGAAAAATTCTATTTTATACTGTAATTACACTCTTTCTTCATACCTTGAAAATTACTCAGTGCATAAACTTATAAAAGGGTCGGTCAAAAGTCAAGTGAAAATCCTCAATTCCCCAAATACATGTACCTGCACTCTTAGACTATTATAGCAAACCTAGTTCAAGGAAAGTGAACATTCAAGACATTTCTGACAAACCTGTCATTTCATTATTTTGCCAGTTATGTGAAACTGTCATCACACATTGTGAAGACATTGTACTATACACCTATTGGGAGAATCATGCATTATGACGGAGGCATCAGTCGCCATAGCGACATTTCTGGTTTCTTTTTTTTTTTAGCAAGTGTGGCAAGAATCACTTAGGGGTAGAGGATACAAAGTTGGTTGTATGGGAGTGATACTCCTGGAACTTATTAGGCTAAAAAGAAAACATACAAATATACATTTCAAATATTTTCTCTCAAGTACATAGCACATGTACATCAATGTTATGTTACAAAAGTCATGTGACAGCTCAAAATTTGGCACCTTCTGTAATATACGTATATATGAGCTTTGGTAATGACCACTGCATAGCAGCAGTAAAATCTCAAATAGTGGCAAGCATGGCATCAAAGAATTCTTTGAAATTAATACTTTTTTTCATTTTCAGCATCCCAATTTGTATCAAGTATACACCTGTAGATACTCACTGTGGACAAAAGTGGTGCATGTACATTGTACGTGTTCATGAGGCCCTATGAAAATTAAGTCTCAGTGCCATGTAATTGACCTACATACCCACAACAGGCAGCACAAGGAAGTTGATCAATGGTTAAGGTTGAATTTGTCTTAGAACTCGGGTAAAAATCAAGTCCCCTAGGACTCATCTTCAAAATCCATCAGGTTTGCAGAAATGTTGGGAATGCAGAGTGAATGAAATGCACGTGAGAGCCATAAAACAGGGCTTCTGAAGGCTGACACACTGACAATTTCAATCTTTAATAGGTCCATTCACATATAAGAAATATAAGTTTTTAGCTCACCTGAGCCAAAGGCTTCAGGTGAACTATTGTGATCATTCATAATCCAGCATACGTCATGTGTCTTGCAATGCGTGTCAAGCATGAGACCCCGTGACAGATTTTCACCAAACTAGGTACGTAGCATCCCTTTGGTAATAAGATCTAATTTTGTGCTGCTTGAAGGTTGGCACAGTGATATACACATTAACTGTAGAAGAGAGATTTGTGATAACACAATTAGTTTGTTCAAATTTTTAAGGAATCTTGAAAAATCTTCTTTTCAAGAAACAGAGAAGGTAGAGGGATCATATAGTTTTGGTTAGGAACTTCATGTTTCTAACTTTTTTTGTGTGTGTGAGATAACAAGAAACCTCTCATGAAATATGAAAGAGCATATGATTTCAAGGGAAATTCACCATTTATTTGATGAAAATTGGTTTTGAAATGGCTGAGATATCCAAAACAGAGCACTCCTAATAAAAGGTTGGACCCACCTTTTATTACAATCACTTTGTTTTACTTTGTTTTTAGATGTCTTAGCCATTCCAAAACCGATTTTCATCAAATAAACTTTGAATTCCTCTTAGAATGGTATGCTCCACTATTTCATAAGTGGTTTCTTGGTATCCCGCCAAAAAGTTAAAAGCACAATCCTCATCTCCACCAATACTATACCATCCCGTTAGTTGGTACTATGTGTACACCCATTGGTGGCTGCAACTTTGCAAGTTTGTGTATGATGGATCTTGAAGGCTTTAAATAAAGATCCTTGTGAATCAGAAGGGACCAAGGGGTTGGGGGGGGGGGGGGTTCCCCCCTCTAACATGAATGAGCTCTTGCATTTTTGGAATAGTTATTCAGCAATCTGGTGTACACCTCTGGTAGAATTATTTTGAACATTTTCAATCAAAATTTGTTTGCTTGTTGAGGTTTGCATATCAAACTATCAAAAATCAACCCTATTCAGGCTGAGATTTTGTTGTTGTTTGTTTGTTGTTGTTTGTTTCTTTGTTTCTTTGTTATGCTATTTTAACCATAAAATGCCACATGGTGCAATAAATTTTAGTCTGAATTGTGAAAATTTGATATCAAAAGATCATGAAAAGTCATGACAGGCCAAAGCACAAATTTTCTCAGGTTCAGAAATGATTGCCGAAATTAAACCACCAGGGAATCCCCCCTCCCATTAGGGGGTTAAGCTTTAAAAATTGAGAGTAGGAAGATTCCCATGTAAACTTCTAGGAGGGACATGTCTCCCGTTTCCTCCGAGATCGCTGCCTATTGCCGAAATTAAACCACCAGGGAATCCCCCCTCCCATTAGGGGGTTAAGCTTTAAAAATTGAGAGTAGGAAGGTTCCCATGTAAACTTCTAGGAGGGACATGTCTCCCGTTCCCTCCCAGATCGCTGCCTATAACATGCAGTACACCAGTTAGTTAAGTGGCTACTGGTGTCTTCTTCTACATTCTATGACATATAACTATATAATCTGTTTCTGCAGGAATCAAAGGAAAAAATACAGTGTCATGCAGTTCAAGAGATCTGACAATGTGGATATGACCAAATGGAAACAGGTATCCTGCTTTTCTTGTTTTTTTTTTTCCCCCATGGACACTTTATACACTCTCATTCCATTGTTGTTATTTTTTTTTTGGTCGAGCCCACCGGAGGTGAGGGGAGACTAAGGGATCGCCTGCGGCGTCGTCGTCTGTCCATCCGTCGTCCGTCCGTCCGTCGTCTGTCCGTACTGCTACAAAAAACTTCAATAACTCTTTACTCTGGGCTTCAATTGCAATCAAACTTTAAGGGAAGAGGGGTCATTCAAAGTTTCACATTTTACCATATATGAAGGTCACCTCAAGGTCAAAGCTCACAGGCAGGGATCAATGAACTTTAGGGCCCAATGTTAAGTTGTTATGGCGCGTTTCTATTATGGGTCATAACTTTTGATCTATATCTCCATTTGTGACCAAACTCGTATGGTAGATGTCCCTTGGGGAGTGGATGATCACCACAAGGTCAATGGCCACAAGCATGGGTCAACAAACTTTTAGAGCCCAATGTTAAGTTTTTATGGCGCGTTTCTATTATGGGTCATAACTTTTGATCCATGGTCCGTTTGTGACTAAACTTGGATGGTAGATGTCCCTTGGGGAGTGGATGATCACCACAAGGTCAAAGGTCACAAGCATGGGTTAACGAACTTTTAGAGCCCAATGTTAAATTTTTATAGCGTGTTTCTATTACGTGTATGGGTCATAACTTTTTATCCATAACTCCGTTTGTGACCAAACTTGGATGGTAGATGTCCCTTGGGGAGTGGATGGTCACCACAAGGTCAAAGATCACATGCAGGGTCAACGAACTTTAAGGGCCCAATGTTAAATTTTTATGGCACATTTCTTTTTTGCCATAAATTTTTACCCTTTTATATCTCTTTTTATCTGTTATATCTCTGTTTTTACATGTATCTGTTATATCCCATTCGCGTATAATTTCTTGTAGGCGAATGGGCGAGACACATTATGGCACTTAATTGCCTTGTATTCTCTGAGGAAGGGGAGCCAAGAACTGATAACCAATTACAGTCTGGCCTCTCCTATCCGGACATGTTGGGACCAGTGCTCATCAGAATATTAAAAGGGATTTGGCTGGATATGGGAGACTCAATGTTCAATACATGTAGCCGATTACCCAATATTGGTAGCTACACATGTACACTGTAAATATGCATGATAGCTATTGCAGGTACAGTAGCATACACTGAAATTCTTTCTTTGACGTCAGCACAAAACTATAAGCTTTTTGGTTTTACCAAAATGAAATCAATTTGTTGTCAAATTTACCTGTCAAAATATTGAGAAATGTATCAAGCAGGTCTTGGAAAGAAACAGAATGAGTCGACAAAACTACAAAATGTCAAAATTCAGTCATCACTGCTCAGTGAAGTTGACCATTGTTGGACTGATGCTCAAACATGGTAAACACCTACTGTACCGGGCCTGGTGTTTGGAGCATTTGAAATGTGGCAAAACTTGTGTGTGATGAAAAGTGTGTGTACAAATAGTGAATGTTAATGTCATTCATCCCCCAGCCAATGAACTTGAACTAATGCAAGTCTAGTCATATCGATGGGCATGTGGCAGTGAGAATGAGAGGAACACATAGGCTGTACAGCGTATCAATTTTGTTGTGAACACGCCACGTCCTCATGTGATCACCAGCTGGTGTGCGTTTTTTTGTTTTTTTTATGTGAATGTATGTTAATTATGTTGGGAAGAATATGTAGTATACAAGTGTGTTTGTGTGGGAATATTGTTCTAGTTTGAAATCCCCTCTTCCCCATAATTATTAGATTGAAGAAAAAAAAAAACACACACTGAGATTGCATCCAGAGAATAGTGAGATCCAGATAGAGGGAGGCCGGATAGGAGATGATGGACTGTATGAGTGTCCCATTGCAAATTTCCCAGAGCAGTCCTCTGCAGTGTACTGGAGCTAACCACAAACCGGTAGTACATTCATGTTTTTAAGTTTTATAGTGGAATCTCATTATAGCGAGATCGGATTCAGTGATAATTTGCATTATGTGACAAGATAATTGTTCGGTTCCAACTAACTATTCATGTTATTACCTGTGGGAGTTGAAAGTTGATTTTATTGCAAGATAGATTTCCACCCTAAAAAAAAGCAAAAAAGAATTTGTGCAGATGTAACATTTTTTGTTTTTTTTTTAACTGAACCAAACAGTGGGCAAAGGCATGCATTGTGTCAAAACCAGAAAACTGTTGAATGTAACCTTTCCCCATACTTGTACTTGTCTGCATTATCGATACATGCTTGCAGTGACCATATATGTACTGTTAGTTCCAAACAGACCGCAAACAAGCAAGAAGTGCCTCAACTTCATAAATTCTCTTTCCATAGGCTGTGATGTGAACAGCATCAGAATATCTAAACGTTAAAGCCTTCTGTAAAGAATATGTACCATGATCACACATGCTACAGTTTGATTTGTTGTGTGATTTTTTGGAAGGGGTGGAGGGGGCTTAAACAAGGAAAAAAAAATGGTCTATTTATATGTAGAATATTTAGTTAAGCTTTCAGAAGCTTACATATCAAATGATGGGAAGAACTGAAATTTATGTCAAAAGTGAAATATGATGAGGTTGTATGGCAAAATTTGAATCAACTGTATCAAATATAAATGCTATCCTAGGGGATTTTGCAATATATTCTCCTATAAGCGGTGCTTTGTACACTTCGCCAGGTAGTCCAGTAGACGGTCTCATTGGCCATGTACATGGCCCAAAATATTGTTAAGTACAAGGTTTTTTTTGGGTTTTTTTTTTTTTGTTTTTTTGAGGGGGGTGATTTATGTCTTGATGTAAATTTAGCTTTGTTGCCACCTGGGCAACTTTAGGCAACTTTTTTATTAGCGTAATCTTTATTATGATTAGCATGTGTACAATATGTAATAAATTGCTCATTTTAAACCAGGAAGCCAGAAAACAAGGATAATGCAACATTACAAGGGTTTTCTATGAGGAATCCATTTGTAGCAACAGTTTTCATTTTGAAAAATATGGATCTTAATCATGCAAATTTAACATAATGAGCTAATTTGAGTATGTACAATAGTCAAGAGAGAAGATAGGGTATCAGGCCTCGAATTAACCGACGGCCACCGACGGCCATGGCCGTCGGTGCCCCTCTCGTTGGCCGCAATGCCCTTTCTTCCGTGATCAAAGTTACGGCCAAAAAAAATGTGCCCTTTTTCTTGTGGCCGTGGTGCCCTTTTAGAATGAAAGTTGTTGTTTATGACGTATAATATGCCCTTTCTCAAAGTCTACACTTCAATAAGCTTGAACAAATTTCCTCATCTCAAATATCATACCTTCTGTTCAGTTCACTCGCGTCCCAATGTATCTGCTGATTCAAACTCAACGAGACAACGTGTACGTACACTTGTACTTATGTACGTACGGTACGGCCGACCGGCTTTGACCGTTCCGACTGCCTCCGAGTCCGCAGCGCAGCGGCCATAGAGTTACTAGCTAGGTAGTGTGTTCGTAGTGTGCCCGCGCGTACATACGGAAGTACGTTGATGGTGTCTGTACGTCGAGTGTCGCAATCAGCGGTTGAGCGCGTTGGGTGGGTGCAGTATGTGCATGCGTGTGTTACTGTGGGGAATGCGGCTATTAATCGTCTGGAGCAAAATTAGTGGTCGCAAGCCATGTGCCAGGCATGTCGGACGGCTACGAGAATTGCCATCTCTCTCGCTCTGTTCATGCCCGCATGCTCAAAGTAAATGTGATCGAGGGCACGCATGCGAAAAAAAGTGAAATGAAATGTAAAAAAAAATTGTGCAGATCCCCCACCCCCGTAACACTGTATGTGAACACGGGTTGGTTGGTTAGTTGAAAGTGTTCCTCAAAGTGCGCTTTTTGTTCCTCAAAGTGCCCTTTTTGTTCCTCAAAGTGCCCTTTTGTTCCTCAAAGTACCCTTTTTGTTCCTCAAAGTGCCCTTTTTGTTCCTCAAAGTGCCCTTTTTGTTCCTCAAAGTGCCCTTTTGTTCCTCAAAGTGCCCTTTTTGTTCTTCAAAGTGCCCTTTTTGTTCCTCAAAGTGCCATTTTCGTTCATCAAAGTGCCCTTTTCGTTCCTCAAAGTGCCCTTTTCGTTCCTCAAAGTGCCCTATTTGTTCCTCAAAGTGCCCTTTTTGTTCTTAAAACTGCCCCTTAGGAAAAAGTGTGCCCGCCTTTACAGGAAAAAAGGGGCACCTTCAAAGAAAAAAGGGCACATTTAGTTGATCCTCCAAAAGGTGGAGGGGCACTGTGTACCCCTGCCCCCCCCCCCCCCCGAGAGCTGCCCCTGTGCTCCTTCCAGGCCCTTTTTGTACTTTCAGTTGCCCTTTCTAGTGCAAAATCGGTCCCATTCTCCTAAAAAGGGGCATATTCCAGAAAAGGGGGCACATTTTGATGGTGCCCCAAAAAGTATGGGGGGGGGGGGGTATGTGCCCCCTGCCCCTGTTTTTGTAAATCTGAATATTCTAACGTTGATTATTCCGAAGCGGTATGCAGGGCCCTTTCTAAAAAGATTTATTACAATGCAACTAATGATGCAACTAAAAAATCAAATGCAGGTGATATCAAATCACACGCAACTTTTGCATTTAAACGTAATTGCGTTGCTGAAAAGACTTGCGTTTGATAATCATATGAAACTAGAAAATAATTGTTACGAACCTGAAACTCAATTGCGTTTAAACGCAACTCTAAAAATCAAATGCAAGTCTATCAAATCACACGCAACGATGTATTTAAACGCAAGAGCGTTGCAGAGAAGACTTGCGGTTTTTGAACGAAACTAGAAACTGCGTTGAAATAAATCTCTATACATCTACGGAAATGACGGAAGTGCGTTATTGTTGAAAAGACTTGCATTATTTTTTTCATTTCGTAAGCAAAATTAAAGATTAAACGCAACTCTGAAAATCAAATGCAAGTCCATCAAAACACATGGCACGCTAAAAAGACTTGCGTTTGATAATCGCACGAAACTAGAAAATTATAGGAAACTTAAACTCAATTGCGTTTAAACGCAACACTAAAAATCAAATGCAAGTCCATCAAATCGCACGGAACGCTGAAAGACTTGCGTTTGATAATCATACGAAACTAGAAAATTGTAGGGAACTGTTTTTTAAACTCAATTGCGTTTAAACGCAACTCTAAAAATCAAATGCAAGTCCATCATATCACACGTAACGCTGTATTTAAACGCAAGTGCGTTGCAGAGAAGACTTGCGGTTTTTGTACGAAACTATAAGAAACTGTGTTTAAACGCATCTCTAAACATCTACGGAAGTGTGTTATTGTTTAAAAGACTTGCATTATTTTTTATTTCGTAAACAAAATTACAAATTAAATGCAACTCTATGCAAATTGTAGGGAACTTTTTTTTTTTTAACTCGCGTTTAAACGCAACTCTGAAAATCAAATGCAAGTCCATCAAAACACATGGCACGCTGAAAAGACTTGCGTTTGATAATCAGACGAAACTAGAAAATTGTAGGAAACTTAAACTCAATTGCGTTTAAACGCAACACTAAAAATCAAATGCAAGTCCATCAAATCACACGGAACGCTGAAAGACTTGCGTTTGATAATCACACGATACTAGAAAATTGAAGGGAACTTTTTTTTAACTCAATTGCGTTTAAACGCAACTCTAAAAATCAAATGCAAGTCCATCAAATCACGTAACGCTGTATTCAAACGTGAGAGCGTTGCAGAGAAGACTTGCGGTTTTTGTACGAAACTATAAGAAATTGCGTTTAAACGCATCTCTAAACATCTACGGAAGTGTGTTATTGTTTAAAAGACTTATCGTAAGCAAAATTAAAAATTAAACGCAATTCTGAAAATCAAATACAAGTCCATCAAATCACACGGAACGCTGAAAAGACTTGCGTTTGATAATAACACAAAACTAGAAAATTGTATGAAATTTAAACTCAATTGCGTTTAAACGCAACTCTAAAAATCAAATGCAAATCTGTTTTTAAAACGCAAGAGCGTTGCAGAAAAGACTTGCGGTTCTTGTCCGGAACTAGAAACTGCGTTTAAACGCATAAAAATGTACGGAAGTGCGTTATTGTTGAAAAGGCTCGCATTATTTTTTATTTCGTAACGGAACTTTCGCCGTGACCGAACTTAGTCTGCACTTGCAGGGGAAAGACATCGCAACATTTACACGTTTCAAACTACCGAAACGCATGCTGCTTCACAAAATGTCAATGAAAAAAATGATAACGAATTATTGTTAAAGTTCGTTATGCCGAAGTTTTAAATCTCAGTCCAAAGTTAAATTAGTCCGACAATGGTAAGAGGTTTGTTTTTACGAAGGTTATAGTAGTCCGAAAGATGTCGTTTTCGGATGAACAAACTTTTCTTCTTCTTATTTCAGACAGGCCCGCGCCGTACAGAGCGGTAGTTATAATGTTGCGAATTGGAGCGCGAGAACAATTCATTTTCAGAGTATGGCAATACAAATTTAAGCAGAACAAATATGGCGACTTAGGGAAGGAAAATCACACATATTTCAACTCAGTCGGCACTGAAAAATAATCTCGACAGAATCATGCGAAATCACACTCATATCTTCCCAGCAACGCACATGAATTTAAATCGCAAAGTTTAATTCAATTTTGGGGAATTTGCCTTTGATATTTCAAATCAAGTTTAAAACGTTAAGTGTCTAGAAATGGGCCTCTATAGGTTTCCGATCCCGCTCCCAAAATCTCTCTAGAGATTTGGGAATTGTGCGTTGTCATTACTAACCCGCGCAAGATTTATGCATGAACTAAAACATTATTGTTGCTCATGTCAGTAGGCATGTTTTGGCGGCAAAAGGAGTAAGATATATGGGTAGCGATCCGCATCGTGATCCAAATCTTACTCTGTACAGAGGAAATTAATTTTCATTTATAAGTCGACAAAATGTCGACTTACGCGTAAGTCGACATTCGCGTAAGTCGACGTGTTTTGCTCAGTCCCGATTATGTCGACTTACGCGAGGTTGACTGTATATATATTATGTATTTGGGGGGGGGGGTTGTTGTTAGAATATGAAAAAACAAACAAAATTCTTGCAACGTGGCAAAAATCACCCTTTAAAAAAACACCCAACATGCCCTTTTCAATGTGGCCTCGGTGCCCCTCTGACTGACCTAAGTGCCCTTTCATGGCTGGCCTCTTGGAAAAAGTGCCCTTTTCTAAATGGCCTTGCCCCTCCAAAATCCTATTTCAAGCCCTGGGGTATACTATACTATGTATATGACTTGGAAAAGTTGTTAAGTTGAAGCTTGAAGGTCCTTTTGTTGATTCAGATCCTAGATAGGGTATTGAAGTATTAAAATTAAGCTGGGTTGCCACCTTGGCAGCCTTGGGATATTAACTATGTTGGTCTAATCAGCATGAATTCAGCTCATTAACCTACTAGTAATACACTGTACATAATAAGTTGATAATTTGCTCCAGGAAGCCTAAAAATATGGATGATACAAATTTCCAAGGGTTTTACACACAGACATTCCATTTTGAAGTGATGCAAGTGTCCTATATGTCATCATTGACATAATGAGCTAATTTGCATGTACATACAATGGTCTCGTAGATGGTACCATATGAAATTGTCATGATCTGCAAAAGTTGTTTCGCACAAATTTTTTGCTAATTTGAGTTTAATTACTGAAGTATATTATGCTTGAAGATGTAAGCTTTAAGATTGAATTTCAATTGAATTTCAATTCCAACAATACCCAGACAAACACTTTTGAATTAAAAATTACAATGACCCCGTTTACAGTGCAGGCTGGGCTGCGGCTTGGCCGTGGCCGAGCCCTCCTTCATTTCAGTGTAAACGCGCAAAAGGCCAAATGCGGGGCCAAAATTGGCCACGTATTTGGCCATGCTCTGGAGGTGGTCTCGGCCGCGGCCGAGCTGCGGCCGAGCCTGGCCTTTACTCAGTGTAAATGCAAACTGGGCCAAATGCGCGGCCAATTTTAGTCTGGCTTCCAGACCCTCTGCTCGTACTATTTCGCCATTCAGGATATTAACCCCCTCAATGTCGAAAACTAGTATAGTTTAAGGTGGTTTTGTCCTGCAAAGGATTTTTCCTTTGGCAAAGGCCTTTGCCGGAACGGTGACTTCGTCGCCACGGAATCCAGTGGGCAAAGGGTCTGAAAACCAGACTATACCAAATTGCATTTGTTTACAAGCAGAGCGCCACTATGACAAAATATTGAAAGGTTTGAATTAAAAGCGCGGCCGAGCCCGGCAGTGTAAATGGACAAAATTGCCGTGCTCGGCCCTGCAATTGAGGCTAGGCTCGGCCGTGGCTTGGCCCAGCCTCGCACTGTAAATGGGGTCAATTGTACCTTTACAAGGATTAATACCGGGTCATCACTTGTAACATTCACATCATCAGGCTTGTATGGAAAGAGAGAACAATAAAATGCAATACAAGACAGACCTGGATGACCTACCAAAGTTTGGGGCAGGCAGTGAGTTCGGCAGAGAGCGTAGGGAAGAAGCACGACAGAAAAAGTATGGTATCACAGCCCAGAAGTACAAAGAAGAGGACCAGCCATGGATACTGAAACAAGGTGGAGGGGACAACCAATCAGCAAAGAAGTAAGTCAATTCTTGGGCTTCATAACTTATGAAACTTCATACAGGGATTAGCATGACTAGTTCATACAAGTTGATGGATATAAATTTAGTGTTGTATGGTGCTAATCTTGTATGGTGAGACAGGCAATGCACACCCAGGCAATTTGGCATTTTTAATTCTTTCCTTTAGTCTCAACTCATGAGGTAGAGTACCTGTTCAGTGGATGTTTAAAGAACTTCACAATTTTATGTCTCTGCAAGAAGAACATTTTGTGTTGACCTTATATTTACACACATGTGGTCACTGAAAGTGAAATCACATTTTGTGTAAATTGGATTTTTTCTTCTTTTTTTTTAGGTGAAAGGGCACATTTTTAGGGCTCCTACACATTTGTAGCCTCAGTAAGGCCATTCTTGTTTATGAGTGTTGCAACATGAACACTTGCGATGTATTACACTTCATGTACACACTACTCAAAAAAATTGTGATGTTAGCTCCAACTAAAAAAAATCACAAAGTTTCAGGAAGAACTGTTTACTTTGCACTCTGACTAGCAAATTTGTGAGCAAAGTGGTTGAATTTGGTATTAATGCGTGCTGGGAACTTTTACTGTGTAACTTCATGAGTTTCCTACACTTACAGTGGTGAGTTCTAGAGTTCACTAACAATGGCCCTGTTGTTAAAAAAATGCTCAGGACCAGATTTTATGGGCACTCATGGATTTCTACCTGCTTCTCAGACATACCAAACATATTTACAATTGCATCACATGCAAAGCACCCTGAATTTTTTTATTTTTTTATTTTTTTTTGGTTTTTTTTTTTTTTTCCTTAGCTACCAAGTTCAAGGGCCATCCTTCATCCCATTTAAAGTACATGAAGCAGGTACTGTCTGGCAGTGATCTTTTGGGACTTTTTGGGTTAAAGGTCAGGTTGAAATGCTAAAGCTCTACTACGTAATGCTGAAATGAAACTATTTTTCCATACCTTGATTACTCGATACACTTTATAAAACTATATACATGCACACATTGCTGCACTATGATTCCGTAGGGAAAGATTTTTGCCGTAAGGTCAGACGTCAAGGGAAGATGTTCAGTGTCAAAATATTACCCAAGTTTTGACCTACTTAAGTAATTTAGCCATCCATCCAAATGAAACCCATTTCAAGGAAAGTAAACACTCAACACATTTAAGACAACCACATCATTTCAATTTTTTGCCAGTTGCACACGTGTGTATGTGAAATTGTCATCTTACATTGTCAAGACGTACTCTGGACCTGTTGGGAGAACCATACATTATGACAGAGGCATACCAGTTGCCATAGCAGCATTTCTAGTTAAGAAATGAAAAGGAGACTCTGCAACACAGCAAATCACACTATTCTACCAAAAAGTGTTAAGAAAAACTGCTAAAATCACAATTACCCATTTGTCTTTTATCCCAAACTTTAGAATAATGTAGGAGAATTGCTCTTTCAGAGAATATGAAAAACTCAAGATTGGCTAATTTGACCCATTTCCCCTATTTTGAGTCCTCACACAAAATCTGTGAGTTTGACTTTCTGTTGGTTTTGTGATGTACAATCACATGCTGTGTGTAAAGTATACATACATAATTTTATATATATGTATATATATGTATATATATATATATATATATATATATATATATATATACATACAGTCAAACCTGCCTTAGCGGCCACCTGTCTATAGCGGCCACTGCAAAATCCCCCCGAGAGAAAAGCCCTGTTAAAGACCCTGTGTATAGCGGCCACCTCTCTAACGCGGCCAGCGGCCACAAATTTTGTTTCCCGCGGGAGATATCAACCTGTCTATAGCGGCCAAAAACCCAATGGAGCCGTAGCCAAGCCGATAATTCAGCGTATTTTTCTGTTTGGTAGCCGTGCGAGCAACGTTCAGTGATCGCCACCGCTGCATTCATCCCTCATTCAGTCATAATAATGCACGATTCTTCACGACAATAAACATGCTACTGTGCAACAATATCATATACACCGGCATGGTTAAATGCATGAAACACGGTGTATGCATACGTACACACATACACTGTGCATGTACATGTAAGGATACAACGATGATACATGTACATGTAAGCAATGCACACAAAGTTGGATTACCTGTCTATAGCGGCCACCTGTCTATAACGGCCACTTTTTCCGTCTCCCCTGGGTGGCCGCTATAGACAGGTTTGACTGTATATATATATATATATATATATATATATACTTTTTTTTTTCTGGATTTCCCTTTGATGTGTAAAACCAGCTCCCAACAACTCAGGTGCCCTGTATAATACTGGATGTTGCTTGGATGTTGACTAAATCCAGTAATATTGCAATTGATGTAAAACTTACACAGATAACAGCTTCTCCATCCTGGATCTCATCCAGTCCCACCAGTTGTACTTAGTGCCGGTGCAGATTACTGTAAAACACAATATTTTCACAGTATGAAATTTTTGTGAATTGGAGCCGACGGCTTTTTTTCGCGGCATGACATTTTCGCGAGTTGCCTCTAACATTCAATGCATATAGTGTAGACATGAACTTTTGCATACATAGAAAAGCGTAAGATGGGGTGATTGGAGTGAGAAGGTTTGAAGATGATTTTTTAGAAACATGTTAGTGTGACTGTGATTATGAGGTTGCTGCCTAAAGTACAGTTTTCTTGGTCCCATATGTTACCACATTCAAGGTGGTTGTGGTGGGGGCTGGGGAGGGCCAACAGGGCCTGATGCACTGCTTCTTGTGCAGTGCTGCAGATGCGCTCTCTTACCTCGACTGAATTGCTAGCTGATGATGAGCATGAGGTCAACTCCATGTCTATACATGTACGTCATCACAAATTATGCCTGAAAGTACACCACAGGTAGTTAAGATATTAGACTCTTTTCTTAAATCATGGAAATTGCCTCTTAGATAATTATCAAAATAGTGCATAATTCCAACAACCCAAGAAGTTCTCACAAAATAAACATTTCTCAGGAATGAACACTTTGTATTATCAGATTACTAAGAAAATAAAATGAAACGGAACAAAACTTCAACTATTTTGATAGGTCATTCAGTCATTGGATATTATAGCATTGCTCATTGGTGTATTACGTGTACATGCCAGTAATCCAATATACACATTTTGTATGATTTTTAGCTCACCGGAGCCAAAGGCTCAAGTGAGCTATTGCGATTGCCCTTCGTCTGGCGTCCGTCGTGCGTCGTGCGTCGTCTGTCGTCCGTTGTCCGTCGTGCGTAAACTTTTTACATTTTCATCTTCTTCTTGAAAACCCCAAGACCGATTTTCATCAAACTTGGCAGGTAGCATCCCTAGGGGGTTAGGAACTCCATTTGTTCAAATGGGCACCATGCCCCACCCAGGGGGCCCCCAGGGGGGCCCAAACCCCTCAAAATTAAGGAATCTGTAAAAATCTTCTTCTCTAGAACCAGAAGTGATAGAGCTAAGTTAATACTATGAGTTAGTACATTGATGACTGTAGTTTCAAGTTTGTTCATGGCAGAATGAGAGGTGCCCCCCTTGGGACCCAGGGGAGGGGGGTGGGGTGGGGTCCTAATGGGGCCTAAATTATACATTTTCATCTTCTTCTTGAAAACCCCAAGACCGATTTTCATCAAACTTGGCAGGTAGCATCCCTAGGGGGTTAGGAACTCCATTTGTTCAAATGGGCACCATGCCCCACCCAGGGGGCCCCCAGGGGGGCCCAAACCCCTCAAAATTAAGGAATCTGTAAAAATCTTCTTCTCTAGAACCAGAAGTGATAGAGCTAAGTTAATACTATGAGTTAGTACATTGATGACTGTAGTTTCAAGTTTGTTCATGGCAGAATGAGAGGTGCCCCCCTTGGGACCCAGGGGAGGGGGGTGGGGTGGGGTCCTAATGGGGCCTAAATTATACATTTTCATCTTATTCTTGAGAACCCCATGACCAATTTTCACCAAACTTGGCAGGTAGCATCCCTAGGGGGTTAGGAGCTCATTTGTTAAAATGGGCACCATGCCCCACCCAGGGGCCCCAGGGGGGGGGGGGGGGGGGGCAAACCCCCCAAAATGAAGGAATCTTTAAAAATCTTCTCTAGAATCAGAAGTTATAGAGCTAAGATAATACTATGAGTGAGTACATTAATGACTAGTTTCAAGTTTGTTCATAGCAAATCCAGGGGTGCCCCTCTTGGGGGCCGGGGGGGCCATCCCCTTTAAACACCCCCTTTAAACACCCCCTTTTAAACCCTTTTAAACCACCCCCTTTTAAACCCGTTACTAGCCATCCCCTTTAAACAGGTATTTCACTTGGTTAGAAAGATTGTACTTGGTTGTGGTACAACGTAGCATAATGAGGCCAGAACCATGTTGACTATTTCCTTTTAAAAATGGTACATCATTATTGCCTACAAATGCAGTAATCAAACTTGTACACTGTATGTGGATGTGTGGACACCCTTCATAACATCACAATGTGAACACATGTTAGAATCAGTATAGCTACTTGTACATCCATGTACCTGTAAATCCTGGTCAGTAAAATCCTGGTCAACACTTGTTGATTATATACCATCAGTTTTGCTGTTGCTAGTTATGTAAATTTAATTTTTTATACAGTGCTATTTGGTGATTAAAAGTCCAAAATATCTTCTTTTTTGGATATTGTCAGTTGAAATCAAAGTTTGTAGCAAGCGTTATGAGCAACCAACATGTGCTAAAGTGAGAAAAATGTGATAACTGAATAGTTGTTATCAACATTTCTCCATTAAAGATTCAAGGGCAGAAAGGAAGGCAGAGTGAATGAGAACTCCAGCTACTTCATACTTGTTCAACTGGCTGATGGGACCTTTGAGGCATACCCTGTTGACTCGTGGTACAATTTTACAACCATGCAGACCTACAGGACTCTCAATGCTGAGGAAGCTGAAGAAGAGTATGGAAGGTAATCTTGTGCTTAACTTGGAGCCACAGAGATCAGTTTGTCTAAAAAGCATAGAAAATAAATGATTCAATATTTTTTTGAATAAAATTATAACACTAGAAATGCGGAGGCAAGAAGTTTACAAAATTCCATTATAATAAATGTAGTATACTTCATCAGATGAGCTTTTCACAATCTTTTTTCTTTAAAATACACATCTAATCTGAGATATTTTGTGTACAGTATCCACCACATAATTAGGCACCTGATAACTGGGAGCACTGGCTAAATGATGTATGTCTCCCAGAAATATTTCCAGTGCACGCTGTATTCACTGTATAATCGGATGCAGACCTCAGATAAACAGGACACTATTTTTTCAAGCAATATCTTTTTTTGTGGCATATTTTACACAAAAAAAAAGATTGAAAAAACAGCACAACTTTACAAAGATTCCTTATCAGTTTCAAACTAGTGAGTTTTGCAACCTCCATCCAGCTTCACTATGTGCCTTTTGCAAGCTAATTTGATGAACCTTCAATCAAACATTGACAACATACTACATGGTCGATTGTACACACAAGCGCTAGTCTGTTAGCGCCCAGTAGCATTATCAAAGTTATGATCAAATGCAATCTGGAAAATCAAAAGCTTACCAGATTTCATTGTAAAATATGTTTATTTTTCTTTCACCTGTATTTGATGGTAGCTTTTCATGATCCAACAGGGCTGAGCTTTTGCTTGTTACCGATACATATTAGTCATGGTGATTGAAAGAACATTCATTTGACGTTCCCACATCAATTTTGGCTAATTATTGCCCATAGATACAGATTATATGGCACGTCCTACATGCCCAATGTATGAATCATCTTTGTACAGAAATAAATACAGTTTGGTAAAGGCATATGAGAAAAAAATTAAAATGGCCCTTTTTTATGTCTCTACAGCAAAGTGCCATGATCCGTAGTAATCTTCTGGTCCAGCGGTCTCATCACCAAATTTCAAAAATTCGTAACTTTTGAATGGATTGTCCGATTTTCCTCAAACATTCACTGATGTATTCTACTAATATTGCTACATTCACTCAATCAACATTAAAGTGATTACAACCACATGTAACCGGTAACTTGGCACCAAACTTTGTGCTAATCCAAGAGGTGACTTTGAGGTCTTAAATCTACTTTATCACCAGAACGTGCCCAAAATTGTCCATGACCCCTTCAAGGTAAAAGCAGGTGAAGTGGTATTGAATGAAACTGCATCCACATTGAGAATATACTATACTCTTTGTGTGTCTTGTTTATGATTGCCTAAATGTTCAAGCTAAGAAGTCTTTATTGGAATCATTGTGTAGCTGCAAAGAGAGTCTGAAGTCACAAGAAAATTTATATCGATTAACTTTTGTCCTTCTTTTCAGGAGAGACAAGACAGTGAATTACTTTTCGCTGATGGTCCAGAAGAAGCTTCGAGATCTAAAAGATGAAGAGGAGAAGGAGGAGGAAACATCAAAATCAAGGACCTCAGATTTGGTATGGATAAGAGTGATAGCCATTGCAGTTTTAAACAAATGTGGTATGTCCATTACTTTTTTTGTCTTTGTAGTGTGAATATCAAGAAAGGTAAGCAAAGATAAATAAAAAGGAGTGAGCTTTTTCTTTATAATTGTATTGACAAGGATGAGAAGGCCGGGTGATAGGCCAACTAGAGTTTTTGTCGAGCCCCCCGGAGGTGAGGGGAGACTAAGGGATCGTCTGCGGCGTCTCTCCATCTGTCGTCCATTCGTGGTCCGTCCGCCATCTGTCCGTCGTCGGTCCGTAACACTACAAAAACTTAAATTACTTTGTACTGAGTGCTTAAATGTCAATCAAACTTGGAGTGAAGAGTGTTTATGCAAAGTTCTAAATGTTACCAAACAGGAAGGTCACCTTGATGTCATAGGTCATAGGCAGGGTCAACGAACTTTAAGGAGATAATGCTCAGTTTTTACGGCACGTTCCGATTATGGCTCATAACGTTTGATTGGTATGTCCATTTGTGACCAAACTTAAATGGTAGGTGTCCCTTTAGGAGTTGAAGGTCACCACAAGGTCAAAGGTCACAGTATTGGGTCAACAAACTTTTAGGGTCCATTGGCAAGCTTTTACAGCATGTTTTGATTATGGCTTATAACTTTTGCTGGGTAGGAGTGTTTGCGACCAAGCTTTGGTGGTAGATGTCTCTTGGGGAGTTGAAGATCACCACAAGATCAAAGGTCACGGACAGGGGTCAACAAACTTTTAGGGGCCAATGTTGAGATTTATGGCATGTTTCGATTATGGCTTATAACTTTTGCTGGGTAGGACTGTTTGTGACCAAACTTTGGTGGTAGATGTCTCTTGGGGAGTTTAAGATCACTACAAGGTCAACGGTTACAGACAGGTCAACAAACTTTCAGGGGCCAATGTTAAGTTTTTATGGCGCTTTTCAATTATGGCTTATAACTTTTGCTCGGTAGGACTGTTTGGAACCAAACTTTGGTGGTAGATGTCTCTTGAGAAGTTGAAGATCACCACAAGGTCAAAGGTCACAGACAGGGGTCAACAAACTTTCAAGGGCCAATGTTAAGTTTTTACAGCGCTTTTCAATTATGGCTTAACTTTTGCTCAGTAGGACTGTTTGCTACCAAACTTTGGTGGTAGATGTATCTTGAGAAGTTGAAGATCACCACAAGGTCAAAGGTCACGGACAGGGGTCGACAAACTTTCAGGGGCCAGTATTAAGTTTAACTGTGTTTATACCTAATAAAGTATTTTTTCTCTTTTTTTTCCATCATGTTCTCTCTTACAATCAAATTGTATGTACACCATTTTTCGTCAACTATATGACATTTTCACAATTATTGAAATATACTGTTCCATGTTCTTTTTGGAGCCATTTTCTTTGCAAATAATTCTTGTTTTACAAAGCTCTTGCTGTACTGACACTTTTGCCTTGATTCCACGTTATAGCAATCAAAGTTAAAAGATTTTTACAAATGTGTTGTGGTACATTTGTGGGCGAGACACATTTGGGCACGTGCCCTGTTTAGAAACCTCTCCACTAGCTAGACTCATGTTGACAGTCCTGGCAATCACAGGTGCAACTACAGGAGCACACTCCTTGAGCAGCATCATTGGCACGGGGTTGAGTTCCCTTGACGTTGCCACTGTATTAAAGTGATGTAATGTTGTTAAACATGGTTGGCTCAAAGACTAAAAAAGTTAATATGCTAGCAGAGATCATTAAGAGACATCTGGAGATAGGCTGTGTTGGATTGTGTTAACCTTATCAACAAACAAATGAGTGTATTTGCAAATGACTTGTTACAGGTGATGGATGGAGGTGGAGACGATAGCTTCTGATTAAGAAGTTGATTAGCTTTCTAGAGTCATTGACACAATCATTGATAAGTATGTAGTATGTTACTTGAGTTTTTCTGATTTTTTTTTTCTGCATTTTCACTAGTTTCTGATAGTTGTTGTTGAAGAAGTACTATGAACGCAATGTTCAACAATAGGAAGTGTACACAGTTTTTTTTTAATGTAAAATTTGACAGTTTAAAAATCTGACACGGTATCCACGGCAATCACAAACTGTGACATTTCCCCATCCTGTCCCCCTGCAATGTCTCACATCCATTCTGTTTTGTCCACGGGGGCCTGAAACGTGACTGTTATGGCTGTCGGGAGCATGGTGTAAATGCAGCACTAGGGTGAAATGCATAGGAGCTAAAAGCACACTGTAAGGACAAAGCTCCACTCCAGCACGTCCTTCCTCTGGCACCTCCCAAAATTACTCTCCAAACAGTCATCAGAGATGTTGCTCAACTTTACATCCCTCGCAAAAGATGCTCTATCAATTACCTTGATGTTATGCACAATACATATATTTTCTATCAAGTGGGGGTTTGTCCAAGTTGAGAGAAGGCTTTGTAGGAGAATAGTTGAAAATGCCAGGAATTACTTTGAGATCTGCCATATTTGGCTGTCAGATAATTCTGTTCTACAAAAATTGGTGTATGGACACATTTGTAGGTGGGTGATGTTACCAACTGATCAAGACAACAACTGGCCAGCAAGTCGTTGAACTTTTATTGTGTTGGGAAATGTCGGATTGTTAAAATGTGTCTATGTTTGGGTCTACTCTCCCGTAATAGCTAGGGGAACTTGTCTTACAGTATTCTCTAGGATTACTGGGAATTCTTCAATGAAAATTGAGAAGGTAACATGAGTCCCAGGGGGCCAATATTATACAAATAGTGAATGATCACAAATGCAATGGTACGAGATTTCCCACACGGTGAAAGATAGAGGCACTTTATTCAACGAGGCGAAGCCAAGTTAAATAGTATGTCTCATCTTTCACCAAGTGCGGAATTTCATGGCACGAGTAAACTAAAAAGACTGTACACTTTTTGTTTTATACGACACCTTGGACATCAACAGATGTCCACACAAATCCTTGAATTACAGCACAGAAATTGTAAACAATCTCCTTGAAAGGGGACAGTGTCAATTTTCCATCAAGCATGGCTTGATATGAGTTCCTGATGTGTTCCCAAATTCCACTCAAATTGCACTCAAAATTAAATGTTTACCTACTGACAGCTTGGTTTTTAGTAACACTATGTGACTGCCTTGAATCTGTATTCCTTCGCTGGAGGTCTGTTTGGTGCAATATTCAGCAAAATGATGTGAGTTATCCCTGTGATTTTTGTTGCTGGGTCTGTCTATTTGAGGGATGTCTTCTGACCAGTCCCAACTATTGATTACCATGTGAGTACTCAACCCAATGCATCTCTTCTTGTCTCTAGCCTGCCCTTCTCGCTGGTTCTACGTTCCAACTGGATTACCGGTATGTCATTTGGGTCCTGTTACGTAGTGAAATGGCAACTTCAATGCCAAAGCCGGGTTTAAAATTGAAACAAACAGTGGACAGAGCAAGCTCACGTGACGCAGCAGCTGCTGTCATTAACAGGTGACTCTGCTCCCTCGCCCCCATCTAGAGCGATTGATGACCTCTTGCAAAGTTCAGCTTTTCTCCAGCACATCGATCATGTGATACAGAAAATCATGGAGAGAGAAATGACGAAATATGTTCGAGATATGGCAAAGCGTGAGACCAAATTATCAAACATGATAGAAGAAAAGCTTTCTTGTCTTCATGATGTAGAAATCTCCATGACGCCAAGTTACGAGAGTTTGAATCAGTGAAGGAGTCTGTTGAGAGGGTAAAGGATGAGGTCAAGATGATTAAGTGTGAGGTTGATCACATCAAACAATACTCTCGTAGGGACAACGTTTGCATTCTTGACATCAAAGAAACAGGGAATAAAAGCCGTACGATCCAGTGATACCCGTCCACGCCCAATAATTCTCGCTATCGCCAATGACGTAAAAAGTACCCAGCTGTTGATTTAAGTGTCATTTACGGTGCATTTTGGGGTAGTTCGGGAGCCAAGTCACTACCGTTCGTACGGGCGTGATACGCGACTAATGCTCTTTACATAAACAACCGACTGTATTCTTATGTGTACTTACTGTTTCCTCGACTTGAATTTTAGATTTTATATGATTTGAAATTTCTCCATTCTAGAGAAATTGCTGTAAATATGACTGTATGGGTCATTACTGTGAAGCTGCCATGTGTTGGTCACACGACAATAAACAAACAAATCTACAGAAATATCCCTGGCATGCGAGACGTGACGTGGGTGAAGTTTCCGGGTGACTCCACAGCGCGTGCGACGTGCTTGGACGAAATTGTTTCGGAGACGGGATAAGTTCGATATCATGGTTCGTTCCCGATTGTGTTCGCGGCACTTCGACAGAGAACAAATAAAAAAAAGATGGGCATTCCATTGACGATATCCAGGTGGGTGAAATTTTCCAGTATTATTTTCAGCATATGCAGAGATGACTGATGTGCAAGTCGATCGCAATGATCAAGCAGTACTGGTATGTCTAGTTTGTATGCGTGCGCTGCATGCTATACGCAAGGCATAGACTAGGGCAATGTGGGGTCTATAGCTACAGTAGGTATCACAGGCCTGGCTGGCTCGGGTACAGCCGCCTATCCGTGGCCAGCGCGGCGCTAGGTAAGGTACATGTACGGGCAAGCTAGCTATGTGCAAAATATGCCCCCCCACCGGAAGTGCACTAAATCTTGACAAAAAGGCCACATCTGGGGACTTTTTACGTCATTGGCGATAGCGAGAATTCACTGTCGTCTTACAGGCACAAACAGGCTTTGATGAAGAACAAGCATAAACTGAAGGGAACTCATCGAGTGATTGTCGAGGACCTCACTGGGAAAGAAATTAAAAAAAAAAATGATTTCCTCTATGTCTGACTTGAACACCTTAAAATGGTGTACAATATAATGCTGGGAATTCTCATTAAATGTTTGTTAAGAACAGCCTCCAGTTATATTTTGAATTCATAGTATATCTCATTTTTGTGTGTCTATGTTTATGTTATTTTCTACTCTTTTGATACCTTGGTAGTTGCATGAATGTAATATGTCTCTTTGTCATTTGTATCAATGTGCATTTTTGTATCAATGTGCATTTGATGATCTTGATTTGAATTCAATCTCTCACAGTCTATCTCCCTTGAATGAAACCCCTAATGAAGATGGCATTAATGAGTCATATTATTCTCCTGATGAATTTAACAATGATATCTGAAAATAGATTCTAAAACTTTCTCAATGGTGCATATGAATTGTTGAAGTATTATTAAATAGAATATTGTGTCATTTTTAGCGTATTTATCGTTACAGTTCTCTATGATAGGGGGTACTGAAACCTGGCTGAAAGATGATATGACTGGTAGGTGCAATATAAGGGGATGTTCATTTCTTAAAAGTAATCGAAAGGATTGAAGGGGTGGAGGAGTAGGAATATTCACAGGAGAATTATTGTATCCCCCGAACAGAGTTCGGAGGATACTATGGATTTGGCCTCGTTGCGCCGCGTCCGCCGCAGAGATTTTCTTGTGAGTGCTCTACTGGCTGCAGTTCTTCTTCGATCATTGTCAAATTTGGCATGAAGGTGTATTATGGTAAGACGAAGAAGCCTATTGTTTTTGGTGATGGCACCCTCACTTGTTCCGTCTTTATACATGAAAAGGTAAATTTAACAGGGTCTGCTTGTGTGTGCGACGCTGGCCTCTTTTCTCGACCGATTTTTTGTTTCAAATTTGGTATGTAAATGTATCATAGTCAAATCTGTACACCTAAACCTATTGATAATGCTGCCCTCACTGTTCCACCTTTTACAGGGTCAAAGGTCACCCTGATCATGTCAAAATTTGCAGAAGTGCTTATTTATGCAATAACTTGATTGTTACTCCAAGGATTTTATTCAGACTTGCTAAGGTGATGTATGGGTGTTCATTCTTCATGGAGGACACAACATTTTGTGGTGACGGCGCCCTCAGTGTACTGTTCCAACTTGGATGCCAATGGACATTTCTTGTGTGTGCTCTATCAGCCACATTTCTCATCAGATTTTCTTCAAATTTGGCAAAAAGGTGCATTATAGTGAAATGAAGATGCCTCTATTGTTTTTGGTGGTGGCGTCTGCGCTTGTTCCGTCGTTATACATGAAAAGGTAAATTTAACAGGGTCTACTTGTGTGTGCGACGCTGGCCTTGTTTCTTGACCGATTTTTTTCAAATTTGGTATGTGAATGCATCATAGTCAAGTCTATGCACCTATACCTATTGATAATGCTGCCCTCGCTGTTCCACCTTTTACTGGGTCAAAGGTCACCCTGATCATGTCAAAATTTGCAGAAGTGTTTATTTATGCAATAACTTGATTGTTACTCAATGGATTTTATTCAGACTTGCTAAGGAGATGTATGGGTGGTCATTTTACATGAAGGACAAAACAGTTTGTGGTGACAGTGCCCTCAGTGTTCCGACTTGGATGCCAATGGACATTTCTTGTGTGTGCTCTATCAGCCATATTTAAGCGCTTAGAGAATTTTATTGATAAGCGCTATATAAATACTGAGTTATTATTATTATTATTATTATTTCTCATCAGATTTTCATCAAATTTGGCAAAAAGATGCATTATAGTGAAATGAAGATGCCTATGTTGTTTTTGGTGGTGGCACCCTCGCTTGTTCTGTCTTTATACGTGAAAAGGTTAATTTAATAGGGTCTGCTTGTGTGTGCGATGCTGGCCTTGTTTCTTTCAATTTTTTTCAAATTTGGTATGTAAATGCATCATAGTCAAATCTGTACACCTACACTATTGATAATGCTGCTTTCACTGTTCCACCTTTAACAGGGTCAGAGGTCACCCTGATCTTGTCAAAATTTGTAAAAATACGTGATTATTTAGGCATTGATTGTTATTGGATTTTACTCAGACTTGCTAAAGAGGTGTATGGGTGGTCATTCTACATGAAGGACACAACAGTTTGTGGTGACGGCGCCCTCAGTGTTCCAACTTGGAGGCATGTCACATTTCTTGTATGCTCTATAAGCCACATTTCTCGTCGGACTTTATTCAAACTTGCTATGGAGGTTTATGGAGAGTTATGCTAGGTAACAAAAGTTTTCATTGCCAGCGCTCTCATTGTTCAAACTTTTATAGGATGACATGTCATATTCCTTGTATGTGCTATTATACTAGCCTCATTTCTTGTCGCATTTTATTGTATCCTGCGACAGTTGCCATATTATACAACATTCTGGCCTAAAAAGTAATCCAGATGGGGTATGGGAGATGGGTTCGGGGGATACATGTGCTCGATTGCGAGTGCTCTAGTTTTCATATGTGGAGAAGGGATTTGGATATCCATAATGATTTTGTTGAAAGCATTTTTATTGAAATCAGGAATGACCGTGGGAAGAATGATATTGTAGGGGTTATATATAGGCCACCTGACCAACCGGTGCAATATTTTTATGAGTCTCTTCATTCAATTCTTAAGATTGTAATAATGAGACAAAAAAATGATTTATTTTTGTGGAGATTTTAATATCAATGTATTATCCATTTCTTCCTGTCAATATGCGAATGAATTTTTAGATATGTTCATGTCATTCTCTATGTATCCGCTCATTCACCATCTAACATGTATGGTATGGGTCATCATTCATCTTATTGCCTCGCAACTTTCATCTATATTTGATGTTTTTGTGTCTAATGGTGTTTTTCCTTATAGGCTAAAAATTGTGAAGGCCGTTCCTGTACATAAGAGTGGGAAAGTTGATGATTTAACAAACTATCTTCTGATTTCTGTATTGTCATTGCTTTCTAATGTGAAATGTCTTTATAATAAATTATATGATTTTTTTGTCTTCGTGCAATATTCTGTCAGATAACCAATACGGTTTCAGGAAGGGCACTCCGCTTCGATGGCCCTTCTTGATTCCATTCATAAAGTTTCTTTAGCTTGAGATGATAAAGAATATTTCATTGAATTATTTCTTGATTTAAGTAAAGCTTTTGATATATTAGATCATTGAATTTTGTTGTGTAAATTATATGATTATGGAATATGCAGAAATTTATGGCATTTGTTTGAGAATTATCCTAATCGATATCAGTTTGTAAAGTCTGTTGGAAATCACTGTTCTTTCTACAAACCTATTTGTTGCTGATGCCTCAAGATTAAATATTGGGACCATTTTTATTTTTGATTTACATCAATGATATTTGTGATTCATCTCAGTTTTTAAGTTTTATACTTTTTGCCGATGACACCAGCTTGTTCATGTCAAATAGTGGTATAACTATTTTATTTGATTCATTTAATGAGGAATTGAGAAAATTGAATAAATGGTTGGTTGATAATAGATTAGTTTTGAATAGTAAAAAAAAAAAGAAATATGTTATTCAGTAATAAAAAGGTATATATTGATGGTATAACTATCAATTTCAATGATAACAATATTTCACATGCTGTTCCTACAAAGTTTTTAGGTGTATATATTGATAATAAATTAACACGGCCTGAACACGTCAATGTCGTCTGCAACCACGTAGCAAAATGTGTTGATGTGCTCTATCGTCTTCTGTAAAGACATTTTCCAAAACGCGTATTATGATATATTATGCTTTGATATTTTCTCATATTAATTAATGTATTGTAGCATGGTCTAATTGTTCAGATTGTTTTATGAAAAGGTTTGTATTACAGAAAAAAAAGCAATCCAATTAATTTCAAATGCCCCTTTTATTGCCCATACATTGCCAATTTTCTGTGAATTACAATTATTGAACATATGAAATTAATACATATGTATGTTGAACCATGTTTCTGTACTTATGTTCCACAGGTTTGCTGCCTGTAGTTATGTTCAAAAAAGTTTAACATTGGAGTCAAAGGAAATTGGTGAAGTCAGCCATGCCATGTCCATTTTTGCTGGCAAAAAAATGTCAGCCAGGGTGTGATGCTACTTTGAACTGAATATTACGTGATGGTCAATCAACCAGTCAAATAGCTGCTTTGTGTTATATAAACTGTGATAATGTCAATGGTCATGTTGTTTCTAGATGGTTAAGTGGCAGACATGAACCCAAAGTTCTTTATTTCAGACAAATTCTTGACAGATACCGTCCATCCATCGTGGCCAAGAATGGCAAGCCTACCATCTCTTTTGTCTGCTTTACATTTGTACCTGAAAGTGTTAGCCTTGAAGAAGAAGGTTGACAATAATGCATCTTCGGATGACATTAACCAAGACTCACAGATGCTCACAATGTTATAACTGTGCTCTAACACATAATCTTGGAATTCATCAGTTTTACTCCGTAGGGATTGGGCATTCAACATGCTTGTTGACAGCTGTCTCTAGGTGGAGTCCTTAGGTTGAGGCTGGGGACTTGAGGTGCCCCAAACCTCCCCAAATTTGCTATGTTCTTCTTAGATAATAGTCTGCAAGAATGCATCAATAGTGAACTTGCGATACTCAGATGAACTGAGACCCCCTAGTCTCTTGTTAATGATAGTGTGACTGCAACATAAGGTCATTTGTGTGATGAAACGGTCATAGTAATATGTTACCATTAGAGTGACAATCCAGAATGTGTTTCTTTTGACTCTAATTTTGCTCAACATTGAATGTGTCTTTTTTCTGTTGCAGAGGCTTATGGAGGATGATCTTTACTTGATGTCAGATGAAGAGATGGAAAGTGATGACAGTGATCAAGGTAAAGACAAAATCAACTGAATGTGTGTCGGGGGAGGGGTGCCATTTGCCAAACTTGTGAAACCTGCAAAGAATTTGTCACAATATACTGTGGTGTGATTGAGATCAAATTCAATGATCTTTAGATATTCATCTGTTGTACAGAGTATAGGTCGGAAGCATCTTTTGCGCACATTGGCGAGACCGAAAGTACTGCATGTGATATAACATGTACTCAAGGGGCCTTCATCCAGCAAGCTTAAATTATATATGAAATTGTACATTTCCTCGGAACTCAGCGTAAGGATTATGTTTCCTGTTGCTTATCTTTTTCTTCAAGCATGTGTTGCTTTGTGCAAAGTTGTTTATCATATATAAAAAAAAAATACAAACACAAACAAACAAACAAACACGGCTATAGATTGGTGCAATCTTGACGTTTTGGTACTGGTATATGTTGTATTTTAATATTGTGTCATTTATAACCGCAGACTCTCCTTTCCTCTCCTCTCTTGTCCTTTGAGTTAACCTGTTGTTTTATTTACTATTATGTCATTTTGCCGCATTTGACAGGTGAGTTTCTGATCCCATTGCATGATTTGCCAACTGCAGCCCCCCAAAGAAGTTATGGATTTTACTTGCACTCTATGTATATATGTTGTAAATACACTACTTGTGGAATTTGATTGGTGGAGCCAATCCACAGACGATCTTGACACGATTGCATGCAAACTCTACATTTACAAATTTGAACATTTACTAAGAAACACATTCTTGATATCGTATTTCATTGGCAAAAAAACCCAAACAAACTAATTCCCTCACACACATTGCCAGGTTATCAGTATCAATTGAAACATGATATGTAGTCCTCCATGTACAAATGAATGTCTTTATGTTATGCTTTTTTCATGCCTACTGATGTAACAAGGTATCGGCTACAACAAGGAAAACGACTCAGTCCCACCTCTTTCTCGTATCGAGTTTCCCCTGTATCAGATTGCTTAAAGTACAACTTTTTTAACTGAATGAAAATGCATGCAAATTCATATGCAACGACAAGCGCAACACACTTAGACTTTTACGTCATTAGAATTAACAAACTGATGTCATCAGTTGAGTAGCTGAATTCTAGATGAATTCCAAGGCCAGGAATGATGGAAAATCAACACATGTTGCAAACTTTCAAAAATAATATGTTTAGATGTTAGACTGAAAACCCCCCACAAATTTGTATTCGGTATAACTACTTCTTGCTATTGTCAAGACTAAACAAAATTGGCATGGTAAAAAGTCAGTGCATAGGATGTTAAAGTTGACTAGCTGCAGCTGCTCCTTTTCATTGGACTATTTTGTCATGTCTGAACACTTGAAACCCGTGTATGCTAGAATGTTGATAATTTTCAAATTGATAAAGGCTAAGGAATTAAAAATGGACATCAAATTCTCAGAAGACACTCTAAGTAAAACAGCAAGAAGTAATATATTTTATCTAAATTGGCTAAAGCAGTCATTGAGTTATTTTTTGTTTTTTTTTTTTGCATAAGATAATGATATGATGAATATGTGGTCACCTAAAGCTTCTTATGTATAGTTCACTCATTGTGCCCAAACATTTCCCTGACTTTGGCTAAGGTCATGTGAAGTGTGATTGCACTGTATACCACAAAAGTGAGTTCAGTTGGTCTTTCAGTCAGTTGCATGAAAAAAATCTTGTTACACGTAGTGGCCTGTAATGTAGATGTACAAGACCATCCTACCAGTATGAAATGTAGGGCACTTCTTGTCAATATCAAAGCTGAGTTTGTTTAGACTCTGAGTTGATTTTTGAAGGTCACTATAAATTGCTTGTAATTTCATTTATTCTACCACACTTGCAGTATGATCTGGAACATAACAGCCACATCCTGTGAGTCAAGTGCATGAACACATTTTGTTTCTTTCCAATATCACAGGCAAGGCTAAATCAAAGAAGGGGAAAGGTCATGGTACTAAGCAGAAGGGGAAAGGTCATAGTACTAAGCAGAATGAGAAGGTGCGACGTCCAAAGAAGAAAGCCTCTGACAGTGAGGCAGAGGAGGAGAGTGATGAAGGAGACTTTGATGGTAGAGAGTTTGACTACATCTCTGAGCAGTCCAGGTATGTGAAGGAAGGAATGCCAACATGTAGGTATTATGTGTTCATTGATGTTGTGTATGTCGTATGATCAAAATGTCCTGTAATACTACAATTCTCAGTAACGAGCTGACATTTGAGTTGCATATTCAAGTCAAATCTAGCCTGGAAAGAATTGTTTTGGATCAACACTGTTAACTTCAATTATATCATGCAGCTCTCACTGTGTACGTACATAGTAGATCTCTGACCAGATTGAGATAGTTCACATGTGTAAATATGGTATTGAGGTAAACCTTTCTGATAATGGGAACCAAGCGTGTCTGAGCAGGGTGACTTTTCACTTTTACTCACAAGGGCCCAAGATTATGCATGGTTGCACACCTTCTGCAGAGTGTTTTTATTTCCATTATGCTTTAAAATCATGATCAGCAAAGATGAACTTCATTTAGAATTAAGTGTTCTTCTACCATGTACTTGCCATAAAGGGATTTTTAAGATTCAAGAGGACCCTGCTTCACCAAACATACTAGTGTAACAGTTTTTGCCATAGATAATGGTAAAAGCAATCCACTATTATATGTGTCTGAGAAGCGTTATTCAATATTGTATGGGTTATTCAAATGTTACATTGTAATTGAATATTGCAAGGCATAATTACATGATACAGCTGCAGAAGATCATGTTCTCCTATGTGCAGGACATCCTTGGGATTTTCTCCTTTCTGGGTGAATTTTTTCATGTAAACAAAGGGCAAACAATACTCACTGTTAGAACATGTAAAGTTGCAAAGTGGTGAACAAGTATGGTGAACAAGTATGGTGAACATGTGTAGGAGTATGTGATATAAGAGAGTAGTAAAAATTAAGTACATAAATATGGGTATACACTGTGCCTGAAGTGCAAAAACACTGATGTGAAGTGCTAATTCCTTATGGAAAGCTTGCTCTGTGCTTGTTGCTGATGCTGAAAAAAAAATGGCTACCATGGAAAATTCAAGTTAAAGGTATGATTTACTCTCAAATTACTTTGAATAACCAGAAATTATGATTTTTGTTGTCAGCAATATACAGTGTTCTGACCTCATGATCTTTGGGGAGATTGCATTTGTAGCTTTGCAACCTTCCTCAACAGCCTTTCAAACCATTGAAATTGATTATTTGATATCCTCAGTCTCTCATGCCATGCATCACATACAGCAGTGTTATTATTCAAATGTCGTTCAGGGGCCTGTTTCAAAAAAACTTGTCACATTTCTATGACAAATATGCTCTCAGCCAATCAGATGCAAGGATTTCTGTAGCTTGTCACATCTATGACAATTTGTCCAGGGCCCCTGGTCTTATGCAGCCTTGATAACATGCAGATGTGGTGTTAACATTTAACAGAACATACTACTGTATACGCCATATATTTCGCGAGTCTAAATTTTTGCGAATCGGGAATTCCCGACGATTTCGCGAGTGGTTAAATTCGCGATTGCGGAGTCCTGCGCTGAACGGAAAAATGTAGACGCGTACACAGTCAATATTTTCGCGTGTTTTTAATTTCGCGAATAACATCTGACTCGCGAAATTTGCGAAAATAAAAACCTCGCGAAATATTTGGCGTATACAGTAAAGGTCTTTGTGAATGTTACAAGATACTGAAACAGCTTTTATATGATGGCATGATTTTTGTGAAATAGTCAGTGGCAGTTCCTATTAGTTGACTTTGCAGGAGAGTATTTCATTATACCCCCGCCACACGTAGTGTGAAGGGGGTATATAGGAATCACTGCGATGTTGGTCGGGCGGGCGGTCGGTCGGTCGGTCTGTTGCAAAATCTTGCGTCGCGAACTCCTTCTACAGTTATGAAGCAATTTAAATGAAACTTAGGGTAAATGATGATATTGAGGTATACACATATAGATGTGCAAGACATTTTTTTTGTGTGTTTGTCGGACAATGCGTTGCCATGGTAACCATAATTTTACCAAAACCTTGTGGATTGCATAACTTCCATAGTATTTAAACAGTCAATTTCAAAATTGGTATCTATGATGATCTATAGGTGTAGTTATGCAAGACACTCTTTGTGTTTGTACTTGACAAAGCATTGCCATGGTAACCGCATGTTTTCTTCGAAATCTTGTGGAGTGAACAACTTCCACAGTTTTGAAGCAATTGAAATCAAATTTGGTTGTTGTTGTTGTTGTTCATTATACCCCCGCCAAACGAAGTTTGAAGGGGGTATATAGGAATCAGCGGACGGTCGGGCGGTCGGTCGGGCAGTCAGGCGGGCGGTCGGTCCGTTGCAAATCTTGCGTCGCGAACTACTTCCTCAGTTTTCAACTGATTCCCATAAAACTTGGCACAGATGTGTGCTTTGGGTTGTAGATGTGCAAGACGTATTTTTTGACAGTACCCTAGCCCGACCAGACACTGTTACGCTATGCGAAAACAGCGTCTGACGAGCACGGCATGCAGCCTCGAAGTGAGGAACCTCAACACAACTACAAAACTTAGGAACATGTATACTTTTCTCCTTTAAACAGAATACTTTACTCACGTTAAATGCATGTTTCTATTACAGAAGAATAGTTCGCCACACTGGGTCCATGGAGACCACTTGCGATAAGTCCATGGAACAAATAAATGACACTTTCTGGCGCAATTCCTGACCGTCGGGCTTCGTCGTTGCAGGATTCAAAATGGCGCCTTGACTTATGCGCATGCGTGACCGGATTTGCTCCAGAGCGAGCGCGTGTGCGTTGAAAGTGTCGAACAAACCTTGGCGTCTGCTACACAATAACCGTGGTATGGAGCTCAATGTTCCTCGCCCGACCAGACGCCAGCCGCCGCCAAGCCCAGTACAGTTTATAGCTGTATACTAGTAACCGTGCGTACGCTGCTTGAATGTAGCAGCACGGTCGACAGCGCGACCTTTTGAAAGGGCATTCACATCACGTGACCACCCGATATCTAAACTTGGCCTGGCGTGAAAGATTGTGTACGGTGTGGACATGCTGGATATGATGATCAATTTCGGTAAGTTTCATTACGTACATTTGAATATATATAGCATCAGATGTAGAGTAAATATTGAAGAGTATACTCGATGAGTTTGAGGTGACAAAAATGATCGTAAGTATCAAAAGTCAAAGCTATCGTGATACGATTACGTCGCTCTCCTAGTGATTGGTGGTCGCGCGCGTACAGCCCTGTCGCGACGTACCATGTACAGCGACTGGGCTGTGTATAGTTAACAGTACCCAAAAGTACGTTGCCATGGTAACGGCATATTATGGGCAAAAATGGGTACAAATCTTGCGTCGCGAACTCCTCCCACAGTTTTTGATCAATTTTTATGAAATTAGGTACAGATGTTCATCTGAATTTGTTAATGTGCAAGACACATATTTCCGCAGTGGCAAAAAGTGCGTTGCCATGGTAACGGCATGTTATTGGTAAAATATAGGGCAAAATGCTTCATGGCAAAACTGCTTCATCAGTGTTCTTCCAATTCTCATGGAATTCATATTGAATGTTTGTCTTAGGATATAGGTCAGCATGACATTTCTTGACAGTGACAAAAAGTATGTTGCCATGGTAACAGCTCACATATTATGAGCCAAAATGATGGAAAATTTTGTGTTGCAAACTGCTTCCTCAGTTTTTGCCCAATTTCCATGAAACTTGGTACAGATGTGTGCCTTTGGTTGTAGATGTGCAAGACGCATTTTTTGACAGTACCCGAAAGTACGTTGCCATGGTAATGGCATATTAATGGCAGAAGATCAAGGAAAGATCTTGCGGATTTAACTACTTCCTCAGTTTTTTGACCAAAGCTTATGAAATGTGGCACACACCTTGATCTTGGTGGGAAGATGTGGAAGACATATTTTTCGGACGTGTCGGAAGCTGCGTTGCCATGGTAACAGCATATAAATGGCAAAAGATCAAGGAAAGATCTTGCGGATTGAACTACTTCCTCTGTATTCGACTGAAGCTCATGAAATGTGGCACACACATTGGTCTTGGTGGGAAGATGTGCAAGACATATTTTTTGGACGTGTCGGAAGCTGCGTTGCCATGGTAATGGCATATTAATGGCGGAAGATCAAGGAAAGATCTTGTGGATTGAACTACTTCCTCAGTTTTTGACAAAAGCTTATGAAATGTGGCACACACAATAGTCTTGGTAGGAAGATGTGCAAGACATATTTTTCGGACGTGTCGGAAGCTGCGTTGCCATGGTAACGGCATTTAAATGGCAGAAGATCAAGGAAAGATCATTCCTTGGGTAAGACTGTCGTCACGGGGCGGGGGTATTAATCACCTTCACTGATATTTTTCCATCTATGAAGGTGGCTGGGTAGCCCATATTCAGCTACAATAAGCTGGTCTTCCATGGGGTCCAGTTGGATGTGGGGTGGGACCACTTCACCGGGTTAGACACCCTGCACTTTGCGATGAATGAATGAAGCGGGATCTTTTACGTGCATGAGCTGTGACTCTCTCATACTCGGGACCTCCATTTTATGTCCTATCCGAGGGACAGAGTGTTTTGCCTCTTGCTAGAGGGGACGGTATGTTTACACACAACATTGCTCAGTCCAGACTCGGGTTCGAACCCGGGCCGCGTGATCGTGAGGCAGACGCGCTACCGACTGAGCCAACTCACCGCATTATGTAGGCATTATGGCCTTGAGGCATAGATGTGCAACACATAATTTTTGTGTTTGTCGGACAAAGCGTTGCCATGGCAACCATAATTTTACCAAAACCTTGTAGATTGAATAACTTCCACATCATTCAAGCAATTAAGGTCAAATTTAGTATGTATGATGATCGGGAGGTGTAGTTATGCAAGACACTAGTGTGTTAATATAAGAAAAATGTGTTGCCATGGTAACCACTCATTTTTGTATCATATTGAACCATTTAATCTATGAAGGTGAAATTTGGTGTGTACATGTATGATGCTCTTTAAGCGTATTTTTGCAAAATGTCCTATTTGTATTTGTATCGGACAATGCGTTGCCATGGTAAGCGCATTTTTAAAAAAAAATCCTGTGGAGTGAACTTCTTCCACAGTTTTCAAGCAATTGAAACCAAATTTGGACGGGCATTATGGCCCTGAGGTATAGATGTGCAACACATAATTTTTGTGTTTGTCACACAAACCGTTGCCATAGTAACCACAATTTTACCAAAACCCTGCAGATCGAACAACTTTTCCATCATTCAAGCAATTGAAGTCAAATTTAGTATGTATCATGATCTAGAAGTGTAGTTTTGCAAGACACCAATGTGTTAATTTAAGGAAAATATGTTGCCATGGTAACCACTCATTTTTGTATCAAAATAAACCATTCAAGCTATGAAGGTCAAATTTGGTGTGTATGATGGTCTTTGAGTGTAGTGATGCTGGGGGAAAGCATGTTTCCATTTGCTGTAAGTTTTATACTCGGTGTCAACTCTGTAATTGTACAGTAAACTAAAATTATTCGGTTTCCAATTCGACAAGTGCACAAACTTGGTATTAACGTCATTGCCCTCATAAAGCGACACTAGGGGCGGGGTTATTAATCACCTTCAGTGATAATTCTAGTTCATACTGTGCTCACTACATGTAGGTGTGCACCAGTGTAGGGTTGTCAGAGGAGAGTGGTAGGGTCATGTACTAAAATAGTTGCATTGAATACAATTCAGTTAAAATTCTCAACGACTCAGGTGATAAGATATCAACAGATTTCTTGATAATTGTTTGATTCAAAAAGTAGTATCCTGGTATTTTATCACGAAGGATTGAAGGAATATAGAATGAGTCAGTGGATCACAAGTTATGAGAGTGATCAAAGGTTCTCATTGTCATGAGTCAGACCATATGATTAGCATAATTAATTAGTGTCTTATAGCTTGAATGTGCCCAGAGCCTTGACCAGTAGTATTTCCTCCACAGTGATGACGATGAGGTTGAGTTGGCCAAGACAGACATCAAAGGACTGGATCAGGAACTTCAACAGTTGGAAGAAGAGGAAACAGAGGAGACAGAAGACCTTTCACGAGATGATGATGATGAGACCAAAGACAGAGAAAAACTTGATGACTCTAAAGATGAAAAGGAAAAGAAAAATGATGGTAAATGCCTTCCCATACGTTGCTTTGTTTACTACCCTAACATTCACTCTAAGGGGCAAAGAAAACTTCAGTTACGTTGCACAGTTTAAGAATCACCTGTTTCCTCTTTTCAATTCAACCCTTTTTTGTTGGTAGAGCACCGGGCTAGCAATCCGAAGGTCTCGGGTTTGAATACCAATGGAATCCAATTTTCTTTACTCATTTTTCCATGGTGAATTATATTCATTTCTGGTCAGTTTTCTTCTGTTTCCAATTGTTACACACTCATAAAGCTGCATCACTTTGGTGATCCTTTGCATTTATCCCCAAGTTGAATTATCCTTCAGGTTTTTACCAGGTTTCATTGTGTGCAAGTGTGTCTCACACTATCACATCGCTACAGCTTCTGACAATTCGAGCATTGAGAATTAAAGGTTTCTGGAACAAACTCTGAACTAGGGCTTTCTGTAGCTTAGTGGGTAGAGCACCGGGCTAGCAATCCGGAGCTCTCAGGTTCGAATCCCGATGGAATTCCATTTTCTTTGCTCATTTTTTCACTCATCTTTAACTTAGGTAACACCTAATACCATTTACGTTCAGAAATCATAGAGGTCTTTTTATATCAGGTTATTTAATGAGGTTTATGTTAAAGCTCACATAACTAATAGTCAAGTATAATACATCTCAATGAACTGTGCTGTGTGTAGTGAATGGGACCAAAGAAAAAAAAAAGACAAGATGTATAACTCTGTAGCAAACACATTGAAGGCACTATTAACTTAGATTTAAATTCTACACTTTCTTTGAGCAAATTATAATCATGATTAAAAAGTATTTCAGAAAAACTGTAAATACACACGCACATATACACACACAATATTCCATTCTTTTAGGATTACAAGGCTTAGAATAATGTAGAGGAAGAATGTGCACTCCTAAAGGCCCTGTCACACCTTTCAGGGCAAGCCAGGCGGGCTTGTTGCGTGTGGGGATTTTCCAGCATGCAGGACAATTTTTGCAGGCGGACAAGGCTTTGGGCAAGTTTTTAATGCCGTCTTACCTGCTGGCCCCGTGCTACTTACGTTCTACTTTCATGTGACCTGCGAGTCAGGCGCACGAGGGCTGACAACTCGAAGGAATCCCTCTGAAGGAATGGCAGAAGTCCCACAGAATGTGATTATCTTGGCCACATACGGAGACTGCGAAGTACCTGCGTGGGAGTTGCCTGCGAGGTGCTGCCACTGAGGGCCTCTCCTGGCGTTCTGCGTGGACCTCTGTAAGCAATCCCCACGACTCATCCGGAAAAAGTTTTGGTTGTGCGTGCCACCTTCGGGCAACTACGGGCGAGATACGTGCAAGGTACTGTCAGATGCAGACCAACTGCTGGGCGATCCCGGTAGCAAAAATTTTCCCCTGCAGGTCAACCTGCAACCGGCTTCCCCAGACATGCTGTGACAAGGCCTTGAGCAAGCTCAAAACTCGTTCCTGGTGAGTCGCGGGGGTATGCCCGCAGAGGTTCATGCAGAACACCAGTAGGAGGCCCTTATCACCAGCACCGCGCATACAACTCCCACGCAGGTACTTCGCAGTCCTCGTATGTGGCTCGTAGCTGAAAATGGATCGGTTTCAAAGTTCTCATGCAAGTCACACGGAATACACGCAAGTAATAGGTAAATAGCACACCTCTAGCAGTAAGAATCAAGTATGGAACTCGCCAACATCCTTGTCTGCTCGCAGAAAATTATCCTGCGTGCTGGAAAATCCCTACTCGCAACAAACCCGTGTAGCTTAATACCCGGAAAGGTGTGACAGGGCCTTAACAAATACTGTCAACCATGCCTAGGTCATCCTTGCACAAGTTGAAAACTCCACCAAGTCAAAGGTTCAGAAAAGTCCCAATTTCTCCTTACTTATGTAATCTTTCACTATCGGAAAGTCTACACGTACAAGTCGAATTTTGGCTATGTCGAAGCTGATTTCATGTCCAGATTTGTATGAGTACATATCCCATTGCACATGTCAAAGTTTTTTCCCCCGTACATCGTTCAACCATGGAAATATAGCATTCTTACATTCTTTCATAAATAGACAAATGAAAATACATTATTTTTGTAATAAACACTCCAGACGGTTCAGTCCATGTTAACCCTAATTTTCCCTCTATCCTTGATGTCTTGCTGAGCAGAACAAAATTACATGTACCAGGACAGAGGCAAGCTATGTGTGGGCAGCGCAGCGCGGATTAGGGAAGAAAAAAAACCTCACAATCACTTAATGGCACCAAGAGAAATGTGCACTCTGTGGGAAGGACGTTCAGACACAGCGCTGTAATATCTTATCAAACCGGAACTTTTCGGAAAGCTATACTTAATTTGATCCTAAAATGTGCAACCCTTTCCTCTCAACAAACAAGAACCAAGTAACACAAACCTCAAGCTTAAAACTTCTAGTTTCAGAAACTGCCCAAAGAAAATTGACCCCACACTCCACTAGAATTTGGCTTGCCTTCGATCGTACACCAAGCCTCAAAAATCAGGGAAAATAGCAAAGCTGAAAACATGAACATTGTTATGCCAATTTTGCACCTCTTTCTTCTCATAGAATGATATCAATTTAAGTATCATTGTATGCATTTTAACTAGGATTTGCGTGCGCACCTCCGGGCAACTACATGGGCGAAATACGTGCTAGGTACTGTCATATGCAGGCCATCTGCGGGGACCTCCAGCTAGCAAAAATTGTCCCCCGCTAGTCACAAGCAAGGCTTGCCTGGAAAGGTGCGACAGGCCATTGAGCATACTCGAAATCTCTTCCAGGTGAGTCGTGGGGATTTCCCGCAGAGGTTCATGCAGAACACCAGAAGGAAGTTTGTAGTGGCAGCACCTCACAGGCAACTCTAGTCCACTGCCTGGACTGTTTTGTGTGATCATTTACTGTGCGCGCACACCACTACAGCATGACGTGTATGCTCCACCGTAGGCTCGTGTATTAACTTACCGCGCACGCGCGTATCTCGACCTCCAAAACAGTCCAGTCTGGTTGCCAATGCTTCAAGTTTCCCCAAAAATTTTCGGGGAGAGTTGGCTCCGCCTATATTCATTTAGAGCATCCTGATTGGTCGATGAGATCGCGTCAATCATTTCCACAAGGCAATTTGCGGGATCGAAAAAGTAAATCGTTCTGTAATCTTGTAGTCTTATTGCAAAACAGGTATATTGCATTTAGCAATATAATATACGTATTTTACGCCAACATTTGTATTAATCTCAACATAAATTAATGGAATATCCAAATTATATTTCTTTCAATAGAAAATTGTTCAAATAATATATCTTAGAGATCATAAGAAGAGAATGAAATTAGAACGTGCATAAACCATGCATAAGATTAAGACTAAATTATACTCGTTCCATAACTGTTATGTATTAAATTATAAATATCGCAATTATTAATGTTTTAAATCTATTTTTCAGCAAAAAAATAATAATGTGGAAATTACAAATAAAAAATCTGATAAATACGAATAGAACAGATATTTGCACATTTAAAGCATCGTGACCTTTCGTACATATGTCAATTTCGAGGTGGCTTTTACTTCTCGATCGGGGATCCCCGGATCGTGCGTACAGCTTGTGCAATGTGCTTTTCCTATTGATTCCGAGTTTTGCGTTTTCCGACCAAAATCTGTGCAGTATTTCAAATATTTCCTCCAAATCTTTTTTACATGATCAATGATGTCAACATCAGCGTCTCCGCGTCGCTTTTCTGACAGTGATATTGAAAATAGCATTCAATGTGCTGCTGAGAAGCTTGGATTCATTGACGGTTTCAGGGAGCAGCAGCAGAAGTCCCTACACTCGTTCATCCGTGCGTGGTCATGATTTGTTTATCTCCCTGCCGACTTGTTTTGGCAAGAGTGTGGTGTTCCAAGCTGCACCATTATGCGTTGATTTTCTATGCAAACCAGATCTACATGATGGACCAGACTCTCCGAAAGCTGTGGCTCTTGTTGTCATGCCTTTGAAGTCTTTAATTTCGGACCAGATGAGCAGGGCTATGGATCTTGGCCTGATTGCTGGAGATCTTTCATCAGGTTTGAATGACCCCCTCAGTGAAGGCATGGCGTCTGGCCGATATTCGATACTTTTTGCAAGCCCGGAGAGTTTGCTGGAAGACGACTCAAGAAATCTTCACCTTGCTGAAAGATCAAATCTGTTGCATTTTTGTCGACGAAAGTCACTGCGTGACAAAGTGGTAAGCTAATCATTAATCCAGTTTCTAAAAATGATTTGTCATGACAACTTTCATTGAGTGTCCCTTGTCTTGAATTACAAACTGTAACTGTAGACCCCTAGTTGAATAATAATAATAATAAAAAAAAAAAGGATTGTAAAACTAAATGTAGTTAAATGTCTGGCCTCTGGGCCGGGTAGGGTACAAACATGTCAGGCTTTTACTCTTGTGAGTGTTCCTAGGTGTACTGAGTTAAATCCTGTGTAATTGTGATAAATTGTTAACACCGTCACTGCACTGGTTTAATTGTTTTGTACAGTACAGTAACTACTGTAACTTTCTCGCATACAAATACAATTACACATACCGCATTAGTCTGTGAGCCACAGCCTGTTTCTTGGTCACTATGCTCCTCTACACAGAGGAGCGACCGAGACACAGGCTGTGGCCAACAGACTAATTCTTCATGTGCATGTACATTGAGAAACACTCAAATAGGAACATGCTTCAGTATTCAAATGTACTCATACTTGTTCATAGATTAAAATTATGCAGTCTTATGGCTATGCGGTATGCATTGTAGAGACTGCAGGCATTATTAAAATCACATGTGCAATGTAGAAAATGTTTTCTTATCTTACTTTTTTTTCCCTTATTTTTCAAAGAGGGGGACTGCATCTGGAGACACCAAAGCATTTCGAGCAGCGTATGGAAAATTGGGCGAATTACGATCGAAACTCAAGTCGTCAGTTCCCGCTGTTGCCCTGACACTGCAACCAGAGATGTGCATAGCGGTATCATCGAAAACCTTGGTCTTCGCAATTATGTGTGGGTAAATCAGTCGCCGGACAAGCAAAATATAAAACATGTTGTAATCAAGTCTGCTACAAGAGATTTAGATACAATGTTCAAGTGGCTGGCAGATGACTTGAAGATCCATGGTGTAAGTTGTGAAAGGATGATAAGAAAAATGTGCAGTGATGTGTACGTGACCTTTATGGCACTGCTTCCAGAAGGTTGCCACAGGTATGTTAATATGTACCACCGGAACACGGAAACTGATATCCAAAAGGAAATTGTGGACAGCATGTCGGCACCAGATGGTGAAATCAGAGTTCTGATAGCAATCGTTGCGTATGGCCTGGGCGTTGATGTAAGCAACGTACACAGTACAGTTTTGTGTGGATGCCCAAGTGATCTAGACGATTATATCCAGCTGAGTGGGAGGATCGGACGAGATAGCAAACAAAGTACTGTACTGCTGTAACATTGTGTTACCCCAGGGACAGTGCTGGCAGAAAAATAACTTCTCCCATGCAAGATTTTCTACGTGGAAAAGAATGTAGACGTGCTACAATAAAGGCAGCCTTTGGTGACACCCAACCAAACAGCATTTCACACAACTGCTGTGATGTACAATTATGCCAAGTGGGGATGGGCTGTGTGTTTTGGGGGTTTGGGGTGGGTGTTTGAAAATTGAACTGTTATGCCGGTTGTCTGCACATAGCTTAGTAAGCACATGTAATTGTACATCGCATGTTCATCTATGCATACGTACAAGTGTACACATGTGTAGAATATGTTTGTGAGTTGTATTACCAAGAATTTGTTTACATAGACTTTCTTTACATACAAAGTCATTCATGAGAAGTACAGTAATGTTCTTTGGCCCATATGGATAAAAATAAAACTAGTTCTGTTTATGCACATGAACATTTGTACAGTTTGAACTGGGAAGCAATGAATTTATTTTCTTTTTTGAACTTCGAAGCAATTATTTTTTTTTTCACCAAGAATTGTTGTAAAAGACAAATTAAAAAACAAAATCTGCTTTGGTACCAGGAAGATTTCTTTGTCATAACTTGTAACCACTTTGTGTTAATTCTGTGTTTTTTGATGTGTAATGAGAGTCTACTACATGTAATCAGACTGAAATGTTACATATGAAAATATTTCTCAGACATCAAGATTCAGAGTCAAACAATTTATTTTGTTTGAAATAATGCACTGTTGGGGAACAGTGATCATGAACTATCATGAATATAAATGTATATTACAGTAATTGTACATGTACAAATGAAAGTGTACATGTATAACGAAGGAGTTTCAAGAGCATGGAGAAACAAGTGAAGTATGCCCAATATTTTATTAACTATAGAAAATTTAATTTCAGTTTCTAATGAGTAGTTGGTGGCATAGAATATCCAACTTTAAAGACACTAATAAACCTGAGGAATTATTTTGAACGTCCTTCCCAGAGTGACAACTGTTTGAATTCATTATTGACAGTTGGGAGTGGGACGCTAGCTTTGGAACTTCCGTGGTAGTTGGTACAACATTAACAGTTTGACCATCATGGCCAAATTTTTATAATAAAGGCATAAAAATTATGTGATTAAAAAATGTACAAATTATACATATGTTCAACTTAGACTCTCTGCAGTCCATTTGTTTTCACTTTGCTGTCTGCACTTACTGTACATGAAATGATGAAGACTACACAGTGTATTTAACGGTACATGTATTGCACATGTACACTTCAAAGTACAATAGTGATAAATTAATGATGTATTTCCTGACCACACCTCAACACTGCCAAAAAAAAAAAAAATCAAAACTTATTTACCAATAATCAGCTGCCCTAAACATGGAAACAAGTAAAGTCTACTACACTGTATGAACAATGTACATGTACAATGTTTTAATTTGGATGTGATTTGGACCAATACTGGTTTTATAGGGGGTTTAATTAAATGTGAGTGTATGTGTGTGTGTGTGTGCATGCACATGCACATGTGTGTTGTGTGTAGGTGTGTGTGTATGTGTGTGTGTGTGTGTGTGTACATGTGTGCACATGCATATATGCATTTGTGTTTGTTGTGTGGCCCACACATTTCCCAAGCATAATTTCATGCTGATATCCCCTTAAATGTTTGTGAATTAGCAACAAACAAGTTGCTCTGTCAGACTGTCTTTTGATATGAATACTATAATAATTTATACATGTAGCTACCATTTTAGGCAAATACAGGTATGGTTAAAAAAAAGAAGATATACAATCCATATATATATATATATGTATATAATATATATATATATATATATATATATATATATATATATATATATATATATATATATATATATATATATATATATATATATATATATATATATATACTTATATATACATATGCAGAAGGGCAATTCAACCAAAACGGTTCACTTCTGTAATGCCAGAGACAAATGGACCAATATCTCTGTAGCAAGAGTTGCACATCACAAATCATACATTGGTGAGCTGGCGATTTGTAGCTCGCCATTTTCAATCTCAAGAATATTATTCAAGTCATCGTCGAATCCGGGCACAACGAAGTCCAAAACACCACGTGAAAGTAGGTCCTACAGAATGATGACTCCAAACATAACTTTTAGCCAGTCAAAAATGTTGCATGAATCAGCTGTGCAACTTTAGGTGTTTTCACATCAGCCCGATAAAAATCCAAGCTCGCGATATTTTTCGCTATTGCAAATTAGTGCGCTATTTCATTTTTTATTTACATCAGCCCAAACATTATCAAATAAAAGTCAGAAAGTAGCGCGCTATTTCGAAACATCGGGCTGATGTGAAAATACCTAATAATGCATACAGATTCACTGAAGTATCGCATTGCATTGTGATAATGTGCAGAAATGCAGGTGCAGGCATTTCTGTACTATGTGCACATGTTGTAGATCGCACTGTATTTACGGTGCAATGCACACAGCTGGCTGCAGATCGATCCTACAGAACTCTTTTCTGTGATCGATCCCTCAGTTTTCATGCATACGTAATGAGCTTGCCAGAGATAGGGCATTACATCAGCATACCTAATGTGAACTTTTGACCCTACGCACTGTCAAACCATTCTGGACTTTTTTTTTTTTGGGGGGGGCGTACAGATTTGTGGGCATCGAGTGGTTCTTCTTCTTGCTTATGAGGCAGCAGCATCTAAGTAATGTCCCTCAATTGTTGTAGCCAAGTTACAGTCTGTGGAGTAGGGTGTGTCAGGTCCATGTTGTCAGGAGGTTGGAGATCAGGGCACTCACTCAAGATGTGTTGAGCAGTCTGTTCTGGTGCACCACACTGGCAAGCTGCTGACGGCGTAGACCCCAACGATGCATGACTGCATTGGAACGCCCAACTCCCGTTCGAATCCGATTTAGAGACACCCACTCACTCCTTGGGAGGTTTGCTCCTGGGGGGACAGATGTATCGGGCGTGACAACGAGTTGGGCAGGTCGTTGGGTGTCTTCCCAGCTTGTTCTCCATGTCTGACAGATGTTGAAGTCTGATCCTCTCAGCGTTGCTGCATGGCGGGAGAAAGGGCGGCGAGACTTCAGTCGCTGATGCCGCTGACCCAGAGTTACAGAGCCCTCAACTACGTCGTGGAGGAGGTCGTCTGGGTTGCTGGAGGCCTTGGTTACCAGCCTATGTGTGTGATGTTCTCGGCGCATGGGGGCAGGAGCGATGCCTGAGAGAACAGGTAGGAATTCTGTTGGTGTAGGCCGGAGACATCCTGTTATTAATCTCATGGTGTCATTCAGAACTGAGTCAAGTTTCTTGGTGTGAGAGCTCCTACACCACGCAGGGGAGGCGTATTCCGCGGCACTGTATACCAGTGCTAGCGCACTAGTGCGGAGAGTGGTTGCACTGGCACCCCATTTTGAGCCTGCAAGTCGGTGAAGGAGGTTGTTCCTTGAAGACACTTTTGCACTTATGGCCTTGAGTTGTACCTTGTAGGTCAGCTGCCTATCCAACTTCACTCCAAGGTAGGTTGGTGTAGCATTGTATGGAAGAGGTGTTCCATCAAGAATGACACTGAGTTGCCGATTAGCCTCCTTGGTGTTCAGGTGGAAGGCTGTTACCGTTGTCTTGGACATTCTAATCTTGAGTCTCCAGATCCTGAAGTACTTCGCGATTTGCGACATATCTGCAGTGAGGGTATTCTCTACATTTGACCAGGCTCTGTCAGAGTGAAGAAGGGCAAGGTCATCTGCATAGCCATACTGTCGTGAGGTTGTGAAGGGGATGTCACTGATGTATATGTTGAAGAGCAAGGGGGATAGTACAGAGCCTTGAGGAACTCCATTCCGCAGTTGGTGTGGTCTGCTGGACTGTCCATCAGAACGAACCTCCTGTTGGCTAGAATGTTGCAGAGGAACCTCACCATGTGGCGATCAGGGATTGTCTTTAATAATTTCAGAGTCAGACCCTGGTGCCACACAGTGTCGTAGGCTGCAGTGAGGTCGACAAAGATGGCACCAGCTTTGTGATTCTTCTCAAAGCTGTCTTCGATGTCATTGGTCAGCTTTACAATGTGGTGGACTGTACTCCGACCATGGCGGAAGCCCGCTTGTTCACCTGGTAATTGTGGGTCAACCACAGGTTCTATCCTCGCCAGAAGGAGACGTTCCAGAAGCTTGTAAGGGACACAGAGAAGGGAGATTGGTCTGTAGCTCTTGGGGTCATCAACTGGTTTGTTTGGTTTTGGGAGAGCAATTACAGTGGCTTTTCTCCATATCTTAGGGATGACTTGGTTGGTGAAACAGCAAGAATAGAAATCTGTTAACCACTTCTGACATTTGACCCCGCAATGAATAAGGAATTCCGGTGGGATGTTGTCCGGACCTTGGGCCTTTCCACTCCTCAGTAGGGCTAAAGCATTAGCTAACTCCTCCTGAGAGAAGGGGGCCGACAACCATCCATCCACTCCCGGGGCCTGCCATAGGTTGGTAGTCTCCTGTTTCACAGATCGAGTGTGGGCCTTGTCACAGTCCTTGAATCGCCCATTGCTAACAAGTTGTTCCGCGATGGAGTTGGCTGACACAGGACATGTTCTAGGTTTGGTACTGTTTCCAGTGAGGCGTTTGAGAGTCTTCCAAGCAACTCTGCTAGAGTGAGTGAAGTCTATCCCTTGCACGGTTTCTTCCCAACGTTTACGACGCTTCCTGTCTAGACAATCAGTCAGTTCTGAGGCTTTGGTGGAAGCCAAGTCTCCAGGTTCAGATCGCAAGAACTGGTTGTAGATAGCATCACATTCTTCGTCCCAGGTGGGGATGTAGTGTCGGCGAAAACCGCGCGGGATGGAATTCGTTGCTGCCTTGATAAGTATATTGCAGAAGTCTGAGTAGGCTTGGTCGGTGCCACGGGGAGTTGATGGAGGGAGTGGTTACAGCAGGGAGGTGGGTCTCTTACCACCTCCCTGGTTACAGGGGATAGCGCGATAAGCTATGGAGCGGCGCACTGAGGTGGATGTGTAATGATAAAAAACGTCCAGAATCTGGACTAAGGCAACTCCCATGCAGGTAACACGCAGTTTTAAGGCAGGTACAGTACTTCACAGTGCCTTTATGTCGCCCGTTACTAGAACATAAGTAGAATATAAGTATATAGCATGCTTGCAGCAGGTAAGATGCACATGAAACTCGCCCAAATCCTTGTCTGCCCACAGAAAATTATCCTGCGTGCTGGAAATCCCTACACACAACAAACCTGCATAGCTTGCCTGGAAAGGTGTGACAGGGCCTTAAATAATTACAGTCATTTCATCAAAAAGCACTACTGGTATTTTTGATGTTCATTTTATATAAACATGATTCAATGGGGCGTATGGAGCAAAATGCGTGCAACTTTTTCATATGTGCTAATTTAAACAGTAGCTATAGCAGTTCAGGCTGTGAAGCTGCATGAAATGAACACAAGATCTTGATTGTGTCGATGTGAGTTAATGAGTACAAAACCAACTCAAAACCAGTACAAGGTTCATGTTCACTTGTATACTGTAACTTAATTCTGTCCTCTGCACTTTTTTTGCACACCCGAGCCGAAGGCTGAAGTGAGCTACAGTTGTATTGCGATCGCTCTTCGTCCGGCATCCAATGTGCGTAAACTTTTTACATTTTCATCTTCTTCCTGAGGACCCCATGGCCAATTATCACCAAACATGGCAGGTAGCATCCCTTGGGGGATAGGATCTCAATATGTTCAAATGGGCACCATGCCCCTCCTGGGGGCCCCCAGGGAGCCCAAACCCCCCAAAATTAAGGAATCTTTAAAAATCTTCTTCTCTAGAACTAGAAGTGATAGAGCTAAGTTAATACTATGAGGTAGTACATGTACATTGATGACTATTTAAAGTTTGTTCATGGCAGACTCAGGGGTGCCCCCCTCCCCTTGGGACCAAGGTGAGAGGGGTGGGATGGGTCCAAATGGGGACGTAAATTGTACATATGCTCATATTCTTCTTGAAAACCCCTTGATGAATACTCCACCAAACTTAGCAGGTAGAATGCTAGGGGGTTAACATCTCAATTTGTTCAACTAGGCACCATGCTCTCCTTGGGAGCCCCTAGGGGGCCCAATTCCCCCACCCCCAACATTATGGAATATTTACAAATCTACTTCTCTAGAACAAGAAGTAATAAAGCAAAGTTAATACCATGAGTGTGTATATTGAAGATGTGATGGAATATGCAAATGGACACTATGCCCCCAGCTCTCAAAGCTGCCCCCGCCTCAAGAGTCCAATGTTCTCAGGTAAGAGTCTGCAAGAATGCTTGGAAAGTGAACTTGTGACATTCAGGTAGGCGTGAGACCTCCAGGCCTCTTGTTATTTTATTATACAAGTATTATTGCAGATGAATGAAGTGATTGATGATGATCACGAGTTATCAGAGTGAAGAATTAAGATAAATTGGTCCTACGTGAATTCCCTCGCACTCTTACTTGTCATGATGGTTGTGAACGTGTAAGAAATATTACATGGAACGCATATCAATTAGCGCAGTCCAATGATTTAGCATCACAACTTTTGTACAAACTGAAACAAAACACAAACACTACATAAAAGATATTGCTACCGTAGGATGCAAACATAAAAAGACATTGCATAATGAAAATTCTTCAGGAAATCGGGAAAAAAAAATCAACTTCAAAGTCAAAGTGTTTTCATCAGTCCCAAATGATTCGACGTAGGCAAGGTTTACTGTATTAGAATAAAAAAGTAAAGATATATTGGGTTGACCGATTTCAATCATTTTCAGTTGTCATGTTGAATTGGAGCATGCAACTGCTTGTTGGTTTTGTGATGCATGGTCACATGTGATCCATGGTCACATGTGACCATCCTTAATCTGGAAACTTTCTACTCAACTGTCTTCCTGACTTTCTTTCATCATTTGGGGGTTTGATTTGTTGTTTTTCCTTCAGTATTACCTTTTTCATAGTGTTATATTTTGTTTCACTGCACTCTGGGCCCATTTTGTAGAACTACAACAATCAATATGGGTGCTGTTCATTATTCCGAAGGTTTGTTTATCCGAAACACACAAATTCCCTATACCTAGAGGTTCATTAATCCAAGAATGAAAAAGAGTTCATTAATCCGAACATTTGTGGCATTATTCCGAAGGTTCATTAATCCGAAAATGAAATGGGGTTCGCTATTCCGAAGGCTCGTTTATCCGAAAATGAAATAGGGTTTGTTATTCCGAAGGTTCGTCAATGCGAAAATGAAATAGGGTTCGTTATTCCGAAGGTCCGTTGATCCGAAAATGAAATAGGGTCTGTAACGAACCTTTAATAATGAGCTTTGTTTCATTTTCGGATTAATGAACCTTCGGAATAACGAACCTTATTTCATTTTTGGATTAATGAACCTTCGGAATAACAAAACTTATCACATTTTGGGATTAACGAACCTTCGGAATAACGAACTGTAACCATCAAATATCAGGTGACTTCATTTTTCTATCTATATAACAGGTAATCATTTGCTGTTTACTACCTGGGTATTGATGTCTTTGTTGATGCTCCTCCCAACCCTGCATGTGATTAACAAATGAGATTTTTTTTTTTTTTTTCATTTGCTACTGTTTATTCCAGCAGACAGCAACTCGGACAGCTCTGGCTCTGAAAGTGACATTGATGAGAAGAACATCCAGTCTGCAATGCTTCTCCAGGTGCGATCAGTAAGTGTTTACACAATCTGTGGATCAGTTTTAAACTGCTAAATAACTGTCTCAAGGGAGATGTTCTGATTCCTTTTTTTTTCTTTCTTTTTTTACCTAAAAGCTTGACCAGTATGATGAAATGAATGAAAATTCATTTATTGTGAGATTATCCCATTATACAAAGCAGTAGTATAAAAGATGACTGGATTGCTTGGTACCAACAATTATCAACAAACCAATTAATTGTGTGGAATAGTGAAGGTTATAATGATATCCATGCAAAGTCCATAGTGCATTTCACACAATATTTCTAAACCCTCAATTCTGTTGAGCACCGACAAGTGATCACAACGTTTATAAGAATCACTTCATAATATTGTGTCTCTTTGTCTGATCCTGAAATCCTATGCCTCCACCCAAAGGATACCTGATGCATTTAATTCATCTGAGCCCAAAGGTTCAGTGTTCATCACGCACCTTGCGTCATTTGTTGTGCGTAAACTTTTTTTTAACATTTTCAGCTTCTTGATAACCCCAAACTTGGCAGGTAGCATTCAAAGGGTGTCGCGATATTCATTCATACAAATGAGCTACACTGTATATGCCCCCTTCCCCCTTTGGGTTGTATATTGACTCCTGGGGTACATTTCAAGAAGCAGTTTGGTCGGATATTTTTCTGACAAACTGTTACAAGCTACTAAAATCCTTGCGTCTGATTGGCTGAGAGCAAATTTGTCCAACAACTGTGTCAGACAAAATGCTTCATGAAATGTCCCCCTGGAAAAAGTCCTTAATTTGGGGGCCCAATTGTCCTCGGATGAAGGAATCTTTTAAAAATCTTCAGCAAACCTGGGAGTGATAGAGCTTAATAAGTGCTATGATAAAGCATTGTTCAGTGGTGACTGCGGTTTTAAGTTTGTTCAGGAAGGATTGGGGGGGGGGGCAATTTTCACAATTTTCATTTCCTTGAAAATGCATGGTCAAATTTTTACCAAGCTTGGCAGGTACCTTGCTAGGATGGTAGAATACATGTATTTGTACAAATGGGCACCATTCCCCACTTTTGTGCCCTCATTCATAATAATAATACAGGGTACTTATAATGCGCCAGTTCCACATAGTTAACGTGCTCAAGGCGCAGACTTTAATCCTCAAATTAGAGAATTTTATCTCCTATAAACCAGAACTACTCCGAGATTATACAATACACAGTACCAAAGTGTTTCGGGTTTTGTTTTAGGTTTGTTTGTTTGTTTGTTTTTTCCAGGTTTATTTTGACAAATCCAGGGGTGGCCTCCTTGAGGCCAGGACCAAGATGAGGGCCAGTTTCACATCTGTTTAATTAAACACACACACACACACACAAAAAAAAAAAAAGATTGTCACCAAACTTGGCAGGTATTAATCCCGGTGTGATAGAATAGATGGACATCATGCCCTCATGGAGATCCCCAAAGCTTCCCAAGTTTGCTGCGATTTCTTGGTTAATACGTAGTCTAAAAGGATTGTATGGAAGGTGAACTTGGGAAATTCAGGTGAGCATGAGACCTCCTGGTCTCATGTTGAATTATACTTTGTTCCCTTATCCCACAGTCCAATCCACTTTTTTCTTTTATAACGATACAAGGAAAAAGAAAATCCAGAGGACTTGGCACAGGATTGTTAGGAGGTATAGATGTGTTGATGATATTTTGGCCAAGCCCTGATTTTTTTATTTTTTTATTTTTTTTTTTATTTTCTGGTTTTGTTCTATTTTTTGTCTCATCTGAGGATTTATTCAGGATTCCATTCAAAATGCACAATGAAAGCCATATACTCGCACTATATACGTAACATAACATGAGAGCGATACAAACACAATGAAGCACTATAGGTTCAACAGTTCTGTTGGTAATGTTTGTTCATGTTTGTTCCTAGTGTTCTATATTTTTCTTGACATTTTATTTCTATTCTAATTTCTTCATACAAATGTAAATACACATTTTAAAGAGCAGCTTCTTTTATCATGACTGGTTGTGCTTCTTTTTGAAATTATCTTATAAATACTCCAAAATGCTCTTGTCAAAAGCAGACTACTAGTATAGTGGCTTCAGCGCTCTATTTTCAACAAATATAAAGTGCTTAGTATTTGTTTCTAGTGCCAGTTTCTTGTAAGAAACTCCTTAAGGCCGTGTCACACCTTTCTGGGCAAGCTACGCTGGCTTGTGGCGAGGAGATATTTTTCAGCACGCAGGAGATTTTCTGCGGGAGGATAAGAATGTTTGCAAATTTCGCACTTGTTTCTTACCTACAAGACTCGTGCTACTTAGCTTCTACTTGCGTGCATTCTGTGTGACCTTCGTGAGAGCTTTGAAACCGATCCGTTTTCTGTTACGAGCGACTTACATTGTATGGGTACTGAGAAGTACCTGCATTGGAGTTACCTGCGAGGTGCTGCCGGTAAGGGTCTCCTACTGGTGTTCTGCTTGTACCTCTGCGAGCGAACCCCCACGACTCACTCGGAACAAGTTTTGAGCATGCTCAAGGCCTTGTCATACCGTATCTGGGGAAGTTTTCCGTAGGACTTTGCCATTCCTTCAGAGGAATTCCTTCACAGAGTTGTCAGCCCCTACGTGACTGGTGCACAGGTCACACAGTGTACCCGCAAGCGGAAACAAATTTGCTACCCTGAGCTCTCCGCAGTTGGTCTGCACCTGACAGTACCTAGCGCGTATCTCTCCTGTAGTTGAAGGGAGGTGTGCACGCAAGTCCGATTTAACCGCAGCCAAGTTTTGAGCATGACCAAAACTTTTTCCGGGTGAGTCGTGGGGATGCCCAGAGAGGTCGACGCAGAACACCAGTAGGAAGTCCTTAGTGGCAGCACTTCGCAGGCAACCCCCACACAGGTACTTCGCAGTCCCTGTATGCAGCCAAGATAATGACATTCCGTGGGACTTTGCCATTCCTTCAGAGGAATTCCTTCACTGAGTTGTCAGCCCCCATGCGACTGGTACATAGGTCACACAGTATACCTGCAAGTAGAATTTAAGTAGAACACGTCCAGCAAGTAAGACACATGCACTGACTTGCCCAAATCCTTGTCCGCCCTCAGAAATTGTCCGGTATGCTGGAAAATCCCTTCACGCAACAAGCCCGTGTAGCTTGCCCAGAAAGGTGTGACAGGGCCTAAACATGGTTGCAGGTAAAAAGATTTGCGTGTGCACCTCCGGGCGACTATGGGTGAGATACGTGCTAGGTACCTTCATGTGCGGCTCATCCATTCTGCTCATCCATTCTGTGGGACCTCTGCCAAATAGATAGCCTTCAGAGGAATTCATTCACTGATTGTCAGCCCCCACGCACCTGGCATGCAGGTCACACACAATACCCGCAAGTAGAACTTTAGTAGCATGCATCCAGTAGGTAAGACGCACGCAAAATGCACCCAAATTCTTGTTTCGCTCTCAGAAATTGTCCTGTATGCTGGAAAATCCCCACACGCAAAAAGCCCGCATAGGTTGCCCGGAAAGGTGTGACAGAGCCTAAACATGGCTGCAGGTAGACTGGATTTGCGAATGCACCTCCAGGCAACTACCGGTGAGATACATGCTACTAGGTACTGTCATGTGTCCAGATAGCAAAAAATGCTCTCCACGAATCACATGCAAGGCTTGCCTGGAAAGGCGTGACAGGGCCTTAGAATATGCCTTTCCATTGATGGTTTCTAAGCTGGGCACTGGTAAAAGTAGTGTTCTCTGTGCCACCTTTTCTTTCGATTAGTGTAATTCAATGGAATTTAACCTCTTCTTCAGTAGCAATGAATGTACTTATGATTTATGTTGCTGTCTGCTGCTGTTAGATTGGTCCATTTTTAGCTCACCTGAGCCAAAGGCTCAAGTGAGCTATTGCGATCGCCCTTTGTCCGGCGTGCGTCGTGCGTCGTGCGTCGTGCGTAAACTTTTTACATTTTCATCTTCTTCTTGAGAACCCCAAGACCGATTTTCATCAAACTTGGCAGGTAGCATCCCTAGGGGGTTAGGAACTCAATTTGTTAAAATGGGCACCATGCCCCACCCAGGGGGCCCCCAGGGGGGCCCAAACCCCCCAAAATTAAGGAATCTGTAAAAATCTTCTCTAGAATCAGAAGTTATAGAGCTAAGATAATACTATGAGTGAGTACATTAATGACTGTAGTTTCAAGTTTGTTCATAGCAGATCCAGGGGTGCCCCTCTTTGGGGCGGGGGGAGGGGGGGGGGAGGGTTGGGAAGGTCCAAATGGGGGCCTGAATTGTACATTTTCATCTTCTTCCTGAAAACCTCATGATGGATTTTCGTCAAACTTGGCAGGTAGCATCCCTAGGGGGTCAGGATCTCAATTTATCAAAATGGGCACCATGCCCCACCCAGAGGGCCCCAGGGGGCCCCAATCCCCCCAAATTAAGGAATCTTACAAAAATTTGGGCCCTTATTGTACATTTTCATCTTCTACTTGAGAATGCCTGGTCAAATTTTAGTAGAGCTGTGAATAATTTAGATTAGTGACTGCGTGAAAGGTGAACTTGCGATACTCAGGTGAGCGCTAGACCCGTGGGTCTCTTGTTGACATCTGTAATACCTTCTCTGAATTTCCCCGAATTCATCCGAAGTGCTTGCATTACAGCAGATCTTTGCTCTTGTTGCATTCCCCATTGTGAAAGGAGCAAGTCTTACATTTTGTCCTTAACAAGATTCTAGCATAAACACAGCATATTAATTTGTGCCAAATGGTAATTGTCTTGAATATTCACTTTAATGTATTTGTCATCTCAACAGTCTGTGTCTCTGTGCAAATGCTCATCGGACGTTCAGTATTCACTTTTATATCTATTTATTGCTTGGTCCATGGCTTTTCAATATGAATACCAAATACAGACAAGCTACTGTATTTTTGTGGGTTCACTGGGTGAACTGACATGTAATTATGCAGGAGGGGACACATCTCTATGTAAAAGGTCATGTGACATCAGTCTTCATACCTGCTGTTGCTAATCAAATGACGACACTACCTCAAACTTTCCAACCCCTCATATCATTGTAGTGATTTCGTTCTCTAAACTTGCATGACTGGCTATGCTTCTTTTTATCAACGATATAATTAATCACTGATAGTCTTTCACATTTACAAATAACACCCTTTGGTCTATTCATCTGTTCAATAGAAATTTACTGTAAAAGTGGATATTTTTGTGTGACTAATTTTTCGCGCTCGGCCAGGCAAGATGAGTTTTGCGTTTTTTTAATTCCGCGGAATCAAGACATCAACGACTGCAACATGTGGCAAGCTAATATAATCATGTGCTTTTATTTTTGTGCTAGTTTCTGGTTTGCGCGAAATGCATGAAAATTTCCACTTTTACAGTATTCTCTGAATTGACAATTTGAAACACAATCTGGCAGAGACCTTTGGGTTTTATTTTATTTTTTTTTTTCAAAAGTTACACACCTTGCTTTTTTTAAAAATCACAATACCTTTACCATTTTGTTTGATTTGTTGTTGTTGTTGTTGTTGTTTTTTTACAGAAGAAGAACACCAAGAAGGTTTCTGTGCCTTGCAATGGAGGTCAGAGTAAGTCTGAGACATCAAGTATTCCAGAAGCTTCATCTGCTGGCAGAGATGCTACTTTACCAGATGCAGGACAGAAGCTAGAAAGTAAGAATGTTATTCTCCACTATTACATCCAGAAATATTAGGTCATTGCTGACATTATGCATCTGAAGAGCAAGTAGCACTAGGTGCTTATGTTTCACTGTTCATCTGTTTGTGTGTGTTAATGCTAAATCTTTCAAGGAATATCCCAACAGAACGTGGTACAAGTTGTACCTTTATAGGGCAGGAGTACAACACACAAACAAACAAGATATAATGTTAATTGCCAAGGAGATCATGACACTATCAGTTATGTTGCAAAAATGCACAATGCTGCTTTATAACAAACTTCTATGTCAACACCATGGATCTTTTTCAAATATAGATACAAGACATCACTTTGTAGACAGAACATCCTCACCCCAGCATGCAAATGTTTGCAAGAGGAGTTGTATTTTTAAAGATGTGTTTATGACTGGGCAAGTCCAAACTGATGTCCCCTCAGATGCTCAAACTCATCTTGATCTAATTGAACAATTATTGATATGCTGTAGCTAAAGAGTTAAATTATATGATTCCAATAAAGAAAATATTGAATTTTGCAAATTTATGCAAGAATACTGCCTCAATTTGTATAAATCAAAAACAAACCTTACGTATGGGACAAATAAGATATATTCATCTAAATTCAGGTCAAATTCAAGCCATTTTTTACAGAGAGCTCCCTCAAAGATGGCAAAAAAAGAGAGAAAAATATGTAAAGTTTAAGGTCAGTGTCACCTTTGTGCCACCTAGGAATGGCATTATTTTTTGTGTAATGATAGACATTTACATGATATTATCTTGGGTTACCAAAGAAATTTTGTCCTCAAATGTTCGATGACTAATTTACACCACCGAACATGATTGTAAACAGCCAAAATGCCTATGTAATATCACATATGTGAATTAGAAGACATTCCCATTTCCACACCTTCCAGATGAAAAGCCTTAGCCATGTGATATTTGCAATAGAGATTTGTAACATCAGGAATGGAGAATGATATACAGAAAATATAAATAAAATTTCATTTTTCATAAAAAGTACACATTCCCCTCATATTGTTACTAAACATATGTGTATGTTAAAGGTAATATTATTCCCTGTGTTTTCTAGGAGAGGTAAATCAAGGGCCTTTTCATAATGCTAGAAAAGTGAAAATATGTGGAATTTCTTTGTTTTCTTTATATCATTCCTCATACATGACATTACAAAAACTATAGTAGACTTCTCATCCAGCAGTGGCTTTGAACAGATTATTTGATTACTTTGAACTTTCCTTAAACTTTTGTTTAACTAATATTGCTGCATTCACTTAATCATCATGTGTACTGGGTTTCATTCCCCTTTAAAGAGGAATCAAGCACCAGTAATACACACGTGAATTGAGTGAATGCAGCAATATTAGTTGGACATATCAGTGAAAGTTTGAGGAAAATCAGACAATCTCTTGTGTCTACACAGCTAATGTCTTATGTTGACAGTAATCATCTGCTTCCTACAAACCAGTCAGCATACCGCAACCTCCACTCAATAGAAACTGCCTTGTTGAAAGTGCTCAACAATCTCCTTCTTGCTGTCGACAAGGGCAATGATGCTGCTCTTCTTCTTCTTGACTATTCGGCTGCGTTTGACACGCTCGACCACACGTTGCTACTACAACGACTTAGTGATGACTGTTCCATCACAGGCACTGCCATCCAATGGATCAAGTCATATCTTCAAGATCGCACACAGAGGTTGATAATCAATAGGACCTGTTCACGTCCCAGTTCTATCAGCTGCGGAGTTCCGCAAGGATCCGTTGCCGGCCCCCTTCTTTTTCTCCTCTATACAGGTCCACTCACCAAAATCATCAGTTGTCATCCTGGAGTCAACTATGCTATGTATGCCGACGACACTCAAATTTACATAACTATGTCACCTGGTGATAGGATTGCTGCTGTTAACTCACTGAGAGAATGTCTCAATGACATCAAAGCCTGGTCCACTGCCAACAGACTCTGTCTGAACGAAGACAAGTCTGAACTCATCCATTTCTCATCACAGTTTAGGAGCACAGTTCCTCTACCAGATCTAACTACTCGGGATGGGGTTATAAAGGCCTCTGACTGTGTTAGAGACCTTGGCTTTACTTTGGACAAACACTTAACTCTTAAACACCATATCACAAACATCTGTAAGTCTGCATCTTGGGGTATTTTCAAAATAGGGAAAATCAGGCATCTGCTTGATCAATCATCAGCTGAGCGGCTCATCCATGCCTTCGTCTCCTCTTATCTGGACTACTGCAACTCCCTCCTTGCCGGCCTCCCTCTTTCTCACATATCCCCTCTCCAACGTATCCAAAATTCAGCCGCTAGATTAGTCTCCCTTAGTAGGATACATGACCATATATCTCCTGTTCTCCGCTCACTCCATTGGCTTCCAGTCCATTCCCGTATTACTTTCAAGATCCTACTTCTGATGTACAAAATCACACGTAATCTTGCACCCACATATCTTCAAAACCTAGTCTCTCTTTGCTCCTCTTCTTCTGCCAGACCCCTCCGTTCATCTTCCTCTCTCCAATTAATTCATGGCCCACGTACAAAAACCTGTTATGGTGACCGAGCCTACTCTTCCATTGCCCCCACTTTTTGGAATAAACTCCCTCTTTATATTCAGAATGCCCCATCTGTTGAATCATTTAAAATTCTTCTCAAAACTCACCTGTTTAATCAGTTGTAATTTTTTTTTTCCTGGAGGCGCACACAGTCAGTTATTAATTAGTGTATCATCATTGTATCATATGTATATTTTTTTTTCTTCTTCTTTTGTTACCGTTAATATGCTGGTTTTGTTAATGTTATTCTGTTTTCTAGTTTTCTAGTCTTTTTGTATGAATAGCACAAGAAACACCAGTATGAAGCACCATATAAATGCAATTATTATTATTATTATTATTTATGAAGTTTTGGTGCAGTCATCGCTAATGGAGGCAAATGCTGCAGCTTGTGAAGACACATATGGAAAAAAATGTAATACAGAGATAATTCTACAAAATTGTATATTCCTAATAAAAAGTACACCTTCCCACGACTTACTAGGGAAATATGGGTAATATTCCCTGTCTTCTGTAAGAGGTAAAGTCAAGTGTTCTTGCATTCAGCTAGAAAAGTGAAAAGTTGAATTTTCTATATCCTTTTTCATACATGACGTCCCAAAGTGTTGTAGTCTTCTCATCCAGTGATGGTAGCACATAAACTTTAAAAATTCGAAACTGTGGAATAGATTGCCCCACTTTCCTCAGACCTTTTCTGATGTCTTCTACTATTTAAATATCACAGCAAAATATTATGTACAGTGTATGTTGAATTTTCTCTATATTTTCTTTCTATATCCTTTTCTATACATGATGTCACAAAGTGTTGTAGTCTACTCATCCGGCAATGGCAGCACGTAGACTTTAAAATTCATAACTTTTAAACAGAACTTCTGCTAACATTATTACAATCCCACAATTTATGTGATATTTGGGTATCATTCTCCTTTCAGGGAAAGAAGTTCAAAGGTTATCAAACTCAGAAAATTAACAATATCAGCATACTCACTGTCATTTCATGGTAAAGCCTTTTCTCTAGTCCTGTTCATGTCAACGTATGTGAGGTTTACTCTATTTTCAATAGTGAACATACACATTTATTATTAAATGACTGAATTCTCAAATTACGCTCTTTATGTGCTTTTGTTTCTCCTTTGTGTTTGTGTCAAGGCTCTTCTATGAAGAAACGCCCCATACCAGCAGATTCACCTGCTAACAAGAGGATACGTACAGAAAGCCCTGTCCAAGGAGGTTCATCAAATAGGACATCCTCAGGGTAAGTTGTCAAAGATACTGGGAGATCAGATACATATCGTCGCTGGGGCGACAAGACCTCGTATCTACAAAATGTAAAATGTTCAGGAGAGCCAAAAAACATGGCGGCCAAAGCATTGTGGCGAATGGGATAGCCTTTCCTTTGACATGCCGTGGTGGCTTCATTTCTGGAGTACTGGGTAAGACAGTTGGGATTTGGACAGGATATCACTTAATCCATTATTTGACCATTAATCCAAAAAAGTCATTTTCACCAAAATTGCAGATACAAGGTCTTGTCACATCAGCGACGATATGTGTACAGCTTGTCTTATGAAACAAGTAGAACCGTACAGTAAAGCCAGGGTGTGGTAAGTTTACAAAGAGTGTGATCAGACATTCATATGATGATAAAATCTATGATGATAATGATAATCACGATAAAAGTAATGCTAGCAGTAACTAGAAAAGCACTCTGAGAGCGCACACCTCTGCCAAGCATGCAGCTCATTTCCACCACTGATCTTGTTCTTCCATAAAGATATCAGTGATTTCCACCCATACGTACTTATAGCATTGTGTGCTGAAAGTTGCCTGATTTCCCAATATAGAAGCCTTTGTTACGTCATAAACCCTCAGCTGCACGGCACGCCTCGCCCTAGCAGCATGCACTTTAGTGTGCGCATGCAAACCTTAAATACGCGCAGCCTGAACTCCCAATATCATTGACCCTACCTGCCAAAATATAAAAAATCCTTCATAGATTCCCCCAAAATTCTCGGATCACTACCAAAAGTTGATTGTTTGTTACTTGTGTCATTCTCAACCTTTCCTGCAAGTTTCACCCCAATCCATTAACTACTTTTTGAGTTATTTTGCACAAGGACAAACTAACTAACTAACGAACACACAAACCAACGGTAACGAAAACATAACCTCCTCCTTTGGCGGAGGTAATAATAGTGTTTTGTCTAGGAGGTATCTGTAGAGATTATTTTTTTTTGTTGTTGTTCAGCAGAACTTGACCTAGTCTTGATAGTACTTGCACAAAATCATAGTGGTTTTGTTTTGAGTGTAATTTGGGTGGTGGTGTTGGGTTTTTGTGTTGATTTTTTTGCTGTTTGTTTCATGATTCACTGTTTCTTGATAGAGATTTTATCATTGTATCTACTCAAAAACAACTGAAATTTACATGTAGGCCCCTATATTAGTGGTTATGTTTTAGAACGTTTATACAAACATTTTTTGTCCATGTACATTTTGTATGTCTGCAAATCTGTTGATCTTTGCATTATGGTTATGTGTAAGATATCTAACTCTGACAAATTAGTAAATTTATGAGTGGAAGTATCATGTGTCTGTCATTTCTTGTATCATACTTTGTGGCAGACATGTGCCTCTTACTGAGGAGGAGGTCAAGCGATATCTTATGAGGAGACCAATGACCACCAAGGATCTTCTTGTGAAGCTCAATCCTCGGAGGACAGGCTTACCCAAGGAGACCATTGAGACAAGGCTGGCAGAAATTCTTGACAAACTCAACCCAGAGAAGAGGAAAAAGGACAGCAAGATCTATTGGTTTATCAGAGAACATCGTATGTAGATGGAAACAGCAGCCAGTGGTTTTCCATCTTCCATAGTGCAAAGGAAACCAATGGACAAAGAACACATTTGCATAGCTTTGGAAAAAAAAAGTATGTAAAATTTTTGGGAAAAAAAATAGATTATAATATATTCCCTCAACCAAAAAAGTATGTTCACCTGGCATTTTTTAATATATCTCAAAAAGTATTTTACTGATTTTCATGATTCAAACGGGAATGGATAGGGAATTTTATTATACCCCGCCACACAAAGGGGGTATATAGGAATCACTGTGATGTTGGTCAGGCGGTCGGGCGGTCGGTCGGTCTGTTGCAAAATCTTGCGTCGCGAACTCCTTCTACAGTTTTGAAGTAATTTAAATGAAACTTAGGGTAAATGATGATATTGAGGTATAGATGTGCAAGACATATTTTTTGTGTTTGTCGGACAATGCGTTGCCATGGTAACCATAATTTTACCAAAACCTTGTGGATTGAATATTAACTTCCATAGTATTTAAGCAAAATTGGTATCTATGATGATCTATAGGTGTAGTTATGCAAGACACTCTTTGTGTTCGTACTTGACAAAGCGTTGCCATGGTAACCGCATGTTTTCTTCAAAATCTTGTGGAGTGAACAACTTCCACAGTTTTGAAGCAATTGAAATCAAATTTGGTAGGCATTATGGCCTTGAGGCATAGATGTGGAACACATAATTTTTGTGTTTGTCGGACAAAGCGTTGCCATGGTAACCATAATTTTACCAAAACCTTGTGGATTGAATAACTTCCACATCAAGCAATTAAAGTCAAATATAGTATGTATCATGATCTAGAAGTGTAGTTTTGCAAGACACCAATGTGTTAGTTTGAGAAAAATGTGTTGCCATGGTAACCACTCATTTTTGTATCAAAATAAACCATTCATGTTATGAAGGTCAAATCTGGTGTGTATGATGGTCTTTAAGTGTAGTTATGCAAAATGTCCCTTGTGATTGTATCAGACAATGCATTGCCATAGTAACCACATTTTTTACCCAAACCTTGTGGAACTCAGTGACCTGTTTACAGTGAGGGGCTGGGCCGAGCCGCGGCCGAGCCCAGCCTCAATTGCGGGGCCGAGCCCCGCAATGTTGTCTGTTTACATTGCCGGGCTCGGCCGCGCTTTTAATTCAAACCTTTTAATATTTTGTCGTAGTGGTGCTCTGCTTGTAAACGAACGCAATTTGGTATAGTCTGGTTTTCAGTCCCTTTGCCAACTGGATTCCGTAGCGACGAAGTCGCCGTTCGGGCAAAGGCCTTTGCCGAAGGAAAAATCCTTTGCAGGACAAAACCACCTTAAACTATACTAGTTTTCGACGTTGAGGGGGTTAATATCCTGAATAGCGAAATAGTACGGGCAGAGGGTTTGGAAGCCAGACTAAAATTGGCCGCGCATTTGGCCCAGTTAGCGTTTACACTGAGAAAAGGCCAGGCTCGGCCACGGCCGAGACCACCTCCAGAGCGTGGCCAAATGCGTGACTAATTTTTGCCCCACGTTTGGCCTTTTGCACGTTTACACTGAAATAAAGACGGGCTCGGCACTGTAAACGGGGTCTAAGTCAACTCTGTAATTGTACAGTAAACTAAAATTATTCTGTTTCCAATTCGACAAGTGCACAAACTTGGTATTAACGTCATTGCCCTCGTGACATCACATACTATAAAGCAACACTAGGGGCGGGGGTATTAATCACCTTCAGTGATAATTCTAGTCACTCATGACATGAATGGCATATCATTGCCACCAGATATCATTATTGGTGTGAAAAAAAAAAGCATTTTATGTCAAAATGCTTGGAAAAAATGCACTTTAGTGATTTGCATTGACTTTTACACAAATAATCAAACAATCACTCATTATTCTGAACTTTTAAGCATGGTTTATTGCATATTTCTCTACCTCTTTCTTTTCACGAGCATACAGTGAAGTAATTGATATGTCCACCATCGGCTTCAATGACCAGCTGGCATCTCTTCCTAATACTGTTAACTTAAGTTTGTACTTGGCACTGCTCAATGTTGTCCCATGCTCTCTGCAAGATGTGCTGAAATTCTTGCAGTGAAGTGTCATCTTTCACCTTCTTGCTGAAATTTTGCTCTAAGTTTCCCCGATGGCATTGGGTGAAACCCCTAGTCTCCTGGCCACCTCCTTAACCGGAACCCCAGCTTCAAGGAAAGCTGTAACTGTCCCTCTTTCAATAATTTGCAGATACAGAATGATGCAAAATGGCCATAAGCACATTTATGTGATCCACCCAAATTGGAATTAAAAAGCGCATGGCTTCGACCAACATTTTCATATTGAAAAAGCCTATTGTTTAAAAAGTATGCATAACATCTGTTTAATAGGGAAGCACATTTTACCTGAAGAAATTCCTGAGAATTGCATAACAATTTAAAAAGGTCATTTGCTAACTTGCATAGGAAATGTACACAATATGCTTCATATAACCTTCAGTGCAACTTTTTATGCCTCCGCCAACGAAGTGGCCGGAGGCATTATGTTTTCGGGTCGTCCGTCTGTCCGTAGGTACGTCCGTCCCGTTTTGTTTTTGTCGATATCTCAAGAACCGTGTGGTGGTTTTACATCAAACTTGGTATGAGGGTATATCCTGGGGGGATAATACTTTGTTTGGATTGTAGGGTCACGGGGTCAAAGGTCAAAGGTCACAGGTTATTTTGTGAAAAAAAAAAGGTTGAAATTTATGTTTTTCTCCATATCTCGCAAATGGTTCAAGGTATCTTCATGGAACTTAGTATATATGCTTGTTCCAATGGACAGTGATTATCTAGGGAAGTTGGGGGTCATGGTTCAAAGGTCAAGGTCAAGGTCAACTCCTCAAAATATCACTACTTTCCTTATATTTATGCAATGCCTGAAGATTTTTTATTTTTTTTTAACTTGATGTTTGCATGTATTACCCAATATATATTCTGTGGGAAGTTTCTTGCCAAAAGGTCAAAGGTCAAAAGGTCAAAGGTCAAGTGAAAGTGCTGAATTGCACTTTTTCCTCCATATCTCAAAAGTAACTCAAGGTATCATCATGAAACTTACATATTTATGCATGTTCATCCTAACAGTGATTCTCTTTGGAACTGTGAGGTCAAAGGTCAAAGGCCAGGTTTAGATAATGCTATTTTCCCATTTGATACTGAAATTATACTTTTTCTCAATACCTTGAAAATTACTCAATGCATAAACTTATAAAAGGGTCAAAAGTCAAGTAAAAATCATCAGTTCCCCAAATACCTGCACTCTGACATTTTAATCATTCATCCAATTGAACCTAGTTCTAGGAAAGTGAACATTCAGCACATTTGTGGCAAACCTGTCATTTTAATATTTTGCCAATTGTGTGAAACTGTCATCACACATTGTCAAGACATTGTACTATAGACCTATTAGGAGAACCATGCATTATGGTGGAGGCATATCAGTTGCCGTGGCGATATATCTAGTTTTCCCATGCATTTTGACATAAAATGCATTTTTTTCACACCAATAATAATATCTGGTGGCAATGATATGCCATTCATGTTATTAGTAATAAAATTCCCTATCCATTCCCGTTTGAATCGGTAAAATACTTTTTGAGATGTATCCAAAAATGCTAGGGGGGAACTTACTTTTTTGGTTGAGTGTGTATATATAATATATATATGTGTGTGTGTGTGTGTGTTGAAATTTCACATTTTGACTCCACGAAGAAATTAAGAAACACTGGTAATGCATTTTTGGCCAATAAAGCATGACTTTATTCGACTCAAATTTTCGGCGTCCTACGCCTTCTTCAGGAGTCTTGACAATGACGGTATCAAAACAAAGCAAAACAAAAATTGAACACGTAGAACGTGCACTCATAGACAGACTTAGTTGCTATGAGACATGGCTGGGGGTGCGCACACTTTACAGTGATGTTGCCATGTAGAAGCAATGTAGTCATGGCACCCATAAGGAGGAGAGCATTGACAGGTTTGTTACGTAACAGTGGCGTTCAATTTATTTCATTTCATTTCATTTATTTCCACATTAAAAACAACAATCATTACATTTCAAGTCATAGTACAAACATATTCATTGTGGGGGACCAATTAAAGCCTTTCAGGCTTGTTGGGAATAGGCCCCAAAGTAGATACAAGACTTTCTCAACTTACAATACAAATGGGTACAACATATATAGAACACAATTGGTACACAGTCAAAGCAGGCTGAAGAAGGAAAAAAGAAAAGAGTAAAATACTGGCAGAATATACAAAACTATGTTGGTATTAAATACGGAAAGTGCGTCTAAAATTATTTATGAACTGCTGTTATGATTTGCAGTTCTTCAATTCCTTTCGTATAGTATTCCACAATTTGGGACCTTGATAAAAAATTGTTGACTTGGCTAATTCGGTTCGGTAGAGGGGAGGATGAAAATTTTGCTGGTTTCTTGTATTATAAGAATGAATATTGCTGTTGAGATGAAAACATTATTGCAAGGGGGCTGGTAATGCACCAAATAACTACTGTTGCATAAAAATTCCTGTTTGGAAGCAGATTATATCTTGAATTGGTAATATATTCATGTTTTGGAATAATGCAGAAGTTTGTGACAAATAATGTGAGTGGGTTATGATATGAATAGCTTTCTTCTGCAACAAATGAATACGTTTCACATTCTTTTTAGTTGAATGGCCCCAGACTAGAGTACAGTAACTCAAATGAGATGAAATGAAAGAATGATATAACAATTTCAACACATGTTTAGGTAAAAATTTCAGTTTTTGCAATATACCAATATTTCTCGACAGCATCGATATCACTTTGTATTATTACATGCTATGATGAGATACCATTAAGGTACCATAAGTTAAAGAATAATGGACAAATTCAGGAACAGGTTAAAGAGCGCTCCAACAATTGAGTTGTTTCATGATTTTCACTGATGGAGACTGTAGTATATAATAATCATCAATAGGACCAAATCGGATTAAGAATTCCTGTTGAGAAATAGATAAAATTATCAATTAAAAAAGCCACAATTCAGTGTCTCACTGTAATCTAATCAGATTTGAACATGCAAGTATGAAATTGATTGTATAGTACCAATCATTAATAGGATGGCAGTATGAAGCCATCTGTTGTATATAAAATATAACATAACCTGAGAAAATTGATTAAAAAACTTGAGACCTTAGATTATAATTTTTGCTTTAATACAAACCAATAATTTCACATAACATCAGTGTAAGTGAAACTATTATCAGTTAAAAAGATATTTTGAAAAATATCTTAGAATCGCGCCATGACTAAGTCCTCTAACGGAAGAATGAGTATATCTGTTTAGAATGGATAAATCCCTATTCAGCCCTTCCCCTTTAACCCTAACTAGGCCGGGGGCCTCTGAGGCCCCCCCTCGACGTTCCGCGCGATGTATTGCTATCGCGAAAAGCTATTGCCGCGACGTTTCATGACTTTTTTCTTTCATGTTTCATGACTTTTTTTTTCTTTCTATATATATATATATATATATATATATATATATATATATATATATATATATACATACACATACACACATATACACATACACACACATATCTCCCATTTGATACACATGTTATGACATAGAAAATGTTTGGTACGTTAAACCTACATAGTATTTATTCAGATTGCCACAGGCTTTATGTGCTACAGTATACTCCCGTTAAAACGTAGTCCTCGGTACCAGCGATTTTCTTTCATTATATCGATATTTCGTTATAACCAAACAGTCATAGTGTATAAATGTTTGGATAATTTGGGGGCCTGATTTTGATTTTGTTGGAATGAGAATTTCATTATAACTGTGTTTGTTACAATTAGTGAGTGCACTGTAGTTACTTCTCTGGTTGGGGATTTCTGAGAAACGACATATGTACAATGTATGTTGTTAAACAGCAACTTTTGTGAAAATTGAGTGAAGATCACAGATTAAAAAAAAAAAAAAAAGATTTTTGCATTCAAAACGTGACATATACTCAATGTTTTAAAACTGACATTGTAATCATGAGGGGGGGGGGTTCAAGTGGGGGCCAACATATTTTCCTTTTCTTGAAAATACACAGTCAAAAAGCACTGAATTGATCAGCGTTTTAGATCCATGATTTTTTATCATGGCTACTACTAAAACACTGATCAATTCAGTGCTTATTTACATTGATGTCGGGCAATTTGTCAATCATTTGCAATGAAAACACCTCGATGGAAGAATTTCATGATTCGAATAATTACACAGTACCTGCTGCATGCTATAAGGATTAGAACCAACACTTGCTGTTCGGGGAAAGCTCGGTGGTCTTGTGGAGATGACGCCTGTCCGGTTATCAGGAGATTGCAGGTTCGAAGTAGCTCCATGTTCGAATCCTGCTCGAGTATGTACGCCCATGATTTTTTTATCATGGCTACTACTAAAACACTGATCAATTCAGTGCTTATTTATGTCGATGTAGGGCAATTTGTCAATCAGTTGCAATGAAAACACCTCAACGGAAGAATTTCATGAATTTGAAAACAAAATTGTTTAAACCTGCAAATACTCTGAGAAAATACATTATTGAAAGCACTTTCAAGGTTATTTACACTAGATCAAGGTTTTTTTTTTTTAATTCATTTTTTTTTAGCTGCATAAATAAAATGGAATATACATATAGACACCAGCCACCATAACCCCTCAAAGCTGCTTCCCCCCCCCCCCCCAAGTTTGCAATGTTCCAGTAGTCTGCAAGAATGCGTGGAATGTGAACTTAGGCTACTCAGGTGAGCGCAAGACCCCTGGTCTCTTGTTTGTTTGTTTGTTATTTTGTTGTTGCAAGAAAAATTTTTAACATGTTCAAAATTTCCAACGAAACCAGGAATTCACTATGTTCGCAAACATTCACCCTTCAGCGAGGTACTCTCTTACACTTTTGGATACATTATTCATTATACATTATACATTTTGTTTTTTTGTTTTTGTTTTCCTTGTTTATTGAGGTAAAAAAAAACCCACTATAAGTTGTAGAGTTTGTGATAACGTATTCCTTGGCGAAGGCAGTAGCATTTAGATGTTCCGATGCTGTTCTGTCGTGGCCTCTTGGAAAGAGCTAGACTTCATGAACTTGTGATGCTTCTTGTATGCGTTCTGTTTGGCATTGGCAGTCACTGCCTGCACGCAACGATGATTCAGACAAATACACAGAAAATGGTTTATTCCTCAGTAGTTTCTGGTTTTGAAACAGCGCAAGATTTTGCCCGCTGTATAGTTGGGTTTAAAAAAGAAAGCATTACATCAAAAAAAAAAGAAAAAAAAGTCAAAATCCAGTTGTGTATGATACACATATAATACAAAGTGTTGTTGTAGATCACCCAAGTCAGGTTATTGCCAAACAGCCTTGTACAGGAGAATCCAGTTAAAAAGAGATCATCAGTTCCAGGTGATTTTTCTTGGGATTTTTCACCAAATTGGCAGGTAGCATCCATTGGGTGAAAGGATCTTAATTTTCTTCAAATGAGCACTATGCCCCACAGGGCCCTTAGGGGGCCCCCAAAAGCCCCCAAATCAAACAATCTTTAAAAATCTTCTCTTGAACCAGAAGGGATGGAGCGTACAAGGTGTAGTTAGTCCTATGAGTTAGTACATTGATGACTGTAGTTTGAATTTTGTTCAGGGGTGTCCTTTCATTAAACAGGTTACATTTTCATCTCCTTGAAAATGTATGGTCTAAGTTTCAATGGATTTAGGAGGAATTTTCACAGGGATGATAGAATGCGTATTGTACAAATGGGCACCATCCCCACTTCGGGCCCCCAGGGGTCCCAGAATTTCCAAATTAGAAAATCTAGTCAATAAAGCCAGAAATGTTCCAAGTGTTTACAATGTACATTTAGTGAGATTCAGGGGTCAACCCCTTGGGGAAATGTAGAATACACATTGTACAAATGGGCACCATCCCTACTTTGGGACCCCAGGGGGCCCAGCACTTCCAAATAAGAGAATCTTTCTAGTCATCTTCTATTATTAAACCAGAAATGTTCTGAGTGCTTACAATGTACGTTAAAGGACAAGTTCACCTTCATTAACATAAGGATCGAGAGAATGCAGCAATATTAGTAGAACACATCAGTGAAAGTTTGAGGAAAATTGGACAATCAATGCAAAAGTTATGAATTCTTTAAACTTTTGTGTTGGAAACGCTGGATGAGGAGACTATAGGCTCGTGATGTCATATGAGTACAACAGTATAAAGAAAATGTAAAGAAAATTCAACATATTTTCCCTTTTTTCGCATAATAAAAGAGCACTTGACTTGCCTCTTTCTAAAGGCAATGGGAATAATATTACCCATAACATAACATATATGTCAGTAAAGAGTCAAGGGAATGTATACTTTTTTCAAAAGATGAAATTTTGTGAAATTCTCTTTATATTTTCCTTATATTGTTGTACGCATGTGACATCATACACTGCAGTAGTCTTCTCATCCAGTGGTGACTGCACAAAAACTTCAAAAATTCATAACATTTGAACGGATTGTCCGATTTTCCTCACACTTTCAATGATGTGTTCTACTAATATTGCTACATTCTCTCAATCCTTATGTTAATGAAGGTGAACTTGTCCTTTAATGAGATCCAGGGGTCACCCCCTGGGGCAGGGACTAAATTGGAGGCCATGATCAAATTATCTAAAAACTCAGCAGGTTTTATTGCTAATGTGATAGCTATAGACTAGAAGAATGGACACCATGCCCTCCTGGAGGTCCCCCAAGCTCCCTAATTTTGCTGTGTTCTTCTTAGATTATAATCTGCAAGAATGCATGGATAGTGAACTTGTGATACTCGGGTGAGCATTTTGATAAACATCCATTCATTCACCAAAATTCATTGCTTGTATTGAGTTGTGTGTGTGGATGTACTGTGTATGTCAGGTCAGACCTAGACTTTAATGTTAAAGTCAAAGTTCTGAAACAGTGAGGTACAGTTCAAATGCAAATACAAATAAAATACATGTAACTTTGAACAAAGTCTGACAGCTTGTTCTACTGTTGTTTATTTGCTTGCTCTGGATTTGTTGGGTTTGGTTTGCTTGTTTTTACTCTAGTAAGATGTGATTGAGAGAGGTGTCAATATCATAATCCATATGTTATGCTACAATAAGCCACAAGTAATATCCAAGAAAAAACGTGCAGCCCAATACATGTTTAGATGACTCACAACCAGGCACACATCTTGTACATATCATTTTACACATATGTACACAAACGTGGCATGCATTGTACCTCCTCACACTGAAATGGAGAGAAAACAGGTACTATGCAGAAACAGTGTACTAACGTCGTAGCAAATGATTCTTCAGCTGATACTTCCTCTCCTGCATGGATGGGAGGCATCCTTAGAAAGATCGTCACTTGAAACATGTTGGATGTTACCCCCCCGCCCATATCACTCTCTCTCTCTCTCTCTCTCTCTCTTCATGATGTTTGCACTCGTAGACCCACAAATTGAATAGTGTATTCATATATTCATATTCCTGTATTCATACTGAACAGTAGGGTGGTTTCACTGTTCGCTTACTAATTTACATACATGTATGTGTATTAACAAATTTTCTGTTAAAAATACATGTACTTTGTATTTCATGCAAACATGCCAAATAGAACGACTTTCTATCCTGTGAGTGGTACTAAACATGTCATGACTTTAGACGCATTGTGTGTTTATGTGGCAACGTATGGGTGTCTGTTTTAACAAAATTTAGTTTTTTATAAAAGAAAATTATTGTGGTCCCCACTATTTCATGATGGGGTTCGTCTGTACATTGTTAAAATGCCGATGCCATATAAGATACATATACATGTATCGATGCTAAAGCTTATTAATGCATTTGTTGCACCTGTTGTACAATGATGAGTTCATTTAATTCTCTATTGAGATGTACAATCAGCGCTGCTAGGTCTCTCTAATTCTGCACAAGCCTCCCTGAAACCTGTATTTTTTTTTTTTTTTTTTATCCTTTCAAAAGAAAATACAAAAATCTGTCTGATTTGGGATTTGCTTTTGCCCATACAACACACAAGTGTCTCCATGACAGCTCTTGAATTTCCCTGATTTTGACGAGTGAATGTGAATATATTTTGTAGGGCAACCCAGCGAATTAGAGGCTAGCTTGTTACATCATGTTCAAAACGTGCAAAACTGTGGATGCAAGAGTATCTGCACACATTAAGAACTTAGAAGTTTCAGTTAGAAACAAAGTCTGTCTCTGGAAAAAAAAAGTGTCCTCAGTCTGAGCTGCTATGGCATGGCATGGCTATGGCATGTGAGTTTAAGCACATTATAACATTGTGATAAGGCAATATGTAAAAACTATCATGTGAACAATATAGGTGATGTTATAATCTGAGTCAAACAATCTAAGTCTCATCAGAGGATTTATTCAGGATTCCATTCAAAATACACAATCAAAATAATATAATCATAACGATGTCACATGAAAATGATACAAACATAATCGTGCATTCATTTGGTAATAATTGTTCATTTTTCCTTAATGTTCTTCTGTTTCATATAACATTGTATTTCTATTCTCGTTCTAATTTCTCTCATAAACATATGCTTCACAGAACAGCTTCTCCTATCAATACTGGTTTCATTCCGTTTCAAAATAAGCTTATAAATACTCCAAAATGCTATTGTCAAAACTAAACTATACTGACTCTTGCACTGTATTTTCAACAAGTGTAAGACATTGATATTTGTTACTGATGCATGGTATACATAGAAACAAACCGGCCTTTATGTATACAAAAAAAAAAAAAAAAAAAATATTTGTTAAGTTTGCATTCAATGAAGGCATGAATGATGTCCTCTCTTACATTGCAATTTAGACACAAATCATCATTACTTAAACGCCATTTGAACAGATTGCTTCTCACTGGAAATAAATTATACAACAGTTTCAAATTCTTGTAATTTGTTTTCTTTTATGTATGTGAATTTGCATAATTTATGCATTATCTGGATAATTTGAGCACAACTGATTGTCACATAAACCCAACAAGTAAGATTATTTGGTTATACTTCATCACTTACTGTCTGAAACTTTTGTTCAAAGTAAGTTTTTCATTTTTTTATTGCCCACTGGAAACTATGGTATATTCAGATATTGATATGCAAAATATGCTAATTAGGTAGTATTTGCAAAGAGACAGAATTTAAATTTTATAAACCATTTCCTTTTGATCCAAGAGGTACGCCTATGCATACAAAGTTGGTAGTTTTTATCATAAAACACAGTTCTTGAGCTGTTGAACTGTATAGAAAAACCTCAAAAATCTGTTTCCACTTTATTTTGAATATTTGAATAAAGAGGGCTTACTCACGATTTTGCCTAGTATGCTCATGGGTGAAATAGAACAGGCACCATTCATGTAACAAAACCACTGGATGATCGATAGAGGCGTATATTGCGTGACCCTAGAAGTGCCGTATACGGCACTGGGCCCAAGTACATGTATGTGGACTGATTTCTGTCTCCTTTTCATTTTTCCCCTTTTAGAGAGGCATACAGAGGAACAGATGTACTTAGGGCCTCATTTTGTCATGCAGATGTATTATTCCTCTCTAAGCATGAAATACAATTGAAGAAGTACCCTTTATTTTCCAATCTGCAGTCCCACAGAGTTAAGCTAACAACTAGTAATTACTGTAGGGCGCATTTCTATTTTATAAACCATCGTGTTTCATCAGTGTAGGCCTATCATTCTTGGTGTGCATGGCAGAGCTCAGAGAGCCCCAAGCTTTCCTTCTCCAAGCTTTCCTTCCCCCAGTACCCCCTCTCCCTCTCCCTCCTTTGCTGTCTTAAGCAGTAAAGGAATCTTAATTCCTGAATTCATTTTCTCTCCAAGTCCCCCACTTTTGCCCTCCTCTTTTGGAAATCTTAATTCCACCATTTGTTTCTTGGGGTAGTATGTTAAAGCTCTTTCTGTTTTGTTTTGTTTTAATGTTATAATTACATTGTATAATCATCATCATTGTTATTATTATTATCATCATCATTGTTATCATCATTATCATTATAATACTGTATCTAGGCATACATTTAACGATCGGGACAGAAAGAGAGATCAATGGCGTTTCGCTGAGTGACTACAGAATGAAAAGTAAATGACATTACTTCGTATTTTTTCAGTGTCTCGGGAGAAAAGATGCTTCTGGATGACATTTTCAGGTCTGATACAGAGTTATACCACTCTGCCTCTTTAAAATGGAAAAAATGAAAGGAAGGCAAGAGTTTGCTCCATAGGGGCATGTAATACACTCGTGGTCCAGTTCAATGTCCTCAATGGTTTGTTACCAAACTGACCGCAACTGGGCTCCATGTTGGGCTCCATGGTGTACTGCACCTGTTTGTGTGTGAAATCGCGAGAGTTCACCCTCTTAGTGCTTCTACTGTTTACTCTTTCGTTACAACTGAGCACATATTTTTATGCTGTATACATCTGCTTAGATATACACAGTTGTACAATCACATTTGACATACACAATGTTTTCCTTTACACATGTGTTCATGTACCATGGTCACATGATTTTCATGTACCCAGGGTATTCTAATTCCTAGTTAGTTTATATTGGACTTAGAAAATCTACACGTCTACGTGTTTTAATCATAGACATACTGCTTTTGTTGTCCAAAAATTGAGGTTCATGTCTCGTGTTTATGAAACATTTCTAATACTTAAAAATATACAGTCACATGGTATACTACAGGTACCGTACCTCCTTTAACACAGTCTAGCGGGCGACATATTTTTAGCCTAAAGCAGTCCTTGATTGCCAGTCAATAGAGGGCGCGACGGTGTGGAAGTCTAGTCGACTAAAAATATGTCTAGAAAGAAACCTCAGAATAGAGACGTGGAACCGGGCGTGGCAATACAGTTGCCAGTCTCCAATATCGAAGTTTCATTGGCCGAGCACCAATGTCAATCAAAACACATTGCAGAGCCAAAAGGAATTCTAGTCTACTCTCCTAGGTATAATACAGATTGTCTTTCAGTGAAAATAGAATTCCCCTGTGTCTTTCACATTATTATAGTATTTTGTCATTCTTTCCCATTCATTTTGAGGTATATAACATCTTACCTTACTTAAATAAGAGAATGATAGCAGTCAGTGCAACTACATGCATTTGAAAACATTCACCAGGGTTCTTCACGTGGAAACTACCCTAAAGTTACTGCCGAATGCAAACCTCTCACTGTTGTTGTAAAGTCTACGAGATATTCACTGTGAATGTCGGTTTTTAAAGTGTAATTTATGAGTTTCCCATCGGTAATTTTTATGCCTCCGCCACGAAGTGGTGCCGGAGGCATTATTTTCACTTTGAAATACTTTATATTTTCATATTAAATTTATCAAGACATTTGCTAAACATTAATAAAATCTGCCATCAAGATAACAATCTCTATTGCCAGCACCATCTACATTAAACAGGCATTTCGTGGGTGATCATACACTGTCACAGGAAAACCCGTCCGTGGTACATTTCCTGTGAAAGGGGAAAGAGAGGATCTGCGACACTAAAGGATTCCTGAAAAGCCAAAGGCCAGGGGAAATATGGTGCATTCTTTGCAATCACGAAATTACGAGACGCCAGTCTCACAGAAGGCTTAATGATGGCGGTACAGGTATACTAGTAATTGGAAGTCGATGCTGATTAACATTTTCCACACAAATAATTATGTAGATGAGGACATCTCTTCAATCTGTCCATTCGGAATGCATGCCTATGCAGAAAAATGTGAAGCTAAATTGAATAACACCAACCAGTATGTGGATGATGCACAAAAACGACATGTTAGGAAAGTGGGGCGCAACATGCAAAATCTATGACTGAGTCCAAAGCGCCAGTCAAGATCTGTGTGGCTCAACTGAAGCATCTGGCACCGTTTTCACCAGAAACATCTCGTTTAGAGGAAAGCTATTGTTGATTACATAGATACTTATTTGTTTAGTTCTGTCAGAAATAAACTCTTCCCATCTTTCTTGACAGGATTTTATTATGCCTCTGCAACGAAGTGGTGCTGGAGGCATTGTTTTCGGGTTGTCCATCCTTCCGTCTGTCCGTAATGAATTTTGTGGACAGCATAACTAAAAAACCTTTTGAGGTATCCTAATGAAACTTGGCATGTATGTGTATTAGGGGGTGAAGTTGTGCCTATCAACTTTTGGGTGCACACGCTCAAGGTCAAGGGTCAAAAGGTCAAGGTCAAATGCTTAAAATTTCACTATTTCCCCCATATCTATGCAATGCCTGAAGATATTGTCTTGAAACTTAGTGTATATATGTATTACCCAATTAAAATTATCTGGTGAAAGTTTGGGGTTATGAGGTCAAAGGTCAAAAGGCAAAGTAAAAATGTTAGAATTTCACTTTTTTCTCTGTATCTTGGAAATTGTTCAAGGTATCTTCATGGAACATAGTATATATGCAATATACTGATTGGCAGTGGCTATCTAGGGAATTTGGGGTTCATGGGGTCAAAGGTCAAGGGTAATACTTCAAAATTTTACTATTTCCCTTATATTTATGCAATGCCAGCAGGGTTATTCTTTTTAAAACTTGGTGTATGCATGTATAACCCAATAGAGATTCTCTGGGATTTTTTTTTTTTTGCCAAGGTCAAAGGTCAAAAGGTCAAAGATCAAGTGAAAGTGCTGAACTTACTTCTTTCTCCATGTCTCGGAAGTGGCTCAAGTTATCTTGAAATAGGCTTAGTACATATTTACGTATGTTCTGCCTGACAATGATTCTCTTATGAATCTTAGGGTCAAAGGCCAGATGAAAATAGTAACAATTTACTGTTCAATACAGAAATTGCACTTTTTTTCCATACCTTGAAAATTACTCATGCATAAACTTATGAAAGGGTCAAAGTCAAGTTAAAGTTCTTCAATCCCCAAATACATGCTCTCCTATTCATTCAATTAAACATAGGTCAAGGAGGGTGAACATTCAACACATTTGTGACACACATGTCATTTTATTATTTTGCCAATTTTGTGAAAATGTAATCACATATTGTCCACATGTACTGTAGACCTATTAGGAGAATCATGCATTATGGCGGAGGCATACCAGTCGCCATAGCGACATTTCTAGTTAATACTGTGTTCTTTCATTTTCTTTGTCGAAGGTATTTGAAAGATCGTTAATCCGAAAACGAAATAAAGTTCAAATTCCGAAAATGAAATGAACTTCTTTTAGAAACCGAAGACTGTAATATTTTGTTATTGTTACTCCAAGGTTCCACAATTATATTTTTCTCAATTTACTTAGTTTTGATTATGCAACCTTATTCTCTTTTACAAAAAAAAATGAAATGTTTGTTCTTTTTGAAAAATGAAATGAAATTTGAATTGAATTGAATATCAATAACAAAAGGTATGATATTACGCAGTAAAAATTGAATGAAAACAGGCATATACACCAGAAAAGAGAGAGAGAGAGAGAGAGAGAGAGAGAGAGATGTGGAAAATACATAAACACCCCATGCACTCACTGGCGAACTGAAATACAATGTACAATTGTACAATTTGCAAATATTATTGCATTGTTAATGGAAACATGAACAATTTCTCCCTCTCCGCTGTATGCTCCCATGACATCATTATGAGCCATGCATGACGTATAAATAGAAACAATTATTGCAAGAGGCCACCTAAGGGCTCCCCCCCCCCAAAAAAAAAAAGTCATGCATGCGTGTACTGATGATACCTTTTGAAAGACTACTGTGTACATCCTTGATCATTATCAGCCCCTTCCCACCCTCATATAAGTAATCTACAGGAACGATGATCCCCCCCTTCTCGATAGTCCCGACTTCTCCACAAATGGATATGATTATGTTCCTATGAAAGAACCTTCATTGTGTTATTGACGAGGCTTAATTCAGCTGGGATTCACAAACCTTATTACATTTTTGGATTAATGAATCACTGGAAAACCGGACCTTGTTTCATTTTCAGATTAATGAACCCTCGGAAAATGAAAGCAATTTCATTTTCAGGCAATCACACCTTCGGAATAACAACCCATATCTCATTTTAGATCAACAAACTTTAGGAATTATGAGCCTTATTTCATTTTCGGAATATTTAAAGGGTCTACTCTTTGTGTTATACACACATAACCCTGTTTGAACTCAAATCCTTCACATAAGGGTGACGAAATCAGTTTCATTCAGAATATTGCTATAATACACTTTTTTCCTGTACAGGTTTACCCAACTGCCATACCGCTAGCACCCCTTACCCCTGCACCCTCTCTTTCATCCCTTTATCCATCATCTTCAGTGTTTCCCATTTGTTCCCAATCATCATACCCTAACATACTAGTTCCTCCTCAATCTCAGGCTTCCCCTTCATCTTCCCGTCCTCCTTCACCTTCCTTTCAAACTACATGTATACCATTCGACAATGATCAAACTCATCCAGTTCATCTCCCTGTGTCTGTGTATGTATTTCATATCACTTTTCAGTTGTGTGAGGGGGAGAAGGAATGCCACAAGTACAATAAAACAAGAGACCAGCGGGTCTAGCGCTCACCTGAGTATTGCAAGTTCACCTTTCACGCAGTCACTAATCTAAATTATTCACAGCTCTACCAAAATTTGACCAGGCATTCTCAAGTAGAAGATGAAACTGTACAATAAGGGCCTAAATTTTTTAAGATTCCTTAATTTGGGGGGATAAGGGCCCCCTGGGGCCCTCTGGGTGGGGCATGGTGCCCATTTTGATAAATTGAGATCCTGACCCCCTAGGGATGCTACCTGTCAAGTTTGACGAAAATACATCATGAGGTTTTCAGGAAGAAGATGAAAATGCACAATTCAGGTCCCCATTTGGACCTTCCCAACCAACCCCTGCCCCCAAGAGGGGCATCCCTTGATCTCCTATGAACAAACTTGAAAATACAGTCATTAATGTACTCACTCATATTATTATCTTACCTCTATAACTTCTGATTCTAGAGAAGATTTTTAAAGATTCCTTCATTTTGGGGGTTTGGGCCCCCTGGGGGCCCCCTGGGTGGGGTATGGTGCCCATTTTAAGAAATTGAGATCCTAACCCCCTAGGGATGCTACCTGCCAAGTTTGGTGAAAATGGGTCATGGGGTTCTCAAGAAGAAGATAAAAATGTTCAATTTAGGCCCCATTAGGACCCTTCCTCACCCCCCTCCCCTGGGTCCCAAGGGGGGCACCCCTGATTCTGCCATGAACAAACTTGAAAGTACAGTCATCAATGTACAAACTCATAGTATTAACTTAGCTCTATCACTTCTGGTTCTGGAGAAGAAGATTTTTACAGATTCCTTAATTTTGGGGAGTTTGGGCCCCCTGGGGGCCCCCTGGGTGGGGCATGGTGCCCATTTTAAGAAATTGAGTTCCTAACCCCCTAGGGATGCTACCTGCCAAGTTTGGTGAAAATGGGTCATGGGGTTCTCAAGAAGAAGATGAAAATGTACAATTTAGGCCCCATAAGAACCCTTCCCCACCTCCCTCCCCTGGGTCCCAAGGGGGCTCCCCTGGGTCCCAAGGGGGCACCCCTGATTCTGCCATGAACAAACTTGAAACTACAGTCATCAATGTACAAACTCATAGTATTAACTTAGCTCTATCACTTCTGGTTCTGGAGAAGAAGATTTTTACAGATTCCTTAATTTTGGGGGGTTTGGGCCCCCTGGGGACCCCCTGGGTGGGGCATGGTGCCCATTTTAAGATATTGAGTTCCTAACCCCCTAGGGATGCTACCTGCCAAGTTTGATGAAAATCGGTCTTGGGGTTTTCAAGAAGAAGATGAAAATGTAAAAAGTTTACGCACGACGCACGATGGACGCCGGACGAAGGGCGATCGGAATAGCTCACTTGAGCCTTTGGCTCAGGTGAGCTAACAAGGGATAGAAAGGTAACAAATTTGGTGAGTAAAGTTTTCATTTTGAATCATCAAGGGCGCCATGTAAATCATGCCCTGTCGGAGTCTTTTGAGGTTTTTGTGTTTTGGTGTTGAATTCCCTTTTTTAGCCATGCACTATCTCGACTGTTACTTCATTTTTTGATCGAGACTTAGGTCAGGTGTGGCAAGTCTATGCATCTTTGATATTTTCCTTCATGTACTTCGTTGTTGTTGTTCTTTGAGTTACTTGGTGTGTAAATGCCTCTTTGCAATAGTTGCTGTTGATTTGTCTTTACATATGTCTGCTGTCTACCTTCTCTTGAAATATTTTCTGGTCTGTTTGTATTATTGTCATTCATTTCACTGTTCATTTGGATGTCCCTAACCAGGCCAGGGCGGGGGGAGGGCTGGGAGGCCCCCCTCGACGTTTCAGGCAATACATCCGCAACACAAAAATTTTTTGCTGTGACTTTCATGACTTTTTTTTTTTTTTTCAAATATCTTTTGAAACCAACTTCGCGATGCCCGGGGCATGCGGTTCCAAAGCTATGCCTGATTTTGTACTTGCACGTGGGACCAAAAATTTCCCCTAAACGTGATTTCTTGTACTATAGTGGAAGCTCTCAGTATAAAGAGATCTGATATCACAATATTCCTGATGTGATAGACCATTCCAGGTCCCAGCTCTTTATATTTTACTGTTTTTTAAACCTGATATAGCGAGATTCCTGCCATAATATGGTAATTTCGATGGTTCTAACGACCTCGTTATACCGAGTTAATTTCTACTGTATTTCAATTTCAGAGTTAACAGAATTGTATGATTAACTGTGTCAAATGTGGAAGATAACTCGAGGAGTCAAACAGAACAGTAGTCCTCCTATCATCCATGTCTCTCAATGATCGCAGAAATGTAAACTTGAACACTATGGAGTACGAGGAACAGCATTATTACGGTTTAAAAACTACTTGCTTAACCGCTCACAACATGTAGTGATTGATGGTGTCAAATCGCAGTCTGGTTCCATTCAGTATGGTGTGCCACAGGCATGGGCGTAAATCCCGGGGGGGATGGGGGGGGGATATATCCCCCCCTGAAATGGAGGAGGGGGGGATGGCCTGTACAATCATCCCCCCCCCCCCTGAATTTTGACAAAAAAAATGGAGGAAGCAGAAATGTGATTGTAACAATTTTGACATCATTATTGCATGACGTTTGTACGCCGGCCTTCAGACAGGTAACATAGCTGAACAGTATTCTATCTTGTAGGAAAATGTATACATAATTTTCTCAAGCGCTCGCTCGCTTTGCTCGCTCGCGAAGAAAGTAACATCGACATACAGTCACTGTAAGGTATGGCTCAGACGTTGACAACGTCAAATAGTATAGGTCTACATGTAAACATGCTATGACGCGAGTAACTGGGGACCATCTGCAAAATATGTACGAAAACAAACAAACAAACAAACAAACAATAACAAAAACTATATCGTCATAATTGAACCCCCTCCATTTCCTGATTCATTCCTGAGAAACGACAGTGACAAATCTATCTCGGGGGGGGGGGCAAAGGGGCATTTGCCCCGCCCCTTTGGAAGTGTTTAGGCAGACAAATCATTTATCCCCCAAGCAATTCCCGAGATGAGGACAAATCTCGAACTTTCTTAATGGAAAATTGTCCAAATATCCCCAGAACTATGCACCAGATCGTTGTATTGCAATCATAAGCATGCAAAAGCTCCGCTATACAGGATCCCTTTCGATAAACTTTGCACACTTTTGACATTGACGTATATATCCCTAATTCATCAAAGAGTGTGCAGCAGATCTTTCACTTAACAAAAGCACCCTCATATGCAGAGGCGTCGATCGGGGGGGGGGGGGGATGGTTCTCCCATAAAAGTGGGACAAACAAAAGCGAAAAATATAGCTACAAACGGCAGTTTTTGGAGTGTAAAATATCAAAATTTTAAAGCTCGCTCCCTCCGTTCGCTCGCATTCAACCATAATGCCATTCTCCTGATGTTGCTGCCAGTGACTGACAGCAGTTTTCGGCTGGTGCGCCCCCCTCAATTTCCAAAGCGAAAAATATAGCTACGAACGGCAGTTTTGGGACTGTAAAATGTGAAAATTTTGAAGCTCGCTCGCATTCAATCATTATGCCATTCTCCTGATGTTGCTGCCAGTGATTGACAGCAGTTGCGCCCGGTGCGCCCCCCTTAATTTCCAAAGCGAAAAATATAGCTACGAACGGCAGTTTTGGGACTGTAAAATGTGAAAATTTTGAAGCTCGCTCGCATTTAATCATTATGCCATTCTCCTGATGTTGCTGCCAGTAATTGCCAGCAGTTTTCGCCCGGTGCGCTCCCCTTTATTTCCAAAGTGAAATAATACAGCCACAAATGGCAGTCTTTGGACTGTAAAATGTCAAAATTTTCAAGTTCGCTCGCTCCGCTTGCTCGCATTTAACCGCTATGCCATTCTCCTGATGTTGCTGCCAGTGATTGCCAGCAGTTGCGCCCGGTGCGGCTCCCCTTAATTTTCAAAGCGAAAAAGTATAGCTACAAACGGCAGTTTTTAGACTCTAAAATGTGAAAATTTTCAAGCTCGCTCGCTTCGCTTGCTCGCATTTAATCATTATGCCATTCTCCTGATGTTGCTGCCAGTAATTGCCAGTAGTTTTCGCCCGGTGCGCTCCCCTTTATTTCCAAAGTGAAATAATACAGCCACAAATGGCAGTCTTTGGACTGTAAAATGTCAAAATTTTCAAGCTCGCTCGCTCCGCTCGCTCGCATTTAACCGCTATGCCATTCTCCTGATGTTGCTGCCAGTGATTGCCAGCAGTTGCGCCCGGTGCGGCTCCCCTTAACTTTCAAAGCGAAAAAGTATAGCTACAAACGGCAGTTTTTAGACTCTAAAATGTCAGAATTTTCAAGCTCGCTCGCTCCGCTCGCTCGCATTTAATCGCTATGCCATTCTCCTGATGTTGTTGCCAGTGATTGACAGCAGTTGCGCCCGGTGCGGTCCCCCTTAATTTCCAAAGCGAAAAATATAACTACGAACGGTAGTTTTGGGACTGTAAAATGTGAAAATTTTGAAGCTCACTCGCTTCGCTTGCTCGCATTTAATCATTATGCCATTCTCCTGATGTTGCTGCCAGTAATTGCCAGTAGTTTTCGCCCGGTGCTCTCCCCTTTATTTCCAAAGTGAAATAATACAGCCACAAATGGCAGTCTTTGGACTGTAAAATGTCAAAATTTTCAAGCTCGCTCGCTCCGCTCGCTCGCATTTAACCGCTATGCCATTCTCCTGATGTTGCTGCCAGTGATTGCCAGCAGTTGCGCCCGGTGCGGCTCCCCTTAATTTTCAAAGCGAAAAAGTATAGCTACAAACGGCAGTTTTTAGACTCTAAAATGTCAGAATTTTCAAGCTCGCTCGCTCCGCTCGCTCGCATTTAATCGCTATGCCATTCTCCTGATGTTGCTGCCAGTGACTGACAGCAGTTGCGCCCGGTGCGGTCCCCCTTAATTTCCAAAGCGAAAAATGATTATAACTACGAACGGTAGTTTTTGGACTGTAAAATGTGAAAATTTTGAAGCTCGCTCGCTTCGCTCGCTCGCATTTAATCATTATGCCATTCTCCTGATGTTGCTGCCAGTAATTGCAAGCAGTTTTCGCCCGGTGTGTCCCCCTTAATTTCCAAAGCGAAAAAATACAGCCACAAACGGCAGTCTTTGGACTGTAAAATGTCAAAACTTTCAAGCTCGCTCGCTCCGCTCGCTCGCATTTGACCGCTATGCCATTCTCCTGATGTTGCTGCCAGTGATTGACAACAGTTGCACCCGGTGTGCCCCCCCTTAATTTCCAAAGCGAAAATATAGCTACAAACGGCAGTTTTTTGGACTGTAAAATGTCAACATTTTCAATACAAAAAGATTTATACCCCCCCCCCCCCCCCGTTTGCTTCGCTCCCTCACATAACCGCTCCTCCTATAGGTCAAATCCTGTCTACGCCGGTGATAGGCCCCATTATTTAGTAGGCCTTCACAGTGATGTCGCACAGGCGGAGCAAGAGCTGAAATACCACGATTTAGTCTTTCAATAATATATTGTGAATATTTCATTTTCTTATTTTTCTTTTAAGAAAAGAAAAGAAAATTTTCACCAAAAGTGTGCACCAGATCGCTGAATTTCAGGTCTGAAAATGCAAAATCTTCCTCGTGTGGGAGAGGGATACCCCCCCCCCCCCACACACACCCTCCCCCGTTCGGTCGCTCCGCTCCCTCTCACAGATATTTAAAAAACAAAAAAATGTCTTCATACTTTTAAGGTCTGATTTCCGCCGAAAGTCATCTGATAAGCAAAAAAAAAAAAAGCAACAAGAACAAAAAGTCTTCATATTTTTGCTGCCACTTTCCTCCCACTTTATATTTCATGCAAAAGAGTGGGACATCCGGTCCCTGTAAAGTGTGTGTGTGTGTGTGTGTGTGGGGGGGGGGGGGCACCAAGCTTCTTCCCCCCCCCCCCCCCCAGTCCGGTTATGGGCTTGTAATCGTGGTGATGGTGACCATCCCCCCCACTCCTCAGTACGGATTTACGCCGTTGGCCACAGGGGTCAGTGCTTGGTCCTTTGTTATTTTCAATATATATCAACGATATCATTAACTCATCAAAAATATTTTCATATTCACTATTTGTTGACGACACTAGTTTACTACTCTCTAATAAAAACATTGTTACTCTGATGACGGTTGCAAATGCTGAAATTTAAAAATTATTTGCTTGGTTTTGTTGTAATAAGCTATTGCTAAATGTTCAAAAGACTAAATGTATTGATCTAGAGGTAAAATTATTCCGAATGATATTGATACTTTAAACATCAGGGGACACAATGTTGTCCTTAGCGAACATGTTCAATTCCTTGGAGTTATTGTCGATGAGCATCTGACTTGGAAACCCCATCTAGAATCTGTTTGCGCCAAGGTTTCTCGAAGTGTTGGCGTTATATGTAGATTAAGATATATATTGCCAGAGAGGATTTTAAGAACTTTATACAATAGCATTGTTCTTCCTTACCTGACTTATTATAATGTAACTTAATGTAACTTATAATGTTGCATGGGGCAATACGTTTAAGACCCACATTGATAAATTGAAAGTATTACAAAAGAAAGTAATACATGTAAGGCTTGTCACCAATTCCAACATCCGACAGCCGAGTAAGCCATTATTCCTTCAGTTAAAGTTACTACCAATTGATGAATTAGTATCGTTTCATTGTTTGGTTTTTGTGTTTAAACTTCAGTCTTGTCCACAATTCTGCCAGTTGAAAGGATTATTTGCCCTTAACTCACAGATTCATAATTACAACACACGTCAAAGAAACCTCTTCCATCGTCCTCATGTACAGACTAGTGACTGTTTCCTTGAATTCTTTCTGGACCACTTGTATTAAAGAGTGGAACCAACTACCTGTTGACATTAGGAACAGTACAGCATTTTCTAGGTTCAAAGTTCAGTGTAAAAAATATCTATTAGACAATTTGAAATGAATTTGTTACACTACATGTTAAACATTTATTTGATATTATGTAGATTGGCCAGCCTACTTTAGTTTTGAGTGCTCTGTGTGGTGTGGTTGTGTATGGGGGTGTGAGGGTGTGGGTATGTGTGTGTGTGTTAGTGTGTTTATGGTCTCCTTTTTTATGTAGGTTTATTTGTTGCCATTGTATAATATACATTATGATTGTTCTGATATACATCGTATACTTGCCATGTCGTAGTGTTAGTGTGCGAACTTACGTGGTACCTTGGTCTGCTGTCGGTGGTTTCAGTGACTGATCTGACTGTTCACTCAACTGATTATTATGATTTGGAATGTCACTTTACATCATTGGCGGTTGGCCTTTGTGCTGCTGAGGCCCAACTTATTTGTACCTTGCATAGGGCCCCACTCACAAGCCTTGCTTCTTTCGGGGTCCTAAAAAACCATGTAAATTTTTGTATCAGCGATTTGTGTTATCTTATTTATGTTTGGTTTTTGAATAAAACTGAATTGAATTGAATTGAATTGAAGGAGGGCTTGAGGCATTATGTATTAGGGTTGTCTGTTCATCCATCTGTCTGTCCATACTATTACCATGATCTCAGGAAAGCCAATGGGCACTCCAGGCAGATTTTGTTCATATTTAGCCCAGGGATGCTACATGTACATGAGGTTTAGATTAATGGAATAGTTTGGGGGCAAATATGCCCATGCTCAAAAGTCACAGGTTGCCAAACTTTTACTAAAATTCCAGTTTTCCAGCCATTACTTCAGTTAGAAATGTCTAGAGGTTATGAAATTTGGTAGGTATGATTTATATACGTATTAGAAAGACATTTTCAGGAGGCAAAAGGGTTGGAAAGTAATGGAACCCATTCCTGAAACTGTGACTGTGAGGTTTATTAAAAAGAAAAGGAAGAGTTTAGAACCACTGCTGACTATCTTTTTTAGATTAACACTTTTTACCATAGGAGGCTTGAGAATGATCAAAACTTTTTGTCATGTCATCCTTATCATGATTATAGTTCAGCAAATGTTCCCAATGAAGTTTATATAAAGATTCTTTGATTATTGAACTACATGTAAATATATATATATATATATATATATATATATATATATATATATAATGTGAAGCGGGCTTGGCCTCGTACGTGGTGGGTACTGCATCATTGGTATATGTGAGACGGAAGGAATACTTGCAGTATAGACGTTGCAGTGGTGTTCAGTCTTGCCTTTATTCCCCGAGCTTTCGGCTATTTTATATATATATATATATATATATATATATATATATAAAATATATGAATCGCGTTACTTGATTTGCAGGAAGAGCAGTGTTTGCTGGGAAGAATTTCCATAAAGGTGACTTCCTTCTGTGGTACAAAGGAATTTTATTGGATGCTGCAGAAGGGGAGAAGAGGGAGGAAAGGAAGGAGTCTGTCTTCAGATACTTCTTTAACTGGAAGGGGAAAAAGTGGTGGTAACTATTAATCTCTAAAATATCTCGTAAGAAATTTCAGTTAATACAGCCCGTTTAAAAAGAACCGAGCACTGTATGGAATGTGCATGTGTCACGCAAATCAGAGTCATGGTCATTGTACTGATCGCTCTCATCTCTGCGCTTGATGAACAGCTGTTGCTAGGGGCTGTTAGTATTTTAATGTTATTGCTTGTATGGTGGAAAACTTATCAAGGAAGTAAAACGTAACAAGCAATTTTCTTGTTAAAATGATTTCTAAAAACAATCCGCATGCTCTCTTTTGAAACCTCTGTCATGGATACATTGTCATTGTAGAGCAGGGTTCTTAATTAATTTGTCTTGCGGGCCAGAAATATTTCTGAAATAAAATCGTGGGCCACTGAGTAATAACAGTGTACACAGTAACGTAATTGGGACATCTCTTACCTGAATATTAACTGTTTGGATTCATGGTTGGGTTTCTAAATTGTTTGTGTTAGGGGGCGAAGCGAGCGAGCACAAATGTTGACAATTTATCATATTTTCTTCATTTAATGTGTATTACCATGACAAGACAGAACTAGAAATGTCGCTTTGGCGACTGGTATGCCTCCGCCATAATGCATGATTTTCCCAATAGGTCTTGATAGTACATGTGGACAATGTGTGATTACATTTTCACAAAATTGGCAAAATATTGGAATGACAAGTTTGTCACAAATGTGTTGAATGTTCACCTTCCTTGACGTAGGTTTAATTGGATGAATAGGAGAGCATGTATCTAGGGATTTAAGGACTTTAACTCGACTTTGACCCATTCATACATTTAGGCATTGAGTAATTTTCAAGGTACAGGTGTGGAGAAAAAGTGCAATTTCTGAATTGAATAGTAAATTGTTACCATTTTCATCTGGCCCTTGACCCTAAAATTCATAAGATAATCACTTTCAGGTAGAACATGCATAATATGTACTGAGTTTCAAGATAACTTGAGCCACTTCCGAGATATGGAGGAAAAAGTTAGTTCAGCACTTTCACTTGATCTTTGACCTTTTGACCTTTGAGGCAAAAAAAGAAGAAAAAAAAACTTTCCAGAGAATTTCTATTAGGTTACACATGTATGCATACACCAAGTGTAAAAAAAAAATAACCCTGCTGGCATTGCATGATAGGAGGGAAAAAGTAAAATTTTGAAGTGTTGCACTTGACCTTTGATCCCTGACCTTTGACCCCATGAACCCTACATTCTCTAGATAATCACTTCCAGTCAGTATATGTATATACTATGTTCCATGAAGATACCTTGAACAATTTTCCAAGGTATGGAGAAAAAAAAAGAAGTTTTAATATTTTTACTTGACCTTTTGACCTTTGACCTCATGACCCAAACTTTCACCAGAGAATCTTAATTGGGTAATACATGTATACACTAAGTTTCAAGAAAATATCTTCAGGCATTCAATAGATATGGTGGAAATAGTGAAATTTTATGTATTTGACACTGACCTTTTGACCTTTGACCACATGACCCAAACTTTCACCAGAGAGTCTTAATTGGGTAATACATGTATACACTAAGTTTCAAGAAAATATCTTCAGGCATTCAATAGATATGGTGGAAATAGTGAAATTTTATGTATTTGACCTTGACCTTTTGACCTTTGACCTTGAGCATGTGCACCCAAAAGTTGATAGGCACAACTTCACCCCCTAATACACATACATGCCAAGTTTCATTAGGATACCTCAACAGGTTTTGATAGTTACCTTGTCCACAAAATTCATTACGGACGGACGGAAGGACGGACGGAAGGACGGACGGACGGAAGGACGGACGGACGGACGGACGGACAACCCGAAAACATAATGCCTCCGGCACCACTTCGTGGCGGAGGCATAAAAACAAATTATGAATAGACACCCCACTGCGAGAAATGAACATGATGAAGTGGCGAGTGGCTCAATAATGGTTATTTAAAATTAAAGGATAAGTTCACCTTCATATAATTGTGAATGGAGTGAATGCAGCAATATAATAATAATAATAATAATAATAGTGGCTACTTGTATAGCGCACAGGTCCACTTTACAGTGCTCATGGCGCTTCAAAAATGAAAAAATATATATTTACATGCATATACATATTCAAACATTTCAACAAAGAAGAAAATGGTAAACAAAAGCAAATATATACCAAATAAAGAATACAACATATATCAATTAAAAATACAATATTGATCCAATATTAATGACATACAGCAATTACAGTCCTCAGTATGAAAGGAACAGATAAGTTTTAAGTTTCGATTTGAATGACTCTGTAGATGACAGTTCCCTTAACTGAAGAGGTAACTGATTACACAATTTTGGTCCCATAACGGAAAAAGCACGATCACCATACCCATGTTTTACTCTGGGTGTTTGGAGTAAGAATGCATCTGACGATGAACGTAGCCTTCGTGTCGGATTGTATTTTTGAACAGAATTACTTATGTATATTGGGGAAAAAGAATGAACTGAATGATGTAAACAGAATCTTGAAAATAATCCTTTTTCTACAGGTAACCAATGTAAGGAACGGAGAACTGGTGACATGGAATCAAACTTATTAGTAAAAGTTAACAATCGGGCAGCAGAATTTTGCAACCGTTGAAGTTTTGTGACATCTTTTTTTGAAAGATTACACAACAACGAATTCGAAAAATCCAACTGAGAAGAAATCAAAGCATGAATAAGTATCTCAGCTGCAGATTTAGACAAATATTTCCTTATGAAACTTAAATTACGCAACTGATATCGAACATTCCGCTGAATATGAGTTACATGACTTTGAAATGACATTTCCTGATCAAATATGACACCTAAATTACGGGCTGTTTTCGACGGAGTAATGCAAGTGCTACCGATGTTGACATGACTGATAATCAACTTTGCTTAACATATGCTTTGATCCCAATAACAGAACACATTGGTGAGAGTGTGAGGAAAATTGGACCATCCATTCAAAAGTTATTGATTTTTGCTGCCACTACTGGAGAAGAAGCCTACTACACTTGATGATGTCACATGCGTAGAACAAAATAAAGAAAATAAAAAGAAATTTCAACATATTTTCACTTTTCCAAAATAAGAAAAGAGCTTTTGACTTGCCTTTTTCAGAAGGTAGGGGTAATAATATTACCCTTAAACGTACCGGTACGCCTGTTACAAGTCAAGGGAATATGTACTGTTTAAATAATATGACACTTTGTGAAATTCTCTTTATATCCTCTTTATTTTCTTATATGCATGTGACATCATCAGGTGTAATAGTCTTCTCCTCCAGCGGTGGGGGAACTGAAATTTTAAAATTTATAACATTAAACCAATTTTCCGAGTTTTCTCAAACTTTCACTGATGGCTTGTATTAGTATTGCTGCATTCTCTCAGTTCATTTATATGAGGGTGAACTTATCCTTTAAAGGGATAAGGGGTTTACCCTTCCCTTCATCATTGCTCATATGTGTACAAATGGGGGAGGTGGTCAATTTCACACATTTCCTACGTTATATGGATAATTATCATCCTTATCCTCATTTTTGATGTTCTACAACACAAGTGGTTGGACAACAGAATAGATATCCATTATAACTATGCTTTTAGCTGGTGAGCGGAGCGAGCGAGCAAAAATTTTGAGACCTTTAGTCGATTATATGCATTTATAGCATTAAAAGATATTCCTTTTGTTTTTATTCGCGGGCCACAGTTTAAGAACACGGGTTGTAGAGGAGCTTGAGAAAAAGGTTGTGCCAGTATCTGAATATTAACCACTTCCGACTTTTGGCTCCTTTTGGCATGACAGGTCACATATCTCCTACACCTTCAGTTATCTTCATGAAATGTTATGTCTAGTTCTTTTTTATGCCTCCGCCACAAAGTGTCGCCGTAGTCATTATGTTTTCGGGTCGTCCGTCCTTCCGTCCGTCTGTAATCAATTTTGTGGACAGCATAACTAAAAAACCGTGTGAGGTATCATAATGAAACTTGGCAGGTATATGTATGAGGGGGTAAAGTTGTACCTATCAACTTTTGGGTCCAGATGCTCAAGGTCAAAGGTCAAGGTCAGATGCTCAAAATTTCCCTATTTCCCCCATATATCTGCTATTCCTGAAGGTATTTTCTTGAATTTTGGTTTATACAATGTCATGTATTGCCAGACAAAGATTCCTTGAGGAAAAATTTGGGCCATGAGGTCAAAGGTCAAGTGAAAGTTCTAAAATTTCAAATTTTTCTTCATATCTTTGAAATGGGTCAAGGTATCTGCATGAAACTTAGTGCATATACATGTACTGCCTGACAGTGATTCTCTTTGGGGCTTGGGGTCAAAGGTAAGGGTCAAAGGTGAGGTTAAAATGCAAAAATTCTATTCAATGTTGAAATGACACTTTTTCTCCATGTCTCTGAGAGCTCAATGCATAAACTTGATCAAACTAGGTGTAAATGAGCATTACTGTAAAATGATTCTGTTTGGAAAACGTTTGGCTGTGGAATCAAAGAACAAGGACCTACTATGAAAATGGAAATTTTCGCGTTATTGAAATTGTGCAACCAGAAACTAGCGTGAGAATAAAAGCACACTAATATTTTGCTTTTCCATATGTTGAAAGTGGCTCTAAATATACCCCTAAAACTATATAGTTACCAGATACATGTAATGTTTATTTGCCCATCATGTTTTATAACTTGTGGTCTCACGTTGGCAATATTCACTTTACTTATTAGAATAATGCGATATGGCAAAGGCATACGAGTTGCCACAGCGACATTTCTAGTTGTTCTTCTTACTTTGTTTGTTTGGTTTTTTTTTTTAATTAGCTCTGATGCAACAGAAGAACCAGAGTCAGGACCAAAACTTGCAAGGCTATGCAATCATGGATACAAGAATGAAAGAAACAGCACAATGAAGATAATTCTTGATCAACTACAATGTAAAGCAGCTGCAGCTAGTGTTATTTGCACTTCGGGACATCAGTGAAAACAAGGAAATACTTTGATTATGGAGTGGGAAATAGATATTGTTTCCCCTCACCACCATCACAAAGTTCTGCACTTGCTGCTCAATATCCAGAATGCCTCACTGGCAAGGACAGAGTTGGCCAAAGTGCCTGTGCAGGTGAGCAAACCCCACGAGCATCACAAAGTACTGCATCAACTGCTCAGTATCCACAGTACCTCACTGACAAGGACAGAGATGGTCATAGTGACTGTCCAAGACAGCAAACCTCACAAGCATCACAAAGTACTGCAATTGGTGCTCCAGTTCCAGAATGCCTCACTGACAAGGACAGAGTTGGCCAAAGTGACTGTGCGAGTGAGCAAACCTTACCAGCATCACAAAGTATTGCTCTTGGTGTTCCAGTTCCAGAATGCAGGAATAGCAAGGACAGAGATGGTGAAAGTGACTGTGCAAGTGATCAAACCCCACCAGCATCACAAAGTACTGCACATACTGCTCAGGATCCAGAATACCTCGCTGACAAGGACAGAGATGGTGAAAGTGACTGTGCAAGTGATCAAACCTCACCAACATCACAAAGTACTGCACATACTGTTCAGGATCCGGAATGCCTCGCTGACAAGGACAGAGATGGTCAAAGTGACTGCGTTATGTGATCATACCTCGCTAGCATCACAAAGTACTGCACATACTGCTCCAGTTCAAGAATGCATGAATAGCAAGGACAGAGATGGTGAAAGTGACTGTGCAAGTGATCAAACCCCACCAGTATCGCAAAGTACTGCACCTACTGCTGAGGATCCAGAATGTCTCATTGACAATTACAGAGGTGGTCAAAGTGACTGTGCAAGTGATCAAACCTCACCAGCATCACAAAGTACTGCACCTACTGCTCAGGATCCAGAATGCCTCATTGACAATTACAGAGGTGGTCAAAGTGACTGTGCATGTGATCAACCTCACCAGCATCACAAAGTACTGCACCTACTGCTCAGGATCCAGAATGCCTCATTGACAATTACAGAGATGGTGAAAGTGACTGTGCAAGTGATCAAACCTCACCAACATCACAAAGTACTGCACATACTGCTCAGGATGCAGAATGCCTCGCTGACAAGGACAGAGATGGTCAAAGTGACTGGGTATGTGATCATACCTCGCCAGCATCACAAAGTACTGCACATACTGCTCCAGTTCCAGAATGCATGAATAGCAAGGACAGAGATGGTGAAAGTGATTGTGCAAGTGATCAAACCCCACCAGCATCACAAAGTACTGCACCTACTGCTGAGGATCCAGAATGCCTCACTGACAATTACAGAGGTGGTCAAAGTGACTGTGCAAGTGATCAAACCTCACCAGCATCACAGAGTCCTGCACTTGCTGCTCCAGTTCCAGAATGCCTCGCTGACATGGACAGAGATGGTCAAAGTGCCTGTGAAAGCACACCTTCAGGATATGACAGTGATAAAGATGAAGACCCTGGTAACAATTGTGAAACTGAATGTGACAGTCCTGATATAGAGACAGCACGCCTCAGTGACAAGGACAGAGATGTTCAAAGTGACTGTGCAAGTAAGCAAACCCCACCAACATCACAAAGTACTGCACATGCTGCTCCAGTTCCAGAATACATGAATGACAAAGATAGATGTGATGAAAGTGACTGCGAAAGCACACCTTCAGGATACGACAGTGATAAAGATGAAGACCCTGATTACATCTTTGAAACTGAATCTGACAGTTCTGATGCTGAGACAGAAAATCTACCAGGAATGGAAATTCCTTTTGATAGAGTGAATAGTACGCACTATGATTCTTTTCTATAAATGTATGCCATATTGCAATGAACAGTAACTGATGACACGGTCTATACACACGGTGTGTCATGAACAGCCGAACTGATGACTCATATACACTCCGATGTCATCGGATTCAATGCAAAAAAATATATAAGTCCTAAAATTAAATAACATTTGAACAGATTTTGGGGTAATGAAATATATGTTTATAATTCAACAGAAATGAAAAAATCACATTTTGACACCATAGAGTAAAGATTTATAGTATCATCATTCAACAGGTTTTTTTTCATAGTCATCGTTTGGGTACCCGATACGTGTAAGTATGTGTGTGTGTGTGCACCATCCATATAGGTTAGCTCGTTAATGTTAGGCATGCATTTTGAATGGCCAGAAGACATGTCCGTATCTACATTTTAGTAGAAAATGTTAACCAAGTACCTTTATAATTGAGCCTTCTGTGAGACTGGCGTCTCGTAATTTCATGATTGCAAAGAATGCAACATATTCCCCTGGTGCTTTGGCTTTGCAGGAATCCTTATGTGTCGCAGATCTTCTCTTTCCCCTTTCACAGGAAATGTACCACGGACGGGTTTTCCTATGACAGTGTGATCACCCACGAAATGTCTGTTTAATGTAGACGGTGCTTGGCAATAGTTATCTTGACGGCAGATTTTATTAATGTTTAGCAAATATCTTAAAGGGGAAGTCCGGACGATTATCAGCCGTTTCCTGTGTAAAGAACAATATTTCATGAACCTATAACCTTTTCCCCGATGAGAAAAGACCATCAGATACATTTACTATGATTTTTTGAAAAAATAAGGTAATTCTTCGTGTTCGAATCCGTTGCAAGCAGCCCTTCGTACTATCTGTCCCAGGATGCATTGCGCGTGACGTATCAGGCTCAGTTTCCTCAGCTGAGAGCACCGCGAGCGCAGCCCAGCTACGCATCGATCTCCCATTGCACTGCTGACTGTGGCGCGGTATCTGCATGCCTGCCAAGGGCTGCCTAGTTGGCGCTACCGCAGGAGTCCGTACACCATTTAGGAGTAATGTTGCCAAGCGCTGTATTCCTTTATTCAAATCATCTTCGATATGTATATATTTAAAATCCGTCAAAGATTAATGTAAAATAGTGCAATTTTATGACATTTTCATTCTATTGAAATATTATATGTATTGTAATATTGCCGTACTTAATAGTGTCCATCCCATCACTTACATGTACATTCATCAGCTACTGTATTGTTGCCATCACAGTGATCAGGCATACATTTACAGAAGTACGTCTGCTGCTGCCAAATGCTATCACAATCCGCAATTGTTTTTTTTTTTTCCGACTTCTGAGTGTGAACAATCTGAGTTCAGTCTGTCAATTTCAGAATTATTGCCTCTCTTGTTGTCCGAGACTGTTGAGTATGTCTGACGGTGGTAAATTACGACCGTATACTCAGTAACCTTGAACCGTGGGAGAAACGCAAGTGCCAGTGCTGCTGCTGGTGTGGGGAGTATGACGAGGCTGCATCGAGTAGTATTTGTAAGTTTTGACGTCAAAGTTGTCAATTCTAATATTGGAGAGCCATCTGGCGCACCTTTCCCGCTCATTTTCTGGGTTCAGAATGGCAAAGAAACTCTTCTTCTGGCCAAACTCTTGACACATTGGCATTTTCGCGTGCGAAGTGAAGCAATAACATACACATGTAGATCATGCCGCGTGCATCCGCGGATCCGCTGCATGGCCGGAACCACGCGGTACGCTACTGCTTGCTCGACCCGTATCGCCGTTGCTCATGCAGGGCTCCCCGAGCCAACTGACGCTCCAAACACAGAGCAATGTGGGGCTAATACGTCACGCCGTCACGTGATCTTTCTAGCCGGCGTACAGAAATTGAACAGTTACGATTCAAAATTAGTGATGCGAAAAAATCGATTGTGACGAGTTGGGAGGGTTTTTTTTTAATGAAATTTAGTCATTTTGGTCTATGATTCATGTAGATTATGGTGAAATTTAATCAAAATCGTCCGGACTTCTCCTTTAATAGATTTAGTATAAAAAATATAGAGTATTTCAAAGTGAAAAAAATTACCGATGGGAAAAATTCATAAATTACACTTTCAAAACCGACAATCACAGTTAATATCTCATAGACTTTACAACAATAGTGAGAGGTTTGCATTCGGCAGTAATTTTGGAGTAGTTGCCACGTGCAGAACCCTGGTGAATATTTTCAAATGTATGTACAGTGCATTCCCGTTAAAACGAACACGGTTATAACGAAAATCCGGTTATAACGAAGTAAAAATTTGGGCTGCAATGTCATCCACTCTATGTATTTTTATTGTTTATTTGTTCGGTTATAACGAAATTCCGATATAACGAAAGAAAACTGCCGGTCCCGGGGACTTCGTTATAACGGGAGTCCACTGTAGTTGCATTGACTGCTATCATTCTCTTTTGAAGTAAGGTAAGATGTTATACACCTCAAAATGAATGGGAAAGAATGACAAAATACTAAATAATGTGAAAGAGAAAAGGAAATTCATTTTTACTGAAAGACAATCTGTATTATACCTAAGAGAGTAGACTAGAATTCCTTTGGGCTCTGCAATGTGTTTTGATTGACAGTGGTGCTCAGCCAATGAAACTTCGATATTGGAGACTGGCAGCTGTATTGCCACACCCGGTTCCACGTCTCTATGTGGAGGTTTCTTACTAGACGTATTTTTAGTCGACTAGACTTCCACACCATCGCGCCCTCTATTGACTGGCAATCAAGGACTGATTTAGGCTAAAAATATGTCGCCCGCTAGACTACCTTTAACAGTGCCTTTACTTGTCAGCATGATGAGCCTGCCATGACCTTCAACATTGGCCTACAACAACAGGGCTTGCACTCCAGGGCCAGAACATTGGCTGTATTGCAGAACTGACAGAATGATACATTCAAAATATGTGAAGTGTGTACATTTACTTGTTACTAACAGAAAGGAGAAATAACAAAGATATGTCTTTTAACATATGTTTGTGTGTTTTTGTTTGTTCGTTTTTGTGCATACAACTCCGTCTACTAACCACAAGCAGGTGCATAAGTATTACAGTAATGTTCAAATGTGTGCAAGTTAAAGCATCATGTGCAGGCCAAGGTATCAAGCTTTGTGAAGTGTACAGGTGACTTACAATGTAATATCTGACCTCTTTCAACTGGTACAGTCATTTATTCGAACAAAGGTCTCACTTCGGAGTCATCCCAATTTAGTTGTGGTAACTGTACATCGGTCCTCATTAAAGTTGCTATTACTTTTAAGTAATTTTGATTGTCATAGCCACATCAGGACACAGTACATTCAATGTTCTTATTGCTAGATTAAACAGAAAGTACCTTGTGATAGTTGATGCCTTCCTTGGTGTTTTCACTGGTGCAATTTGGAAAATTAGTCCCTAGTAGACAAGTGTAAAATAGGACGACAGCAGCTCCTCTCCACACTTGATATCCCTCAGAGAAACTAATGCCACAGTTCGCAATACTCTGAAATGAAAGAGAAAGAAGTCTTTCTACCTTTCTTACAGCAATTATGTGATCATTTATGTTCTTATTTCACATACTTTAAATCATTTTCAGACCATTGTACATTAAGTCATTCATGAATTTATGTGAACCCTATTTTGGGTGAGAGATGTGCACACAGTTTCATTACTTACATCAAACAGGAATATCTGCCTAAAATGATTAACTAACTGAAAACTATGAGGTCAGTTTCAATCTAGATAAGGCTTTATTTTGAAGTAATGCCATGTGGAATATTCTGCACATAAGTTCATAGAAATGCTTCTTTCTATAAAAAGGCACAATGTATAGTCCACCTATCTATAGCAGCCACCCTTGGGAAACAACAAAAGTGGCCGCTACAGACAGGGCAGTGGCTATTTTGAATTTCAACACTTGCCTCGTGTAATAGCATAAAATACGTTATTCTTAAAAAACAAAACAAAACAAAAAACCCCCCAGCAAAGAAGTTTTCATATATATGCAGATATATAATATGGGGATTTCTTTGTACAATAAACTCCATTTTTTTTTCTTCTCTTTTTTTGTCCACTTCTGTTCTTTTGATTTTTTAAAATAACATTTCAGGCCTAAGGAACTGCACTGGCTCGTAGTGGTTTGCATGAATGGGGTTCACAAGTGAGTTTGAGGGGATTGATAATGTGCGAAGATGGCAGAAACAACAAACAATACCCAGACAAATACCCTATTGTCCTTATAGAAAGGGACCTTAATCACAATTAAATTAGTCAGCATTTTGGTAACATTCTACGATATTATCAGGAGCTATTTTTGCCTTTGTTATACAAAGATGAACACAATGAGTGCACACATTTAATGTGGACTGAACATTAGCATTTATTCAGGGCCGCATTACTGGAGCCTAGATCTAGTCAAGTTAGTGTCACAGTGAAGAGCTGCATTAATTTTGTCATGTCTGTGTGATTCAGTAACTGAGCTAGGACTTTGTAGAATTCAGCCAACGTATTCATGGCTGGTTTAATGGTGCAGCTAAATTTTTGTGGCCACTAATGCAGGCAGATATTTACCACAGGATACAAAATAAGTGACTGCTGGCCACGTTAGGCAGGTGACCACTATATACAGGGTCTATAATACAGCAATTTCGTGCAGGGGATTTTTCGGTGGCCACTATAAGTAGGTGGCTGCGACAGACAGGCAGCTGCTAATAAGACAGGTTTGATTGTACTTGGTTGATATATTGTTCACTGACTATATAGCTCATCACTTGGGGTAAAATGCAAGAGTTTTGTATCATTTGGCTACAAATGTATTTGCAGCTTGTGGACAGACCAGTTTACCAGACCATTGTGACCTGCTGATAACACTAAGGAAATTTAATACTGTGCAGCTTTTGCTTTCCACAATGAAATAGCAGCTGTTCTGCAGACTTTGTTTAATTTGAATATGACATGTGCCACATTCTGTATGCGGTCAACATGTGACATACAATGTACACTGCTTTGAGCCCTTCAACATTTTGATGAGAATTGTATGAACATTACCAATATAATATACAGTCAACCTCGCCTAAGTCGAGTGTATTGGGACTGGCGAAAAAAATTCCACTTCCGCGGAAGTAGAATTTTTCTTCGACTTGCATTTCCTGACAAATTTTCATAACGCAGTGTCTTTCTAGGTTTTTATTGGCCGTGAAATTACAGTAAACGGTAGTAATATGTTGTAATTAGTGTTTTCGTTTTGTTTAAGTTAAAAACTAGAAATGTCGCTATGGCGACTGATGCCTCCGCCATAATGCATGATTCTCCCAATAGGTGTATAGTACAATGTCTTCACAATGTGTGATGACAGTTTCACCTAACTGGCAAAATACTGATATATGACAGGTTTGTCAGAAATGTATTGAATGTTCACTTTCCTTGAACTGGGTTTGCTATAATTGTCTAAGAGTGCAGGTACACATATTTGGGGAATTGAGGATTTTTACTTGACTTCTGACCGACCCTGTTATAAGTTTATGAATTGAGTAATTTTCAAGGTATGAAGAAAGAGTGTGATTACAGTACAAAATATTTTTTTTTTCATTTAAACCTGACCTTTGATCCTTAACCTTTGACCTTTGACCTTCTGGCTGGAAATTTCCCAGAGAATCTCCATTAGGTAATACAACATGTATATATTAAGTTTTAAAACTAATAATGCAAGCATTGAATATACACTAGTATATATGAGGGAAACAGTAAAATTTTGAGGAGTTGACCTTAACCTTTGACCCCTGACCCATGACCCCTAAATTCCCTAGATAATTCCTGCCAGTCAGTACATGCATATGTACCAAGTTCTATGAAGATATATTAAACCATTTGCGAGAAAAGTGAAATTGCAACATTTTTACCTAACCTTTGACCTTTTGACCTTTGACCTTATGACATGAAACTCTCTCTGGAGAATCTTTACGCAGTAATACATATCCACACCAAGTTTCAATAAAATACCTTTGGGCATTGCATAGATATGGGGTAAATAGCAACATTTTTAGCATTTGACCTTGACCTTTTGACCTTTGACCTCTTGCCAATGTCATTAAAATCTCCTCAACTAATTGCCCCATCATACATCATCCTTGGACCAAGTTTGGTGAAGCTACTTCATCCAGTTTTGAGTTATCACGTAAACAGATAAATTTTAGGATTTGACCTTGATCTTTAACCTTTGACCTCTGTCCGATTTCACTAAAAAAACTAATCATGTAATTGTCCCATCATACATCATCCTTGGACAAAGTTTGGTGAAATTTGCTCGATCCAGTCTTGAGTTATCGCGTAAACGGATACAATTTCATGATTTGACCTTGACCTTTGACCTTTGACCTTTGGCCGATTTCACCCAAAATCTAATGAAGTAATTGCCCCATCATACTTTATACTTGGACCAAGTTTGGTAAAATTCCAGTCAATATTTCTCAAGTTATCGCGTAAACGAATGCGGACGGACGTACGGACGGACGGACGTACGGACGTACGGACGTACGGACGTACGGACGTACAGACGTACGGACGTACGTACGGACGGACGGACAACCCGAAAACATAATGCCTCCGGCACCACTTCGTGGCGGAGGCATAAAAAAGAATCCTGGAGCTCAATTATTGGACTGCGATAATCAAAATGCGTTGCATGTAATGTCTGCAAAAGCTCGCAAAACGAACACGGGAGTTTGGGGGCACCGTCATTTGTTTGGGGATGTTTTTACTTCGGCAAGAATTTCAAAACAATTAGATTTGTGTGTGTGTGAACCTTTTCAGCACAATGAGTCACGATTTGTTTTCGAAAATGTCTTTAATGTCTCTTCATAGCGCAAGATCCTCGCCAGACGTGCGCGATGTTCACGGAATCTTTGTGAAACCCCGAACAGACCCCGAAGCTTCGGAGAATGTCTTGCGCATGTTTCGCGATATTTCTGATGAATTTTTATAATCGATAATGCAGTGTCTTTTTATGTTTTTATTGGCTGTTGAAATACAGTAGAAAGTAGCAATATGTAGTATTTAGTGTTTTTGTTTTGTTTTGAGTTAAAAAAAATGGTGAAGCTTAGTTATTGGACTGCAATAATCGAAATGTGTTGCCTGTAATATGCATTTTTTACGTGGTCACGTCGGGAGTGGCAAAATCTAACATTGCTATTTTAGTCTGCAAAAACTGCCAAACGGACGGTGGAGTACGGAGGCGTCGTCAATTGTTTGGGGATGTCGTTACTTCAGCAAGAATTTCAAACTATTCGGGGTTTTTTTTGCGAACCTTTTCCGCACAATGAGTCATGATTTGGTTGTGATTTGGTCTCGAAAATGTCTCTAAAGTCTTGTCATAATAATGTGTGAGACCTTCGCCAGATGTGCGCTATGTTCGCAAAGTCTTGGTGAAACCCCAAACAGACCCTGAAACTTTGAAGAATGTCTCATGTATGTTTTGCGAAATCCGCGAAGTTCTTCCGATCATTTTACGACATAACTACAATATCTGTTCATGTACCTTTTGAAAGATTCTCATGAACGATTGGCGCATGTTTGATGTATGACCTCTTTAATGCTCTTCGTCTTCTGAAAAACAAAATCATAACACACTAGTACATCCAAACATCAAGCAACTATATACAGTGTATATGAAAACGCAATTTTTGATATGAAAAAATCCCCAAATACACTTTAAATTACTCCAATGCACGCGGAAATTATATTTGAAACTTAAGATAATGTGTGGGGGAACCTAAAAAAAAAAGATGCTTGTGAATTGTGGGGTTGCACACACGGTCTGCACACACATACGCAACGGAGAAATAAAAGGGAAAGAAAGGAGAAATACAGGAAAGAGAAATCTTCAACTCAAGACAGCTATCAATCTCCTTGGAAACATTATTCTCCAATTATTAATGAAAAATGTGCATGGTTGCATTTCCATCGCATGTTTTTCGTTTGTGTAACTGGCTGTATTTTAGCAAAAGTACACGCGACATTTACACATACAACATGAGAACTTAGCACAATCTCAACTGCTCAAGAATGCATGTTTTTGTTTTGTTTTGTTTTTTGCTTCATTGTCGGAACACATTAAAAACTTCTGAATGTTGGATTTTGCCTATGGTGTCCTTCGCAAATTGTTCCATGAAATCTCACTGAGCTGCAAATTTATGCGAGTGTAGCACATACTAGGGAATTTCAGGATTCTTCAACAGTTGCAATCAAATTCGTAAACAATTGCAGTCAAACTCGCAAACTGTCGGAAACGGTTTTTGTTGTCGCATAGAAATTTTGAACACGCTACACTCGCAAACATTCGCCACTCAGCGAGATTGGTGGCTTGTACCGGATTGTGATGGTTTTTTCTTCTTTCTTTTTTTTCCCCCAAACCCTGTTGCGCCGCCCGCACATGGCTCGCCTCTCACCTGGTACATGTGATTTATGTTCTTCTCAGCTGGACACCAAGGATACAAGGGATATTGGGTTAACTTGTATTCTACCCTTGGGAGTATTTTATTACAAAAGTAGTGTGTTTTTTCCTTGTTTATTTATCAGAGAATAAAAGAATGCTTCACTTCCATGATTGAGTGACGTACAGGGAAAAAAAACTTCGACTTGTGCGATGTAAATAACATGTATTTACACAAATCTTGACTCGAAATTATCTTTGATATAGGTGAAATTCAACTTGTAAAACTTTGGCTTGTGAAAGATTATTTCAAAGAGATAAGTAAAGAGAAAATCAGGACTTTTCTGGAGCTTCGACTTGGCCGAGTTTTCGACTTGTGCGAGGTCGACTTAGGCGAGGTTGATTGTAATTGCTTGTCTCCAGCTTTGTAATATTAAAGTGTATCTCTGGCCAAAAAATTATTTTGGATATGTGAAAGAGACACATTTCAGTAATCCACTGCACCATCTTTCAGAGAAAATTGGTCATTAATTAGTGAAATAATGCATCTCAAAGTTTCCAAACACACTGTGTCTGGGAGATTCAGGAACCGCTGTGGTTCCGTAACCCACTGCAAACAATAGGGTTTGCTGTAGTCTTACCTCCCAGACCCATTATGTTTAGAAACTTTCAGATGCATTATTTCACTAATTAATGACCCCTTTTCTCTGAAAGTTGGTGCAATGGACTACTGAAATGTGTCTCTTTCACATATCAAAAATAATTTTTTGGCCAAAGATACACTTTAAGACAATGTACATAATTGTAGGAACACGTGTCTACAACATAAAATGTTTTGTTTTCCATGTTTCATTTTCCCTGAAAATCCTTACAGACAAATCCTTTAAAAGACAAGTTCACCTTCATAGACATGTGGGTTTTGTGAATGCAGCAATGTTAGTAGAACACATCAATGAAAGTTTGAGGAATTAACGTCGGACAATCAGTTCAAAACAATGGCGTAAATCCATACTGAGGAGTGGGGGGGATGGTCACCATCACCACGATTACAAGCCCAGAACCGGACCTGCGCAGCCTTTTTTTTTTTTTTGGGGGGGGGGGGGGGAAAGCTTTGTGCCCCCCTCCTCCCCCCCCACACACACACTTTACAGGGATCGGATGCCCCACTCTTTTGCATGAAATATAAAGTGGGAGAAAAGTGGCAGCAACAACATAAAGACTTTTTGTTCTTGTTGCTTTTTTTGTTGCTTGTCAGACGACTTTCGGCGGAAAATCAGACCTTAAAAGTATGAAAACATTTTTTTTTTTTGGGAAATATCTGTGAGAGGGACCGGAACGACCGAACGGGAGAAGGGTGTGTATGGGGGGGGGGGGGGTTATCCCTCTCCCACACGAGGAAGATTTTGCATTTTCAGACCTGAAATTCAGCGATCTGGTGCTCACTTGTGGTGAAAATTTTGTTTTCTTTTCTTTTAAAAAACAAAAAGAAAATGAAACATTCACAATATATTATTGAATGACAAAATCGTGGTATTTCAGCTTTTGCTGTGCGACATCACTGTGAAGGCCTACTAAATAATGGGGCCTATAATCGGCGTAGACAGGATATGATCTTAGGAGGGTGAGGGAACGAATCAAGTGAGGGGGGAGGGTATGGTAGGGGGGTTTCCCCCTCCTACGGTGAAATCTCTTTGCGTTTAAAATTTTGACATTTTTCAGTCCAAAAACTGCCGTTTGTAGCTATATTCTTCGCTTTGGAAATTAAGGGGGGGGGGGCACACCAGGCGCAACTGCTGTCAATCACTGGCAGCAACATCAGGAGAATGGCATAGCAGCTAAATGCGAGCGAGCGGGGCGAGCGAGCTTGAAAATTTTGACACTTTACAGTCCAAAGACTGCCGTTTGTGGCTGTATTTTTTCGCTTTGGAAATTATGGGGGCACATCGGGCGCAACTGCCAGCAATCGGGCAGCAACATCAGAATGGCATAACGATTAAATGCGAGCGAGCGAAGCGAGTGAGCTTGAAAATTTTGATATTTTACAGTCCCACATGTCCTTTGTGGCTGTACTAGTATTTTTTCGCTTTGGAAATTAAGGGGGGGGGGGGCGCACCGGGCGAAAACTGCTGGCAATTACTGCTAGCAACATCAGGAGAATGGCATAATGATTAAATGTGAGCGAGCGAAGCAAATGAGCTTGAAAATTTTGACATTTTCCAGTCTCAAAAACTGTCGTTTGTGGCTGTATTTTTTCGCATTGGAAATTAAGGGGGCGCACCGGGCAAAAACTGTTGGCAATTACTGGCAGCAACATCAGGAGAATGGCATAATGATTAACTGCGAGCGAGCGAAGCGAGCGAGCTTCAAAATTTTGACATTTGACAGTCCAAAAACTGCCGTTTGTAGCTATATTTTTCGCTTTGGAAATTAAGGGGGGCGCACCTGCTGTCAATCACTGGCAGCAACATCACGAGAATGGCATAGCGATTAAATGCGAGCGAGCGGAGCGAGCGAGCTTGAAAATTTTGACATTTTACAGTCTAAAAACTGCCGTTTGTAGCTATACTTTTTCGCTTTGGAAATTTAGGGGGCACACCGAGTGCAAATGCCGGCAATTACTGGCAGCAACATCAGGAGAATGGCATAGCGGTTAAGTGCGAGTGAGCGGAGCGAGCGAGCTTGAAAATTTTGACATTTTACAGTCCAAAGACTGCCGTGTGTGGCTGTATTTTTTCGCTTTGGAAATTAAGGGGGCGCACCGGGTGTACCTGCTGTCAATCACTGGCAGCAACATCAGGAGAATGGCATAGCGATTAAATGCGAGCGAGCGGAGCGAGCGAGCTTGAAAATTTTGACATTTTACAGTCTAAAAACTGCCGTTTGTAGCTATACTTTTTCGCTTTGGAAATTTAGGGGGCACACCGAGTGCAAATGCCGGCAATTACTGGCAGCAACATCAGGAGAATGGCATAGCGGTTAAATGCGAGCGAGCGGAGCGAGCGAGCTTAAAAATTTTGACATTTTACAGTCCAAAGACTGCCGTGTGTGGCTGTATTTTTTCGCTTTGGAAATTAAGGGGGCAAACCGGGCGCAACTGCCGGCAATTACTGGCAGCAACATCAGGAGAATAGCATACTGATTTAAATGCTAGCGAGCGAAGCGAGTGAGCTTGAAAATTTTGACATTTTCCAGTCCTAAAAACTGTCGTTTGTAGCTATATTTTCGCTTTGGAAATTAAGGGGGCGCACCGGATGTACCTGCTGTCAATCACTGGCAGCAACATCAGGAGAATGGCATAGCGATTAACCCGTTGAGGACGGACTGATTTTGTTACAACACACATTTCCCATAGACACCTGCCCGAGTATACTCGGGACTCGTCCTCAACGGGTTAAATGCGAGCGAGCGGAGCGAGCTAGCTTGAAAATTTTGACATTTTACAGTCTAAAAACTGCCGTTTGTAGCTATACTTTTTCGCTTTGGAAATTTAGGGGGCACACCGAGTGCAACTGCCGGCAATTACTGGCAGCAACATCAGGAGAATGGCATAGCGGTTAAATGCGAGCGAGCGGAGCGAGCGAGCTTGAAAATTTTGACATTTTACAGTCCAAAGACTGCCGTTTGTGGCTGTATTTTTTCGCTTTGGAAATTAAGGGGGCACACCGGGCGCAACTGCCGGCAATTACTGGCAGCAACATCAGGAGAATGGCATACTGATTAAATGCTAGCGAGCGAAGCGAGTGAGCTTGAAAATTTTGACATTTTCCAGTCCTAAAAACTGTCGTTTGTAGCTATATTTTCGCTTTGGAAATTAAGGGGGGCGCACCGGGTGTACCTGCTGTCAATCACTGGCAGCAACATCAGGAGAATGGCATAGCGGTTAAATGCGAGCGAGCGGAGCGAGCGAGCTTTAAAATTTTAAAATTTTACACTCCAAAAACTGCCGTTTGTAGCTATATTTTTCGCTTTTGTTTGTCCCACTTTTATTTGAGAACCATCCCCCCCCCATCGACGCCTCTATACATATTAGGTTGCTTTTGTTAAGTGAAAGATCTGCTGCACACTCTTTGATAAATTAGGGAATATACGTCTATGTCAAAAGTGTACAAAGTTTATCCCATATCCTGTATAGCGGACCTTTTGCATGTTCATGATTGCAATACAACGATCTGGTGCATAGTTCTGGCGATATTTGGACAATTTTTCATTAAGAAAGTTCGAGATTTGTCCTCATCTCGGAAATTGCTTGGGGGATAAATGATTTGTCTGTCTAAACACTTCCTTTGGGGTGGGGCAAATGCCCCTTTGCCCCCCATAGATTCGACGTCCCTGATCTTTCCTTGGTATGCCCATAGATGTATCCTGACTGAGTCATCAGTCACTGTCGTTTCTCAAGAATGATTCAGGAAATGGAGGGCATTCAATTATGGCGATAAAGTTGTTGTTATTGTTTGTTTGTATGTTTTCGTACATATTTTGCTGATGGTCCCCAGTTACTCGCGTCATAGCATGTTTACATGTAGACCTATACTATTTGACGTTGTCAACGCCTGAGCCATACCTTACAGTGTATGTCGATGTTACTTTCTTCGCGAGCGAGCGAAGCGAGCGAGCGCTTGAGAAAATTATATATTTTCCTACAAGATTTGTAAGATTTGTAAGATTTTATTGACTCTATCGACCCCCTCTCGGGGTATGAGAGTACAAACATATTTACAATATATGAATACAAAAATATAAGTGATAATGTACATGTACGTGTGAAAATAACAGATATAAATAAATATGTTTACAAAACAAGGCGTAAAGGACGTTTAACTACTCTACCACTACATGTACAAACATTCACATCTACTTTACTTTCTACAAAAATACTGTCTTTCTTCTTTGGTATTGAAGAGAACTGAAACATAATAATTCTGACAAATTTGGCTAGTTTTTTTCAAATGGCAAGCATTAGTTGAATTGAATAATTTGGCCATATGTAATGCACTTGGTCTACTGGCCGTCAAGCTACTTGGTAAATACAATAATCTCTCTTTGTTGAAAAAGGGACAAACAAAAATATAATGAAATGGAATACTGTTCAGCTCTGTTACCTGTCTGAAGGCCGGCTTATAAACGTCATGCAATGTGCCAAAATTGATACAATCACATTTCTGCTTCTTCCATTCTTTCCCCTCAAAATTCAGGGGGGGATGATTGTACAGGCCATCCCCCCCTCCTCCATTTCAGGGGGGGATATATCCCCCCCCATCCCCCCCCCGGGATTTACGCCCATGGTTCATAAGGTTTTTTTGAAGTTTCTGCTCAGTCACGGCTGGATGAGAAGACTGCTATGGCTTGTGATGTCACATGTGTGCAACGAAATAAAGAAAGAATAAAGAAACTGAACACATTTTCACTTTTCTCGCATAACAAAAGAAAACTGGACTTCTCTCTTTCAGAAAGCAGGGGGAATAATATAACCCTTAAAGGGTGTGTAGGCCTACAGTCCTGGTTGAGGTGAGGATTTAGCTTTTAATGTTTTGCGAGATATTCAGAAACCACTCTTTGAGATGTCAAAGACCATGCAATTGTAAGGGGTATCAAAAGTTCAAAGTTTATTTGATGAAAATCGGTTTTGAAATGGCTGAGATATCCAAAAACAAGGTGAAACAGAGATCCTAAAAAAAGGCTTGGCCTGTCGCCTTTTATCATTATCACTCTTTTGGATATGTCAGCCATTTGAAAACCAATTTTCATCAAATAAACGTTGAATCCTTCTTAAAATTACATGCTCTTTCATATTTCATACGAGGTTTCTCATTTAATAGGAATGTTCAAAACATGAATCCCCACCTCAACCAGTACTGTACAGTCCCTTTAACATAAGTCAGTAACAAGTCGAAGAAATGTGCTCTTCAATACATACACTGTGGTAGTCTTCTCATCCAGTAGTGACTGCGCAGATACTTAAAAAAAAAATCATAACTTTTGAAGGGATTGTCCGATTTTCCCCAAACTTTCACTGCTGTGTTTTACCGATATTGTTGCTTTCACTCAATCCACATGTATATGAAGGTGGACTTGTCCTTTATTTTTTTATTTCATTGTATATTACACTTTGTCCCTGTAGGAAAACTGAACATCAGAAAATTAATACTGTATAAGCTGTTATTTTTGCGAGGGTTTAATTTTCACGAATTTCGTAAATCTCAGTTGGACCGCAAATATAACATGCGAAAATGTCACCATACATTGTACATTAAGGTAGTAATGCGCTGATGTAGGCCTTTGTGTCAATTCGCGAAAACAACATCTTGTAAAAATGTCCCTGACCTCCTCATTCACGAAAATATCTGTACGCGAAAATAACAGCATATACAGTACATATAAAAAGAAATAAATAATAATCCTGACAGACCATACCATAAAGATCACCAACAATTTACAATAGTTTTAGAGCTGAAACCCAACAAAAAATGACATTTTCAGACATTTAGAAATCATAAGCATCAATTAATGGATAAAACTACAATTCCATGTATCAAGCCAGAAACTAGTTTGTTACAAACCTTCCAATGTTGCCTGTATCTTGCAATGTTCCATAAAAATTATTTGGGATGAATTTTCGTAGATTAACTGGAAAGTTGACAGGCACATCAAATTCTTGGTAGCACACATTTGCAGGAGCTCCTTTATTAACAAATTATGAGACATCAAAAGAAAATTGACATGATGATCTGTAAAGACTTACTACATTTCAACAAAAAAAAACAACAACTAGAAATTTCGCTATGGCGACTGGTATGCCTCCGCCATAATGCATGATTCTCCTAATAGGTCTATATTACATGTGGACAATGTGTGATTACATTTTCACAAAATTGGCAGAATATTAAAATGACAAGTTTGTCACAAATGTGTTGAATGTTCACCTTCCTTGACCTAGGTTTAATTGGATGAATAGAACATGTATTTGGGGATTTAAGGACTTTAACTTGACTTTGACCCATTCATAAGTTTATGCATTGAGCAATTTTCAAGGTATGGAGAACAAGTGCAATTTCTGTATTGAATAGTAAATTGTTACCATTTTCATTTGGCCTTTGACCATAAAATTCATAAGATAATCACTGTCAGGCAGAACATGCATAAATATGTAGTAAGTTTCAAGATAACTTGAGCCACTTCCGAGATATGGAGGAAAAAGTTAGTTCAGCACTTTCACTTGATCTTTGAGGTAAAAAAGAAAAGAAAAAACTTTTCAGAGAATCTCTATTAGGTTATACATGCATACACCAAGTGTAAAAAAAATAATCCTGCTGACATTGCATAAATATGAGGGAAATAGTAAAATTTTGAAGTGTTGCCCTTGACCTTTGACCCCATGAACCCTAATTCTCTAGATAATCACTGCCAGTCAGTACATGTATATATACTATGTTCCATGAAGATACCTTGAACAATTTCCAAGGTATGGAGAAAAAAGTGAAGTTTTAATATTTTTTCTTGACCTTTTGACCTTTGACCTTTGACATCATGACCCCAAACTTTCACCAGAGAATCTTAATTGGGTAATACATGTATACACTAAGTTTCAAGAAAATATCTTCAGGCATTGCATAGATATGGTGGAAATAGTGAAACTTTACGTATTTGACCTTGACCTTTGACCTTGAGCATGTGCACCCAAAAGTAAATAGGAACAACTTCACCCCCTAATACACATACATGCCAAGTTTCATTAGGATACTTCAAAAGGTTTTTTAGTTACGCTGTCCACAAAAATCATTACGGACGGACGGAAGGACGGATGGATGGACGGACGGACAACCCGAAATCATAATGCCTCCGGCACCACTTCGTGGCGGAGGCATAAAAAGACAGCCTATTGCATAACTACATCCATTCCTTTGATAATCGATAAGGTTTGTTTTGTGTGAAAGAACGCTAATGGTGGTGAATATGCCACATCTTAATTCATTAAGTGTTCTTTACAGTCCTGGTGCTAGAGGCCAAACCTTCATTTACCATATGCCTAATGTTTTCTTATAGTGATCCAAACATGGATGATGCAACTCTTGCATTCTTGAGGGTTTTGAGCTATTCAAAATGGCCACCTGAGATGGAAATTCCAGTGCATTTCCTTATACCCCTTCTCACTAGAAAGGCAATTATGGCTGTGAATATTGCTGTGGGTAGTTAAGTCATCTATAGATTCGAATGAAAGTCCTAGGGTGAAATGTATGTATAGGACCTCCTGAAGAACCGGCCTAAGAGCAAACTACAAATCGTATCTGACAATGAGCCAATTTTACGAAGGTACATTGTATATCTGCAATGATTGCAACTTACAGTAATTTCATTGAGTAGCAATAATAACTGAAAAACAAACAATTTAATAGACACAGAAGATTCATGCTGCATGTATGTGGAGAAAGAAATTTATTACGCTTTTCTCCATTTCCACCTCCCTAATCTAGTGCATAAATTTCTTTCATTGACGATGGGTTCCCGTTATGTAATACTGTAAAAGTAGGCATTTTCATGGGTGATAGGGGCCACTTCCAATGCGCCCGGGGTATGCTTTACACGTTGCTACCACCTTAGACCTACAAATATTTCAGGTTTAATATGCTCATGAGCCAATTGTGATGCCCTCTAAAACCACCGCACTGTCGCTACAAAAGTTTTGGACAAGTTCAAAACTTGGTGCTGACCATGGCGATGTGGCGACCCTCCGCCCTTCCGAAATGCTCAAGATACAATAGAGAAGTTTTGAAGTAATCAAGCCACGATATGCCGTGCTTGGTCAATTTTTGAGGATCGTAGCGGAATCACCATCTAGTGAGATGGGGGTATTATGAAAGGTCAAAACTTGAAAAGATTTGATGGTTTAACCTCTTTCAAGGGTACTGAATCTGCTTCTGGATGTGGCAAATCTTGCATTCCTGAGGGTTTTTGAGATACAAATGGCAGCCAAAAATTTAAATTCAAGTTTAAGTATTTCCTCATAAATGGTTTAAAAAAAAAACTGAAAATGAATGAATGGTTTTAACCAATTTCAAGGATGCTGAGCCTGAATCTGGTTGATGCAACCCTTCATCCTTGTCTGGTTTTGATATATGCGACCCTGCATCACAAAACCAACAAAAAGTCGCCAGACATGGATTTTTAGTTAAGGGCAGATTCTGGAAGAGCAGACTCTAAGCTTTAAAGGGTGCGTACAGTTCTGGTTGAGGTGAGGATTTAGCTTTTAACATTTTGCGAGATATTCAGAAACCACTCTATGAGATGCCAAAAAACATGCAAATCTAAGGGGTATCAAAAGTTTATTTGATGAAAATTGGTTTTGAACTGGCCGAGATATCCAAAAACAAGGTGAAACAAAGAGATCCTAATAAAGTTGTGGCCTGTAGTCTTTTATTATTATCACTTTTTTGGATATCTCAGCCATTTGAAAACCAATTTTCATCAAATAAACATTGAATCCTTCCTAAAATTACATGCTCTTTCATATTTAATGAGGTTTCTCATTATCTCACTTAGGAATGTAAAAAACATGAATCCCTACCTCAACCAGTACTGTACAGCCCCTTTAAAATGATGTATAACTTAGCTCAAATGGACACTCCTAACCTATCTAAATACTGGAAAGAAAGCACACACTCTAGAAAAGTGTGAACTGAAAAAGTGGCTCTGAAGTACAGGGTCTATTCAAGCGCTTGATCTTTACCAAGCCATGCAAGCTGTGCGATGAATGTGACAAAAACAGGATGTAAACCGTCGGAGCAACAACAATGAAGGGATTACCAAATTAAGCTGAAATTGGGCATGCCTTATTAACACCCTTTGTCTATGATTACTGCCAAGTTTCAAAGTAGTAGCATTATCTGTTCTTAAAGGCATAATTTACCATTTGCAGATGAAACAAAAACCCAGCATTAGTGCTTTAAAATAGTTCTAAAATGTGAGTTAGGGATAGAAACGACCACTGTCAAAATTTGAATCCGTATAATCGATGTTAAGTGTTGTTTAATACACAAAATGTGAACAATAGTTATAATAAAGATGTTTCCAGACTAAACCGTATACAGTTACGGTTTATGAAGAAAAACCCTGATATCTCCTTATATTTTAGGTTTCATTGCAAATATTTCATATGGTAGGATGTTTTATGATACAGCAGACCTACACATATGCATCAAATGTGATATCTTGAACATTTTTGAAATCACTGCTCCCAAAGGTAAACTGGACCTTTAAGTAAGCAGAGTTGAAAGTTAACCCATTCCATACGGGAACCTGGTGGCCTGTGTATTAAGTCTATGGGAATTACAGAATTCAGTATCGAACGGGTTAAAAGTGTGCAAAGGGTTTTTAAGAAATGAAAAGGGGACTCTTTATGACACACCTTATCACAGTGTTACATCAAAAAGTGCTCAAGAAAAACTGATAAAAACACAATTTCCTGTCTGTTTTATTATCCCAAACTTTAGCACAATAAAGAAGAAGATTTGCTCTTTCAAAAAATATGAAAAACTCAAAACTGGCTAGGTTAACCCATTTCACCTATTTTCAGTCCTTACACAAAATCAATGCGTGCGACTTTTTGTTCGTTTTGTGATGCACGGTAACATATATATACTGTAAAAGTGGAAATTTTCGCGGTGTTAAAATTTTCCTGTATTTCGCGCAACCAGAAGCAAGCGCGAAAATAAAAGCACACGAATATTTTTGCGTGCCACATGTTCCAGTATGTGATGTCTTGATTCTGCGGAATTAAACACACGCAAAAGTCTTCTTACATGGCCAAGTGCGAAAAATTAGTCGCGCGAAAATATCCACTTTTACAGTATGCAAGATGAATGCCAAAATGACCGACAAAAACCTTGAATATCTCAAAACCGTCAATAATTACAAATTAAATGAAGGTGCTGTCACCAAATGCATCAGCCAGGTAGCCTTTTTCATGATATACTTATATACACCAACAACTCTCCATCCCCTCATCTTCCGGAAGTCTTCAGCAGATTTACTGTTAAAAAGGTCCAGAAACATGGCAGCATGTGTATGAAACATCATCGCGCCTGAAATATTTGTATTGCTACAAGTATACGATTAAATAGTCAACACTGATATAATCAACTCAGACGACAATTCGATGGGTAGTGCTTTTCACATTCTTAACAGTTAGGATGAAATTAATACAATACATAAATGACTAAGTTGGTCTTTGTGCAACATGGCTAAGTATTTATGTCACCTACTTCATTATACCAGATGAATGATTTTACTTCCGAATCAGTACCTAACAAGAGGTAGAGTAACCAAATAAGTGATATTCTTATAATCATATAAGTATAGTATATTCTTTCTCATTAGAAAAGTAACATGTTTATTTGACAAGACCTTAATTTTCATTGATAACATATTATTCTTAAGTTTCCTGTATCATTTAATGTGTCATGTCAAGTTCATGTCAAACCATTGTAACATTTATCTTTGCCTATACTCTAAATTATATCTAATAGTACTCAACAAGTATACAAACATTTAGCTTTACCTATATTCCAAATTATCTCTAACAGTACTCGACAGGTATACTGACCTGGGGTCTGTTTCATGAAGTCATTACATTTAAAGTCTTTACATTAATCTCAGAATGGCCAAAGTGGCTCATTATATGTAGCTATGAGAAACTTTCAAAGACAAGTAAAATCCCTTTCATGAAGTCTGTTATGAGTGTGTTCTATGAGCGAAAAGTCTTTCATAAAACTTTCATGAAACAGACTCCAGGTTATTACTGTGATCTGTCAGAAACTAACAATACCTTTGTATTGATTGTTGACATATTGTCCAACAGCCATGGGGTTCAGAAGACAAGGAGTCAACCAGGAAATGTCACAGAACACATGCGGGCCAAGTCTGTCTCTCTGAGCACATGATCTGTGTGATGTCCATACAAAGTACTTCTGCATCATGAAACCTGGCCATGGCACAAATCATTGTTTGAATGCTTACAATTCAATTGACCTCGCTTTGAGGGTACTACGTAAATTTTCTATAAACTGGGTTTCGGTATATTATGACAATCTATTGCTGATTTTCTGTCACGTGACTATGACATCAATAAAAACTGTCAATTTGCGAGACTGATCTGTGATTTATGATAGTAAGTACATATCTATTCAAACAGACCCTAAAAACCTTACAGGATAAATATTAATGGAAGTATGTAATACACACGCATATTGACTGTTGTTGATTCATGATACCCCAACATCACTTATGTGGCCAAACAAATGTCTAAATATGCCTTCCCCAACAGACAAAGCTTAACTTGCATGTTTCTCTGCAATGCCTTTTGTCAGTCACATTAGTGATATACTGTAAAAGTGGAAATTTTCGCAGTGTTGAAATTTTCGCGCATTTCACGCAACCAGAAACTAGCGCGAAAATAAAATCCCGCGAATATTTTTGCTTGCCATATGTTCCTGTGGGTGATGTCTAGATTCCGCGGAATTAAAAACAGGCGAAACTCTTCTGACCCGGCCAAGCGCGAAAAATTAGTCGCGTGAAAATATCCACTTTTACAGTAGAAACATGCATGTTATGCTCAGTCTTGGACCCCGTTTACAGTGCGAGGCTCGGCCGCGGCCGAGTCCACCTTCATTTCAGTGTAAACGCGCAAAAGGCCAAATGCGAGGCCAAAATTGGCCTCGCATTTGGCCTCGCTCTGGAGGTGGTCTCGGCCGTGGCTGAGCCGCAGCCGAGCCGCGGCCGAGCCCGGCCTTTTCTCAGTGTAAACGCAAACTGGGCCAAATGCGCGGCCAATTTTAGTCTGGCTTCCAAACCCTCTGCCTGTATATTTCGCTATTCAGGATATTAACCCCCTCAACGTCGGAAACTAAGTATAGTTTAAGGTGGTTTTGTCCTGCAAAGGATTTTTTTCCTTCGGCAAAGGCCTTTGCCTGAACGGCGACTTTGTCGCCACGGAATCCAGTTGGCAAAGGGTCTGAAAACCAGGCTATACCAAATTGCGTTTGTTTACAAGCAGAGCGCCACTACGACAAAATATTGAAAGGTTTGAATTAAAAGCGTGGCCGAGCCCAGCAGTGTAAACGGACAAAATTGCGAGGCTCGGTCATGCAATTTGAGGCCGGGGTCGGCCGCGGCCAAACCCGGCCCCGCACTGTAAACGGGGTCTTGAAGAAGGTGCATTCCAATGCCGTTTATTAATAATAGTACTTTAGCAATGCCTGAAAGATGAGGCCACAAGCAGAATTTCTCTGTATGAAAGGTTTTTCCTTTTTTCTGTGTGTGTGTGGATGTATCCAAGTAATCTGAGGAAAAAAAAAAATCATTATAAAATATATGGAACATACTTTAGATATTCATTTTGCCACATTAGCAATGTTAAAGATATCATTAATCAACACAAGTCAAGTATTTGCTCTGCATAGGTCCTTTAATCTCACAATATATTGCACTTCATCAGTGAAAGATTTTGTTATTAGCTACATGTAAGTTAGACTCAAGGAGGGTTGTTTTGTTTTATTTCGTTTTGTTTTTCTATTCTCATGGCATCTCAAATGGGTGAGTTCAACCATTGTACAATATATCATCAAAATATCTTGTGTGTCTTACTATTATTGACACTATGATTTTTCTAATACTAAGTATTTTTCCTCAGATTGGGATGGTGAATTGCTCAGTCAGAAGTGCTTCTGCCTCCAGATCCAAAGGACATGGGTTCAATTCCCAGGTCAAGCTGAGCAGTGTTGTGTGTAATCATACCATCCCCTCCAGTAAGGGGCAAAACACTCTGTCCCTCAGATACAACATAAACTGGAGGTCCTGTTTGTTGAGAGTCACAACTAATGCACAGTATACACTCGTAAAAAGATCCCGCTTCATTCAGTCATTAAAAAGAGCAGAGCGCATAACTCAATGAAGCGGTCCATGAAAGACCAGCTAGTGCAACCAGGGGTATACGGGCTATCCAGCCATCTTTTCAGATTGAAAAATGAAACAAACACAATGTTTTTATAATACCATATGGTACAGAACATGACCAACAGGACACTTTATTCATTTAAGAGGATGGTGACATAGAGTAATCAGACTTAACTGATAGTAAGACACACAATTTGCCACTGATGATTTCGTGCCAGACCAAAAAACAAAATGGTGTAACTCTCTCGATGTGTTTGAAAGAGCTGTCCTGTCACTCAACTTTTGCATCACATCACTGCTTAGAAAGGACTCTCATCCCATGTTAGCACAGATCTCATATGTAACTGAAATACAATTATGGGTGATTTTAAGTTCAGTGCTAGTGATGGTGTTACTGCTATCTCAACATTAGCACTGGCAATAATCCTGAACTTGAAATCAGTTGGAGTTTAAATAGCAGGTTTACCTTATACACATAGTATGATGTAGTTCTGGTACATTGTGTTGGGCTTGGTGTTGAATGTTGTCTGCTGAACCAAGCTCCACTATAATTCTTGTCAGCAATGTATGTACTTTATCCAGCAATAACAGCTCCCAGGGATTATCAAATTTGTCATTTCAAATGTCAATGCTCACATTGCTACAGTTGTATGTGTGAGACCCAGGGGCAGGTCCAGGAATTCCATAAAGTAGAGGTACCTTTGCAAAATTAAAGGGGGGCACACATACTCCCCCATTTTTTCTTTTTATTTCTTTTGTTTTAACCAAAACTAAAGAGGGGACATGCACCCGGTGCGCCCCGTCTGGATCCACCACTGAGACCCATATTCATGCCCGCGGATACACACTCTTCCTATATTCAGACACATATGTGCAGTCTATGCTAATGAAATGGTCACCTGTGGAACGTGTAAAACACTTTAAATAGCCCCTATACTCATAAATCTTTGCCTGGGAGCAAAATTAAGATTGTACTTTGGAGAGAGGATAATCGTAGAAGCATTTTGATCTGTTTTCCCCAATCATGTGTCTGAAACTCAGCAGTCATGACTACGGTACACATTTTAATATTTGACACGAACCCAGCACCATCACTTTTATCATTTGTGCAATTCCTGCAAGTCCTTGGAGTGGTGTGAAGATACCACTAGAGTTGGGGATCGATAATCATGACCTGTATTGCTTGCACTAATTTGACCATTGGTGGCAGAGCTCAATAACATCAGCACCAGCACAGGCACCAAACTTGAAATCGACCAATGTTGAACCTTTATCTCAGACCTCCAAACCCATTCACTGTACGTAAGTCAGTTGAATAAGTGATTTCTTGCCTATTTCTGTATATAAATCACATATACAGTACATGTGACGCACACAATGGTTAATTTATCATGCCACATGGTGGTCTTTATAGATCTTAAGTGGCACTCAGAGTGCTTTAAATTTTTACTTTTAAATCTCAATGATCTCCGCCCCGCTTTCACGTTGAAATCAAATAGTCCAATGCATTTTTCTCCGGAATAATAATAAAAAAAAAAAAAAAAGATAGAGAAAATAAAAAAAGAAAAAGAAGAAATATTACATCCTTGCCTGAAAATCATTCGGGTAAGACACTTTTCTGTATACTTTTCTGTATACTTTTCTGTATATAAATCACATATACAGTACATGTGACGCACACAATGGTTAATTCATCATGCCACATGGTGGTCTTTATATATCTTAAGTGGCACTCAGAGTGCTTTAAATTTTTACTTTTAAATCTCAATGATCTCCCGCTTTCATGTTGAAATCAAATAGTCCAATGCATTTTTCTCCGTAATAAAAAAAAAAAAAAAAAAAGATAGAGAAAATAAAAAAAGAAAAAGAAGAAATATTACATCCTTGCCTGAAAATCATTCGGGAAAGATACTTGTCATGTCCATCGATGTGAATTCCATCCAAGCACCTGAATATAAATGGGTTTCCAAGGGACTGAAGCAGCATTGGTTCTGAGTGCATGTATATGGTACCTGTATGGAGTAATTAAAAAAGATTTAACTAGAAATGTCGCTGTGGCAACTGATAAGCCTCCACCATAATGTGTGGTTTTCCCAACAGGTCTCTAGTACGTCTTCACAATGTGTGATGACAGTTTCACATAATTGCCAAAAAGTTAAAACAATGTGTGTCATCTAAATGAAACATACAATGAATGTTTCTACCGAGCTCATTGTTCACTAATCATGCATAGATACCCTGTTAATTTGGGGCAAAGTCCCTCTCATTCAAAGGTCTATTGATTTCATTTTCAATTAGATTTGTAAGATAGAAACAGACCACAGAAACAGACAAATGATGTAGCGGTGAAAAAAGACAATGTCAAAATACAACAAGTAAAAACACACGTTCTCAGTATGACCATAAAGATCACATACAGTTGTTTTACCTGGATATACTGCTACCACTGTACCCTTAGGCACCACTCCTTTGGTGACGTACACTCCAAGTCCTCCATCTCTTATTTGACTAGGTCGACGTTTAATGGAGAAACCAAGGACATCATACATGATACAAGATGGGTCTCCTGCACTGTGCCTTCCAAAGCCTGGTTCTTTATGACAGTCCGCGTTTTGATTTGAGAGAATTTTGTTGTTACCTATGTCAACATACTGTGATGGCCGTCCTCTATGAGGGTCATCACAATGTGCAAGAGTTACATCGGGCTTGTGGGGACTCATTGGCTCATCTGGTAGAGGGACTATTTCAGAAACTATAGCTTCCACTCTTTCATCGAGTTCAGTCTTATGTAAAGAATCTTTGGACAAGGTTCCATGTGATAGTGGCTTCTTCACCATAGTTTCACACAAGTGATTTCTACCACGGGATGTTGCCCTCCTGTCACATTGAGCACTTACAGACATGTTCTGGCAATCTCTGGTATTTTCTTGTTTTCTTGTCAGCAAAGTTTCAGAGTGCTTCCATTTCCTGCAAGCTGCAAAAGACTCAGGACAAAAGTTATTATGCACAGTTTTATTTTCACACGATTTTAATGTTCCTGTATGTATACCAGTAGCTAGATGTCGTTTGCCCTCTGTACAGCAATGGTCAGATTCAAAGCCAGTTTCAACATTTTTGACCATCATTACATCTTGCTCTTTGTCACTCCACCACACTTGCTTCTGATGCTTTTCCAAGGCTGTAAATAGTCTCAAATAGGTTTGCTCAACAAAATCATCAGACACCATCTTGTCATGTCTGGTATCCTGCACTGATCTTACAGTCCTGAATTTAGATAAAGAAAATAGAGATGATTTGACAATTGATAAAGATTGACTGAGATTGATCTCCTCTACATTATGGTTCAATTTTAAATTATTTTCATTTCAGTAAAATGTTAAAAAGCAAAACCACAAGGTTGTTACTTTTGGTTGAATAAACTTTCCATTTCGAGAAAATTGTTTTGTTTTTATTTTCATTCAAATCTTAGAGCATGAGAGCACCCTTGTTTTTCAGCTGACAATATAAAGGTTGTGCTTTTTGGCAGCTTAATATCATGGCGCTACTGTTTAGTAGCTCCATGTAGTGAGAGCATGCATAAAATGTTAAACTAATTTGAAGTTCAATATCACAAGAAATATTGGAGTAGCCACATGCTAAGGGATCAATCAACAGAGGCACTATATCGAGTGTACAAGCATACAATCAGAAAAGCAAAAAAAAAAGTAAAATAAAAAGTTCAGAATATCAGAAAATAAAGATTACAAATGAGTAAATTATAAGGAATCTCCTCATAATTGTTATCAATGCTTCCAGATGGAACTGTGTATAATCAGAATAGTCCCTTCATCCACTTTGAATTATGATTTTGACATGTCAACCTAAGGGTTATATATCTCCATAACAGATATGAGTCATTCAAGAACTCCAATGGGAAATGGATCTTCATGTGAGACACAACACATATCTTTATTGCATTGTTTAAACAAAGATCCCCATTATATTTGCGATCTCAATCTTTATCTATATGCTAATAGATCTATCATTTGTGAATTCAGTACCGTACTCATTTTTTGACAGTTTACTTTTGCACAATTCCTTTCAAATTTCCGTTTCTTTTTTCCTGATTAAAGTTAATTGCCCAAGGAATAATACATGGCGTCAAATCATTGCTTGCCGGCCAGTAATGGATATCAAATGGACACTGTGTTCGATGTGTCTTCGTGAAGACACCATACAACACTTAAGGGGGCTAATTTCGCCCCAACAAGCCTAGTCTGGGCTCCGTCCTTTTTTCCTTGGTGCAATATTTTGCCAATTGTGACTGACCAAGAGAGGGCACAAATTTTCTGATTGCGATTTAAACGTGAGATTGCATGCCCAACGTTTTTCGCGTATCGCAGTTCTTGGCATATTGCAATCCTCAGATGTCTTGCCCTCTTACGGCTTGTCACATACACCGAATCACTGCTACGAGTATAAAGAGTCCAGAAGCTAGACTACAGCAAGCCAAGTTGCCGCGCTTGCTGCACCCGCGCAACCTGTGTAGCAGTGGAGAGCGCCTCCCCCATTTCGGGAGCAAAAGTCAACCAATCAGCATGTCTGTCTGCTCGAACCCGATTTGAATATAGCGAATGCACGCCACAGACCTCCGCGGGTTGTCAGTGATGCATGCGAACAGGCATGACAACACCAAGGCTAAGGATGTAGGGAGCGCACCATTGCATTGGTCGACCGCAACCTGTTAATATGAATATTCAGTAGGATTCACATGTCATGAATAATAATGTGTGAAGCAGATCTCAAAAGGCCCTCATGCTGTCGTACTCAGCTAGGCTCGCTTTGCTCGCCCATTACAGCGAGAGGGCCTTGACAAAAGGCTAGGGCCAGCCAGGAATGAGTGCCTCTTTTCATGCTGAGCAGCTCCCCCAAAATGTGAAGCGCGATCTATTTTTAAGATGAGATCTGTGGTCGCTCAGCCAATATCCTCCATCTATGTTTACCAAAATTTAATGGTCGTCTTTAGGGGTGTACTGCTCTCTTCCTGTTCAGTGTTTACATGTACGTGGTCTCAAGGTTATGTGTGTATGGTACCTTGCGTCGTGTTTCGTCTGTGATGTATTACTACTAGTTTTTGTCGTATAAAATGTACCAGTACATGCTTACATATGAGCAAACTCGTTTCACATCAGGTTATATTACTTGTATGTGAATAGGCGACTGCAATGTTCTTTTTCGCACCGTACCAGTTTTTCATGCACCTCATGCGCTAAGACTGATCTCTACATAACAACAGAGCAGCAGCATGCATGCGAGTGACTCATAACTTTAACCAGCCTCGTTCGTGTCTGTGTTTATTTGCCCTTTTTTTGTATCGCCTCAATGTGCGAAAACTCCACAAGCAACAACAATCGCTACAGAAAGTGTAGTGTAGTGTACTACATACCAACCTCGTTCAGAATCTACAAAGTTCCCCTCTAAAGAATCTGCTGATCTGTACACAACTATAACTGTGTGCAGATATTTTAATTTTGTGTACATTCTCATTAGTGTTCCAATGGGAGGCAAGTAACTCCAAGAGGAGGCGGCCACCACGGGTAAGGGCAGGACGCGCAACACTGGGGGGGTGGGCACTTTCCACTGCTACACTAGCCAACTGTTTAAACTTTAGGGTGTAATATGTGAGATCAAGGTCAAACCTAACTGTGACCAGCTTGAACTGTGTGAACTGTGTGAAGGAGCACCCCAAGGTTGGATCAAACCTTGCGTGGGAGTAACCACAACAGCGAACTAGTTACAGCGCCCCGCAACACAGTTTGCCCGGGGTTGTTTCACGAAGAAATTAAGTCAAACTTAAAATCTAAAATTGACTAAAAAAATATGGTATGCTGTGTGTCTCCAATGTTGCTCAACTTTGCAATGAAAATGAAGACTTTGGAGACTTTTTTCATGTAACCATTGGGCACTGATAAATGGCACGTACGACATGTACGGCCCGGGAATACAAGATAATATAAAATAATAGAAATAATATAAATACAGAATAAATAATAGAGTTCTAGTTCTCTACCTGGTTAGGTTTAACAATGGAATTCTTCTTCTTCTTGGTTACTGTTTAACATCCCAGCAGGGGCCAACCGGACAGGGGGTGCGTTGGTGTTTATTGCGCAGAGAGGGAAGTTTGGAATCTAGTTGCTTTGCTCTTGGATGTAATGAAGGATTTGTTTGTTTAGGTGACCAAACACTCAAATACACCTAATTTATCAGGAGGCACAAATCACACAACCACACTGTTAGCTGACATTACTCAGAGTCAGCTCTTTTGTATATTAGAACCACAGATCCTTTATACATTATACTGTAATCTTTAAACGTGAAACTGCCGCAGATGGCGCTGTGTATAATTGACATACACTGTATACCCAGTAGTTCAGTTGAACTACTTGTACACATCTTCTTACACCCTTCCTTCTTTAAAGAAGTTGACACAAATTTGGGTTCTCTATAATTTGAACACTAAAAATGACACATCCTAAACAAGTTACATTTTCTCTCTGATACTTAGCCTTTAACACAGAATTCGGCTTTCATAAAAACAAAATAAACTCAAACATAATCATTAACATTAAGCAATGCAACTTGTCTATAAACATGATTATGTTCACAAACCTTAGTTCCACAGCAGCATGCAGATAATATACATATTAAGCAGTTCCAGGTATGTCTAAAATCATTTGAGTTACTTGTACATTTAAATTGTTTCTGTGTTTGTATCCTGCTATAATGAAAATCTTGTAGCACATGTATATATAACAAAAAGTAAATTGTGAAACTTTTCCATGTGCATATTCTTTCAAATAAACTTCTCAATCGAAATCGGGTAAGAAATGGCGAAGGAGTAGCATTTTGTAGCAAAATGTACAATATGGGTCAAAAATCAAGGTCAAAGGTCAAAGAAGTCAAAGGTCAAAATTCTGTGTAGAAGTTTTGAAGCCCTCACCTAGTGCCATCACATAAAGCAAATGGAATCGAAATCGGGTTAGAAATGGCCAAGGAGTAGCATTTTGTAGCAAAATGTACAATATAGGTAAAAAATCAAGGTCAAAGGTCAAAGAAGTCAAAGGTCAAAATTCTGTGAAGAAGTTTTGAAGCCCTCACCTAGTGCCATCACTAAAGCAAACAGAATCGAAATCGGGTTAGAAATGGCGAAGGAGTAGCATTTTATAGCCAATGTACAATATGGGTCAAAGGTCAAGGTCAAAGGTCACAACTGAAATTCTGTGTAGAAGTTTGAAAGCTCCCATGTAGTGCTATCATATAAAGCAAACAGAATCAAAATTGGCTCATAAATGACAGAGAAGTAGCAAATTGAAGATTTTGATCACACACGGACACACATACGGACAGACGGACACACGGACACACACACGTACGGAGCCCGTTTCATAGTCCCCTGCTCGAACTTGTTCGGCGGGGACATAAAAACAACACACACACAGCAGGGCTGCCAACCTTGAGTGAGAGTTTGGCGTGAGACACTGCGAGGGAGCGGAGCGACCTCCTGGCTAGCGCCTAGCGGCCTGCTGTGCGGCCGTATGTATGTATGTACTACGTACACAGTCAGTGTACCGGTATGTAAAGCGATGTAAAGCACACGTCATAGCCATACATGTATTGCAATTTGCCAAAAGTACTAAGCTACGCTCACGTGGAAGAAATAGGTAGAAACCAATCGTAATCCAATAGCTCGTCTTTGCGCGCGAACCGAAAACGATTATTATTGGTTAAGCTTTACACCCGAGCGGGAAAATCTCGAAATTTGGGCTTGGGTATATCGATATTCAGAATATCATTGAATTTAGAGATATATAAATTTATTTTTGTAGACACATGTACATTCCATTTTGGGGGTTTAGCGTGAGATTTCATTTATCAGAGTGAGACAGTCGAATTGGTTGAATTGCGTGAGTCTCACGCTCAATGCGTGAGAGTTGGCAGCCCTGACACAGACATTCATAAGCACATACACACGGACACAAAATAGAATAAAGACAACTTAACACACAAAAACAAAATTCAACCTGTCATTTGAAGTTAATTGTTACAAGTGATTAAAAAAAACATGCATGTATAGACGTTGGCGATTATATTGTCGTTATATCGTACTAAATGATTAGATTCTGAGCGATGAAAATAGACATCAAAATGAAGGTGGACTATTTGAGCTCATACGTGTATTTAATATGAATTAAGCTCCTTGTATTACAGTACTAGTAGTTAACATGAAGCATGTCGAACATCCCTGACTACAGTAACTCATTTGGTTATTCTGTTCAAGACGATTCAAAGCAGAGAGAGGTTGGCATGACCAACGTCATATCCTGCATGTACTGTATCGTCTAAATAACAAACTTGAAACGTTTCAAGAACGTTTAGAAAACGTCCAAATGTTAGCTGGGAACAAAATTTGTATCAGGGTTGTACCTTGAGGTGCTCACAGGCGCCTTATTAGATCTTAAAATGAAATACTGATTAACCAACCGGCCACGACCTTAAAATGACGTCAAAATCACGCCCATTTTCCTTGTTTAATTTTCGTGAAAAAAAGGTGTCTTTGAGACATTTTCTTGTTTTCTTTACCAACATGTATAACATTAAAGGACAAGTTCACCTTCATAAACATAAGGATTGAGAGAATGCAGCAATATTAGTAGAACAGCAGTGAAAGTTTGAGGAAAATTGGACAATCGATGCAAAAGTTATAAATTTTTAAAGTTTTTGTACCGAACCGCTGGATGAGGAGACTACTAAGGCTCGTGATGTCATATGAGTACAACAGTATAAAGAAAATGTAAAGAAAATTCAACATATTTTCACTTTTTTTGCATAATAAAAGAGCACTTGACTTGCCTCTTTCTAAAGGCAATGGGAATAATATTACCCATAACGTATGTCAGTGACGAGTCAAGGGAATGTGTACTTTTTTCAAAAGATGAAATTATGTGAAATTCTCTTTATATTTTCCTTATATTGTTGTACGCATGTGACATCATACACTGCAGTAGTCTTCTCATCCAGCGGTGACTGCACAAAAACTTCAGAAATTCATAACTTTTGAACAGATTGTCTGATTTTCCTCAAACTTTCAATGATGTGTTCTACTAATATTGCTATACATTCTCTTCAATCCTTATGTTAATGAAGGTGAACTTGTCCTTTAAAAAGTCATGAATTGACGTGTTAACGACATGCTCATGACGTTATTCTGACGTACATCTTGTCTTTAGAATTGAGATTTACACGTCATTAAGACGACTCTATGACCACCAATGACATCTTCGGGACAACTTCCATTTGATAAAAAAAATACGACATATTGACGTCAGTTTGAAAAATACGACGTATTCACGTCAGTTTAAAACGTTAATGACGTCAAGTATCTTTGTTTATTTACTTTGAATTAGTAATTTACACGTCTTTACGACATCTTTGTATAACCAGCCAGGCGTCAGAAAGACGCCACAAATATGACGTCTTTTAGATGTTTATTCCATTTGAGCAGAAATACGACTTTCTGGCATCAGTTTGAGACCTCTAAATGGCGTCTGTTTTCTTTGTAAGACGTCGCAAAACTGACATACATTTAACGTCATTAATACATCATTAATATGACGTGGTAAATAGTTTGCAAAGCAACATAGATTTTACTTCACTAATACGTCGTACAGTTATGACGTGAATAATAGGTCACAAAGCTGACTTGAATTTTACGTCTTTAGTACGTCACTGATATGACGTCATAAATGCGTTGCAAAACAAAGTAGGCCTAAATGTTACGGTATGCAAAACGTAATTTAAATAACGCTATGAATGCATTGCAAAGCAACATAGATTTTACGTCATTAATACGTCTTTATGACGTAAAAATACGTCGCAAAATTGACATAAATTTTACGTCATTAAAATGTCACTAATATTGGGTAATAAATATGTCGGAAAACTGACGTAGAATTCATGTCAGGAGGTCCATAACGTGACGTGATAAATTTGTTTCAAAAAGACGTTGAAATCACGTCATTTCCTGGTCATTATCAGATGTGCTACCACTTTGACCAGTTGCGACCTCCGTCTGCTAGCTGGGATGTTCATAAAGTTTGTTCCATTCCTTTCTGACGATTCAACCGCTCACATGACTACAGCGTATAGTATTAGTGCTATTTTTTTCTCTCAGCCAATTTCTGTGCATTTTCTGCATTCATCCTACACTGCATCCAGGCTATAGGAATCGACAACTTTTGCTAAGCTGAGATACAACGTCAAACGTTGAAATAGATGAATTCACAGGTCTGTGTGTGAAACCTAAAGGGGATGTTCACCCTAAAAGATAACTTGTTCTTTAAAGAAAAAACTGACAATAGTAAGAAAATATGATTAGCTAAAGTTTGAGGAAAACGTTCTTAAGAAAGGTATCATTCTAATTTTCAACAAATTATAATCGATCAAGAAAATCAAGAAATCTATGACGTTTCCAGCGACTTCCTATACATGAGAATAGAAAAAAAAGTAAATGTATGCAAAATATAACATTCTTTAACTTAAAGGCATAATTTACCATTTGCAAATGAAACTAAAACCCAGCATTGTGCTTAGAAATAATTCTAAAATGTGCGCCGTATGGATAGAAACAACCAATATAAATATTTGAACCATTATCATCGATGTTGAATATCGTTAGATATGCAAAATGTGAACAATAGTTTTAATAAAAATGTTTCCAGATTAAACCGTCTACAGTTACAAGGTATGGTTTAATAAGAAAAACTGTGATATCTCCTTATATTTTATGCTTTATTGAAAACATTTTATATGGTAGGATGTTTTGTGATACAACTGACCTACACATAATATGCATCATAAGTAATAATCTTGAACATTTTCTGAATCACAGCACTCTCTCAGTAATCACTCCAAATATTTTACAAATAACCTCTGTGATGACAGTTTTATTACTTCATCAAAACATCACGGAAAATACAATTCAAATAAATTTCTCAATGATATCTCTACAATGCCTATACGAAGGAGAAATTATCAATATACTCTTAAATGCATGGTTAAATTAAGTGATGAGCACATCAAAACACCACTTTTCTGCGGGGGGTGGGGGGCAGAATGAATTTTTGAAAACTGTGTAGGTGATCAGTAATTTCTAGTGGAGTCAACATCTTCTTGGTTTCAATCCTTTTAACATCTTAATTGGGCTTACACCCATAAATATTTCCCCATAGGGATGTGTGTTAAAAATCAAACTTAAAAAAAAAATCTGTAAAATATCTCATACAAATGGCGTCTTTCATATCGCATGTCAAAATAAAGTAAGATGAGCCCTTTCACTCATCAAAATATCAAGGGGGGTTATTCAGCTCAAACTCTGTCAAAAGGTCGGCAAAGTCAGACTACGTGTCTTTTTAACTCAAAAAGGCTCAGATTTTCTGTGCGTGCGCCGAGTTAAATTAGTCCCTTTAAATTCCACAAAGAAAAGCTATCCACCTGCCAAGCAGAATATATTTTGTAGAGGAATTCATTTTCATCAACTTGAGCTAAAAACTTTTCTTCTACCTTCATTTCCTGATTTTTTTTTTCTGAATTAATTTTGGTATCTTTGGTACAAATTTATGATCACGCCGGGAAGAATCCATTATAATTACGGGTGTGAGCCCAATACCATAGATCAAACATTTGAACAATCAATTTCATGTCATACAAATGCGATCCTACACTAACCCTTCACAGACACTTGTTAACGCCATCCTAACACTTGAATAGCAAATTAATATCATACAGTATAGCTGTTGTAAAACAAACAAAAAAGAATCATATGGATGCAAATGCAATTTCTTTTCCCCTCACGGCCTATGTACACATCATTACAGGCACGGTGGAGCACCCCAATTTGCATCTCATTATCGCCCCGTTCTATTTGAATTTCCAACGGGCATCCACGGCTGCCCGAAACTGTGTGCATGAAAAAGTCAAATCTTTACCTTCTTCTTGTGCCGCTATGCGTGCCGCTAGTCAACTCAAACTTCCCACACTATCTAAGTTTTTAAAAACCTTCCTTTTGACGAAAAAATTATGAAATTTGCTGCACTAGAACTTGAGATATTAAAGCGTTTTGAAAATCACCTCTCGCAAAACATGCTCTCTGTTTTTTTCCGACTGGACTATGGCCGGGCTCCAATGTGTCCGAAATTGGCAACATAAGTTCATCAGGCCTCAATCCATATACGGTGAAAGTTTTCGCTTGGTTCCACCTGTACTTTTGGAGAAATCAACTTGTTTCTACAGGGTTTGGAATAGAAAATTGTAGTCAGCGAACCAATTGAAAATGACGTCATTTCTTTTCCCGTAATATTGGGCATGCGTGGTACGTGAGATTCAGGATTTCGTGCTCATTGTTGGTTTGCATGTACAAATGTGACGCAGTCAATTTTGCTGAGTGTCGCACGGCGGTGACTGCTGAGCTGCTGCCGCGCACGTTGCATGCAGCAATGCGTTGTGTGTGCTGTGACATGCAACGCTACAGTGACGCGATTATATATACATGGGACCGACCTGTACGCTTTGCGTTCGTGTCATTTTTGACATCACCTTCTGTTTTTTTCCGACACAACCACGGCCGGGAATATTACGGTATGAAATTTAAAATGCAAGCAGATAAATAAATTTCGGTGTACTTTGTTTGAATGGCGCTTTGGTTCCGCAATCACACTTCGTGAATTTTAGGATGATTTTCGAGGCATATTTTTGGTAATTTTGCTCGTCAGGTTTTTCGCTAAAATTTCACATTTTATCATTGTCAAATCCTTTAATGTTATATGTGCATATTCGGACATGTTCTCAAATTTAAACTAACTCAATTTTAATCCGAAAATAGGTTTCCTTAAATTGTTATCAGCTTGAGAAGTTGTTTACTTTTTCTCATCTACGCGAGTACGTGTTGTTTACTTTATGCAAATGAGGCTCCGCTGCCGATGGATTTCTGCGAGATAATTGGGGTGCTCCACCGCGCCTGATTACATCATGCAGCACTAACTCCCCCCTCCCCACATAAAAAATATTTTTTTAAAAAATCATTCGTGGCTTGTCAATGGACACTACCTGACGTTAACTCCACTATTAAAATCGCCGCGGTTAATGTGTAAAAGTAAGACAGCCCATAAATATATTGTAATCTGAAAACAAAGTGATCGCTGTCAGTGAAAGTGACCAGTAATGTGAACTTTGATTGAAAAAGGCACCCTTTCGTTTCTATCGGCCTAATACCAAGGAGGTGACCTCCCTGCTAATACCAGCGAGGCGAGTCACCTCCCTGCTGATGTTGTACACGTATACTGACTGCTGAGTTTTGTAAACGACGACTTGCTAAATGACTTGCCCGTGTGAATTAAGCATCTTCGAATAATGCATACGTCTTGTGTTCTTACGTCTCATTTTCCTCTGTAACTTCGATTAGTGGGAACGTGTTACTGTTGTTTGTATACTTGCGCTGCGAGCAGAACAATACACCAAACACTTTTTTTAATGATATTTTTTTATTAGAGATTTCATCGATATCAGGCCCATGTTTACAATGAAATTATGTAATTCGAACAAAAATAAGCAGCTGAATTCTCATCTCTTGTGCTCCTAAATAATATTTTTCTTAACATACAATACAATATAGGCCTACTGTACATATAATACAAATCGTACCATGCATAAAACATTTGCATAGAATTCTGCATGAATCTCAGAAAGAGATTTCTCCATACTATAGTAACTTAACCAGGCCAATCCATATACGGAAACACTTATATTGTGCTGCTGAATCACCTTCTTTTTTTTAACACTAACTTTTTTTTGTTTTTCAATTATATTTTATTGATTTCATTCAAATCATTCATAAATCAACCCATTCTGGGTGTAACATGAACATAAAAACAGTACAAATGCCATTCAAAAGACAAATCCATTACCAACTTATACTGCCAATCATCTCCCTAGGGACATTCCAGACGATTTTCATAATTTCACATCATGTAGTACATAAATCGACAACTCAATGTATAGATTTGTGGAATTTATTGTGGTTCTTGAGCAGAGAAACAATAGTTTGAAAAACCTTAAACAAATTACACTGAACAAGGATGATGACATAGGAGGTTCACATATTTCAGAAATGTAGCAGTGTAATTCCATTACAATACCGCTTCCTTGCGAGTTCACCTGTGTATAATCTATGCATGCCTTTTTCTTTTGTTCTGCTTCCTTGAGCCCCAACTCATGCATTCTTATGGTGACTCTGCCATGTCATCATCCTTGTTCATGGCAATTTGTTCTAAATTTTGAAAATATTCTTATTCTTCATCCCAATTATCACAAATTCTGAAACTCTGTACAAAGTTTTACTAATCTATAGTTGTTCAAATGTAAAAATCTGAAAATCATCCGGAGGTCTCCTTTAACATACAATTGTAGCAACTCGATTATAAATCAATCCTACTGACCATTTCTTCACGAGAAAGTATTGACATGTAAAAAAAAAAAAAAAATATCTTTGACTATGGTACTGCCAATCATCTCTCTTCAACATAACAACTCGATTATTAATCGAGTGTATAAGGGTATATATATATACACAAGGGTATATACATAAAAAAACAACAAAAATACGTTATACAAAACTAGAATGAAATCATTTCATTGAAAATCAAATCCCCATCCCCACCAACCCCAATACACTCAAACCTATCCCACACCCCCACCACAACCCCAAACACATACATCCACAACCACCACACACATACACCCCAAATACCAAACACCAAAACACACATACACAAATACACCCCACACACAAACACACCCGAAGCGATACCACCTTCCTTCCTAATGAAAACGACTTCCAAATGTTGATTGATACGTACAATATACAAGCGTGTAATGGGCCGCATGCAGAAAAGCATCGTCCGCCCGCACCCAAATTCCGCTCCAAATACACATTCAAATTCATCAAACAAAACTCATCAAACTCCTAACTGCTGATTAAAATCCTATAACCTTTATGCCAACAAAAACTTACCCCTCCCCGCACGCGGCTACATTATATTGCCTTCACCACTGATAACTACGCTATACTGAAAAAAAGAAAAACAAAACAAAACAATACTTAAGCTCTTGTTTCACGAACATTTTCCCATTTCAGCAAATGTAATCCCAACTTATTTCTTTTTATAGCAATTTCTTTTTCTTCATCCCGAAAACTTATCATTCTTTTACAAATTTCCTCCAAAGTAGGAATTTTTCCCTCCGACCTAGATCTAAAAATAATATATTTCAGAATAAAAATTATTGTATTATAAAATTTTACTTTTGGATCCCTTCCCGTAACACCAAAATGAACATCTCTCCACTCTATATTTCGAAGATCTGCCATCTCAAACCTATCTATCACTTCCTGCCACAAATTCTTAACATACACACAATCCCCAAATAAATGTTTATATGTTTCTACCAAAAAGAACACACACACTGTACTCTCTCACACACACACAAACACACACACACGCACGCACGCACACACACACACACACATACACACAAACCCGTTGTTATGTTTATGTTTGAAAGGCGACGTGCCATTCTCACATTCTTATTCTGTGGTTAGCAGACGACCATGCCAATGGTACATGCCACTGTACTGTGTATGTAGCAGTACAAACTCAATGTAACTGCATTTATGCGTACAAAAAACCAACTTGTACACTGGTAGTCTTTGCGCAAGGGACATAATTGGCAATTTCGACGCATTAGGGTTACGGAAAAAAAAAATCGCGGGCGCGCGCGGTACGTGGGGCTGGCCTGTATTGATTGGCTGTAGTATTTTAGGCCTAAATTGGCTAACGAGACCGACACATACTAGATCTATAATAATGCGATTTTGCTGTTAAACCTCACTGACACTGTATGACTATATAGGCCTACGCCAACTATTAAGGTCTAGGTCATTCACATCGTAGATCGTTGGCCCGCCAACACACATACGAAGCATTGGTGGGGTATTCTGCAATTAAGCCCATACCTATTTTCCATATTCAGAATGATCCATGGCACAAATCTGTATCTGTAATTATGCCATTTCATGGCTAATTTCCTCCATAAACTCTTCATGGCATAGAGACGTTCGCACCACACCAGTTACACGTACGTAACGAACGTGTGACGTGAGATGTTTTATATACTTTGAATTAATTGTGGATTGATGATTCGATCGTACTGCTGGCGCTATGCTAGGCCAATAGCACGCACGGGATCAGGACGGGGATCGAGCACATCGAGGTAGTTTGCTGGGCTCCGTCCCCTTTTCCTTGGTGCGACCAAGAGAGGGCGCAAATTTTCTGATTGCGATACTTAGGGGGCGTTGCAAGAAAGTTGCAATTGATTGCAAATCCCCAAAATCTATTGCAAATCCTGAAATCCATTGCATATTTGCAATCAATTGCAACTTGACTTTCTTGCAACACCCCCTAAGACTCGGTATTCGAGAGACTGCCACAGAACAGATATGTGGAGACTGCGCGCCCAACTCGGGTATTGCAGTTCTCGGCGTATCGCAATCCTCGGGTGTGTCACGCCTTCGTACGGCTTGTCGCGTACACACTGAATCACCCCTACAAGTAAAAAGAGTCCAGAAGCTAGACTAGGATCGAGGCTGCATGCACTGCCCATCATCCAGCAGGCAGTAACAACCAATATGTAACAACCTTTACAGCTGCCTTGTCGTCCCTCGCCTCTCGTAGCTCGATCCGTAGTTCGACTGAGCTAACCAACCATCATCAGCAGTAGATGCTGTCTGTATAGGGCCAGAGTTGTGTGTCCTGTTAGCTTGCGAGCTGGAGGTGCCTTGCAAGTACCTAGGACCCGAATTTAGGCAAAAAAGTTTTCACACTCTCACTGTTCAAATGGGAAAATTTGAACATTTTTGCATGTATCCTTGATTGTTGTCTAGTTTTGATGCCTGATTTTTTAATTTTTTTTTTTTTTTTTTACTTATGCAGGCACTAAACTGAATGTTAGTATTATTTTTTTTCACGTTTTTCAATTTCAATGACTTAATTTAGGCCCTAAAATTCAATTGTTATTGGAAAAAGAAAAGTATTTTTCAGAAACAAATCATGGAAACCTAGCTCAGGGGGGCATTTCATGAAGGAACTTGTCGGATAAAATATCTGACAAGTCAATTATATCCGACAAGTTTTTAGAAATTCTTTAGTCTAATTGGCTGATTTCTCTGAACTTGTCGGATGTAATTGACTTGTCGGACATTTTATCCGACAAGTTCCTTTATGAAATGCCCCCGTTCTCTCCAGTGGCGGATTCAGAGGGGGACGGAAGGGGCGCACGCCCCCCTTATTCATCAGAGCGGGTTAACCCGCTCTGCCCTTATTTATCGTTAAAAACAAAAGAAATAAAAAGAAAAAAATTAAATGAAACCTGGAAGTGGCATCAGTGTCCCGTTGCATAAAACTTACCGTTGAATTTCAATGGTAACTACCGTCAAAATTAGGTGTCACAGTCAATTCAGTTCAATTCAATTCAATAGAACATTTATTTCCAGATCAATTCGTGTAACAACAGTAACAATTCAGTAATGACAAACTGGAGGTGACAACTCGGTATCCAAAGCACAGCTTGAAGTGAGTGCACCTTTAACATTTGAAAACGTAGTTGAATCTGATTGAAACATCGCTAAAAAGACATTAATATACATTTACAAGACGAAATACAGATACACAAGAGACTAAAGCTAAGGATGCAGGAGGAAAACAGATAGGAATAAGGAAAAAGAGAAAGAAAAGAAAAGAGAAGAAAGAAAGAAAAAAATACATCAAGGAGAGGTAAAGAGAACCCAAAAATATATACACTTGTCATACTAATACAAACAAGGCAACATTGTACATACATGTACAGCTGTACGTGTATAATGCATTTTAGTAAATCAAGAGAAATTTAGCAGCCCTCACTAATAAACTACCTTATATGGATGAATACAACTTTTTCTTGAGTCTTATCTTAAAACAATTTTGAGATGGTGCATTATTATTGTTCCATTTCTTGGGGCCCATAAAACGAATATTATGTTGGTAAGACAAGGTTCTGCATGGGTCTGGGCAAATGCATTAATGACGAGGAGCGTGTATTGTAATTATGCACATTCTGATTGATATCAAACAAATGAAAAAAATGGTCAGGCATAAGTTTGTTGAAACACTGATATACAAAAATACATTGCTGATAGGTGGTGATATTTTTCAAAGTAAGCAATTTTAGTTTTGAGTATAACGGGCCTGCTTTAGATTTCGGGTTCGCTCCATGTATAACTCTTACTATTTTATTTTGCTTTGAAGTCAATTTCTTTAGACTGTACTGAAAAGTACTTCCCCACACCATGTTGCAATAAGACAAATAGGGCAAAACAAGAGTGGAGTATAACATCCGTAGTACATCAGTAGGTAACATGTAGCTTAGTCTGGATATAATACCAATGTTCTTTGATATTTTTTTCTCTGTCTCTTGTATATGAGGCTTCCATTTTGAATCTAAATTAACACCAAGAAATTTTGTTTTCTCTACCCTGGGAATTTGAACATCATTAAATTCCACTTTTACAAAATCAGTGTCATATGATTTGTTACGATTACTAAAAACAATAAAGTTACATTTGCGGGGGTTAACAGATAATCGATTTGCCTGAAACCATGTACACAATTTTGAAAGGTTACTATTTAATTGATCTTGCAAAGAAGGAAGATCCTTACCACTGAACAATATATTAGTGTCATCAGCATATAATATGTACGATGAGGTATCGGAATTAGAAACATTTACAATATCATTTATGTATAATATAAACAACAGTGGTCCTAATAAGGACCCTTGTGGAACTCCACATAATATTTTCTTTAAGTCTGATATACAACTGTTATATTTTGTACATTGATATCGATTGGAGAGGTAGCTTTTAAACCAACTGTATGCTACACCTCTAAAACCATAATGCTTTATTTAGCTAACATAATATTATTATTAATTGTGTCAAAGGCCTTTGACAAGTCAATAAAGACACCAATAAGAAAGGAATTTTCCTCAAACGTATCAACAATCTTATTCGCAATGTCAGTTAGGGCCATGGAAGTTGAATAATTGCTGCGAAAGCCGTACTGATAACTACCCGCAATATTATTTTGATCAAGAAACTTAACAGCACGGTTGTAGACAATCCTTTCCAAAATTTTCGAAAAACAAGGAAGCACTGAAATTGGTCTGTAATTTGACAATTCACATTTGTCACCATTTTTAAACACAGGGGTTACATGAGCAATTTTCAATTTATCTGGAAAGACTCCTGATGATAAAGATAAATTGAATATATGACATAACGGTTTGCTAATTTCTTTTATTGTATGTTTGATTATACGAGGACTGAAATCATCAATTCCAGAGGCTGTAATTATTCCGAAAAGAGTTGACAATGCTACATATTTCTGCTTCAGATGTTGCATGAAAATAAATGGTATTCAAACAAGGGTTCACTAGATAACTCATAAGGTTAGAATTATTTTGTGGTATCAACAGCCAATCAGCATCAAGGATTATGAGCTTTACCGCTAATTTGAAGACTTACCGCTAGAAAGGAGCGGTAAGTCCAGCGGTAAGGGTTTTATGCAACAGGGCACAGAAATATTAGTTGCGCCCCCCCCCCCTCCTTTAGTATAGGCGCGGCTTGCTAAGGGCGAAAAAAAGGGGCGACTGCTGCATTTTATAGTACAAATTTTCTATTTGGCACATATGTTTCTCGGTACAATTGGATATCTGTATCTATGCAAGTAACCTCTAATTTGCATAATTAATGCAAATTGATGTGTAAACAATGAAAAACCCTTTAAATCTCATTCTAGATGGATAAGTAACAGTTAGAAACACTGTATAAAACAAAATGAGAAAAGAATTTGAATAACTGAACCATCATTACCACCTAATTACCATAATTACTAAAGAAAGTAAAGTAAAAACATTATTTTTAAAGTGTTTCTTACAGTCTAAGAACTGCATTTTATGATAAAACTACCAACGTAGTAGATATCCTTAAATTTAGTCAAAAGGGAATGGTTTGCAATATCAGGACACTATTTCTCTATGCAAATACCACCTAATTAGCATACTAGTGTGCATATCAACACCCGAATATACCAGAAGTCAATGGTCAAGGTCGACTCATGAAATTGTATCAGTTCACGCGATAACTCAATTAAGACAGATATATATAAGCAAAATTCACCGAACTTCATTGGTCCATGGATGACGTACGATGGGGCAATCCATTAATCAAGCAGTTTTAAAGTAAAATCGACAAGAAGTCAATGGTCAAAAAGGTCAAGGTCAATGCTCATCATTTCATTATTTCTCATATCTATGCAATGCCGGAATGTATTTTCTTGAAACTTAGTGACTGCATACAACCTGTGGGCATTTCCACGGTAAATGGGTACTTTTCAGGGATGTCTCTTTATTTTTGGTTTCCTATGTGCCGCTAGATTACTTACTTTCAAGAAGAAAACTGTGCATACTACCCCAATACTTCGGTCCCTACACTGGCTTCCTGTAGAAAAACGTATTAACTTCAAGATTCTTCTTCTTGTTTACCGTACATTGCACAAATTTGCCCCTGTCTACTTTCAAAAATACTCTTCATCTTCACCAACCACCACGTAATCTCCGTTCATCAAACTCGCTAAAATTACATGCAGGTACCTCGAATCAAGCATAATTGAGGGGATCGGGCTTATGGGCCCAAAACTATGGAATGGCCTAGCAAAATCTTTTAGAGAAGCATCTTCCATTGATGGTTTCAAAAAGAATCTCAAGACATATATTTTCAATTTAAATTAACAATATTGTATACCTGTATGTATAGTATGTGTACGTATATAGGCCCATTGTTTGTTGGTTTATTGTCTTAGTAGTTTCTGTGATACTGTTGTAACGTGACACAATATGTACTCTGTTCTATAGCGCCTTGAGTATCTTTTTTAGGTAGAAATGTGCGCTTTATAAGAGTCGCACTATTATTATTACTATTACCCCTGAACACAATCTGATCTTCTAGAACACTTCAGTGAGAGATAGCTTTGTCCCAAAAATTGCTTCAAACAAGCAAAATTTATGCCAAAATGAAAGATTTTGGGTGAACGCGTACTGCGTGTAACGCAGGACAGAAATCTATGTACTAACACATTGAGGTGAAATTATGAATGTTCATTGAAACTTTGCTGTTTTTCAATTAAATGGCTTAATTTTGATGAGAGAAGATAATAACAGCTGTAAAATTCTATCAAAAATTGTGTTTCATACCATTTCTAGACTTAGTGGAGGACGCGTGTAACATGGACAGATCGTCTTGTCGCATTTTGGTCTGTCCATGTTACGCGCGTTCACCACTTAGTCTAGAAAATATGGCATAAAACACAATTTTCAACAGAATTTTACAGCTGTTATCTTCTCTCATCAAAATTAAGCCATTCAATTGAAAAACAGCAGAGTTTCAATGAGCATTCATAATTTGACCTTCTACATGGATTTTTGTCTTGCGTTACACGTGTTCACCCAAAACTTTTCATTTTGGCATAAATTTTGATAATATTGCTTGTTTGAAGCAATACAAGGGGACAAAGTTATCTCTCACTGACGTGTTCTAGAAGATCAGATTCAGGGGTAATGCAAATATATAGGAAACCAAAAATAAAGAGACTTCATCCCTGAAAAGTACCCATTTACCGTGGAAATGCCCATGTACTACCAAATAAAGATTCTCCAGAGAGAGTTTAAGGTCAAGAAGTCAAAGGTCAAAGGTCAGGAGAGTATGTTAAAGGTGCATGGTCCCGGTGTTTTAGTAAAATGCGTACGCGGGCGCACGAAGCAAGTTTCCTACGCTATACGACTCCTCTTTAGCGCTTACGCTGTGGCCCACTTCCCCGCCGAGTCCGAAGAAGTCCGATTCACTGTAGTCAGTGGTCCGATCACAGTTTAGTCTAGTTTCTAACCGTTTTTGTTTCGTCTTTATTTCTCCGAGTTGCAGATTGTATACGTGCTGTACGCCCGCTGTATTGCGCTAAGCCGAGTGAGGGCGCATATCCAGTGATTGCGACGCCCGAAAAAAAAAACCAACAACAACAACAAAAACTGTCGCAATCACTGGGTATGCGCCCTCACTCGGCTTAGCGCAATACAGCGGGCGTACAGCACGTACACAATCTGCAACTCGGAGAAATAAAGACGAAACAAAAACGGCTAGAAACTAGACTAATCACAGTTCGGCTCATGGTAAATCGACAGCTTCAGCAAACTTCTTTTGTGATGTCATAATAAGAAGCACATATCACATGCACGCACCCTGGCATTACTACAGACTGCACGATGCGCAGAGAATTCAACGAAGGCAACGTTACTTAGCAACACCTACGCACTTTACTCTTGATGACAGCCAAAGAGGTAGAACCTCTTTGACGACAGCTCAACTTCGCAATCTTCAATGCTAACGGTGATCGGCAGTACAGTAGGTAAGCATAGCTAGGCCTAAGTATTTGGGCACCCGTCCCGCTTCATCATGAATATTCATCAGGCAGTAAGACACTGTACTAGTAAATGGCAGAACGCTGGATACGTGCCATAGAATGTAAAAACGTATTGCCGGGAAATATCAAAATCTCGAAAAATTGCATCAACGGGGAATGTTAAAACGTCTCGCCGGGAGATGGAAAAATGTTCAGTTTTGGCGGGAAATGTAAAAACGCTGCCGGGAAATGTAAAAATCATGTATTAATTTCCACCGTATTACGGATACATGTAGATGATGAATATTCATGATGAAGCGGGACGGGTGCCCAAATAGTGCTTACCTCGGCGGTATCATCAACAGCGCCGTCTACACTACCGGGACTATGCACCTTTAAAATTTCACTTTTTTTTTTCTCCGCATCTCGCAAATGGTTCAGGGTATCTTTATGGAACTTAGTACTGGCAGGGATTTTCTAGGGTATTTAGGGGTCATTTGTCAAAGGTCAGAGGTCAAAGATCAAGGTCAATTGGGCCCTAAAAATTTCACTATTTCCCTCATATTTACGCAATGCTTGTAGAATATTTCTTGCAACTTAATATAGATTTACTAACTAATGGGGATTATCCGGGAAATTTCCTGCCAAGAGGTCAAAGCTCAAATGAAAGTGGTATATTTCACTTTTTCCTCCATATCTTAAATATGAACCAAGGTATCATGAAACTTAGTACATCATGTGTGCATGTTCTACCTGACAGTGCTTCTCTTGTTGTTTATCGGGAAAAAATGTTAAGCTCTCCCCTCTCAAGTGTTTTTGTTTCCTCTTGATACGGGATAGGAAAGGACATGGAATACGGTGACATGGTATAGTCATCACCGTCATTGCATTTAATATAATGGGTCGCATGAAGGTCAATTTTGATGCACACATGTATAACTTCTGACATTCTTATACCTTTAATATTTTTACCTGTGTGATTCTTTCTTTTTCTATCTTAACCTTTGACATCTTTATCCAAAACCAGCTAACATTATCAGTTTTGGAAAAAGCTTCAAGAACATGTAGGTCATGATTATCTATACAGATATTAGTTGGTATGTGGTGAAATATAACATTCTTTGGACCACCAGGTGCCCGTTGCATAAAACTCCAACCGGAATTTTTTCCGGTTGAAATCACAAAATTCCGGTTGGAAGCTCCCAACCGGAGTTTTTATGCAACGGATTTTACATTCTTAGATTAGCAACCTTAAAAAATTCAGGGTGGGCAAATCCCAACCTGAATTTTTTAAGGTTGCGAAAAAAGTTTTATGCAACGGGACCCAGGAAGTTACATTATCCAATGTGAAAATTATCACAACCAGGGAGAATATGACATTTACGATCCTCGCAAACAGTAGCATGTGACGATCTGTCGACAAATCGCATCCTTAAATGCCATCTTATATACATGTACTCATTTATGGCTTTGAACATATTATTTCTGCTTTGATTTATTGTTGAAATTGACTGATTTTAAAGGTACTAGCCCACATTTGCAAACCCACGAAAATCAAAACTGCATAAAACAGGTCCAATATGACTTCAAGTACAAGTTATAACAGTAACATACCTCACCTGTTGCTCTTTGTCTATACCATTTGATAAAAGAGACAAAATCATCGTTTTAAAATCAATTTTCAAACCGGGTCAACCCGACCCAAAATCGAATTGCGAGCGCGGGCTAGCTACGTACATTAACTTACACATGTATATCGCATGCATGTAGTACGCGCGTGGACCGGAGCTTGCGAGCGTTTTCATACGCATGCATACGGTGCATTTTCATTTATTTTTATGAAAGTAATGGACTAATTGGAACGAAATTTTGCACAGGTGTTACTGCAATCATACCCAAACTCCATGCTAACTATGAGACCAATTGCTGCAGGTTTACAAATGTGGGCTAATACCTTTAAGTCAGAGACTAAAATTATTTGACTTAAAGTATAACATCAGTCTCCCGTTTTGTTCAAAGGATTTTTTTTTTTTGCATAAATTAATGCCTTATCACAATGTCATTGTGTATACATTTACTAGCACAGTTTCCATGCCATAGCAGCTCGTAGTGTACTGAGGGATTTTTTTTTTCCAGAAACAGACTTTGTTTCTAACTCAAGCTTGTAATGTGTGCAGATACCCTTGCATCCACATAGTTTGCACAAGTTTATAATCAGTTCGATGTATTCGCTTGGTTGCCTACAAAATACAATGTAAATCAGAACTCACACTTTCCCTATTGTAGTGATGTTTTGTAATGATTTTCTAACCTTGACGTCAGTTGTGTACTGTTTGCAAGGGGAAAAAAGTTCCTTTGGTATAAGCAATATTGTTCCGATTTGCATATATCAGCGCTGTTCCAATGTAGGCCCTACTGTTATAATTGCATAATCATATTAAAATGTGTCGGACTATCGATTGCTATTCTTCCCACCCTGCAAAGCATTTATGCAATGAGGGAAAATTGATTGTAAAAATGATTTTAACGATCTATATGTTTCGAAATTTCACGTCTTGTATACTTATTTACATAATTTATGCATAAAATGTCAAAGTTCATTAAATAATGTGGAAATATTTTAAGCAGCTGAAGAGTTTCGTTGCGAGAATATTGTCTTATTCTATTAGCTTTTTGGATATTAATGTCAAAGCAATTTAAGACATTGTCACATGTTTTTTTTTTTGTTGTTTTTTTGTTCCGATTATCTATGATATAGGTATTGATATGTATATTATGCAAATGATAGGTTGTTTGCATAGAGACACCTGTCTCTTCAGATGAATCATTTGCTTTTGACCGAAGGAACATCCATCCCAGGTTCAAACTTTGTACTACAAGATCCAGGGCTTGTGCCGAAAGGGTGGGTTGGGTGGTGGCGCGTCGCGTTAATGGGAACACCACCCTTCGTCCAAAGCCCCCCCCCCCCCGGTTTTGCCGAAAGGGTGCGTTGGGAGCGTTGGGTCTCGTCGCGTTGACTGGAACCCCACCCTTCGTCCAAAGCCCCCCCCCCCCCCCCCCCGGTTTTGCCGAAAGGGTGCGTTGGTACTTTTTCTCATGTAATATTAAAGGACGAGTTTTGAATTTATATTTAACCTTCAAAAAAACATTTCAAAGAGGCTATCGCTTGGTCTAATAGACTGTTTGATATCAGTTGGTCTAATAACCAGTTGGTCTATAGTCATCATTTCGTCCAATTACTGTTTGGTCTAATTGTTATTTGGTTTAATTACTATTTGGTCTGCAGTCAATTGGTCTAATAATAGCCATTTGGTCTATTTTTGGTCTAACACTGTTATATCATCAAATACGGTACCGATTTGGTCTATTATGAGTTGGTATTCCATTTCGTCTAATCATCAAATGGTCTAACATAAAACGAAATTTGTCCAATATAAATTTGGTGTACACATCATTAATTTTGGTCCATTGCCCAGTTGGTCTATAGCCTCTGTCTATCATCATTTAGTCTACACCCATTTAGTCAAATAACCATTGATCTTATTGTCATTTGGTCTATATAGCCAGCCTCCTGGTCTAATCCGTTGGTCCAATCATCGTTTCGTCTATATGACCAACTGGGCTATTTTTTTTTTTTTGGGGGGGGGGGCATTTTTATTGATGACCCAATTGTGTACACCAAATTTATATTGGACAAATTTGGTTTTATTTTAGACCATTTGATGATAAGACGAAATGGAATTAGACCAACTCATAATAGACCAAAAATAGACCAAATGGCTATTATTAGACGAATTGACTGTAGACCAAATAGTAATTAAACCAAATGATTAGACCAAACAGTAATTGGACGAAATGATGACTAGACCAACTGGTTATTAGACCAACTGATATTAAACAGTCTATTAGACCAACTGGCTGTAGACCAAGTGGTAACAGAGTGTAAACCGATCCGGACGATAGCCACTTTGAAATGGTTGTTTGAAGGTTGAATATAAGGTTGAAAACAAACAAAATAACACACAAACAAACAAACAAACAAACTACCACCATAGTGAACCCCCTCCATTTCCTGAATCACTGAGCAAACGATGAGGACTCAGTCAGGATACAGGGGCCGCGGAACCGGGGGGCTGGGGCGCTGCAGCCCCCCACACTTTTGGTTCGTGAAAAAAAAAAGGAAAAAAAATCGGGGGAAAAAACAATCACAACACCCATGAATTGAAATTTATTCCGCCATTATATAAAGTTCCAGTCTAAGTACCGGCGTAGCAAAGGGGGCCGGGGGGGGGGGGGGGATGGGGGCAGTCGCCCCTCTTAAGATTCTGAATAATTCTGAGTGCACAAGACACTTACATTCCGAAAAATCAATAGTTCCCTCATAGTACAAGGGGAATATCCCCTTTTAACCAACCCTTTCCTCTCTGAGTTCCCCCGATCATTTTTTTTTTATAATTTCCCAAATATTCCATCAAATATGCTTAAATACGAGATATCTCAATTTCAGCTTTAAAAAGGCAAAAGCTCCCTCTTACGGGAAGGGTGGGTATAGCACTCTCCCACGCTTTCTCCCTGCTTGCCCCCTCCCCCCCCCCCCCCCCCCCCGCCAGTGGGCGTACAAGTAGACAATGGCTTCACTTTGAGTTTTCCAAATATATGCCACAAAATGTGTGCACCAAAACGTTTAACTGCGGTCAGAAAACACATAATCTCCCTCATAATGTATGTTTTGTAGGAGGGAGAATCAGGGCTTATCCCCTCCCACGTCATCCTGCTATGTCTCCTTCCACAGACTTGCACTTCTCCGATTGACAAATTTCCAGATATTCCAACTGAAGTTTGTTGAATTTCAGTTCTAAAAATGAAAAAAAGCTCCCTCGAATATGGAGGGGTATCTTGTCACCCACCCATTGATTGGTCCCCTCTATAGACTTAGTATACTTTGGGGAATGACAATTTGCGAATTTCCAACAAAAGTGTGCTTCAGATCGCTTTATTTCAATCTTAAAAACGCAAAAGCTCCGTCGAGCGGGAGGGGGCATGCCCCTCCCACACCCTCCCCCTCTATATCTCATTAGACTTTGTACATACACACACATGATGCACATACGGAATAAGAGCTATTAATGTTGTGAGTTTGCTATTAAACTTCCCTAAAAAAAAACCCTGATTATTTCCATTAATATTTTTGGAGGTATTGCACCAAAAGTTTGCTCCAGATCGCTGAATTTCAGGTCTGAAAATGTAAAATCACCTTCGTGTGGGAGGAGATATCCCTTATGAATACCCTTGTGTGCATGCCTTTTGTGTTTGATTGCTTAACAGAAAGCGTTCATGAAATTCATTGTAAGAATTAATACAAGATGTTTATCTAAATGCTACCACTTAGGCAAATTGGTCAATAATAATTCACATCAAAATATCCTGCTACTTTAAACAAGTGGGGCCGTTTCAAGTCGATAATATATGCATCAAATTGCACCATTTACAACATCAAAATGCAAAAAGTTCTCACGTGGAAGGGGGGACACCCCCCCCCCCTCCCACACCCTCCCCCTCTCGCTCACTCCGCTCGCTCGGGCTCGGTCGCTTCGCTCCCTCGCACACATAGTAGTAACCGCCCCAAGATCATATCCTGGCTACGCTGGGTCAGCCCCCCCCCCCCCACACACACACACACTGAAAAAGTTCCGCGGCCCCTGGGATACATAGGGCATACACAGAATGATCAGGGGCGTCGATACGGGGGTGCAAAGGGGCAAAGGGGCAAACAACACTGGTACCCAAAAACAATTCCCGAGATGTGGACAATATATCGAAAACGTTCTTAATGAAAAATTGTCCAAACACCGCCAGAAGAATAATATAATGCACAAGATCGTTGAATAATTGCAATCATAAACATGTAGAAGCTCCCCACTGGGTCCCTTTAGATAGACTTTGTACATTTTTTAGATTGACTATTTCCTATCGAATTATTTTACCAAAGCATGTGAATCAGATCTTTCACTTACAAAATTTCCCTCATAGCAGAGGCGTCGATGGGGATGGGGGGGGGGTGGTTCCCCCATAAAAGTATTAGAAGCAAAAAAAAAAATAATAATTTTGCTCATCCTCGTAAGATATGGAAATTTTCTTGCTATTTTGATAGAAAATTGTCTAAATATTTCACCCAAATATGGCTGAATTTCAATCCTGAAAATACAAAATCTCCCTCGCGTGAGGAGGGGATAGGCCTATCCCCTTCCATACCTTCCCCGTTCGGTCCGTTCTTTAAATACACTTTTAGATTGACAGATTTCCAAATTTTTCATCTAAAGTGTGCACCAGGTCTGTCACTTCGGTTAAAAAAAAAATGCACAAGTTCCGTAGTGTGGATGACAGGAGATTATCTAGATGCTTCTCAATTAACGGAGGGTTTCCCCCATAGATTTAGTATACTTCTGGGATTTAATTTTCCCAGATTCCATTCATAAGTGTGTTTACGATATATCATCTTAATTGTAAAAATGCAAAAGCTTCCTCGTATGCAGGGGTAACGATCCTGGAGGGCTACAGGGCGCAGGCATGTCTTTTGTCCCCTCTCAAAAATTCCCGAAATGAGGACAATTTCCCTTTTTTTTTAATAAAAATTTTCCAAATATTTCACCCATGAATATGCACTGGATCCTTGAATTTCAGTTCTGAAAATGGAAAATCTTCCTCGCGTGGGAGGGGGATAACCCCACACCCTCCACCATTTCGTCGCCTATTTTTATACTTTTATAATACACTTGGGAGAGTTGGGCAAGTGCAGAATATTTCATCAAAAAGTGTGCAGTCACTTCAGGGGGCATTTCATGGAGCATTTTGGTCGGATATTTTTCTGACAAACTGTTACAAGCTACTGAAATCCTTGCATCCGATTGGCCGAGAGCAAGTTTGTCCGACAACTTTATCGGACAAAATGCTTCATGAGTCCCCCTGTTCTCATAAATTTAGAAGCTCCCTCAACCCACTCGGTTCTATCCATAGAATTAGACCTGGCACGCTTTTGGGATTGACAATTTTCTGCATCCCACTAAGTGTGCATCAGATCGTTCTATTTCAATTCTAACAATGCAAAAACTCCATCGTGTGGAAGGGGACTACCCTTTCCACACAGTCCCCCGTCACTTCCATACACTTGGTTTTGTTGGATACACAGTGATAACGCACACGCTGATCAAGAATTGAGATACCGCGATTTAGTTATTCACATATAAATGTATCTGTGCATATTTATTTTTCTTACCTTTCTGATAGGGAAAAAATCCAAAAGTTTCACCAAAAGTGTGTACCAGATCTCCTGAAAGGGCAAAATCTCCCTCGTGCGGGAGTAGCCACAATCATTACTCCCCCCCCCCCACACACACATTCTCCTAATTCTAGTTCATATTTTACAATTCTTATATATACTCTTTTCATAGAAACAGACCTCCAATATCTCACCAAAGTGTACACCATAGGATTATCTCTGAATTTCAAGCCTGGAAATGCAAGATCTCCCTTGTGTGAGAGGGGCCTAATCCCCCTCCCACACCCTTTCACAGCACATTTTCCTGAATACAAATTTTTCTTACTTTTTTGATGGAAGCAAAACTGGAATATTTCACAAAAATGTGTGCACCTAGATCTCTGAAGTACAGGTCTGATATTGCAAAATCTCCCTCATGTTGGAGGGGGTAACCCCCTGCCTTTAGATGCGTCGATCCTGGGGGCAGGGGTAGTTGCCCCCCCCCCCCATGAAAATATTGGAGGGGCATACATATTATTTCCCCCCCCCCCCCATAATCCCGAGATTTGATTTGTTTTCTTTTGGCTTTGTTGATAGAATATTGTTCAAATATTTCATCCAAAGTGACCACCAAATTACTGAATTTCGATTCTGCGAATGCAAAACCTCTATCGCGTATAGGAGGGGGATATCCCTCCCACATCCTCCCCGTTCGGTCCTCTTCCTATATATAGACTTAGTACACTTTTATAGAATGACTGATTTCCAAATGTTTCAGCTAAAGTAAAGTGTGCATCAGGTTGGATCAGCGCCCCTGCCCCTCCTCCCCCTCCCCCAACCCCCCCCCCCCCCCCCGCCGAGTCTGCGCCGGTCCGGTTATTGGTAATGGGCTTGTAATCGTGATTGTATGTGATGGTGACTATCGCCGATCCATCGCCTATTCCCTCCTTGGTACGGATTTACGCCCATGCATGTCGTGCACACACAAAGTTGGTTAGCCTCTTCAGCCTCTTCATTCCTGGCGATGCCCATACACATGCACATGCATGCAGTCCCACTATCACATACAACCGCAAAGGGACAGAAGAGCCAATTTGGTCCTTACTAAACAAACATTTTGAAAAGCTCGCTCAAAGCCCGTGATTGTTAATTAGTAGTTATGAAGTCGTACAGTCTCAGCACTCTCACGAGTCAGAAAAGAAAAACGTTCCTCTTCAGTAGCTTGAATCGATCAAAAACGGTCAGTTTAGCATTGTTGGAATAATAAGGCTTTGTCTAATAGGGCCTATATAATGCTCAAAAGATAATTGAGGAGTTAAAGAGCTGTCCTGCATTCACCTCACCCTCTCATCATCTCCCTCCAAATAACCCCGAAAGGACACACATCAAAAGACAATGTAGGCCTATAGATGTTTTAATGCGAAAGTGCAAATTTTCAGATTCTGACATGATTCACAGGGCGCAAACAAAATCAATGTCCGCGTACATAATCATATCATTATGTTGAGGCGTCATGCACTTATGTTAAATTCATGAGTTTTTATACATCTATCAATGAGCCTTATAATAGCACACTCGTAATATTACGAATTCAACGCCCCGCCTCTGTTCCAGCACTATGATAGTATACGAAGGATGTACCTCTACATCCAGGAGCTGTATATCCGATATCTCACAACACTGCCAGTTGGATATCGTGTTTGCGAGACCATGTTTTTTTACTAGTACATTCCATGAACATTGTAAACTATCTAGTTTAAAGTCGTTAATCAGTTACGAAATGTGATACCAGACGTTGAATGATAAAAACTTTGCCCAGATTAAAAGCTTTTGTGTTCGTATATATAGAATAATGGATTATGAACAATGGGTGTAGTGTGCGCTGACACTGGGTTCGCTACCGTGAGAGAACTACAAAAGTGACACAGTAAGAGAAAACAGAACTTGTGTGAGTAAACAACTGATGCGTAAATAGGACACAAAGACATGGAGATGGGGTTCGTTATACGTGTATAATGTCAAGAGAGGGAGGGTTATGCAACAGCCCTATTATTTCGTTCATTCGAGTTCTAGCTTATGACGATCATGCGAAACCTTGCGAGTACATCGCCAAATTTGCCATCGGCGGTTTTTTGTCAACGGGCGGAGTCATTCTTTGTTATCATCTTGGCAGGCGTATGACGGACCTCTCTTGCTTAGTATCTTAGCCGAGCGCATGCCGCTCCGTATTATTTTCTTCACCAGAAGATGTAGTGGTACATGTACTAGCTTTGCAGTGATCTCTCACGGATACTTAAGACTTCTTAGGGAATCATCAAGACCAACTCATTTCACTGACGATGATAAAAAAATTACTGCGTGATTCACTAGGCTTACGGAGTAGCAGACGAATGCTGTAATGTCAGCTGAGAAATGTCAACTTGAGACGAATGAGCGATGCGCAACGACTAAAAGATGCTTATAAACGTCTTAAGAGTTCCTGCTGCTCTCGTTCTGGTTGGGCTGATAAGCTTTTGTGGGACTGTGCGCTGCCAAACAGGTGTGTTAAATATTTTAATACCGGCATCAATCGTATTGAGAGTATTGCTTGCCTACTCCTTTTGGAATAATCACAGTAACACAAAACATACTTGTATACGTAAACAAGGAAAAACTCAGGGTTTCCATGGTTTATGTGTGTGTGTGTGTGTTTGTGTGTGTGTGTGCGTGTGTGTGTGTGTGTGTATTGTTTGTTTGTTTGACAGAGAAAGAAAGAATATAAAACTCGTTTGAGCATGAACATTTTTCTTGAAAGTGGTGTTTCTTTCTTTCTTTGTTTTTTAAGAACAATCTTTATTTACAGTAGATCTGGTAGGGAAAAGGAAAGGAGATCCTCACATAGAGGACTGAGAGAACGCACTCGCATACACACAAAATATGCGTGTGTGTGTGTGCGCGTGCATTAGGAAAAGCAAAATGTCTGTACTCTCGTCAGAGCGGATCTAGGCCCTATATATTTTCGATTTCTTTATCCCATCCTTCGCTCTCTCTCCCCTTCTGAAAGCATCATTATGACGTTTAATCTGTGCGCATACACACAAAATACACAATCGTAAGATATCCCAAAGATTCCTTTAAAAATCAGCATATTCTGTAATAACGGCTATCCTGAAGTAGTGTAATGCTCCCTTCTCAAACCTCTCTTTCTGAGATGCAAAATGCACCTACTTTCATAATGAGACCTGTAGGCCTATACTGACCGCACCAGAATATATGTTTTTTAATTAGATAAGATAATAGCACACGAAAGATTTTTCATGTTGCGTTACAATTTTCTCATTTGCCTCCTATGATATAATAATTGTAACGTACAATAAACATCAACTGATAATAAAGATGTATTTTATTATAGAGAGAGGGGAGAAGGGAAGAAATACGACTCGTCAAACAGCAGCCTAATTTGAAGATCTGACTTACATAGACCAGCAAAGAACTCAAAACTTGTATAACTCCGACTGGATGGTACTTATACTTCAAATATCTTTATTAGTGTATAACCATAATATTTCTTTATTTCTTTTTTTTTTCTGTATAAGCCCTGAGTATATCCAACGTAACTGTCCGGGTAATCCACATAGCTTCAAACATCAAAACATCATGATCTCTGCTAATATGCACTGCCTTCAATGTCATTATTCATTAAACACCATTATAAAGTAATTATTACTTGCAATGAAATTGCAGAAACTGCGACGTTATTGATCATTAAAAAAATGATGCTTATCTTTCTTTCATTATGACCTCATGTAAATGTTTTGTGGTTTTATACCACGCAAGTTTTTAAATTTGTCCTGGTATCATATTGTTAGGGAATGGTTTCCACTATGAATATTTGGCCACAAAACATAGCAGGGACTACAATTCGTTACTTAAAAAAAGCATACGAAATTTTATCCAACTTTAGATTGAATTATGGCAAAATATAAGTATACATTGTGTGTACGTCTTACACAAAAACAAAGCAGGGACTACACAGTGTGGTTTCTTAAAAAAGAGCATACGAAATTTGATTTAACTTTAGATTGAATTATGGCAAGTAGTATATAAGTACATTGTGTGTACGTCTTAACGCAATCAAATGTCGAAATCAACTATAATAAACTCGCAACAGCTAAAAAAACGATGCTTATGATGCTGCAATTTTATATTTTCCATTGCCATCATGACATCTATATAATGCATGTCTAGGTATGTACATACACAATGATTTACATGTATATCTATACATTGTGTTGTACGGCCGCTATCAGTAAATAAATTGATTGTGTCTTGTGTGCTGCTTCGAAACTATATGCAGGAATGAATTCAAATGCACATTCATTGCCGGCGGTTGGTTACCTGTTTAAGGTCTATATATCATGCAAATATTTTGATTATAACTTACAATGTTTGTAGTTGGGCAGCTTCGCATTTCTCGCCTATACTGTGGGAGCGTTGCTCTGTTGTATATAAAGGCCTGGTCACACCGCCCGAACTTTGTTGGAGCGTTCCTTGAACGGTAGGGAGAGGGGGCCGAATTTCGACAACGCTCGTCACCGCGCACAAAATGGGGAAAAAAAATCGAAAACACGGGCGTTGCCTTAGCGGTGCACCGCTAAAGCCGGCGTTGCTTCAGCGTTGGTTTAACGGTAGCGAGCGGGAGCGAGCGTTGGTTTAGCGGTGACGCGAGCGTTGATAGAGCGGCGTTCTGCGCATGCGGGCGTTGGCTCGGCGGGGATTTAAAGTTAGTTTAGCGGCATACCGTCTTTTGACTACGGAGCTGAACGGATCGCTTTGATAGAAGTTCTGATAGATTTTTGATAGAAGTCGATAGTTGAAGTTCATCATGCCACGTGGACAAAAGAAGAGGAAGGCTGGAGAAGAAAAGGCAGCAGCCTCCAAAAAGATTCTGCTGCTGGACTATAGCGCACCAATCATAGCAAGTCTCTCAGCATCCATGGTAGTACAGTTTTACTGTAACTTTGAGCAAATTCGATATAAATGAGGTCTGCACTCAAAGGCAGCTCGATTCAAAATGGGCTCCTGGTCCATTTCTCCCCGTATTTATAGCCAAATTCTGGTCCCGCTCCGACACCTCCATACCAACGCCAAACCAAAGTTCATTACCGCAATGGATCGCTGCTTCAACGCCCGACACCGTTCCAGCAATCCCGTGTCCGCTCGTAAAACGCTTACAACCGCTCCACCAAAGTTTGTGCAACGTTTAATCACCGCCCGGGCAAAGCTGGCGAAGCAGCGGTGGTCCAGGGTCATCCCACGAGACCGACACCCACGAGTCATACGGTCCACGAGACCGACATCAATAAAAGGTCCATGAGTCATACAGCCCACGAGTTATACGGCTCAGGAGTCATACAGCCCATGAGTTCGACACTACGCACAAAAGGCTCACGAGACCGACACTAAACAAACACAGCTCACGAGACCGACACTAAGCAAAGAAAGCCCACGAGACCGACAGTAGGCAAAGAAGGCCCACGAGACCGACACTAAGCAAAACAGGCTCACGAGACCGACACTAAGCAAAGAAAGCCCACGAGACCGATAGTAGGCAAAGAAGGCCCACGAGACCGACAGGATAAACAGCGCCATCTACATGTCAATTACCTGTACAGGATGTTCCATGAACGGAAAAATAACATACTGGCGGGTGCAATTTCGTCACGCTATCAAGTGAAAGATGGTAACCATTATATGAACGACATCAAATATGTATTTCTACATACTTCTGGGGGGGGGGGGGGCAGGTCTGTCAGGGAGCGACATTGTTATCAATAAGAAAAATAGAAATGCATTCTTCATGCCCTTCCACCCCCCCAAGAAAGAAGAAGACAAAAAACACATGGTCAAATGAATTGATAAAAGAGGACAAGAACGATGTGTGGATTATTTTAGAGCTTTGGATAGTGCCATCGTGCTACTTTTAATAGGCTTTCCTAGTTCTTAGGTAGAAGATGGACAGGATGTACCTTTTACCTCTTCTCTTTCTCTATTCACTATTTTCTTAGGCTATATTAGATATCCTACCCCCTGCTTAGACGTTTTGAAGTAAGATCTATTTGTAATTTTCTCTATAACTATAATGTATGTAATTCAACTGATTAAAACGTTTTATATCGCAGGGATTCACCTCGATTTGTAGCTTGTGTTATTCTCCTCCAAAACAGTTCATTTTTCGTGAAATACAATAGCTGTTTTCATGGATGCATCTTGTTTTTTCCGAATCCAAATCGAATATGTATATATTATATAGGACCTATATGAGAAATTGTCATTTTTTAATCATTTACTGCCATCACATTTCGTGATATTTTTTTTCCCTTGATAATCTGATTCGTCGAGCCAATGCAGATTAACATCATAATACAACAGTATCTCATAAGATCCCCAAATCCGTGAAGTATAGCTAAAACCACTTATCTCTCATCCATTCTATGTATTGTATTTGCATTAAAAAATTTTATGCTTTATTTTCTTCCTAATTCGTTGACATGTATTCTTGTCTGCAGCTCCACCTTCTCATCATGTAATTTAAGTGATGTAAATTTGCCAGTTCTGTGACGAGTTTTCCACAAGCAACCGCCTACAAGAATAAAAACGTAATGATTTTGGTAGCCACTTTGTTTATACAGATTAGATTGAATTGCACTAAGAATTTTTCTTACAAGCAGTTTTTTCTCTATTCAACCCATTAGCATACTCGAATCATGCCGATTTTCACTCTATAAAATACCTCTCGATGATCCCACTAGAATATAATAACAATCACCAAAGGCAGATCTCTCTCTCTCTCTTTTCTTGGGGGGGGGGGGGGGGCTGGGAATAGGAATGTAATATAAAAAAGGTCAAAGGGTTAACATGCAAACGAGGGTGTCTTGGCATCTTTAGTTATTGTGGAAAGATCTGTTGCACACTTTTACTGAATTTTGTTCACTTTTTTTCTCAAACACACACACACACGCAAACACAATTAAAGATCCTGATCATTTCAGGGGGTGGGGGGCAACTGATGGGGTAACGCCCTGGTAACTCTTCTTTTCTATCTCCCATTATCTTCCTTATGCCATTATCAGGACACCCTATACAATTTATTGGTCTATAAGTGGCGCTGTTCATCTTGTCGGTCTCGTGGGCCTTCTTTGCTTAGTGTCGGTCTCGTGAACCTCTTTTGCGTAATGTCGGTCTCGTGAGCCTTTTAAGTGTAGTGTCGGTCTCGTGGGCTTTGTTTGCTTAGTGTCGGTCTCATGAGCCTTTTGTGCGTAGTATCGGTCTCGTGAGCCGTGTAACTCCTGGGCTTATTTTACTCGATGTCGAACTCGTGGGCTTTATTCACTCAGTGTCGAACTCGTGGGCTGTATAACTGGTGGGCTGTATGACTTGTGGGCTGTATGACTCGTGGGCTGTATGACTTGTGAGCTGTATAACTTGTGGGCTGTATGACTCGTGGGTGAATGATCGGTCTCGTGACGTGCGCCCGGTGGTCCAGCGTTCAAGATTTCTGCGTTGGCCTAGCGGACCCAAGCGTCCACGAACTTGCGTCTAGCGGGGCCAAACTTTGACTGGGCGTTGTTGGAGCGGTGGTGAACTTTGCCGGAGCAGACAATTGTCTGCTCCTCACCGCTCGCAATATTTTGTGCAGCTCAAAACTTTCGGAGCGGTAGGAGGGACCACCAGCGGTGGCCGAGCGTATACGGCGTTGTCTTAACGGAGGCCAACTTCTGTTAAACGGTGGTGAACGGTTACGAGCGGTGATGAATTGTTTTCACCGCTCCAGGAACGCTCCAGCAAAGTTCTGGCGGTGTGACCGGGCCTTAGCGTAAACAGATAGGGACCAAATAAGATACACCAGGAAATATAGTATTCAGGTGCCACACAATCTGAATTTGCTGGGTTCGTGAATATACAACTGATAGGATTTGGCATCACTCGTTCAGCAATTTGCGCAGAGATTTAATGACCACTCTTTATTATCAATTCTTATGAAATTTACTTTGACTGTTATACGAGAAAATGACACATTCATCAGGTTTTGGATCAATACTCTGGTATTGTGCTATCAACTTATGGGAAGCCTCTCTCCTTTTTTTTTATTGTTCGTTAATTTGTTTGCTTTAGCGGCTTGACAGTGTTCAGAAACAAGAGTAATATTTCTTTGTTTTAGCAGCATTTAAACACAAAAGTCAGAGGCACGAATCTTGGCATATTATGTTACTCGTGTAAAATTGCCTTTAGGAGCTCCTCGATTCATTATCGGATATGGTTGTGATCCGCAAAAGAAATATTTTTGAAAATCGTGTAATACTAATTCTTGTTTGAAAGCTTAATTCCTTGTGTAATACAGTCGTGCATTTATCAGCATGTTAAGTTTCACTGAGATAAAAATGAATGAACAGGAAAACATTGTAAACTTAGATTTGGGGATGATCAATAACCGGATTATGACACTTTCAAGTATTTTCTGATGTGTGAGCAAATTAACCAAGCACATCTATAACGAAAGGCTGAATAATCACATAATACTGTTATCAAATTGAGGAGTGTTGTTGCTACAAACCCGAGCTTCAACCATTACAGACACGAGGGAAAACTCCTTCAGTGCTATTCCCAGAATTTTGTCCTACCCGACTGGTAATCACATGCATCCTGTGGTCAGTCTACACACCCCATACCTCCCTATAGTAGCCTAACCTCTCCCATAAACATTTCTGGATAACTTGTCTCCCCATTGTCTACCAGTGCTAAGTTTCTCCCTCATCATCCCCATCATGTAACATGTGAATCACTGGTGTCAATGACCCATGGACTGACCGTGGTCACTACCAACCTACACTTTTATTTTATTCTAATTTGAATCCCTGTATTTTGAATATTGTAGATTAAGCCCCTCCTTCTAGTATACATGTATTATAAAAGCGCACATCTGCTTTGGAAAAAAAGTTCTCTCTTTTTATTCACCCTCTTCGGGTAAAGACACATTGCGTTGGTCTCCCTTGCCATCCCTTTTAGGGGCGATTATGGCCGTCGGGTAGGGAGTACCTATTGTCCCAAATATTAAATCTTATATCTCTCATCGTCGCCTGTGATTAAGAGGCTGGCTTGTACATGTATATCGACTGTCATCGTGGTCTTTTCTGTGGAGCTGTTCGTCGAGAAAAGGTTTATACCAATGTAACACTGACATTAATACGCCATCGAACAACACAACTGCAAATAAAAAGGTGTTACGTTAGTTTATACAATCCCCATGAGTGAAGTATGGGGATAACTTGCAATACGTTAAAAAAGTATGATTAGCTGAAATTTTTCGGACATCACTGGATAAGCACACTATAACGGTTCGTGATGTCACAGTAAGGCAATGATATAGAGAAAATATAAGGAAAATTCCACTTCAAGGCTATAGCTTTCCGCCTGTATCCGCGCACTCAGTAATATTTGGGTTAAGAGGGACATCCCTGATGAAACATTCTCTCCAAAAACCAACGTACATCTATTATCTATTCTGCGATGACACTTTTTTTTTCAAATTCACCCTAACGTAAATACAAAATGAATTAGAATGAATAACAAAGAAATATGGAAGAAGTTTCAATTTATTAAGACATCGAATTAGCAGCTCATGGAATTTCAAGTTTTCGAAATGTCTAAACGGAAGTGATGTTAGTGATGTAAATCACAAATGCATATTTTTATATTCACTGAACATTCTGACTCCCAAATAAGGCAAAAATAATAAATTGAATCCCTGCTCCCTTTTGGTCAATTAATATTCAATGTTTGTATCTATCAAAAAGCAAGGGAAATATTATATTGAGGGAAATTCGAGGTATGTGATGGGAGAGGAATACCCTTCCCACACGAGGGAGATTTTTGTATTTTCGAACTTGAAATTCAGAGATCTGGTACCTTTGGTCAATTCAATTGTTGTTTCTATCAAAAGAGTAAGAAAAATACATTGTATACAGTAAGAAACGGTAATAATAATAATATATCACAATATTGTCAGAAACATTAATGTTCAGGGAAATGAGAGGGGAGAGTGTATATGGAAGATGGGTATAATGCTCTCTCCAAAACGGGGGGGGGGGGGGGATTTTGCATATTCAGACATGAAAATCAGAGATAATTATGGTGCATATTTTAACGGTGATACGAAAGATTTGATTGTTGCTGTTGTCGCAATCAAAAGAGTAAGAAAATATAATAAAGAAGTATTCAGAGAAACGGACGGGGGAGGAGGATACCCCCTCCCATGCACACGAGGGGATCGTTTGCATCTTCAGAGATCTGGTGCAACCTATTTGTTAAAATATTCGGGTTTTTTTTTCTATCAAACAGTTAGATGCAGTTTTCAAGACTTGAACAGAGGTCTGCTTCACCATTTTGGTCAAATATTAGCTTTTTTTTTTGTCTATAGAATATCAAAAGAAAAAAAAAAGATTAGGAAACATTCATATTCAGGGAAGGGTGAAATTCAGAGATCTTGTGCACCCTATTTGTTCAAATATTCGATTTTTGTTCTCTCTCTCCCTCAAACAGTAGAACCTAAGAGAAATGTGCAGAGGGAGGGTGTGTGAGGGGGATAGCTCCTCCCACACGAGGTAGATTTTTGCATTTTCAGATTTGAAAATCAGAGATCCGGTGCACACTTTTTTTTATATAATCAAATATACAGCTGTATTCAATTTTTGTTTCTATAAAATGGTAGGAATATATATACAAGGAAATGTGCAAGGGAGAGTGTGGGAGGGGATACCTCTTCCGCGCGAGGAAGATTTTTGCGATTTGTGCAGACTTGAAAGTCAGAGATGTGGTGCCTTTAGTCCCTGACGGAAAGGTGGGGAATTATCACGATTATGTCCACCCTTTTGTTCAAATATTCGATTTTTGTTTCTATCAAAAAAGAAAAGAAAGCTACGAAACATTTACATTAGGGAAACGTGCGGGAGAGGGTGTTAGAGGGGTATAGGGGCCCTCTCCCTAGCGGTGAAGATTTTGCATACCAGTATACTGTGAGTACAAATGTATATTATAATGACTTCTTCATCACCACAGAACTCTTACAAGAGTTCTGTGTAAGAGTTCTGTGTAAGAGTTCTGTGTTCATCACCTTTTTCTAGCTGAAGACATTTTCGCCACATAATAGGATTATGCGATACTAGTACACATGCGTTGCGCGTACGTCATACTACCGTATGACAGATACACAAGCAGACGACGCTAAACGAGCGAGGCGCTGGTCGCTCACGCACGTCTTCGCGGCAGTCCGTTACTAGTATAAGCGTTTAATAGCGTACAGCCCACAAAAAAGGGTATGCCTAACATGTTAGACTTCTTCTTTTTTTTTTCTTTATATGTTTTATTGATTTCAACTATTGACTTCTTGATATTAATATACATGTATGTACCAAAGAGTATAGAAGCGCACGTAGTGCGTGCGCTCTATACTCTTTGATATGTACACAACTCTAATCTAGCTCTATTCTATCTCGTGTAGAGAATGCCCTTTGTCTAAACGGCTTTGACATGTTTGATGGGGATTTAGAGCCGTAGAGTGCCAACTAGTTGAACTACGTGCCTCGGCCCATTCAGGTCAGTAGTTTGCCCTGTAAATTTACGATTCGTTTGTAGCAAATTGTAATATCACATTGTATCAGTGTTATCAGCATTTCTAACTCATTTGTAGACTATGCCTAAGTAAAACACAGTCCCACACGTACGTGTACAACTACAACAAGTACCCGGTAGGCCTCTCCGGCGCCTCTTCCTCCGGCGCCACTACACGCGCGGGGCGCTGTAACCAGTACAGTATGGGGTAAGCGCGGGGCGCTGTAACCAGTACATGTTGGGGTCTCTGTTCAGGGAGGTGCAAAGAGACACCTCCCTACTCTGTTACTGCGACCAGCCCCATACGCTATGCTTATCGTATGGGGCTGGGGCTGGGGCTGCTGGTCGCAGTTAGGGTCGCTGCTGCGGTTAACGTGGTGTAAACAACCACTGCACTGCCACTGGATGATCGTATGCTAGATGTCTACTATTAGTATTAAGTAAAATTAAAAATAATGCTTTGTCAAGGGGTTAGTTCTAGAACTAAGAAGAAAATAACCCCAAACCTTTCTGGAGGTATGTTTCATCCAAACGACAGGTTAGAACAGGCATCTGCATTGATCCCCCACCAATGGCAATGCCCACTCAAGCAGATGGGAAACTAACCACCCTGTACTGTTACTGGTTACAGAGCCCCACGCCGGGGTTCATGGGAAACCTAATCAATGACAGCAAAACTAGTAAAGGCGAGAGCACAGATGCTACTGAAACTAAAGAGTTTACATCAGTCTTCACAAGAGGTTCTCATCCGATACCACCAGACATGGGCAACCCAATCTCCACACACATCAAACCGCTTCACATAACAGTCAATGGTGTAGAAGCTGGTTATACAGCTTGTTATTCCGAAGGTTCGTTATTCCGAAGGTTCTTTAGACTGAAGGTTCGTTATTCCGAAGGTTCGTTATTCCGAAGATTCGTAATTCCGAAGGTTCGTCAATCCGAAAATGTGATGAGGTTTGTTTTTTCCGAAGGTTAATTAGGCCCTAATCCGAAAATGAAATAAGGTTCGTTATTCCGAAGGTACATCAGGGCTGCCAACTCTCGCGCATTGAGCGTGAGACTCCCGCAATTCAACCAACTTCGACTGTCTCATTCTGATAAATGAAATCTCGCGCTAAACCCCCAAAATAGAAAGTACATGACTAAAAAAATAAATATATCTCTACCGGATTCTCTGATATTCCGAATATCGATATGCCCAAGCCCAAATTTTGAGATTTTCCCGCGCGGGTGTAAAGCTTACCAATAATTTAATCGTTTTCGGTTCGCGCGCAAAGACGTGCTATTGGATGTCTATACCACGTGAGCGTAGGTTGTACTTTTGGCAAATTACAGTACATGTATGGCTATGTGAGTATGACGTGTGCTTTACATCGCTTTACATACACTAACTGTGTACGTAGTACGTACGTACGTACGGCCGCACAGCAGGCCGCCAGGCGCTAGCGAGGAGGTTGCTCTGCTTCCTGGCAGTGTCTCACGCCAAACTCTCACTCAAGGTTGGCAGCCCTGAGGTACATTACGGTAATCCGAAAATGAAACAAAGCTCGTTGTTCCGAAGGTTAGTTATGGACCCTACGTAGTATATCACTTCGGATCAACGAACCTTCGGAATAACGAACCATATTTCATTTTCGGATTAACGAACCTTCGGAATAACGAACCCCATTTCATTTTCGGATAAACGAGCCTTCGGAATAGCGAAGGCCCTATTTCATTTTCGGATTAACGAACATTCGGAATAACAAATCTTCGGAATAACGCCACAAATGTTCGGATTAACGAACCCTTTTTCATTTTGGGATTAATGAACCTCTAGGTATAGGGTGTGTTTCTGATTAACAAACCTTCGGAAGATCGAACCTTCGGAATATTGGAATAACGAACAGTACCCGTAGAAGCCCTGCTCAGTAGTCTAGAGCCGTTATTAGAGGTCTCAGAAGCTACAGGCCCCAACATGGTGTTAAAAGAATGTGCAAAAGGAGTTTGCTCCAGGGTTGAGAGATGCTCTGATCTTCCAGCTGTCGGTTGACACCACAGGCACCCTACCATCTGACTAGAGGTCTGCTCATGTTACGCCAGTCTTCAAGAAGGGAGATGTACATCTGGAAACTACAGACCTGTCTCCCCGACATCTGTGCTATGCAAGCAACTTAAGTACATTGTATGTAGGCATTTGTTGTCTATATGATGCAACATTTGGAGGATCATAATATCCTATCACCCCTGAATCATGGATTCAGAGCTTGCCATTCAACAGAGACGCAACTTCTCACCACAATGCATGATCTTCTTCTAGCCCAGACCCAAATGAACATCATCATTTTGGACTTCTCCAAAGCATTTGATACAGTACCACATGATCTACTACTGGCATAGATGAACCCATACTGTTACGACCAAAATCACTCTGAGAATGATCGCACAAAAAAAAAATCGACTAATGTTCAGGCGGTTTATTAACAGCGATATTGTGGGTACAGACTCGTAATCGGTTTTCACATCAGTACAATAATGATCAATAAAACAATCATAAATCAGTAGTGGATTCACTTACACGTATCTGAAATCAGGTAATCCTTTAATTGAAAAGGTCCAAATGCGATGTTCGGTGCACAAATGAATAATCCTTGACGTGCCGATGAATGATTCCTCCGACGTAACTCCAGAGGCACAGGTTGCGTTAATCCACGTTATTAATCCGGGGTAAAAATCCAGGATATACGTCCACAGCGAAACGTGCAGAATCTAAACGTTATGACGACCACGTCCAGTCGAGGCGTTGAATGATGATTCACTTTTTATTGTCCAGCAAGGAATCCAGCCCGTCACAGCTTTGCCGTAATAATGTCCGTTGATACTAAAATATGGAGTCTATCTCCAATGTAGGCAAATTGATTCTCTGCAGGCAAAATGTCTCCCAGGCCTTATCTCAACAAACACAGTTTGTATAGCAGGTCAGCAGGTAACACAGGACTGACTATAACAAGTCGCTTCAGAGCCAGAAGTGACGTAACTCTCAGAGCAGAGGTGTTGGGTACTCTGCCTACCTCAGAATTTCTCCGCTTATATACTATCCATTCACCCCTTTCTTGAACATTCTGTAATTTTCTCCAACCTGGGGCCACACACCTGAACATACTAGCAAGTCCAAATTCCAGGAATCCTGGATGACTCACTGTCTAACTATGTGCATAACATCATTGCCAAAATTAACTACCAATCACATTGGGCTACAGGGACAGGGCCTCACTCAGCCAAATATGTAAGCACTTCCTAGAATTTTCTGGAATGGGTTAAAATCATTCTAGATTGAGTGAGCTATAATGTATTTCCTGTCACATGCATACATGTACTGTAGCTACATTGTATACCACGTAGAAAATTCTCCACTGATCTGGTCAGCCTGTATGTACTATATCTATATCATATAGAATGTTCTCCATTAATCTGGTCTACCTGTGTACATACACATTAAAACAACCATACATACAGCCTTGATGCATGTACATAACTACTTGTGTGTACCTTTGTGACACCATCCCCCATGGGAAAAAGAAAGCCTTGCCGTAGCAAGGGTTTCTTTTACCTTCACAATTTCTCATTGTTATTTACAACGAATGTGAGGTACATGTACAATCCAAGTCAAGCAACAATAATCACATACTATCACATGCCCTGTGAATAGCTGCATTAATTCCATGTTCTCTTTTCATGGATACCATTTACATTGATATTGCTTGGATTCTTGAAGCTTATACAATCATGTCAAACTGTTTTGCATACATTAATGGATATGCTAAACACATACGCGGTAAGTGATATGCGATGACAACTTTTAACCCTTGAATTCTACTGTGCTATCCACTACCTATGTAACACCAACTGACTTTCTGTCATAGCACTCTTTCAGCATATTGACATGACACATTCTCTGATCTTTTCGTCTGTCTGGCGTACTGATCACATAGTTCACATCATTGAGTTTCTTTTTGACACAGTATGGGCCACTGAACTTGGCTTTCAGTGGATCACCTTGTATGGGCAGCAGTACAAGAACTTTGTCACCTGGTTTGAAGGTTCGTGCTCTGGCATTTTTGTCTGCCTTTCTCTTCATTGAGTCTTGTGACACTTTCAAGTGTTCCCTAGCTACCTCACAAGCCTTTGAAAGCCTTTCACGAAACTTTGACACATAGTCAAGTAGGTGGACCTCATCATCCTCTGTCATGAATTTCTCTTTGATGAGCTTCAGTGGGCCCCTAACTTCATGACCATACACCAACTCAAATGGGCTGAAACCCGTCGACTCATTTGGGGAGTCCCTCGTCGCGAACAGCAGGAAAGGGATGCCCTTATCCCAATCCTCGGGATACTCCTCACAAAATGCCCTAATCATTGTCTTTAGGGTCTGGTGGTAGCGCTCCAACGCACCTTGGGATTGGGGATGATAAGCTGATGACTTCAGCTGCTTCACACCCAAACGATACATCACCTCTTGAAATATGCCTGACATGAAATTTGACCCTTGGTCAGACTGCACTTCCTTGGGCAACCCATACCTAGTGAAAAACTGCACTAGAGCATCTACCACAGTCTTAGCAGTGATATTTCTCAATGGGATAGCTTCTGGAAACCGTGTAGACATATCCATGATTGTCAAGAGGTACTTATGACCCGACCTAGTCCTAGGCAAAGGTCCAACACAGTCGACTAGAACCCGACTGAATGGTTCATCAAACGCAGGTATTGGAATCAATGGCGCCGGCTTCACTGAATGCTGTGGTTTACCAGCCACCTGACATGTGTGACAAGTCTTACAGAACTCAGCCACATCCACATTCAACCCTGGCCAATAGAAATGCCTCATGATCCGATCCTTTGTCTTTCTGACGCCTAAATGGCCGCCAACTGGTAACTCGTGAGCAATCCTCAAGATCTCACCGCGGTAACTGGGAGGGACAACAACTTGACGGACCACCGTCCAATCCTCATCAGCTGGCCTATGGGGAGGTCTCCACTTCCTCATCAAAATGCCATCTTTGACATAATAGCACTCAGGGACCTTTTCAGCCTCAGCCTCAGAACACGCCGTCTGAGACAAGCCTTTCAATTCAGAGTCTGCCTGCTGTGCTTCAACCAAGGAAGACTTGCTAAACAGTCCATCACTGTTAGCCTCGTAGCCTAATACAGCAACCCCATCATTCAAATCCTTGAAAAAGGTTTCTGCCAACCAAACACCGGAATTCTCCTCCACATCAAGAGAATCCGCATCATCTTGAACAGCTCTACGAGCCTGAGACCTAGTCACAACACAATCTGGGAAAATCCCAGGAAACTCCTCCTGCAACTGCTCAGTTTCAGCAACCACCACTGGTTTATCCGAAACAACTGGAGACACAACCACCTTATCCCCAGCCAAGTCATTCTCCAACAAGAAGTCAATGCCTGCCATGGGCAACTCAGGAACAACTCCAACAGTGACAGGACCAGAAACTAGGTCACACTTCAAATCCACTCTATACAGTGGTACTGACATATAACTGCCATCAACAGTCTGAATCAAGACTTTTGCATTCACTGCACTATCTGGTGGAAAAGTCATACCACCATCCACCATCAACGACTGAGAGGCCCCCGTGTCTCGCAGGATGACTACTGGTTTACCTGCCTCACCAGAAGTACATGGGGTCACCTCACCATCAAACAAAAAGCTACGATAGCTCTCATCCACCTGCTTCAGCCTATCTTTGAATTTGGGAGATCGACTTTCAATGGCCTGTGCTTCACTGAACGGGACACTATTTTTGGGTAGGACACTTTTTGACATGACAAATCCCATGTCCTTCTTTGTTTTGTTTTGCAACTTCCAACACTGTGACTTCACATGCCCTGTCTTGTTACAGTGAAAACATTTGATGACATTTGCACTTGTACTGGACCCTTTGTCAGATTGAGGCTTTGGTGCCGATGAAGTTTCAGAACTCGTGCCTTTTTCAGGACCAGCATTCTTTGGATTGCTCGATTGATTTTTGTCTCTCTTATTTCCAGAGAAATTCCTGAAAGGTGGTCTGTTGTCATTTCTGTGGGTCAGCTCATACTCATCAGCCATCAAGGCTGCTTTATGCAAACTTGTCACTTTGTGATCATCCAAATGTGACCTCACACTGAAAGCAACACTCTTTTTGAATTCTTCCAAGAGAACAACCTCACGTAGGTTATCAAAATCCTGATCCACTTTCTGGGATCTGTACCACCTATACATCAAACATCATTTCTTTTTCACGAGCAAACTCAACATGTGTCTGGCCTGGTTTGCGGTACGAATTTCTGAACTTGTGTCTGTATGCCTCTGGCACCAACTCATAAGCATTCAACACTGCCTTCTTGACTGTAGCATAGTCACGTGATTGCTCTTTTGAGAGAGATGAGTACACATCGGCGGCTTTGCCGACAAACACACTTTGAAGGAGCATGGGCCAAAATTCCTGTGGCCAGTTCAACCTGTCAGCCACCTTCTCAAATGACACAAAATATGCATCAACCCTGTTTTCTTCAAACTTTGGCACCAATCGAATGTTCTTTGCCAAATCAAATTCAGAGGGAGCCCTTTCACGATTTCCAACAGTCTGTGCATGAGTCAATTCCATCTCACGCAATTTCACTTGTTGCTCAATTTCAAATTTCTTCATTTCCATTTCTCTTTCCCTTTCCTTCATTTCCATTTCTCTAGCCCTTTGCTCTCTTTCTATTTCTAATCTCATCTTCTCTTTCTCCATTTCCATTTTAGCAAGCTCAAGCCGCGTTTGATCAGACATTTGAGCTTGATTTGGAATGTCAATTTCTTCTTTGAGCTCCATGTGACCAGCTACTAAGTCAAGAATCTCTGCCTTTCTTACACCTTGTGGAACATCTACACTTAAATGCTGTGCGATAGCAGTCAAATCACATTTGCGTAACCTTTGCAAATCTTTGAGGGACAAATCTGTCCTCTGAACAAATGCCTGAACATCCATTGTACTGATTGACATTGTCACAATGTATTACGCACAATGTACAACTGAACAATCAACTCACTGGTATTTTGTCTGTACCAATATTCTGGATTCCGGAACGTTCCAAATTCTAAGTTTTGCTTTAAATTCATTTCCCGGACAAGCCCCCAATTTTGTTACGACCAAAATCACTCTGAGAATGATCGCACAAAAAAAAAATCGACTAATGTTCAGGCGGTTTATTAACAGCGATATTGTGGGTACAGACTCGTAATCGGTTTTCACATCAGTACAATAATGATCAATAAAACAATCATAAATCAGTATTGGATTCACTTACACGTATCTGAAATCAGGTAATCCTTTAATTGAAAAGGTCCAAATGCGATGTTCGGTGCACAAATGAATAATCCTTGACGTGCCGATGAATGATTCCTCCGACGTAACTCCAGAGGCACAGGTTGCGTTAATCCACATTATTAATCCGGGGTAAAAATCCAGGATATACGTCCACAGCGAAACGTGCAGAATCTAAACGTTATGACGACCACGTCCAGTCGAGGCGTTGAATGATGATTCACTTTTTATTGTCCAGCAAGGAATCCAGCCCGTCACAGCTTTGCCGTAATAATGTCCGTTGATACTAAAATATGGAGTCTATCTCCAATGTAGGCAAATTGATTCTCTGCAGGCAAAATGTCTCCCAGGCCTTATCTAAACAAACACAGTTTGTATAGCAGGTCAGCAGGTAACACAGGACTGACTATAACAAGTCGCTTCAGAGCCAGAAGTGACGTAACTCTCAGAGCAGAGGTGTTGGGTACTCTGCCTACCTCAGAATTTCTCCGCTTATATACTATCCATTCACCCCTTTCTTGAACATTCTGTAATTTTCTCCAACCTGGGGCCACACACCTGAACATACTAGCAAGTCCAAATTCCAGGAATCCTGGATGACTCACTGTCTAACTATGTGCATAACATCATTGCCAAAATTAACTACCAATCACATTGGGCTACAGGGACAGGGCCTCACTCAGCCAAATATGTAAGCACTTCCTAGAATTTTCTGGAATGGGTTAAAATCATTCTAGATTGAGTGAGCTATAATGTATTTCCTGTCACATGCATAAATGTACTGTAGCTACATTGTATACCACGTAGAAAATTCTCCACTGATCTGGTCAGCCTGTATGTACTATATCATATAGAATGTTCTCCATTAATCTGGTCTACCTGTGTACATACACATTAAAACAACCATACATACAGCCTTGATGCATGTACATAACTACTTGTGTGTACCTTTGTGACAATACATTGCTGGCTTACATCCTTCCCAAGCGCACCGAAACACTTTTGGTTTTGGGGGGACAAAATCTTGACGGGGGCACATTATGTGATGGTGTGAAATCCTCGGCGAGGGAGCGAAGTGACCGAGCAGGGGTATCACGGTAGGGACTTTTTGTCAAAACAGAGTACAAAAGTCGCATTTTTTATAGAGCATTTAAAAGCAAATTTCTAGGAAATTACACATAGTGGAAAAAATTTAGTGCGAAGGACTAGGATTATAACATACGGTGGGGGGGGGGGGTACATTTATGTGACAGTGTAAGATCCTTGGTGAGGGAGCGAAGTGACAGAGCAGGGGGAGGGTCACACTATATTCAAGTATTAAATGTGCAGTTTAATGTTTCCAGGCCACTATTAAACGATCGCCCCGTCACTGTACAGGCATGCTAACCTGGAAACAGTCCATTAAACTGCACATTACTTGAATATGTGACCATTCTGAAGCAAATAATTTTCGCACAACAATAGATATACATGTATAATGTACTCTTACATGAATCCTACAAGGATTGAAACAACCATCCCCCAGCATTCCCATTGATTCCCAATGATCAGTTACTAGCCATCCCCTTTAAACACGATCGCATTGTTCAAGCAATAAAAATTATTCTTAAATTGCTAAAAAGCATAGAAGAAAGGGAAAATAATATTTTCCCTTTCTCGAGTGTGCCCTCGAGTGTGCCCTCTGAAACATAGCTTTAGTAAACCTTATATTATAAGGTTTACTAAAGCTATGTTTCAGAGGGCACACTCGAGGACGCAAGGCTACCATCTACAGTTATAAACTAAATTTACTCATACTAAATTTACTCACTTTGCATATGTTCAAAGTCTGTGTAGCGGAAAATTTGTCTCCGGAGCACTGGCGTAGCCAGGGGGGGGGGGGGGGGGGGGGAGCGATGGGGGCAGTTGCCCCCCCCCCCCCCCTAAGATTTGGACCGGGGATTTGGGAGGCGGAAAAAATGCGTGTATACTATGCATGCACATGAAGCGGGTCTCCTTTGCAACCTTTCATCAAATGAGATCATATTTTTTGAATATTTCACTCAAAGTGTGCACCAGATCGTTGAATTTCAATTCAAAATATGCAAAATCTCTCGTTCTCCCCCTCTCTGCCTCTTTCCCTAGCTTCGTACACTTTTTAGATTTACAAAAAATTATGAATAATCCTGAGTGCACAAGACTTATCATTTATATTCGGAAAACTCAAAGTTCCCTCATGTACAAGGGGAATTTCCCCTTTTAATCAACCCTTTCCTCTCTCAGTTCCCCCCCCCCATCATTTTTTTAATGATTTCCCAAATATTTCATCAAATATGCGTATACGAGATATCTCAATTTCAACCTTAAAAAGGCAAAAGCTCCATCGTACGGGAAGGGTGGAGATAACACTTGCCCACGCCTTCTCCCTGCTCGCCCGCCCCTCCCCGCCCCCCCCCTCCCCCCATGCATAGAAGTAGACTGTGGCTACACTTTGAACATAAACAGTTTTCTAAATATGACACAAAATGTGTGCACCAAAATGTTTAACTGCAATCAGAAAATTATACAGAATCTCTTTCCATAGACTTGCTACACTTCTCTTCTGATTGACAAATTTCCAGATATTCCAACAAAAGTGAGTGCCAGCTTGTTGAATTTCAGTTCTAAAAGCTTAAAACTGGAAAAAAAAAGAAGGTTCCCTTAAATATGGGAGAGGTATCATGCCACCCTTCCATTGCTTAATTGTTACCCACTATAGACTTAGTACATTTTTGGGAATGACAATTTCTGAATTTTCCACAAAAAAGTGTGCTTCAGATCGCTTTATTTCAATTCTAAAAACGCAAAAGCTCTACGAGCGGGAGGGGGAAACCCCTTCCCCTAAGCTCTACCTCACTAGACTTTGTACATGTACATACACACAGATGATGCACATTCGGAATAAGAGCTGAATTCCGTGATTTTAACACTTCGGTGAAAAAGTATTGCACCAAAAATTTGCACCAGATCACTGAATTTCAGATCTGAAAATGCAAAATCACCTTCGTGTGGGAGGGGATATGCCCCTATCTACACCCTCGTCTTCATGCTTTTTCTGTTTGATTGCTGAACAGACAGCGTTCATGATATTCAGTGTAAGAATTAATACAAGAAGTTTATTTAAATGATACCATTTTATAGGCAAATTGTTCAATAATAATATACACTAAAATAATACTGCAACCTTAAACAAGTGGGACTGTTTCAACACGTTAAAACATGCAAAAACATGCATTAAATTGCACCATTTGCAACATCAAAATGCAAAAAGTTCTCACCGTGGGAGGGGGGACACCCCCCTCCCACACCCTCCCCTCCCCCCTCGCTCACTCCGCTCGCTCGGGTTCAGTCTCGTTCATGATATTCAGTGAAAAGAATTAATACAAGAAGTGTATTTGAATCATACCATTTTATAGGCAAAATGTTCAATAATAATCTACACTAAAATATACTGCAGCCTTAAACAAGTGGGATTGTTTCAACTCGTTAAAACACGCAAAAACATGCATCAAATTGCACCATTTGCAACATCAAAATGCAAAAAGTTCTCACCGTGGGAGGGGGGACACCCCCCTCCCACACCCTCCCCTCCCCCCTCGCTTGGGTTCAGTCTCATTCATGATATTCAGTGAAAAGAATTAATACAAGAAGTGTATTTAAATTATACCATTTTATAGGCAAATTGTTAAATAATAATCTACACTAAAATATACTGCAACCTTAAACGAGTGGGACCGTTTCAACTTGTTAAAACACGCAAAAACATGCGTCAAATTGCACCATTTGCAACATCAAAATGCAAAAAGTTCTCACCGTGGGAGGGGGGACAAATCCTGGCTACGCCGTTGCTCCGGAGACCATGCAGACTATGCTACATCAGTAGCAGTTCTCGCTGCACTCTCAGTACGCTGTAGGAGTTCCCACTGTGTCATGGCCATTTTGCTTAGACGCAGCGAAAACTCCATGGACATAGCTCTGATGTAAAGGGAGTATTACTACTAACTGACTGGTGACTTTATGCAAAAGTGGAATATAACAAGTGTCGATGTACTATTTTTTGATTGCCATTGCATATTAATTTAAAGTGATTCCAGCAACTTGTGCATATGATGTAATAAGGACTTGGAAATCATATTGCTGGTTTTACTCCTTTGTCCTGTGTTTATTTTGCAGATATCAATGAGTGTGCCAGTGAGCCATGCTTGAATGGAGGAGTTTGTGTAAACTTTGAAAGCTTCTTTTTCTGCCTGTGTTCTACTGGTTTCAGTGGAGTAAGGTGTGAAAATGGTAAGTGCCGGTAAGAGTGGGTGAGAAACAATTACAGGTCGGAACAGCATTTCTGTACTTCGTTACTCTGAAGTTACTTGTATTAGTTCTGATATGCATAGTGTTGGAGGGCATACATCCATCATCTGAGATTATAACAACCTCATGAACTTTGGAAAAGGGCGTGATCGCTGCACTGTCTTCATAGCAGCATCTAGAAACAGGTGTATGTGCTCTCTAGGCTGGTAACACGTATGCAGTATGCACCATATCTAGTTGCCCTTCAATTGTGACATCACCAGATTTACTGTCTATTCAACTGTAATTGGGTGAGAACTTTTTGCATTTTGAAGTTGCAAATGGAACAATTTGATGCATGTTTTTGCGAGTTTTTTTTTTTTACTTGAAACAATCCCACTTGTTTAAGGTAGCTTTATATTTTGATGTAGATTATTATTGAACAATTTGCCTATAAAATGGTATCATTTAAATAAACTTCTTGTATTAATTCTTACAATGAATATCATGAACGCTGTCTTTTCAGCAATCAAACAGAAAAGGCATGCACACAAGGGTGTAGATAAGGAGCATTTCTCCTCCCACACAAAGGTGATTTTGCATTTTCAGACCTGAAATTCACCAATCTGGTGCAAACTCTTGGTGCAATACCTAGAATTTTTTCCAGTGCCAACTGATAATGGAAATAGATAGGGCTTTTTCAGGGAATTGTTAAAATCACGGAATTTAGCTCTCATTGTGCATCATCTGTGTATCTACAAAGTCTAGTAAGGTAGAGCTTAGGAGAGCGTGTGGGAGGGGGATTCCCCCTCCCACTCGACGGAGTTTTTGTGATTTTAGAATTGAAATAAAGCGATCTGGAGCACATTTTTTTTCCCCCCCGAAGTGTGCTAAGTCTATGGTGAGTACCAAGCAATGTAAGGGTGGCAAAATACCTCTCCTATATTCAAGGGAGTTTTTTTCAGTTTTAGAACTGAAATTCAACAACCTGGTGCACACTTTTGTTGGAATATCTGGATATTTGTCAATCAGAAGAGAAATGTACCAGGTAGCAAGTCTGTGGATGGAAATTCTGTTTAATTTTCTGATTTTAGTTAAACGTTTTGGTGCACACATTTTGTGGCATATTTAGAAAAATGTTTATGTTCAAAGTGTAGCCACAGTCTACTTGTATGCATGGGGGGGGGGGGGGGGGGCAGGGCAAGCGAGCAGGGAGAAGGCATGGGTGAGTGTTATCACCACCCTTCCCGTATGATGGAGCTTTTGCCTTTTTAAAGTTGAAATTGAGATATCTCGTATATGCATATTATCCTATTTGATGGAATATTTGGGAAATTATATAAAAAAAAAAAAAATCAACTTATCTGGGGGAACTGAGGGAGGAAAGGGTTGATTAAAAGGGAATATTCCCCTTGTACATTAGGGAACTATGAGTTTTTGGAATATAAGTGATAAGTTTTGTGCACTCAGAATTATTCAGAATTTTTTGTAAATCTAAAAAGCGAACCATGGCTAGGGAAAGGGTCACAGAGGGAGAGGGTTTGGGAGGGGTCAAAGATAAGCAACCCTGCTGTTAGTACCACATAACCTGGTACAACCTGCCCACTGCCTTGTTGTTATCTTTGGGAGAAGAAAAGGCTAAGGAGTAGAGGGCTCGATATTTATAGTGGTGGCTTGGGGCCACTAAAAATTGTTGTTGGGCCACCAAATTTCCAAAAAAGCTATGTTTTTGTGGCCTGATCAGGCACTTTTTATATTCTACTTGTTATGACTGTTATGTTTCTGTGTATTTTGGGACTACCAAAATTTTAGACTTTTTTTAGTGGCCCACCAGAGAAAATTGTTACGTAGGGTCGAGCCCTGATATAATTATGTGTGTGTGTGTGTGTGTATGTGTATGTAATAATATTGTGAAACCAAAGAGATAATTGAATATAACTATAACTTGTATGTATGTTAGTGTAATTTTGGACAGATGAAGGCATCTTTGTAACCATCTATTCAAACCCTCACTTTGACATCTGTAAAGCAACATGCAAGCAAACAATTGTAGCATATACCAGTTTACATTTTCATGGACATTTGAGGACCCTTCCCCCTTCAGTTTCGCAAGTAATGAAAATTTGTATAACATAAACCCCTCAAAAAAAGTTTGGAAATCTGAGTTTGATCAATCATTTGTCATTTTTCCTCAGGAATGATTTATTTGTGCTTAGTACCACACAAAGATTGTTTAATTCTCTTTAAAATGATACTATACTTGTTATGATTATTGTATCCATGGAGATGCAGTGCTTACAAATATGGGATAAAGTCACAATTTAAAAGCTGCAAAATGGCCCAATTTTTGACGTCCCTAATGGAGTTTTCACAGTATGAGTGAGTTCGAAATCGTTTCTTTGGTGTTCATTTACTGTAACATCATCATTTTTATGGAGTGAAACATGTTTGCATTCAACCAAACAGATAGACAAACACACCCACACACACAAACACAAACGATCATGACTCAAACCATTTTATCTCACAGAACCTCGCCACATTAACCACAAGAAAGACATAAAGGAGTGAAATGGCATAGTCTTGATTTTATAGGAGTTTCATCTTTATTTTGTCTTCATTTTCTTGTTATTTTGTCTTTACTTTAATGTCAATTTGTCTTTATATGGTCAATGAACATGATCAGGGCTCAGTATCTGGTGGACGAACCAAGTGCTTGCACCACCGCCTGTTACCATGTCCTCATGCTGTTGATTAGCTTCGTGATTCGCTGCTGAGGAATGGCGTTCCACTCGTCAACCAGTATCTGACGGAGTCCTGTCAATGTCATTGCATTCATGACCCTCTTCCCCACAGCTCGGCCAAGTTAATCCCAAAGATGTTCTATGGGGTTGAGGTCGGGGCTGCGTGCAGGCCAGTCCATTCTAGTGATGCCCTCTCTCTCAAGAAAGTTGTGCACAAATCTTGCTCTATGTGGTCTTGTGTTGTCATCTTTTAGAAGCATCTCAGCTTCAATCTGCCCTATGGCGCGAGCTTTTTGAACATATGGAATAGTGCTTACAAACTGGAGAAATTTACAACTGACCTCAGATTTCCAAACTATTTTTGAGGAGTTTATATTTCTACCTGTTTCTTGCCACTTTTTGTTATTTTGGGGTTTCAATTGACAGCTTAGGCTATTTTAAAGGGGAAATCCAGTCGAAAAATATGTTAGTCTGATAAAAAAAAGAGTAAAATCTTACAAGTTTAACAGTAAAAATATGACTGAAATCAGATGAAAAATAAGGAAGTTGTGAAATTTTCAAGTTTTGCTAATTTCTGCAAAACAGTTCTTGTAAAGTGGATAAGAATTTTAGTGAGCTGAACATGTCATACCCTCACAATTTTCCAATGATCGTGTACAAAAAAATGACAAAAATTCAATGTTTTTTGTCATTGAAGGCTGAAACATGATGTTATTCCTGGTTGAATAAAGTTCTTCACAGTAGTGATCAGTTAGATATATCAGAATTTGAGCCTCTGGCATAATTGCATTCGATTGAAAAAGTGGAATTTTCAAAATTTTATGTACAAACTATGTGGCAAGTTGTGAGGGGATGACATGCTCACTTTGTCATTTTCATATTCATATTGACCATTCAAGAACTGTTTCCTCAAAAATGAGCGGAACTCCTAAATGTCATAACTTCCTTATTTTTCACCTGATTTCGATCAAAATTTTACTGTTGAACTCATATTTTACTCTTTCTTATCAGACTAACAAATATTTTGACTGGACTTCCCCTTTAATGGAAAATGGCATAAAGGTGTGGTATGGAGTAGTATGGAATATTCAAATGGAAATGAATTGTGTTCAGTTTTGTGGGTTTTTTTTTGAGGAATTCGGATAAAATCTTTTTCAGTTTTTGCCTATATTTCTTTTATAAGGAAGATGTGTAACAAGAACTTGAAGTATTCATCATTTCAAATGACTTTTATATTATAGGTTTTCCCACCCAATTTCATTAGATTTGCATTCAAGTTAATGACAAGGCATCCAAATACAAGCAATTTTGGTCCCAGCTCTACTCTCACGGTTCATTTTAATTCTTTGAGTATTCAATTTCGTTTCATGTCATTCCTATCAGATTTTATTTAATTCAATTTAGAAATTCATTCAATTTAACTGCTCAAAGTTGGCATTCAGTTTCGCGCCAGCTGGATAAACGTTCAAATTCGCGCCAAATACAAGTTTCAATTTCATTATAGGAACACAACTTTGCACTTTTAATGTTCAAACTCAATCAACATACACAACTTCTACGGGCCTTTTTTTCACTATTATATTGGATGATACGATTTCACTTTCATTTCAAAGTCTTGTATTTTATGTATTTCTTTCATATCAACCTTTCTTTCATTTCCAATTCATCCCTTACAGTATAGATGTAACATGTAGGAAATAGTCATATCCTAGAATATCTTAGGGGTCATATAGGTCCAAATCCATATTGATCCATTTTGATTCCATTCCTTATGGTTCCCTGTGTCCCCGTGTCCATATCATAAGTTGCCGCAATTGGATCAGCTGTAGACAGACCTATTTCACCTAAGGATTATATTGCTGGTTTTGCTGGTTGTCAAGGCAATGCTTCATCCACTAGTTCTGTCTGTATTTGAGATGTTCACGCATACTCTGTATTGTAGCAGCGGCTGAAATCGTGCATGAATAAAGAGTAAATGCATGTGCCTGAAAGTGGGGTTATGACAAGTTATTAGCTAGTACAAGTAAAAGAATCATATATCGAGGTATATTCAGTTTGCATATTCAAACAGCTGAGTAACTACAAAGAATAAAAGCAACAACGAAAAAGACTGCCCATACTTTGTAATTATTCGCGTCATCATGAATTTGAATTCCTTAACGCTCTCCATGGCACTGCTGATGCGAATTTGAATGTGTTGCACTTGCATTTTTAATTTGAATGCCCCTTTTACACCCTTGTGTGAGAAACTCATGAAATCGTATGCTGATGAAATTGAATTGAATGAAGTAGGTACGTACCTTTTTGAATGTCGATCTCCGTGATCATTCATATTCACTCGAAATTGAATGACCGCATCAGTAAATTGAATGCAAATCTGATGAAATTGGATGGGAAAACCTATATTTGTAGCTAAAGCCCCTATTCCGCTAGTTGCCATTCTCGCCACAATTTGGGAATTTCCTAAGATCTGGAAGGATCGGATAAAACATGAGCCCATTTGGACAAAGTACGATGTGAGAATGCTAAAGAACACTTTTAAATATGACCAACAAGTGCTTCCTACACTTTTATTTTGATGATCGGGAATGAGACATTACAATCTCTGATGCTGCAGTCAGGCTTTAGAATAATGCAACTACACTGTCAGTGTGATATTGCTGATGTTATCCAATCTATGCATGCTGAAGTTATGCTCTGAAATATTACTATCTTATCATGATGTTCCCACATCTAGAGAGCTGAAAAGTGCTCGTTGTGCCCCGATGTACTCCGATTCGACTGCTGATCCCCGGTCAGTCAACTTGTCAGCATGCAGAACCAAAGAGATACAAACTGTGGACCTCAGAGAGGCTCCTCAACTCATGGGTCTTCTCCTACAGCATTTCATAATTAATCTAGACATGCTAATCTTTCCAAGGCCTTTTCTTGATGTCCTTGCTTTTATAGTCAGTCTTCTTCATGTTGTATATACTATACATGTAGATGATTTCATTTATTCTTAAAATTTCTAACATGTCATCTTCTCCCTCTGTTAGTATCACATGCAGTCTCTCTTTCTTCACCGTCAAGGGTAGCTGTTTCACTGCTTTCTTTTCTTCTTTCTCTTCATTCTCTTCTTCTTTGAAAATTTGCTCTCCTTCTTCTTCATATGTACAATGTATTCTGCCTCAATAGGTGCAGCGACAATGTCCTCCTCCTCAACAGTATTGCCTATTGATCTCTTTGATCTTCTGGCAGACATTTTGGCTGCAAATTTTCGAGTCTATTTGACAGCATCCCTTTTAGAGTGATGAGAGCAGAAGACACGAGTCTGGGAAGTCATGGAAAGCATAGGAATAACTTAGCTAAAGTGAAAACGTAATTAAAGCGGGTACGCAGCATACTGAGAGCGTTATTGAAACAAGCCATAATTTTTTTACGAGATTTGAGAACGTAGTGAGAGCAGTATTAAGGCGGGATGGTCTTGCTTTGGTCAAGTAGAGCAAGTCACAGCAGGACCACATTGGTGTCTAGTTTACTTCCAGATCTTGTTGCCACGCTCAGAACAACTTTATTACGCTCATCCCATGGTGTTTACACTGTCAGTACGATCTCCCCGCTTGCTTTATGATTCAAAATGGGACAGTTTTGATCAAGGAGATTGAGAAAAAATTTTGAACATATTCAAAATTTGTTCCCAATCCTAAAAAAAAAAAGAAAATCCCACTTCAACCCTGTCCTCCAAATACTGCTGCTACTATGTTTCCGATTTAAACCGATCCCTCAAAATGCTTTTGCCACTCTCTGCCGATCTAGATTGGGGTCAAGATCGTGGTAGTGGAACGAGGACTTGAACAATAATATATCATTTAGTGTAGTCCTATGGGACTGCATCTGTGCCATGAGCATCATCACTGTGTAATGAAATGCAGTTACCACTGTTAGTATATTTCTATTATTTCTTATACCACCATTATCATATCAACTTGTTCTTTGATGCTTTGATACTGTCATATTTTGATACATGTATGTACTTGTGCTGATCTTTCATTGTGTAACACTCATTCATTGCAAGCATACAATTTAAAGGCCTCTTCTGTAGTGTTTTCAAAAGTGGTATGTCCTCTCATACATTGTCAAGCCATGATCTGTATCTTAAAATGGGGAGGGGACTGCAAAAGGTGAATATTGACTTTACTTTGCTAATTTTGTTGTGCGCATGGCAGATTGTCATTACAGCACTTCCCTGCGCCAGGCAGATTGTTGTTAACGCACTTCCCTGCGCCAGGCAGATTGTTGTTAACGCACTTCCCTCTGCATGGCAGAATGTTGTTAATCCTATGCGCATTCCCACACCGGAACAACAATCTGCCATGCACACTCCTACATCCTAACACCAATCTGCTGTGCACAGGGAAGCGCTGTAACGACAATCTGCCAGGCACACGACGATTTGTTTTTTCTTTCACTCTCAGATCACTATATTTTAAAGAATAATTATTCATTGTGAACTTGAATGAAGGATGGGCAGGTTCCATCGAATATATAATCTTTTCAAAGATAAAAAAGAAATTTGCAAGTATTCCCCTTTCTTCATAAAACGCTTGACATTAGCCGTAGACAAGGCTCTTTCTTGTCCTTTTTTGTGTCCTATCCTTTTTATGTCGCCCTCTTGTGTTCAATAACCGCATAAGCCTATTGCACTGTGAGGCGTATGAATCGTTGGCAAAGGGATCGCGACACCCCACAAATTGCGACACCTCCAAATTGCTACCCCACAAAAAAAGGTACTGCCTCTACGATCTACGAGCCCTTTCTGATATTGAGCTACAGAGGGCCTTTGGTTTACTGTTAATAATTGGGGGGAAACTACCGCCCGGGCAGCAGGCTGTGACCCAGGGGCTACTAAAATCTATGTTTGGACACCGAATTTCCAAGCAGGTTATCTTTTGATAGCCTGATTGGGCATTTCAAATTTAAAATGAATTTTAGTATTTCCTATTTTAAGCCACTGCATTTCTCTTTTGCACCAGCAACATTTCAAATTCCCCAGATTTTAATTGCCCAAATGGGCCACCAGACAAAAAAGAAGTGAATGTCGAGCCTTGCAATACCAAAGATATATATATGACTTGTTTGTGTTGTCTTTTAGCTTCAGAACAAATACACTGATATAATTTTTTTTTTGAATATCTGTTTTCTTTTGGGCAGATATCAGAGCTTGTAGTAGTGCTCCCTGTCAAAATGGTGGCAACTGCACAGATTTGACATTGAATTTCTTCAGTTGTACCTGCCCTCTTGGATTCAGTGGTACACGATGTCAGAGAAGTAAGTGATTTTCTATATCAAGAGATGTTAAAAAAAAAGAATTATGAGCATACCAGTGTGAAAAGGTGTGACTATTTTGGGGATGATATCAATCACGTCTTTAGGCATTGTATTTTAGAACAGTCCAGTTGGAAGAGATACAATTCTGCCCTACTTTGGCAAAAGGAAGCAAGTGACAAAAGTGACATTTCTCGTAAAAGAGCAAAATGTGTCTGTCATTTACACTGACGTCAATGGACTATCATGATGTCTTATCTAACATATCTCTTAGTAGGATGAGTGTTTCTGCATAAAATTTGGCCTGGAATAAGAGCTCATTATGTGAATCATGAAAACATCAATAACTCAAATTCGGATGGTATGTCACTTGCTTCCTTTTGCCAAAGTAGGGCAGAATTATATTACAATAGCACAGCAACTTAAAACGCTATTTTGATTATTCCTAACAAAGACAATCCAGTGGAATAAATTCATTCTGTTTTCATACATTATCGACAGGGAAAAATTCAAGTTTCAAGTTTCATTAATTGTCCCCGCCGAACGAGTTCGAGCAGGGGACTATGAAACGGGCGCCGTACGTGTGTGTGTCCGTGTGTGCGTCTGTGTGTGATCAAAATGTTCAATTTGCTACTCTGTCATTTATGAGCCGATTTTGATTCTGTTTGCTTTATATGAGAGCACTACATGGGAGCTTTGAAACTTGTACACAGAATTTCAGTTGTGACCTTTGACCTTGACCTTTGACCTATATTGTAAATTTTGATACAAAATGCTACTCCTTCGCCATTTCTAACCCGATTTCGATTCCGTTTGCTTTATGTGATGGCACTAGTTGAGGGCTTTAAAACTTCTACACAGAATTTTGACCTTTGACTTCTTTGACCTTTGACCTTGATTTTTTGACCTGTATTGTACATTTTGCTACAAAATGCTACTCCTTCGCCATTTCTAACTCGATTTCGATTTCGTTTGCTTTATGTGATGGCACTAGGTGAGGGCTTCAAACCTTCTACACAGAATTTTGACCTTTGACCTTGATTTTACACCTATGTTGTACATTTTGCTACAAAATGCTACTCCTTCGCCATTTCTAACCCGACTTTGATTCCGTTTGCTTTATGTGATGGCACTAGGTGAGGGCTTCATAACTTTTACACAGAATTTTGACCTTTGACTTCTTTGACCTTTGACCTTGATTTTTGACCTGTATTGTACATTTTGCTACAAAATGCTACTCCTTCGCCATTTCTAATCCGATTTCGATTCCGTTTACTTTATGTGATGGCACTAGGTGAGGGCTTCAAAACTTCTACACGGAATTTTGACCTTTGACTTCTTTGACCTTTGACCTTGATTTTTTACCTATATTGTATATTGGCTACAAAATGCTACTCCTTCGCCATTTCTAACCCGATTTCGATTCCGTTTGCTTTATGTGATGGCACTAGGTGAGGGCTTCAAACTTCTACACAGAATTGTGACCTTTGACTTCTTTGACCTTTGACCTTGATTTTTGACCTGTATTGTACATTTTGCTACAAAATGCTACTCCTTCGCCATTTCTAACCCGATTTCGATTCCGTTTGCTTTATGTGATGGCACTAGGTGAGGGCTTCAAAACTTCTACACAGAATTTTGACCTTTGACTTCTTTGACCTTTGACCTTGATTTTTTACCTATATTGTACATTGGCTACAAAATGCTACTCCTTCTCCATTTCTAACCCGATTTCGATTCCGTTTGCTTTATGTGATGGCACTAGGTGAGGGCTTCAAAACTTCTACACAGAATTGTGACCTTTGACTTCTTTGACCTTTGACCTTGATTTTTGACCTGTATTGTACATTTTGCTACAAAATGCTACTCCTTCGCCATTTCTAACCCGATTTCGATTCCGTTTGCTTTATGTGATGGCACTAGGTGAGGGCTTCAAAACTTCTACACAGAATTTTGACCTTTGACTTATTTGACCTTTGACCTTAAGTGATTTTTGACCTATATTGTACATTTTGCTACAAAATGCTACTTCCACCGGGGACATATATTACGTACCGCGTAATTTCTACTTTTCCTTGTTTTCTTGACTGTTGCACTTGTAGCATGATATCACTCTTTTCATCCATTCTTTTGAATTCACAAATGAAGCAAACCTCTCTATGAACATCATTGGTGTGATTATTAGCATATCTTGTGTTATTATCCACATTTTATAATTGTCACATGTGTTTCTATTTGATATGTGACTGCATATTTGTTAAACATTATATGCTGGACCTATGTTTTTATTTTCCTGTCTCTAATGAACAAAGAAATCCAGCAAAAGTATATTCTATATGATATACTCACCTGAAGAAAAAGAACAGCTTTCTTCATGAATGCAATTCTTTAGTGTATATGTAATGATACAACTTGCGAATTAAAGGGAACCCAAACCCAAAGAGCAATGTGGATTGAGTGAGAGCAGCAACATTAGTAGAACACATCAGTGAAAGATTGAGGAAAATCGGACAATCGATTCAAAAGTTATGAATTTTTAAAGTTTTGGTGTTGGAACCGTTGGATGAGGAGACTACTAGAGGTTATGATGTATGTGTGGACAACAATATAAAGAAATTATAAAGGAAATTCCCCAAAAATTCATTTTTCCTGAAAACTACAGATTTCATCAACTGTACTGACATATGTTAAGGGTAGCAATTGAGTATCTGAATATAAGAACAACCCAAGTCCATGGAAGACCATTTCGAGTAAACTTTAAAAAACTTCATATCTTTTTTATATGTCCAATAATATTCTATTTAACTGTGATGGGAAGGCAACATTGTATAAATGCAAATTAGATTATATATTATAATGACAATTAACATTTACATTAATTGTGGAGAGGCCATTTTGTGTGATGGACTTGGGTCGTTCTTTGAATCATATACATGATATTCTGCTATAGAGATGAGAGAAGGATGAGAGAGGGCGCTATAATATGAATGTAAAAATGACCCAAGTCCTTCATTCTTACATTCATATAAGATTTAACTCATTCATTTCAGGCACTTCCAGGGGTAATTAGGATTTATCATTTATACACAAGATGAGTCCAGGCATAAGCTGCAATTTCCCATGTCAAACTGAATTTGGCCAAAAATTGGACTTGGGTCGTTCTTATATTCAGGTCTTCAATTATTCCCCTGCTTTCTAAAAGCGGTTAGTCAAGTGCTCTTTTATTAAGCTAGAAAAGTGAATTTTTGTGGAATTTTCTTTATATTTTCTTATATTTTTGTCCACACATCCTCAAACTTTCACTGATGTGTTCTACTAATGTTGCTGCTTTTACTCAATCTACATTGCTCTTTCGGTTTGGGTTCCCTTTAAGGTATCATACATGTGTATCTTAATGATTTTCTCTCATGAAGAAAACCAATCACTGTGCATGAGTTGTTTTAATAGCTTCTCCTTTTTCAAGCTTGCACAAAAGATATGGTTGAACCTACAATAACCATAATGTAAGGGACATCCTTATTAGCATTAAAAGGAATACTAAGTAATATATGCACAAAATAGAAACAGGCCTTTAATCATCATGGACAATACATTTCGTTGACATGTAGATGTTGTGGTTACAATTAAATATTGTATTGTTAATCAGAAAATGAAATAAGGTTTGTTATTCCGAAGTATCCTTAATGCAAAAATGAAATGAAGTTTATTTTTCTGAAGGTTCGTTTACTCACTTTTTGTCTTTAATTGTTATTCCGAAGGTTAGTGAATCCGAAAAGGAAATAAGGAAGTCCTACATAATTTTGAATATCCATTAATATGTACATATACTCAACTTACAAAATGCAGTACAAGGTAACACTACTGTGATTAAGCTGTAAGTCCATAGTTGTTTTTTTATATTGTGTTACAAAGTAACAGAGTACTGTTTACGCTGAATATTTCATGAGGTTTTTATTTTCGCGAATTTCGCAAATCAGGTGCCATTCACGAAAATATAGACTCTGATCCCTATGTGAATGTAACGTACGAGTGTACACTTCTCCGTTCCAGTACAGGACTCCATGATCGCGAATTTAACCACTCGCGAAATTGTCAGGAATTCCCGATTCACAAAATTTTAGACTCGCGAAATATATGGCGTATACAGTATAAGAAGCATAATTATGATACAATCCTAGCCCCAATGTAAAGTTTTAGGACTTACACCAGTGCTCGTTACTGATACATGCAGTATATCCAGCATGCAATAGCACGACAAGTGATGGGTATAAAGAACACATGCCTAATATTAGTCAAGGCTAGAAGGCACCTAACCTTGTTTTTTTTTATATATACAATGTTTTTTGATGGTTTCTTGTCAATTCGAGGGTGCTGATTCCAAATCCAATTGATGCCACTCGCGTAACCTTGAGCATTTTCGGCAAAATGCAAAAATCCAAAATGGCCACCGGATATGCTGATTTGGCCGAGATAATCACAATAATGTGCATTCTGTGACTGATTATTCAACCAAACTTTGTACATTTCTGTTCCTAGAGTTACTCCATCTGCATTTCCGAGAGAATTTTCATTTCGTATAGCTTCTTTTAGTACTTAAAGCTCATTTTCAAATCAAAATGGCCGCCATTCCTATGGTCATGTACTATATAAATGGCAAAAAATATGCATGGAAATATAGAACAAATTTACTGTATTTCCAGTCCCGTACCTACGCTGTTATAAAGTGTTGTGTGTGCAATAAAAATATGTTGGGTGCCACTTACAATATTGAGGGCCTACGTATGCATTTTTATTCTTCTAAATGCAAAAATTCAAAATGGTCACTACTCTTATATACAATATGAATGGCAAAAAAAAAAAAAAATGTGGAAATGGAAAACCAAATTGCTGGTGTGTTTTTTTCTGACATGTAGCTACATTGTTCATTAAGATTTAGTGCTGATCATATAATATCTGAAGGATGTTCTTAACAAGAAGTTATTTTTTTTTTATGCAAAAGTCCCAATTTATCACATAAATTAGGATTTTTTACTAGGAATTATGAATGGAGTTTTGAGCCTTAAATATTCATAAGCCTTATACGATTTTTAACACAATTTCATATACCATCATATTCTACATGCAGGTCGTTGAATATAAAAAATGTAATACTAACACAATATATTAAGAAGCTAGATGCATGGTATTTAGTAAATAATGTTGAAAATGGAGAGGAAGCTAGAAAGCAAAGCTTCTAATATGCATTCCCCTAAAACCATTATTAATCCTGTAGAGTACTGCAGAACATGGTTGCGGACAAAAACATATCAGACATTTAATGACAAAACTAATGTAGTTGTTTTTTTTTTTCAGTTGGGGGGCTGAAGCGAGTTTGATATGGATCATAACCTCCATCACTTTGATATGATATAATTTAGGACTACCTCCTTGATATTATCGAGCAAGCTTGATTTTCTTCATGAATTAAAACAAAAACTGGTGAAGGCACAAATGAAACTGTCCAAACGCAATACCGTACAACCAAGGAGCAATGCAAGGTAACTCTTTCAGTTCTCTCACAGTTCCCAGGTGTTGATGATATACACTTTGACTTTATGAGGTCATTCAGTCTTGTCTTCAAAGATCTCTTTGATTGGATATTTGGCAGCTGCAGGCAACATCAGCCCCAAATTTGCAGGATTCTCAGGCTAAAAGATGCATATCAGTCCTGCCATGGCCTTAATTGCAACCACATTTGATGATGTTCAGCACTACCTCAGGGGTCAGAGGGTGATTTTGCCATAGAAACAGGATGAAGACATGAAGACTTGCTTCACCACCCGTTGAAGCCCTTTGGCTTTGTTGCCAGGCCAGAGACAGTGTTGTAGGTAACTTGGGTGGTGTCAGAGATGGCATCAGACCAGCATCTGCACCACTCAGTTTGGGGCGGGGTCAAAGCTTTCAAGTGACAGTCCTGAGGGAAATCTAGGTTGGCTTATGGCTTATTTTTTTTTTTTTTTGGGGGGGGGGGGGACAAACTGTTATAAGCTACAAAAATCCTTGCATCTGATTGGCTGAGAGCAAATTTGTCAGACAAATTTGTCAGACAAATTTGTCAGACAAAACGCTTCATGAAATGCCCCCAGGTTTTCGTGATTGGAAGGTCAAGGTATGCGTTGACGGCACTGGTGACACTTGCCATCCTTTCCTTCCAGCGTAAGGAAGGAGAGTGATTGAGTGCCAGTAAAGGAGGGTGGACTTTCTTAGCCTATGCTTGGAAGGCTTGCCGCTGAAGGCTACCTTGAACATAGCGTTGGCAAGATGGTTACTATTAAAAGATGGAAGGTATGGGCCTGATGGTAATCTTGTAACGGTTGGAGCAAAGTCTCCAGAAGGTGTTCAAAGTACTCCTCTATTGTCTTGAGATGGGTCAGTACTCGGCTGATGTCATCCAAAGACCTTCTATGAGATGTAAGGGCAAGATCATCTGCACGAGCAAATTCCTTCGTGAAGTGGTTGTCATGTCACCATGTATGTTAAAGGACAAGTTCACCTTCATAAACAAAAGGATTGAGAGAATGCAGCAATATTAGTAGAACACATCAGTGAAAGTTTGAGGAAAATTGGACAATCGATGCAAAAGTTATGAATTTTTAAAATTTTTGTGTTGGAACCGCTGGATGAGGAGACTACTAAGGCTCGTGATGTCATATGAGTACAACAGTATAAAGAAAATGTAAAGAAAATTGAACATATTTTCATTTTTTCGCATAATAAAAAAGCACTTGACTTGCCTCTTTCTAAAAGCATTGGGAATAATATTACCCATAACATATGTCAGTAACAAGTCAAGGGAATGTGTACTTTTTTTCAAAAGAGGAAATTTTGTGAAATTCTCTTTATATTAGCCTTATATTGTTGTACGCATGTGACATCATACACTGCAGTAGTCTTCTCATCCAGTGGTGACTACACAAAAACTTCAAAAATTCATAACTTTTGACAGATTGTCTGATTTTCCTCAAACTTTCAATGATGTGTTCTATTAATATTGCTACATTTTCTCAATCCTTATGTTAATGAAGGTGAACTTGTCCTTTAAAAAGGAGTGGAGTTGGTTTGCAGCCATCCTGGAGGAGGCCATCATTCAGAGTCCTAACACAGTTGGTCTGCAAAATCCTGAATCTGCAAGTGCTGCAGATTAAAGACAAGCAGCTAGTGTGAAGTTGTTTTAGCACTGCTTTCAGAATGAAACAGCACTTTACAAATCTCAGGGGCTCCCTTGACATCATACGCAAACACATTCACTCCGAGAGAACTGGTGGTAAAATTCATCTACCTCGAGAACAGTGAAGCCTTTCACCTACCATGGCTGCATTTAGGCAACAATGTCAGCATGCCTATTGTTGGTTGCTGGTAAGGTTGTGCTTTGGATCTTCTGTAAAGGAGTACTCAAGGAAGTTCCCATGCCTTCACCCTGTCTCTATGGCAAGATCATCCAGTGACCCCTAAGTATACCTTGTAAGGCAATTGCAAGATTGCAGGGGTTGCAGTTGCGAGAGCTGAGCAGCAGCAGAGGTGGGGGCAAACAGCACAGATGTAAAACAAGCCCCTTGACTAAATTGGACCCATCCCATTACACGTTTATCCATAATGAATCACCTGCATTGTACCAAAATTGGTAAATATCCCACAATTCATCATTGAAGGAAAGGTGTGAGCAAAGTACTCATCTCCAGACAGAAAATTGTCAATTTTACAGTGATATGTTATTTTGAGCATGTTGAGTAATAATAGGTGCCTACTTATGAGGTCAAATCTGTTTCAGTAGGAGTAACTAGGCACTTCCCACAGTCGTGTAGGGTAAGACAGACTTTTCTCCTGATGGACGTAGCAATGCTCCTGACAACAACTCACTCTTATGCGTCTTTCAGCATCATAATATGCGTCGACTCCATTACACAGTGATTGCATTCAAAGACAAAATATAAAATCATTGTTGGATGTTACAAAATAAGATTACTGTGGTCATGGTGGTGTGATGACTTTCTGTTTCCTGACTTTCTGTTTACCATAAAAATATTGTAGATAAAACTATCAATACTTAACCAAACTCTTTGTAATCCTCCAAACACAAGTTCATGCTCTTACATTTTAAGATAATGCTAACAGCCTTGAGCAAATAGGTGAAATCACGCAACCATAGAACCAGTGGTAAATCTGGGGCCCGTTTCATAAAACTGCCACATTTCTATGACAAAATTGCTCTCAGCGAATCAGATGCAAGAATTTCAGTAGCTTGTCACATCTATGACAACTTGTCACTGATGACAAGTTTTATGAAACGGGCCCCAGATCTACGATATACAAATACGACGGAAAGTCCTTTGTCATTTGTATTTTCATGCAAATCATATTCTGGGTTAACATGAAAAACTTTTGGGCATTTTTTTTCCAATTTCGCCTCCCTCATGTTCTTTCTCGGATGAGAGGATTGAAAGTTTGTATAATATCGCTTTTAGATAATGTAGAACAGGACAGTTATTTGGAAATTTCGTTTGTGTCATTGTCTAAGATTCAACTTCAGTAAATCAGAGTGAATATCATGATGTTGAACATCTCAAGGCAAATAAGTATCAATGTTCACATATAATAATTCCTTATAAACAATCTTGATGTTGGCGTCATTTCCAAGTTTTGGTGTTTTTTCCCCAATTCCTAGGGAAAAGTCTGGATTGAGGTCTAGCAAATTTAGATGTTTTGCTTTTTAGGTTTCTGTTAGTAACAACCTTCTGATTTTTAATCAGCACCCAAATTGATAAACATTGTAGCTGCATGACAGAAAAAAGGAACATTTGTTTATTTCCATGTACATTTTGCCGTTCATATTGTACAGGGGTACATGAGTGACATCCATTTTGAAGTTTTGAATTAAGAAGAACATAATTATAAGCCTACAAGCAATATATTTTCTGTTTGTTTGTTTGTTTGCTTGCTTGCTTGCTTGTTTTGCTAGTGGCCCTCACCAGATTTGCATTGCACATGCAAAACTTGATAACAGCGTAGGTACAGTTCAGCCAGCGATCAAGTTACCCCTAGATCGCGATCACGGGCGATCAGTGATTGCATACGCGATCAGTTGATTGTATGCAATTCGGCATACAATCAATTGATTGCGACATATCGCGTATGCGATCACTGATCGCCCGTGATCGCGATCTAGGGGGAACTTGATCGCTGGCTCAACTGTATGTGACTGGAAATACAGCAAATTTGTCTTCTATTTCTATGCATATTTTTTGCCATTCATATAGTACATGTCATTGAGTATAGGAGTGGCGGCCATTTTGAATTGAAAATAAGCTTAAAATGCTAAATGTACCTACTTCAAATGGAAATTTTCTTGCATAAGTATATAGCATTACTAAAGGAACAAAAATTTTAAAAGTTTGATGGAATAATCGGTCATAAAATTGACATAACTGGGAATATCATGGCCAAATTATCATATCCGGTGGCTATTTTGGATTTTTGCATTTTGCTGAAAACGCTCAAGGTTACGTGAGTGACATCAATCGGATTTGGAATCAGCACCCTCGAATTGACAAGAAACCATCAATAAACATTGTATATATCAAAAAACAAGGTTAAATATGGAGCCTAGCCTGGACTATATGGCGGAAATTCAGAATGTTAGGGCAGTACCTAACTGAAAGACATAGCAGCCACGAAAGTAGTTTTTGATGTGTTATTTTGAATTTGCTGCAATTTTATGTTCTGTGCATAAATTGATGGTTTTTAGTACACACAAAGAACACGATCGCAAGAGGTAACTATCATCAATTCACTAAGTTGACTCCCTTATGCCTTTCGTTTACCCCCGCATACAGAATTGGGCTCCTCAGGTCTTATTTAGGTATTGGTACTTCCAAAAACATCCTACAGATTAGTTTCCAATGACAATATTACATGGGAGGAGATTGGAAGTGATCAACACCCTTACTAAACGAGACTTTTTTGTAATACGCAGGTATGCCTCTTTTTTTCTGTTTTCCTATTGTTGGTACATTAACAACTTGCAGCAAACTGTGCCATAGCCAAACAACAAACAACACATACCGACTCATTCATACAGTGGCATGAACACGAACACACCAAAATTTACATTCGATCTGCTGTATTGGTTGAAATCATTGATGATAGACCAGTCCTTTGATTGGATGATTGTCTCACACACCCGTGCCATTGCCCAAATGGCATAGCTAAGATGGATTGCTTTATTGTTTCATTCAGGAATACAACCTAAACTTTGAGAGCAATTTTATCAATTTTTCAGAAAGTGGGCTGACACAGTTTGTATTCATTTTTAAGGTGACATTGGGTGGTATTATTGAAAAGCTAGGAATCTGTAGAATTCACATTAACTAAAATTTCATTTTCTGTGACTCTCGACTCATTTTGACTCATTTTGAGTGCATCACATATATGCTTTATGCATTTTTAGCTCGCCTGAGCCAAAGGCTCAAGTGAGCTATTGCGATCGCCCTTCGTCTGGTGTCCGTCATCCGTCGTCCGTTGTGCGTCGTCCGTCGTGCGTTAACTTTTTACATTTTCATCTTCTTCTTGAAAACCCCAAGACCGATTTTCATCAAACTTGGCAGGTAGCATCCCTAAGGGGTTAGGAACTCAATTTGTTAAAATGGGCACCATGCCCCACCCAGGGGGCCCCCAGGGGGCCCAAACCCCCCAAAATTAAGGAATCTGTAAAAATCTTCTTCTCTAGAACCAGATGTGATAGAGCTAAGTTAATACTATGAGTTAGTACAATGATGACTGTAGTTTCAAGTTTGTTCATGGCAGAATCAGGGGTGCCCCCTTTGGGACCCAGGGGAGTTGGGTGGGGAGGGGTCCTAATGGGGCCTAAATTGTACATTTTCATCTTCTTCTTGAAAACCTCATGACCCATTTTCACCAAACTTGGCAGGTAGCATCCCTTGGGGGTTAGGATCTCAATTTGTTAAAATGGGCACCATGCCCCACCCAGGGGTCCCCAGGGGGGCCCAAACCCCCCAAAATGGGAATCTTTAAAAATCTTCTCTAGAATCAGAAGTTATAGAGCTAAGATAATACTATGAGTGAGTACATTAATGACTGTAGTTTCAAGTTTGTTCATAGCAGATCCAGCGGTGCCCCTCTTTGGGGGGGGGGGGGGGGGGTTGGGAAGGTCCAAATGGGGGCCTGAATTGTACATTTTCATCTTCTTCCTGATGGATTTTCGTCAAACTTGGCAGGTAGCATCCCTAGGGGGTAAGGATCTCAATTTATCAAAATGGGCACCATGCTCCACCCAGAGGGCCCCAGGGGGCCCTTATCCCCCCAAATTAAGGAATCTTAAAAAATTTGGACCCTTATTGTACATTTTCATCTTCTACTTGAGAATGCCTTGTCAAATTTTAGTAGAGCTGTGAATAATTTAGATTAGTGACTGCGTGAAAGGTAAGCTTGTGATACTCAGGTGAGCGCTAGACCCGCAGGTTTCTTGTATTCTTTTGTTTTTCATGCTGTCATACTGTCAAATTATTTGCTTATTTACTGACAGCCTTCTGTATACCTATCCCACAAAATGTACATTCTGCCTTATAATGTCAGTCAGATCACTATTTATTCCTTTATCCTCGATAGTACTAAATATCTTTTTATTAGACTATTGTACATGTTGTTTGTTATTGAATGTACTGATATTATTCCTGTTTTTAAATGACTATTTCATGTGTGATATTTTCAATGTAGAATATTCTGAATAAGTTGAATCGAACTAAATTTTACTGAGAAATGAAATAAAAGGTTATAGATGTTTTTAAAATCAGACAATCAGACTCGACACCTAGCCTTTAGTGGCAATACTCACATTGGAACTGGAGGAGTAACTCACATGAAATAAAAGAGATTGCACATTGTGCTATATTGTCATGATGATCAAGGTGTTATATCCCCATCTCTACTGATATTGATATATTATCCCAGAATGGAAGAAAAAAGTTCTCCCAGATTAGACTTTTTGGACTTCCGAAATATTACTACATAAGAATGTCCCTTTAGCACTTCTTTATTCTGTGGCTGAGCCTGGAACAAATAACTTTCTCTCCTTAATTCATCCATGACTATATGTCTGTACAGGAATGGTTACATACAACAGCATTTAGGCCCTGTAGTGTTGTAGGGCTTTTGTAAAAAAAGTCTCATACAGCATGGTACAAGGGGAATATTTTGGCACACTCTGCTAGTGAACAGTCAACAGCATACAGGTCAGACTCACATATGCACACAGCCACACATAAACAGATACATCACTATTGCTAATTAATAGATGATAGACCTACATATTTTACTATACAGTATACATGTCTAGTTATAGTCAATGTTTATTTCATTTTCAAAGCCTGTCAAAAGTAGCAGGAATACAAGTGACATTCTGCTATTTAGAAAGCACAATGTGATTTATTCAAGATGTGGTTACTTTCCAATTTCTGGTAACAGAATTACTCATTAATTAGTTGCATAATTTTTTTTTTTCATTTAATGAACATTTCATACAGACATTGACGAGTGTGCCAGCAATCCTTGCTTGAATGGAGGAAACTGCATTGATGAAGTCCAGGGTTACAGATGTGAGTGTGCTGTTGGATGGACTGGTCCTTCTTGTGCCATAGGTAAAGTATTCACATTTTGAATGTATTCCTTTTCCCTAAAGGGAGATATGCAACCTCCTGTAGTCATCTCAGAATAAATATAAAAAAAAAGCATCAACCAACATACCTCATTTGTGTTTATGGGGTTCCATGCATGAATATGTTATTAATGTGTAATGTTATCCAACTTTCATAGACTGACAAAGTAGCCATAGTATTTTCTTCTGTTTCATTTATTTTACAAAAGTGCCGGTAAAAATGCCAACAAATTTGTATCTAGTACTGCTAAACATCATAAACAGTGGTTCTGTCCTTCAGCCCTGGCAATTGGAGGGCCATACTATCTATTGCAGTAAAATTGTATTTGAGAAAAAAAGTCCAATTTTTGGTAGAAATTGTTACCTGTACAGGCTTTGTCAATTTCTGTCATGAAACAAGAGTCACAGATTTTACATACATGATTGGGGGGGGGGGGGGGGGGGAAGGGATCAAGTACATAGTATGGGACTTCTGACCATGCATAAAAGCATGATCACCACAGGGATAGAGTCTAAATTTCTTAAGTTCTCTAATGAAACCTGCATTCTTAAATTAATGAATTCTTGCACAAAATTAATAATCACACAAAGATTTTGGCTACTACTTAGTAATTCATACTATAAAGACAACTTGATGCTAAAAATCATTAATTTGAATCGGAAATACCCAGTACCTGCTGCATGCAATACTGATTGGAATCAGCACTGGCTGCCGGGCTGCAGCTTGGTCGTCCAAGTGGATACAACGTCTCTCAGGTAATCTGGAGGTCGTTGGTTTGAGTCCAACCCGGGTATGTGTGCCCATGATTTTTAAGCAGGGCCACTACTAAAACACTGATTAATCGGTGCTTATTTACATCTATGCAGCAATCTGTCAATCACTTGCATTGTTGTTTGCATTTTTGTCATCAAAAGGAAAATAAAGAATTCAATGAACATTATGTAAGTATTTTTGGTAATGCATATGGAATTTATAGATATTTTTCTTTTACAAGTTTATCCAATATGCATGAGCAATCTTACAGGATGGAACCAACTTAAAGGTGAATTAAACTAACACCAGTCTTTTTTTTTTTCTTCTTCTTCTTTTTTTAAAGGAGGTGGGGATGACATAGCCGGGAGTACGTGAAAAAAAAAAAAAAAACTCAAGAAAAGGAAGGATATAGGTATCAAACTAAATATCTTTACTCGATTTATCGTAAAATTGATTATGATTATATTGTAGCCAAAATATTAAAGTATCTATTTCCAGCTATGGAAAGAAAATATTGAATTATTTACATTTTTGCAATAATTTGCTGCCTTCATTTGCATGATCAAAATGGCAGCCTTATGTTTCAGATATTCACCTATTAAAATTTAGTTTTATTTATTTATTTATTTATTTATTTATTTATTTATTTATTTATTTATTCAGTCTTTTTTCAACAGGGTAGCCCCATCAGTAGGCAGGTACTGTTCTTACTGGGGGCCCTGCACAAACAAACATTACAGTTGACAAAACAAAGACATATACATCAAATACAACACACTGTATGTGGACAAGTACAATTCTTCCACCGAGTCCCCTACATACAGTCACACAATAACTATACACTGACAATTACACGCTTACTAGTCAAACAAGCAATAATAACATGGTGCGCCTACGTATCTATCATAACCAAACAATTAACCATAAATTTCATCAAAAATTAAAACTGTCACTGAAAGTGATAAATACCCCCAACCAAAACAGAAATAAATGAACCCAACCAGCAACCATCTTATTATATTCTTACTGATAACAAAATTATTAACATAACAATATATTACTCAACATTAAATAAATATGTACTGCCCACTGACATTCACATATACAGCTGTATATCATATCTCTTGTCGAATGCTCAAAATCTGAGAAAAATAAATATATCGGTAATTTCTGTGATTGTCAGTAAAAACGCTGTTGCTATGATAACAATGTATAACATGAGAAAAAATGAATTCTATGAATTAGTTGAATTCAGTTTTTATCTAGTTCCTTTATTGAACATGACCCCATATGATCTAGATTGATTTGTAATAGGTCAATCCAAGATCAACTAATCAATTATGCATAGATGCATTTCCCGGAACAAAATGCTCCATACATGAGGATTTGAGTGCATGCATTTTTTCAAGTTTTTTCTGAAGATTTCAAACATTGACCAATCATACTTTCAGATGTTCTAATTTATTAGTTTTAACTCCTTGTTAACAAAACTAGGAGTTGACATTTGATCAGTCTTTCATTTTGTAACTAAATTTTTGAAAAAAAAATTACATATGGGACATTGCGTGGAAATTGAATTGGAAATCTTCCTTAATAATAATAATGATAAACTGGCACTTAAAGCCTGCAAAAGTTGTCAAATTTCACTCCCAAATATGCATGTACGTATGCCTGAGAAATGTGTGGAATAAAGCTGTAATAACAAGATATTCGATGGTTAACGACGAAAATGTGAAATAATAACCAAAAAGGTTCACCGGAGTCGCAGTCTCAAAACTTCGGTCGGGGGTCAGGCTAAACTCGGATTCAGGGACAACTCGGCCTGGCTTTGACGGTGGGACGCGTTGTCCCTCTGGATTGTACAGCGTTGTACTATGGGAGTTGCCTGTAGCGCTTCGCATTCTGGCTGGTCAGTTATGGTCCAAGTTGATCTAAAGACGCTTAACTGAAAAGACAGGAAAGTACGCGCTAATCCTGTACAAAACAAATGGACAGCGCGCGGTCCTCAAGCGTACTATACGCACATCACCTGAGACGTGCTGTCTTTGAAGTTGTTTTGTTGTTTATCAAGCGTCTTGAATTGTCTTTTCAGTATGGCGATCACGAACTGCATGTAAATTGTCTGAAATAGGACCGAGGTTTCCCTGAGACCGAGTTAGTCTGGATCCTTCTGGAATAAAAGTCGGTATACCGACTCTTATTTTTGATCTCGAAATACTCCAAAACAACTCCTCATCCAGGCAAATCGCGTCAGCCAGGTAAGTTTCTTGGGAGACTCTTTCGATATATTGCAAGCAAATATAAAATGGTGCCAGATGGGTTCTCAAACCCTTACCAAAACTATGTTTTCCCTTTAAATAGCACATAATCAATTAAAAACTGCTTTATGCGCTTCACACACAGCTCTCCAATATCGTTACATTACAATAAAGATAAGTATGTCTTTAAGTTTCTCTTGAAAGATTCTGTTGATGTACATAGCCGTAAATGTGCTGGCAAACTATTCCACAGTTTGGAGCCACAAAAATTAAAGCTAGCATTTGCTCTTTTTGAAACAGCTCTTGGAGTATGTAAAGATGAAGTGTCTTCACCAGAGCACAATCTGTAATGTGGCCTGTGTGGTGTGGTGTGTGTGTACTTGTAGGCAATCAATGCAATGAAATTATTTTCTCAACAGGCAACCAGTGCAGTTGATTCCACAAAGGAGTAGCTCTGTCATGCTTCTTAACTTTGAATATAGTCTATGCAGCGCGATTTTGAATGCGCCACAACCCCTCAAAATCTGTTTTGTTGACATTAACTTACAGAGAGTGTGAGTAATCCAGCCTTCTGAGCACAAGGGATTGGATAGCATGCGTACAGGCCTCGTTTGTAAGCATCTTTCTTATCCTGCAAATATTATACAGATGAAAATTGAGAGATTTACAGAGTGCAGTTACCTGATCAGACATAGATAAAGAAGAGTCATTGTAGACACCAAGAAGCTTAACGGAATTGGAGGGGACAATGAAAGTATTACCGACAGACACCGCCACCCTTTGTGGAAGATGATGACTGGGTTTGGGTGAAACAAGTAACAATGCCTCTGTTTTTGCATCATTCAACTGTAACTTGTTCATCACCATCCACTGATTTACATCACGAATGCACCTTTCAATTGTTGATACTGCATGGTGTGAACTATCTGCACATTTAGGATCAAAGCTAGAATACATTTGAATATCATCAGCATAAATGTGAAACTGAATATTGTGATTCCTGATAATATCACCCAGCGATTTGACATGCAATGTGAAAAGCATGGGTCCAATTACAGACCCCTGAGGCACGCCATATTCTAATGAATACTTATCTGACCTTTCACTCCCAACATAAACTCAAAATTAAAATTCCTTTAACATAAATACATGGTGGATGGTCAACTTAGCCCTTGTCTGAAGGACATGTGTAACTTATGGCTCTTCTATTAGTGGAAAAAGGAGCAAAGAAAATGGGATTCCATCTGGATTCAAACCCGAGACCTCCAGATTGGTAGCCCAGTGCTCTACCGACTGAGCTATAGAAAGCCCTAGTTCAGTGTTCGTTCCAGAAACCGTAAATTCTCAGTGCTTGAATGGTCAGAAGCTGTAGCAGTGTGTTTGTGTGTGACACACATACATGTACACACTTGAACCTGGCATAAACCCGAAGGATAATTCAACTTGGGGATAAATGTGAGGGATCACTGTAGTGATGCAGCTTTTTGAGTATGTAACAAACGCAAACAGAAAAACTGACCAGAATGATTATTATTTATTAGTGGAAAAAGTAGCAAAGAAAATGGGATTCCATCAGGATTCGAACCCAACCCAAGACCTCCGGATTGCTATCCCGGTGCTCTACCAACTATGGCTCTTCTGAATACAATAAATCTTGCTTTAAAAGTTGACATCGGGTATTAGTCGACAACTCACTCAATTCGACATGGCAAAATAGTCCTGACAACTCGCTTAAGTCGATGCGGCAAAAAAGTCCCAATTTTTCCCTTTGTAATTCCTTGAAAATTTCCTCGTTTTAGTCGACTTTTTTAAGTTAACAACTCACGTAAGTCGACATGAGTTTCAGTGCCAACTGAGCTGAAATATGTGTTAATAATTTTTACTCAAATTCTTATTGCCATACTCTGAAAAAAGAACTGTTTTCCCGCTTTGATTCATAGCATTACCACTCGCTAATTCGCTGTACGGCGCAGTAGCAATTGCGCCATGCCTCCGTTGTCTTGTACGCCTGAATATAAAGGGCATACATTTTTACATTACTACTACCCAAGGTAGTTCACTTTCTCCCTCTCCCTCTCCCTCTCCCTCTCTCTCTCTCTTTGAGTGTTTGTGTCTGTGTGTATTGTATTGTGCTGCTGAGGTGATTATATCAGCGTGATTTATGGTGCACACATGGAGCTAAAGCTGCATTGTCCAATGAAAGTCTAGTGGAAAATTGTTCTTGAACACATTTTTCTTGCATTTTTATCATGTTTGAAATTACACTCATTGAACTGTACACTTGCCTTCTCAGCTAAGTCAAGAACATTATTATGTGTCGTGATAATAGTGCATGCAGTCTTGTCAAATAACCATATATCTCACCTCTTCTCTGCACTCTCTTTATTTGTTCAGTTACATGCAGTTTGCAGGGATATGTTTTTTATGGGTGATGCTCATTAATATTCCAAAACTTTCTTCATCCGAAAATGCAAGAAGGTTCAATCGCTGTTCTGAGGATTCGCTATTCTCAAAACACACAAATTTTGTAAACCTAAATCCTAGTAGGCCTAGATGCTTGTCATCCACACATGAAATAGGCCCCCCCCCCCCTTCGTTAATCTGAATATATGTGATGTTAATTATTCGGAAGTGTGGGATTAGAACTCTGGGCCTGTTTCTTGCAACTTTGTGTTTAGATGCAACTCAGAAAATCAAATGCAAGTCTATCAAATCACATGCAATGTTGTATTCAAACGCATGAGCGTTGCACTGGGAAAAGACTTGCATTTTTGCCAACAAAACTAGAAACACAACTCTTAAAAGCAATACAAGTGCATTGGGGAAAAGATCCCATTTGATTTTGTATGCAAATATCAAATGCAACTTTCGCCGTGACCGAACTTAGCAGGGGAAAGACATTGTAACATTTACACGTCTCAAACTACCAAATCGCAATGCAGCTTAATGAAATATCTGTGAAAAAGTTTTCACAAAGTGTTACAGTTCATTATGTCGAAGGTTTAAATGTCAGTCCAAAGTTTCATTGGCCCAAAAGTGGAATGAGGCTTGTTCTTCCAAAGGGTAGTAAATCCGAAAATAAGATGTTGTCGGATGAACTAACTTTCCTTTTTTTTTTCAGAGCGGTAATGCTGCAAATCGGAGGGCGAGATCAATTCTTTTTCAAAATATAAATGGCAATAGAAATTTGGGCAAATGATATGGTGACTTTTAATAGGAGAGGCAGTGATAATCATTTCTACAAAATTATACTAAATTAAATGCAAGACTTTCAGCAACACACTTGAATTTAAACCACAAAGTTGCATGCGATTTAGGGAATTTGCATTTGATTTTTCAAGTTGAGTTTAGTTGAGTTGAGTAAATGTTCTAGAAACAGACCCAGGTTTCCAATCCTACTCTCCAAAATCTCTTGAGAGATTTTGCAATTGGTGCATATACCATCACTAATGAGCTCATGATTTGTGCATGAATTAAAATATGATCGTTGCAAAGATACAGTAGGCATGTTTCGACGGCAAAAGGAATAAAATTTTGATTATGATCCGCATCACGATCCAAATCTTACTCTGTAGAGGAGAAATTATTTTCATTTATAAGTCGACAAAATGTGGACTTATGCATGAGACGACTTTTGCGTATGTCAACATGTTTTACTCAGTCCTGATTATGTTGACTTATGTGAGATTGGCTGTAGAAAGGTTAGAAGGAAAGCTCTATAATAAGATCATACATTTTTGAGAAAAGGAGAAGAAGAAGTAGCTTTCTCTCTTATTGTTAATATCAGACTTTGCTTTGAACCACACTTTTGCGAATTTGAGCTGATGGCTTGTATGGCATCTTGAAACTTTCATGAATTGCTAACACAAATGAATTATTAGTATATTGCAAGTACTAGTAATAAAGGAAATTTTTTGAACTTTCTTATGCATTATACGTTAGCAAATCCTCACACTTTGCTAAATTTGTGAAAGTTTTATACAAACCAACCTTTCTGGTTTTACAGTAGCCTCTTTATTTTGTATGACTTAACATGCAATATATGATATGTTGATAAAGCCATTGCAATTATTCCACGTTTAAAACTTTACCTGTCTATGAAATATATTTGTTCAACTGGAATGGAATTTTAAGTGCCATTATTAATATACAGCTAACTCTTCAGAACTGAATTATGAATATAGTTACGTATGAGGCAGATGCAGAATTATTTTCAAACATGAATGTTAATTAGATAATCTTTTGTTTATTTGTTTCAGCTTTTATTGGGTTTCTGAATCAGGGATGTGACTACACCTTAAAATTTCTAGCTGTGTAATTGGGTGCATGTTGAATTAGTTTCATGAATGCAATTGCTCATTGGGGACAACTGTTCAATATGAATCATATTTTTTTACTCAGATTAACAGCAACAAAACATGCTTCCTCTTTAAGGTTGAAAATCCTTGAATGTCCCATATATGTAAAGTGTGCAATATATCTTGGACTTGCCCTTTAAAAAACTGGTATTTTATAAGAATATCTGATCCTCTTTTTAAGTAATGAGACTCATTTTTCATCAGATAATCATTCAACTGAGTTCAGAATAAAGGATAGTGGGTGTGCTTGCAAAATGTACTTTTCTTTCAAGTGCTTAGAAAAATCAATACTGTAAAACGAGGAATGTTTGGGTGCATTTTAATTTCACGAATTTCGCAAGCACGAAGAATCGCTAAATTAAAATGCACGCGAAAGTTCTTGTCTACACTATATGCATTGAATACCAGTGGCAGTTCGTGAAAATTTCATGCTGCAAAAAAGGCTGTTGGCTCCAATTCGCGAAAAATTCATGCCGCGAATATATCATGTTGTACAGTACTCTTATAGATTAAGTTTCAATTTCAATGTGTTCACAAATTCTGTGTATCATTTGTTTTCCTTTTTCAGAAATCAATGAGTGTGCCAGTTCACCATGTTTGCATGCTGGGACGTGCCTTGACCAAGTCGGCCACTACGATTGTTATTGTGCCCGTGGCTGGACAGGTACCAACTGTGAAACACGTGAGTAGGAGCTCTAATATGTGTGTGTACCATTCTTCTCTCAATGCAACCAGAATATTTCCCTTGAATCACACATAATGATGAAGCATACAGACAAGTTTGATTCTACTTGAAATAAACAAGTACTGATAGATTTAGCACGGGTGAAAAAATTATGATAACAATGTTATCTTGTAAAAATTGTCTCAATGGGCAAAAGGGTTGTATATACAAAGAGACATAATTATGGATTTTTCTTACCTCTTATATGCCTAATTTATGCATATTACCCCTAAGCACTGAAGTTTTGTCAAATATCGAATTATTACCTCCGCCAAGGGAGGAGGTTATGTTTTTGTTACCGTTGGTTTGTATGTTCGTTTGTTAGTTAGTTTGTCCATGTGCAAAATAACTCAAAAAGTAGTTAATGGATTTGGATGAAACTTGCAGGAAAGGTTTAGAATGATACAAGTAACAGATGATTAAATTTTGGTAGTGATCTGAGAATTTGGGGGGAATTTATGAAGGAGTTTTGATATTTTGGCAGGTAGGGTCAGTTCAGGCTGCGCGTATTTGAGGTTTGCATGCACGCACTAAAGTGCGTGCTCTAGTTTCTGCTGGGGTGAGGTGCGCCGCGCAGCTGAGGGTTTTATGACGTTACAAAGGCTTCTATATTGGGAAATCGGGCGATTTTTCAGCATATACCTATGGTTGGAAATTACTGCTCTCTATGGAAGAGCCCAAAGAGCTTTTCCCCAGTGGTGGAGAGGAGAAAAATCTCTTTGGGAAGAGCAAGCTCTTCGGTGGAAAGTAGCTGCTTGGTGGAGGTCTGCGCTCTCAGAGTGCTTTTTTTGTTTTATTATATGCAACCCTCTGCAGTCATCTTCATAATGTTCAACCAAGTTGTTATTTCCAATCTGGAACAGTTCTTTAAGGACCTATTTTATTGCTGCGGACATTGCTGCAATAGCTGCACTTGATCTGTTGTGACCACTTGGGCAACTCAAGAAACAAAAAATCCTTGTGCTCTCACCAAGGTGACTCTGGGGCTGTTTGAGGCATCTCCAGACAAGGTGATAAACAACATTGGTTTCTAGTCGAGTCCCCACTGGAACCATCTTCTTAACATTCTCTATCATCATTGCTGTCTCATCATCCACAAACTGTGCTGAAGCTGCCTCGTTTAACCACAAATGTAGAAATGCCCAAGAGGCCAATAATATACATGTATACATGTAGAACTCCACATATCAAACATTATTTGCATTAATGTGAGGGCAAGGAGAAATTAGTGCAATTTAGCATTGATTTAGACCCATCCTTTCTATAAACATGAATTTGACTGAATATGGAAAAGCACACAGAGAAACTAACACCTTCTATATTCTTGGAATTCTTATATTAGCCTTGTTCACTCTTTTTCACTCTTGTTCAGCTGCTATTCGCGAAATTAAAGACGGGCAAAAATATTGGCTCTGATCCCAATATGAATGTGAGGCACATGTATACATTTCGCCTTTCAATTTAGGATTCCACGATCGGGAATTTAACCACTCGCGAAATCGTTGGGAAGTCTCGATTCGTAAATTTTAGACTAGTTAAATATATGGTGTATACAGCACATAAAGTTGACTTGTCATTGTACACCAGTGACTCTTCAGTTGAATGTTTTATCGAATCAAGCACTGAACCAGGACAGGTCTGAGTTATTGAAGCAAACAGGTAGTTTATAGACAGTGTGTTCATTGTAACATCTCCATGATTGATGTGTGCCGGTGTCTAATGCAAGAGTGCATTTGCAATCAGGAAAGCCCTTCTAATGTACTGAAGCTACAATGTCAATATCTCTGTGATAAACATAAATTGTGCATCCTGATGTTCAAACTACATGTATGTGATATGCCTAAAAAGTGTGCAGGAGCCATGTTTTGGGGTTGTCCATCTCTCTGGTTATCCATACCACTTATTGTTCATGATGAAAGAAGAACCACTCTGTGGATTTTACTGGCAGACATATGCTAATTAAATTTGTGGCAAAATTTCCCAAGGCCAGAGGTCACTGAACTTTGACAGAAATGACATTTTCAGCTTTGACATGCACTAGGAAGAGATGTTTTTTAGATAGATTAAAACTGGAAACTGATATCTATAGGCAGAGGGTCAATCCTTATGGTTAGTGGTCAAGATCACTGAACTGCATCAAAATTTCAATAAATTGCAGAATGCAGTGCTTGCCTGAGAAAACGGTAGGTGTCCCAGTTTAATTCTTAACTTTTTATTAATTGTTTTGATTAGTGCATTTACATGTACTTTTTAATTGGCTATATGTAGAGTGTACTGCTGAGCTTGTCATCCTAGAATACATAGAATCAAAGTGACTCACAGCATGTGTGACCGCGCATCATAAAATCAACAAAAAGTCGCACACCCTGATCTTACATGAGGACCCAAAATATGTGAAATGTATCAATGTAGTCAATCTTGAGTTTTTTATATTTTCTGAAAGAGAAATTCTTCTACATTGTTCTAAAGTTTTGGATCATAAAACAAATGGGAAATGGTGTTTTTAGCAGTTTTTCTCTATTTCTTTGTAGAATAGTGGGATTATGTATGTCTTAGAGGCCTCTTTCCAGTTCTTAAAAATCCTTGACACAGTCTTCACTTTTTTATGTTTTCTGAAAGAGAAATTCTTCTACATTATTCTAAAGTTTTGAATCATAAAACAAATGGGAAATTGTGTTTTTAGCAGTTTTTCTATATTTCTTTGTAGAATAGTGGGATTACATACGTCTTAGAGGCCCCTTTCCATTTCTTAACAATCCTTGACACAGTCTTCACTTTCAACTCCAATAATTTTTGAAAAGATGATGCTGCTGCTTTGAAAGTATTTGTCATGGATAGAATGTGCTGATAAAGCTTACACAATTTAAGCTTAATTTGATAATCCTTCATTGTTGCTACATAAAATGGTATTTTTACATCCTTTTCTTTTTTGTCCCATTGCACAGTAAGCACGGCTTGGTAAGATTGAGCACTTGAATAGACCATATAACTTTGGAGCCTCTTTTTAGCTCACCTGAGCCAAAGGCTCAAGTGAGCTATTGCGATCGCCCTTCGTCTGGCGTCTGTCGTGCGTCGTGCGTCGTCTGTCGTGCGTCGTGCGCCGTCCGTCGTGCGTCATGCGTCGTGCGTCGTGCGTAAACTTTTTACATTTTCATCTTCTTCTTGAAAACCCCAGGACTGATTTTCATCAAACTTGGCAGGTAGCATCCCTAGGGGGTTAGGAACTCAATTTGTTAAAATGGGCACCATGCCCCACCCAGGGGGCCCCCAGAGGGGCCCAAACCCCCCAAAATTAAGGAATCTGTAAAAATCTTCTTCTCTAGAACCAGAAGTGATAGAGCTAAGTTAATACTATGAGTTAGTACATTGATGACTGTAGTTTCAAGTTTGTTCATGGCAGGATCAGGGGTGCCCCCCTTGGGACCCAGAGGAGGGGTCCTAATGGGGCCTAAATTGTACATTTTTATCTTCTTCTTTAGAACCCCATGACCCATTTTCACCAAACTTGGCAGGTAGCATCCCTAAAGGGTTAGGATCTCAATTTTTTAAAATGGGCACCATGCCCCACCAAGGGGGGGGGGGGGGGGGGGGTGGCCCAAACCCCCAAAATGAAGGAATCTTTAAAAATCTTCTCTAGAATCAGAAGTTATAGAGCTAAGATAATACTATGAGTGAGTACATTAATGACTGTAGTTTTGAGTTTGCTCATAGGAGATCCAGGGGTGCCCCTCTTGGGGGCAGGGGTGGGGGGGGGGGGGTGGTTGGGAAGGTCCAAATGGGGGCCTGAATTGTACATTTTCATCTTCTTCCTGAAAACCTCATGATGGATTTTGGTCAAACTTGGCAGGTAGCATCCCTAGGGGGTCAGGATCTAAATTTATCAAAATGGGCACCATGCCCCACCCAGAGGGCCCCAGGGGGCCCCAATCCCCAATGATTAAGGAATCTAAAAAAATTTGGGCCCTTATTGTACATTTTCATCTTCTACTTGAGAATGCCTGGTCAAAATTTGGTAGAGCTGTTAATAATTTAGATTAGTGACTACGTGAAAGGTGAACTTGCGATACTCAGGTGAGCGCTAGACCCGCGGGTCTCTTGTCTCGTTACCACACTTTTCCAGAGTTTGTGCTTTCTTTCCAACATTTAGATAGGTTAGGAGAGTCCATATTGCACTTGAGTTATGCATCATTTTAAGGGCATAAAGTCTGCTCTTTCAGAATTTGCCCGTAACTAAAAATCCATCTCTGGCAACGTTTTGTTGGTTTTGTGATGCAGGTGACATGTGCTGTCCGCTGTTGTGTATCTGAATCATTCTGATCCTTATTGCTTGATTTGTAATTTTTCCTGTTGCAGCGCGGAATGTGTGTGAAACACTGCCATGTCTGAATGGAGCAACTTGTGTGGATTTCCAGACATTTGGTATTTGCCTCTGCCCCACTGGTTACAGTGGCATTATTTGTCAAAATGGTAAGTCAGTGACTGTTTTGCCCACAATCAGATAACATTTCACCTGACTTGCATACAGTTGTAGATCTTAAACTACTTCAGATAATGTGAAAATCACAACTGAGTTTATTTCCTGCAAATATTTTTGTTACTAGATAGGAGATAAAATATAGGTTACGTATGACTGCTTATTTGCTTCCTGTTTTATACTACGGTCTCGAATCAGGTGCTTATCAGGATGAGTTTTTCATGAGTTTTGTGTGCTCATAAATGAGAACAGTTTTTTTTTTATCACTTTTATTTTTTAGGAAGCAGTTGTTTCAATCATACTTTGAGATTTGAGTGCTGCCATCACCATCTTTTGTTAGTTGACCACACATTGTTGCTTTTAATTTTTACTTATAAATTTCAAGATCATTCTCCTCAGGATAATTATCCTATACAACATCAATGCGTGCTTAGTCTCCCTAGTCATTTGTGCCTCCAGAAAAAGAACTGTTGTTAAAAAAAAAAAAAAATAGAAGAACCTTCAGCTTGTCTATACCTAATCTGTTCAGATATTGCCATTGAAGGACTCTAATGATCACATGTAGTGAACTGCAGCTAAAATGCTGGTCTGACATGGATTGAGGAGCGTGATTTCCTGCAGTATAAGATTCGGCCATTACCTTGTCAAAAAAAAAAAAATTGTGAAAGTGATAACAATTTGTTGGTGAAGGAAACATGCAAACAACTTGCCTGAGCAGACTTGCTTCTTTTGATTTCCCTCTCCATGGCCCCTTTTATCCCCTACTCAGATCACTCTGATCTTTACCCCACTCTATAGCCATGATTCCGTGAATGATTTTTTTTTGGGGGGGGGGGGGGTGGTGGGACACTGCAAGAAACCACAAAACATCTGCTGGCAGCCAGGTGTCTCTTGTATTAAATGTGAAGCAAAGTGTTCAAAATGAAGAATAAGAAAAACGATAGTTGACAAAAGCGCCGGAACACCTTTAGTTGTCTGTTTTGTTTTGTTTGTTTGTTTTTTTTTTTGGGGGGGGGGGGGCAAAATCTCGATGGGGGCACATTTATGTGACAGTGTGAGATCCTCGGCAATGGAGCAAAGTGAGGGGGATACCCCCTCCCACGGTAGGGGCTTTTTGTAAAAACAGAGTATAAAAGTCACGTTTATAGAACATAAAAAAAAAATCTAGGGAATTAAACATTGTAAAAAATCACTGCGAGAGGTTATGATCATAACTTACGAAAACTATTGATTTTACTATAAGTACAGGCAGAGCTAGCGAGCATGCACTTCAGAATGTATAGATTTTCATGTCTGATCTGTTAAATTTTGTATTGTGCTACTATTGACTCAAAATAACATTTGATATTTAAGAGTACAGTAATTAATGAATGGAGTACTATATGTGTGCATGTCAAAGTCATGTCAGGATTACGGTCAATATTTCCAAATAGCACCTGACTTGCAAAAATAAGAACCACACAAAATACATATGTTGTATACAGTGATCGATATCATTATGATCTCATTTGTTTGGATAGTTGAACAGGAGCCTTTTGAACAATGAACAAAACAGAGCTGTGATCAGTACAGTTCATATTGGTAAAGCTCTTGATGTATGGGCTCACATGAATAATAGTTTTGACCTACATAGTAGATTAGAGATCTTTGTGCACAACATGATGTCCAGCCATGTGCCACCAAGTAGGCCAACCCATTGATGAGGACTTTGCTCATTTTTTTTTTTACCTTCTTAAGTCACACACTCCCAGTTTCATTTTATCCCCAACAAATATTCATCTCATATTTTCCATCATTTTAAATCTAGATCCTTGCTTTAACTACTTTGTAAGGGCATTTCCCTTCCAAGACAGTTAACCATCTTCTATTAGATATTGTGTTCCACTTTCTGCTGAATTAAAAAAAAAACAGCATTTTTTACATGATTTTGTAACTCACACCTGAAATCATGCCAAATCACATGCATTTTCTTTCGTTTCATATGAAATCAACAAGTGGAGCATTGTTTCTGTTTGTACAAAAGGTTAGCAGAGAGAAGAGATAATTTGTACTGTGTCTTTGACGGTGAAATATGAATTGATATATAAATACAAATCTTTTTTGTATATATGTGTATATGTATGTATTTATATTTCTTTCCCTACTCAGGCCCTGTTGTGCCCCCAACAACTACGGCGAAGAGCACCACACTATTAGGTATACCTTTCACTGCTAATGAACACTCCGCGGTGACAGCTTCAGCATTGCCCATTGTGATATCCTCTACAACTGCTCCTCCAACCACAATAGTAACCTCAATGGCTGATGCATCAACTGCAAAAGTTGATTCTACAAATAAGATGATAACAAATCTACCTTCTCCTATGTCCACATCAGTAATTTCATCATCTAAGCCAACCATGTTAATTGCTACAGGGTCCTCGGTGGCTAACCCTACAACCGGAGTGACAATATCACAGCCTTCTGCTCTGTCATCAACTAAAGGGACAACATCTAGGCCAACCTCCTCTCAGTCTCCTTTCTCTTTCAAGCAAACAACGATAAAAATGAGTTATGGAAAAGACATGATGACTGAGAGTGCTTCAACAGTAAATCAACGATTTATCACATCCAAGCAGATGGGGACACTAACAAGTAGGCTTGTATCTGCATGGTTAACATCAAACTCTTTTACAGGGGAAAATGTTATGGCTACTGGTCAAGAAGTAACACCTAGACCAGGTGATACTTTGTCTTCAAATGTTACTACACAAGCCAAAAACGTGACTGAGTTTATATTCACAACAGACCAATTGGTTAGTGTGGATGTCACTGGTTCTTCAGCATCTTCAAAATCTGCAGATGGATCAGCTCCACCTATAAATGAGCATACCATTCTTTCAACTATTGCAAACTTGTCAGAAATAAGAACACAGTTCACTCCTGTCTTTACCACAGTCGAACAGGCAGTTACATCATCCATCCCAGCAGATGGCAACTATAGCACCATAGCAGAAGTTACTACTTTAGCAGCAGAACTTGAAAATCCAGCTTCTAGTATATCCATTGCATCACCAAATACAGACCAACAAGGTTACACCATGAAAGGAAAGGCTTCATTGGAGGCCACAGTGACAAACTCAGTGGTGACAGAACCAGAATTTATCACATTTATCGGCGATGCTGTTACAAACGATGGGACTCTCACAACAGGAATGAGCCAAATGAATACTGAATCTGAAGAGGAAATAACAAGAATGGCAAGTGATATATTTGTAACTGGTTTTCCAGTTACACAGTCCAACACCGATTGGATAAAGGACACATCTTCACAGATTGGTGGAGCACTACTGACAGAAGACAGCAAAACCCCACATACTGATTATATAGTGACGATTGCTGATGAGAATACCATAACACAAGCAATCCTTACTTCTTCTGCAGGAGAGGACATTTTCACTGCAAAAACTTGGCCTGAAGCAACCACAACAGAGGAAGGGACATCACATCCCTTCCCCTCTACCAACCATGTTGATGCCATTTCAAACCAGTCTTTCACTTCTGAACAAAGTATGGAAGTAACAGTACCTTCTTTAACTTCAAGATTACCAGTGATTGGAACAGAAGCAATGACGAAAGTGATGACAACTTTTGAAGAAAAAAGTGAGTTTGCAACCAGCAAAGTCTTTGGTTCTACCATTGGTAATAATCAAAATTCTCAACATACTGTGCCTGGAACAACAGATGAAAGTGTTACTTTCTCTTCCACAGCACCATCCAAAATTGCATCAGAAGCAACACCAATTGCTACAGGGACAGTTCAACAAACTGGAGAATTGCTCGGATCACAGTCAAAACATCCTCCTGTCCAAGCTTCTCAAACCACATCTTTCTCACAGGGTCTTACCAAAAATGGACCCATTGATACAAATACACCAGATGAAATCACCCGAGAAAGGGCCATACAGGAAATAACCAGTGAAATTCTTACAAGTGGATCCATCTTTACTGTTCAAGGTGAAAATTCTACCCCTAGTGGAGGAATGACATCTGAAACGTTAGCAATGGAACGTATCTCTCCAAGAAATGAAGAGTTTACAGATTTAACTGGTAACATGGAAGCATTGATACAAACTACTGCTGCGCAAGTACCTTATGAAACTATCCCAGGTGATGCATATACACCCCAGCATTCAACAAAGGAATTTGAAGGTACAATTCCAGGAGGTGTTTCATCAGACTATTTTCATCATACTACAATGGCATCATTCTCTACCTCAGGTGCCCCAGCTGCTGAAGTTAGTACAGTTAACAGTTATACGATAGAGGAAACATTGCTGAGTAAGGTACGCACTCCCCTTCCAGTCTTCCTATACAATGCAACTGATAATCTGATACATTCAAACTCGTCACAAACTTCCATGACAACTTCTGAGTATGGAGGTATAGACACTGGAACTGAAGGAGTGAAAACTGTTGATTCCTCTGCTATTTTTTCTGATTTTCCAACAGATAGTACACATGATGTTTCAAGCATGTCAAATGCTCAGACCAGTGGGCTCACACAGCAAACAAACGCTAGTGCAAAAGTGTCAGCAGGCCATACAACATTGATAACTAACATAGTAACAACAGATGAGAGCAAAGTCACCACTTTTGAAGAACAAATAGAGGATATCACCATTATTGCTCCTGCTGTCACAAGTGAAGAGATGGGACCCATGAGCACTCTGAATGAAGCCATAGAAGTGAGCACAGGAGAGCAACATGATTTCTCAGAAACAACAGCCATGATGACCAAAATTTTTACAGAACTAAGTTATGAAAATTCTGCTGCTTCAGACAAAAAAACAGCATATACTAGTACATCAGATGGAGGTTCACACGTAGCAACAACAAGCAAGAACCAGGATGATTTTACTTCAGACTCACCTAGTGATGTGTCCAGTGCAACTATTTCAGATTTTCAGACAGAAAATTCTGCTTTTACTTCTGAAAGCCAGCAACTCGGGAGGAATGGCTCTGATGTAAATACTAATATGTCAACTGATGTTTATGCAACGTTTGATATTGGCAGGCAGACTACAAGTTCTATCTTGACTAACACTGGAGATAGTAGACGCTTATCCACAATCACAAATGATGGAGGTCCACAACCATTTCTGACTGATACCAGTACACCTACTGTAGAAATGAAAGATACTCGGACAGATGGCCTCACAAATTCTCCCTTGCCAGATGTAAACAGTCAAACAATAACTCGGAGATTGCAGAGTGATGGAACAACTGAGAATGAATCAGTTACAAGAACTTTAGCTGAAGTGGAGTCTTTGCACACAACGGCCACTGCTTCAACAGGTGCAGAAGCTCTTGATATAACCTCATATCACATTTCTGCAAATGGGGAATCTACTGAGATCATTACATCAGCACCTCAAAACCCAGATGGCTCAATCCTGTATCAAACTGGCATGACTTTTATTACTAACGATGGAGCATTTCCTACAGCTACCCCATTATATACACAAACAAGGAAAGTAAAAGAAATTACTCTTTCAACAAGGGAGACTTCATCTCTTAGAGAAGGATCTCATTTCAGTGAAAAGACTGCGCTTAACACTGGTTTCTCATCAACAGCTTCTCCAAGTATTTCCAAGCTTCTCCACAAAGAGACAGAAGTGACAACCTCTCAAGAAGTAAGCACCGAAGATAGTACTGATAACAGGACTGGAATGATTCCACATGAAGGGCTTACTAGTGACTTTTTTAGCCCTACTGTGGAAGAAATTGGCACAACAGTAGCCCAAAAGAACACATCAAGCATGGGAAGGGGCTCTGATGCTTCAACAACGCGGCCATTTGGAGGAAAAAGTGTTACACCAAGCAAAGAAACCAGTTTACAGACACATGTTTCAGAAACAAGTGAAAGAGAAACTACTTCCAATTATGTAAACACAGCCATAACAGACAGTGGCCTGGCTAATATGACTGACAAGGGCACAACTAGTGAGGATGGTGCCTCTTCACAGCAAGAGACAAGCTATTATACTTCAATCAGCATACATCCGAGACATCACAGAGAAGATACTATTCAGGGAGGTGTCACAACCGTTCAGAGTGAGTTTAGGCAGACCACTCTGGGTGTTAGTATTACAAGAGAAATGTCCTCAAAATATGACATGTTATCAATGTCTGCTAATCCTTCAAGTGTTGCAGCAATTCAAAGCAGAACTAAAGTGAATGGGAATGATATATCGGAAGAAGTGACAGCTTCCTCGAGGAATGGTGACCACACTTCTTTTTTTTCACAAACTATGCCTGAGGATCCTGTAAATATTGTTGTGACTGAACAGAGTACAGTCAAAAGTGAGGAAACAATAATTCCAACACAGATACCTTCTAGCAGTGAGGCCAGAGATACATTTACTCATGGCCTAAGTACAATAAGCAGTGATATAAGTGCAATGAGCAGTATGATTAAAAGCGAATACATCACCCCAGCAACCACCTTTATTTCAGAAACTAGCACTGAAGATGCATCTACAGAAGCAAAATCTTCTTCTGATTTTATTCAAACCATGGCAGTGACAGAAGCAGGAGAAACAACTAGATCAGTGCCTATTGCCTCATCCATTACTGAAGAAATAGAACTTACAACACCTTTAACTGATGGAGTTTCAGATGTGGGAAATATGCACACAAGCTCTACATTAATGACAGTGCCCCAGGAATCAAAGTCCCAGGTGCTCACTTCTGAAGGCAGTGGAAAGGTCAATATGAAGACATTTTATGGAGTTCTTTCAACCATTGTAACTACTGCAGACCAAGCTTTTCAGACGAGTTCAGTTGGGGGTAAGAGCACAATGACACCAGCAACTATTTCAGTTGAAAGTGAAGCCCCTGTTGAGGAAGATCATACTGTAGGCAGTATTATATCAACTCAGAAAAGAACAGCAACAGAGGACTTTCCAGAGTCATTAACACAAGGGCCTACATTGAGTTCTACAACAGGGTTTAAGCCCCCTTATACTCTGGAAACAACAGTCCAGATGACAGAACAGGGAAGTACAGGTCTTACCACCCAGTTTCCTGTAACTGAGGGAGTGACAGGGGATGAATATACACTATCTATGCATACGTCATTATCAGTAGCTGATGGAAATACCAGTGCATCTACAGAAGATAGCCTTGAAACAGTGACTAATGTCATTACTCAAAATGGAGTCATTTTATTAGAATCCACTTCAGTGCCAGTACAAACACATGGATTGTCATCCAAGACAGCAACAGAAACGTCAACAGGAGTTCCAGTAGAGGTTACCACAAAGTCTCATTTTGCATCAACAGAACACGATATCATCAATATATTAAGCAATAGTGTTGCATCTACACAAGATATTCTCAATTTCTCAACTGAACCCGGAGTAACTGTGCAGGAAATTGAAGGAATAACATCACAACACTCACTAACTCAACAGCTCTTTACTGCAACTCTGGGCTCTCTGCCAGTTTCAGACATTACTGCTGACCTTGCCATAACAGCTAAGAGTGAACTGATGAATGACATTGCAGAAACTCCAAGTGCTAGTCCACCATTGGGCTATTCTACATTGGAACCATTCACATCTGCCAGCCAAGATGAGAGCACTACTGGCCATCTTGTCCAGGAAACTAGTCGAGAATCGACCCCTGAAATTTCCACATCAGAACAACTTGCAGAGAAAACAGAACAAGAAGTGGAAACTACTTGGTCTCTAGTAACAAGACCAGGAACAGGTATTAATGCAACACAAGATCCACTTGCTAATACCACACAGCCAACGGTTACAATGCAATTTATGGGTACAAGTGATGGGCATACACAAAGCTTTAAGCCAACAGTAGTACCACATCTTGCAACGAGAGCATCATCCACTGAACCAACAAGAAAGCATAGAGCTTCATCACAACCAGCTGTACCTTCTACAGGGCAACAAACTTTATCTTCACAGCAGTTTTTTCCAGGCACTCATGAACCACCCATCTCAGACGATAACACTGATGTTTCACACCAAACTGCAGTGACCACAAAGCTTCCAATGTCACTTTCAACAACACAAACATACATCACGCAAGACATGAAGACCGAGGGCAGACCAGGAGCAGAGACTGGGGAAATGATTCTACAATCAGAAATAACAACAAAGCCTGAACAGAGTACAGTCAAAAGTGAGGAAACAATCATTCCAACACAGATACCTTCTAGCAGTGAGGCCAGAGATACACTTACTCATGGCCTAAGTACAATAAGCAGTGATATAAGTGCAATGAGCAGTATGATTAAAAGCAAATACATCACCCCAGCGACCACCTTTATTTCAGAAACTAGCACTGAAGATGCATCTACAGAAGCAAAATCTTCTGATTTTATTCAAACCATGGCAGTGACAGAAGCAGGAGAAACAACTAGATCAGTGCCTATTGCCTCATCCATTTCTGAAGAAATAGAATTTACGATACCTTTAACTGATGGAGTTTCAGATGTGGGAAATATGCACACAAGCTCTACATTAATGACAGTGCCCCAGGAATCAACATCCCAGGTGCTCACTTCTGAAGGAAGTAGAAAGGTCAATATGAAGACATTTTATGGAGTTCTTTCAACCATTTTAACTACTGCAGATCAAGCTTCTCAGACTAGTTCAGTTGATAGTAAGAGCACAATGACACCAGCAACTATTTCAGTTGAAAGTGGAGCCCCTGTTGAGGAAGATCATACTGTAGGCAGTATTATATCAACTCAGAAAAGAACAGCAACAGAGGACTTTCCAGAGTCATCAACACTAGGGCCTACATTGAGTTCTACAACAGGGTTTAAGCCCCTTTATACTCTGGAAACAACAGTCCAGATGACAGAACAGGGAAGTACAGGTCTTACCACCCAGTTTCCTGTAACTGAGGGAGTGACAGGGGATGAATATACACTATCTATGCATACGTCATTATCAGTAGCTGATGGAAATACCAGTGCATCTATCAATATATCAAGCAATAGTGTTGCATCTGCACAAGATATTCTCAATTTCTCAACTGAGCCCGGAATAACTGTGCAGGAAATTGAAGGAATAACATCACAACACTCACTAACTCAACAGCTCTTTACTGCAACTCTCGGCTCTCTACCAATTTCAGACATTACTGCTGACCTTGCCATAACAGCTAAGAGTGAACTGATGAATGACATTGCAGAAACTCCAAGTGCTAGTCCACCATTGGGCTATTCTACATTGGAACCATTCACATCTGCCAGCCAAGATGAGAGCACTACTGGCCATCTTGTCCAGGAAACTAGTCAAGAAACGACCCCTGAAATTTCCACATCAGAACAACTTGCAGAGAAAACAGAACAAGAAGTGGAAACTACTTGGTCTCTAGTAACAAGACCAGGAACAGATATTGATGCAACACAAGATCCACTTGCTAATACCACACAGCCAACTGTTACAGTGCAATTTATGGGTACAAGTGATGGGCATACACAAAGCTTTAAGCCAACAGTAGTACCACATCTTGCGACGAGAGCATCATCCACTGAACCAACAAGAAAGCATAGAGCTTCATCACAACCAGTTGTGCCTTCTACAGGGCAACAAACTTTATCTTCACAGCAGTTTTTTCCAGGCACTCATGAACCTGCCATTTCAGACGATATCACTGATGTTTCACACCAAACTGCAGTGACCACAAAGCTTCCAATGTCACTTTCAACAACACAAACATTCATCACGCAAGACATGAAGACCGAGGCCAGACCAGGAACAGAGACTGGGGAAATGATTCTACAATCAGAAATAACAGCAAAGCCTGTTACCCTTTTCACAACTCGACAACAATCTTTTATATCTAGGGAGCCGACAGTCGCAACTCAGACAAGGCATCCCAGAGATACAACATTTTCACAAAGTACTCTTAAAGGCTGGCATAGAGTAACTACTCCAGTATCAAATGTGTCAGACCAGCAGTTAGTTCGTACCTCACAATCAGACACAAGTACTGACAAATTTGTTGTCACAACTATAAAGCCTGAAGTTACAGTACCAACTGAGATTTTAACAAGGCAGTCATTTACAACCACTTTGTCACACAGAGTAACACCACAAACCTCTGATGTAACCACAAGGCAGCGAGGACATACCACAGAAATGACCATGACCACAAGGAACCAGCCTGTAGTTAACACAACAACTTACCCATCGTTTTTTTCTTCTGGGCTGTTAGTCACGACTTCAAAATCTTCTCATCCTTTCACTGATCAACTAGTCATTACAACAGGGAAGTCAGTGGTGACAATGAATCTTGCAAATGTTACAACAAAAGAGCCTGAAGCACGAACAGAATCAATACTCGTAACAACTGAAGAGCCAGCAGTTATGACAGTTGTCACTACAAAAGAAGCAGTGGCTTCATCAAGTCAGAAAGTTGTATCAACACAGCCACCGCTTGCAACAGCAATATCGCCAATGCTGAACACTCGTCCGACAGTCAAAACAAGGCATCCAGAGGTTAACACACCACCACAGGTTACTACAAGAGATCAGGCATATTTCACTAGTCAGCCATCAACCCCTAAGACAGGGCAGCCTGCTAGGACAGCTACAGCAGCTACACACTTGACAACAGGAGGTAGTTTACAACATGGAATGACACATACACAAGCACAAAGTTCTTCAACAGCAGCACTACATACTCCAACACAAGTATATTTTAGGACAACACCAGCATTCGTGACTCAACCTGCAATAGTTTCCACTGATAACACTACCACAGCTGATGGACTCCTGAAATATACTTCACAGCAGACAATGAGGACTATGGCAAGGGCCACACTGGAACAAGCTCAATGTAAGAATTAAGATTTTTGTGTGTTTACGCTGTATCGGTTTCATTTGTGACCTTGCATCACAAAACCAGCAAAAAGTCGCCAAACATGGGTTTTTAATAAAGGGCAGATTCTGAAAGGATGCAAGGACTCGAAAGCTTTAAAACAATGTATAACTCAATTCAAATGGACTCTTGTAACCTATTTAAAGATTGGAAAGAAAGCACACACTCTGGAAAAGGGTGAACCGAGAAAAGAGACTCTGAAGTACACGTGTATGCAGAGTCTATTTGAGCGCTTATTTTTTACCAAGCTGTGCTAGCTGCACTGTGAATGGGACAGAAAAACAGGATGTAAACCACTGGAGCAACAACAATGAAGGGATTATCAAATTAAGCTGAAATCAACCGTGCTCTGTTCGTGATTAATGCCAACTTTCAAAGCAGTAGCACCAACCTTTCAAAAGTTATTAAAGTTGAAATTGAAGAATGTGCAAAGGATTTTCAAAAAAGGAGAAGGGCCTCTATTGAAGATATAGCTGATCACACTTCTCTACAAACAAGGTTGTAGAAAAGCAGCTGAAAAGACACTCTCCCATTTATTTCATGATCTCAAACCTAGGAATAATGTAGAGGAAAAGCAACTCTTTCAGGAAATATGAAATTCTCAAGATTGACTTGGTTGACCCATTTCACCTTTTTGGAGTCCTTACCTATCAAGGGGCACAACTTTTTGTTTGTTTTGTGATGCACTGTCACATTTTATTATCACTATAATTGTCTCATGAAAGAGTAGGAAATGTGTGCTTCTTTCATTCATTGTTCATATAGTTTTAGTCATTTCATTTGCAGAATTTGGAAAATCTAAACTGGAAACTGTGGAAAGTGATTGGTAAATTGAACAACACATTAAAGAAGATAAGAGTACATGTTTCTGTCTCAATTTGGCAACGTTTTGCAAATTTAGTGGATTCAAAGTATTTAAGCAGTAGGGGGTAATTTCCCTGATGCGGTATCATCACAAATATTGATTGGGTGCAAGGTGTGAATAGAGCGTGTGCCAATGGGCTCGCAACCTCTTTTCTTATACACAAAAAAGGCACTTGAACGGGGTCAGAGAAAAGCAAATTCCACTGAACTCTGCTTCGATCACTATATGTACATCTCCATAAAAGTTTTATAGCAAAATAAGCTCACACTACATTGGAAAAAAAAGTAGATAATACTGTGGTACATGCAGTGTTCATACAGAAACAGAACAGATATTGATAGAAGAAACTGTAATCTTTCTATCAAAGCCATTTTTCTGATCAACATAACCCAAATAAACATGAATTTAGGCCACAAATGCAGGCACTCTTGTCTACATTTTGGGAACCTTGTATACCAGGTTGCCATATATCAGTTGACCCCCACGGGAACATGGCAACATTTTGACACAAATTCTAGGGGTGACTGTATAATGAGAAATGGTCCAAAAATTTTGGAACACAGTGATTTTATGGACCTGCATGGCATGTAGAGGTATGACATTTTGTACTGCAGTTTCAGCTCTCCAGAAGATGAGTTTTTGCCAGCTTCTGTCATTAATCATTTTTGTTATGGTGATGAGGATTTTGCCAATAGATTCTTTTGGATAGGAGTGTTATTAAATGCTTTTACATCCAATATGAGCCCATCCATGGGTGCAAATTTGTGTACAGATGATGGTTCCTGGTAGGGATATGTTCATTAATGTACCTTTGTTACTCTTTAGATTTTGACATTGCATGCAAAATTCCTCACTAGATGCAGTATATAGGTACAAACTGAGATGAGTGGAATTTTTGCTTATTTCAGATGCAGAGGTTCTCACAGCAACTGTAACTATATTGAAAATCAATGGTATTGAGACATTTGTGTCATTGGAGATGCGCAACCAATCCAGTCACACCTTTTTCAACTTCCAAGGGCAGTTATGCAATGCAGTGAGTATATACAGGGTATAGGACATTAATAATCTAATTATCAGACTGAGGTTCAGGGAGTATTGTACAGTTGTTAACGAGGTATTCGTGCAATGATATGTATTTCAGGCCTTTTGTATATTAGGGTATGAAAATGTCAGTGGTTGTATAACAGTTTTAATCTTTTCTGGATGATGGAGAAATGCAATATAATTATATCCCATTGCAATTACGACCAAAAAACTCTGGCCTCTAATTGCATACTGATGCATAAACAAAGCTGAAATCATTAGAATATCGCACATAAATGCAATTCTGCATCAGCCAGCAGCTGCAGCAAGGGCTTGATGGCATCAGGAATAATGCTTGTCAATTAGACTCAATCAGATACAGGCATCTTTTCTAAATTTCAGGTCTTCGTATTATCCAAGTGTTCTCTATCTGTATCCAGATTTACAAATCTTGCTCTTACTCGTACTGTTTCCGTACTATTATACATTTCAGGTTTCATTTCCATCTCTTTTACAGACTCAGACATACATAACATGTAGATGCAGACAAAAATTGAGATATGTGCAGTTGTCATGTACAGTTCTTTTCAAACAATACAAATTTTTCAGTCCTCATCTTAGACATTTCATAGACAATTCACAAAGCAGTAGTAATACTTATGAGTCATTAGTAACTCTTGCATCATGTCCTTTTTATTACAACTGACATATTGCCCTACATTAATGTGAATACTGTAAAAGTGGAAATTTTCGCGGTGTTCAAATTTTCGCGCATTTCGCGCAACCAGAAACTAGCGCGAAAATAAAAGCACGCGAATATTTTTGCTTGCCATATGTGCCTGTGCGTGATGTCTTGATTCCGCGGAATTAAAAACACGCGAAACTCTTCCGGCCCGGCCAAGCGCGAAAAATTAGTCACGCGAAAATATCCACTTTTACAGTAAACACCATTATTCACTTTAAAGTAGTAGCCATGAAAAAAAAAAATCATGGGCATATGCAAACAGTCCCTCTAGAATATGTATGCCCATGATTGTTAATGATGACTGCCACTGAAACCCTGAATAATCAGCATTTACAATATTTATGTCAGTGTAGGGCTGTAAGTCAATGGATTGCAATAAAAACAACAGGATGCAAGATGCAAGAATTACCAATCTAAAATAAAAACAATACCTGCTGCTGTAAGGGATTGCTCTATCTCTGGCTTTTATTCAGAAACGAAACGAGGCATAAAAATTGCTTAGCATATCCATTCGCACACTGTGAATACTTCCATCTGCTACTGCAAAAGTGGCAATTTTCGCAGTGTGGAAATTTTTGCACATTTCATGCAGCAAGAAACTAGCAATAATAAAAACATGCCAATATTTTTGCTTGTCATGTGTTCCAGTAATTAATGCTTTAATTCTGTAGAATATAAAACATTTGAAATTCATCTTACCCAACTGAGCAGGAAAAATTACTCGTGTGAAAATGTCCACTATTACAGTAAAAATGCTTCTCAATGCAAATGCAATTTGCCTGATGCAGAGTCAGGTACCTGATATTGCAAGTATACAGACAACAAAATTTGATTTCATTTGTTCTCTTTAGCTGCTGGAGTACTTTGTAAGCCTCCCCATCAACACTGTTGGCATCATATGCAGAGTAACAAGCCTGGTGAATGGTAGCATTATTGCATCTCTGGAGTTCAATGTGACAGCTGGCACACAGGATGATGCTCTCAATAGGGCAACCCAGATTTATAATGCTCAAATCACAAGCAACACTGTAATCACTGATCCTGTCAGCAAAAATGAGTTCACCCTGGCTACCTTCACTGTCAATGGTATGTCATTGTACTGTACTTGAATGTTTGCAGAAGATGGTATTTCATTCAATTTTAAGTTATCATTAATGATTCTTTGTGTCTATAGAAAATGAAACAATGTTTATGTATATGTATATTTATATGTACCTAGCTACGTACAATACAAACGTCACTTGTAAGTGACATTTGCTTAGTGTTTAGTGGAACCATAGAAGGTTAGAAAACGTAATTATGAAATGTTTTACCTGAAACAAATTTAACGTAAGTTACTGTAAAACATGGTATATTCGTGGCATGAATTTTTCGTGAATTGGAGCCGACGGCCTTTTTTGCGGCTTGAAATTTTTGCAAACTGCCACTGGCATTCAATGCATATAGTGTAGACAAGAACTTTCGTGTGCATTTTAATTTCGTGAATCTTTGCGCTCGCAAAATTTGTGAAATTAAAATGCACGCGAACATTCCTCGTTTTACAGTACCATATTGTGCACAACTCCTAATCAAACTTTAAATACTACCCTTACTTTGAAAGTATTTGTCAGTAGAAAGCTGATTAACCTGTCAAATACTTCTTCACAGAGTAAATTTTGAGATTCCCATATGCATATTGTTCATTGAATTACTTAATTTGGAAATGCACTTTATTGTAAACACTGCATAAATGTGTACATGTTTTGGCAAAACCACATACATTTGTATCTCTGTTTTGACACTTTTGAGGATATACGTCATGTAGGTTTTTAACTTCTTACCACTGTATGTTTTTACTTCACACGCTGTGTGTGATTTGTGTAATTCTTGTATTATTCACACACATACACAAATGAAATCTTGAGTTTTGTTTTATATCAGATTTTCTTCAGATACATGGTTAAGCCAACATAATCATGACCATATTGTTTAGCATTCGTTTGGTAAAATCATGTACATATATGTCAGAGTGACTATCATCACTCCACCTATTGTTTTGGCAAAACTATGTTTTTGCCAAATAATGTAGGAGCTGATGTAGGCCTTTTAGTTTGACAAAACCATGTATCTTGTGGAACAGAGATATGTGGTAGTGCTAAATCATTCAGAGCTAAAATGAGAAATTGCTAAAATTTGTATTCATATTATTAAAGAAATAAAGTTGAGTTAAAGGCCTACAATGTGACAAATTAGCCATGCAGTCACAAACCTATGCATCTCTGTTTCGGCCCATTTAAAATATTTGAAGAAATAGATGTCCAAGTTTGCAACATCAAAATGATTCCTGTATCCTACCACTTACTTCTTTCGACAGGACACATTATCTCCATGGTAGTATTGGAATTCTTATCAACATTTAGTATTTAAAGATACCATGTATTTTCTCAAGGCATGTGATTTCCAATATTTTTTTTTTTTTTTTTTTTTTGCATTGTTCTGAAAAGCGTGTGTCACAGGGAGCGATGATTTCTGCTCTCTATGCACTCTTTTGGCAAAACCACATACCCTGAAGACCAGAGATATGTGGTTTGCTAAATTATTTGATCCTAAATCAGAAATTGTTAAAATTTAAATCTATATTATTTGAAAGCCAGTACCCAAATTTTGACAGCTGAGAAACCATGCATACATATATATGAAAAGTTACAAAACCTGAAATTGGCAAAATTTTGAGATACTTGGTTCTGCCAAATCTAGGCCATACAAATGTATTACTTAACTACATACACATGGATGTCATCTAGAGCTCCTTTTCATATCTTAAAATTAAATGATTATTCAGGTGTTTTTTTTTATTTTTTAACTGATGTCAAGTTGTTTAATGCAACTGTTCTGGGAATTTCACAGTTTTATACCTGAATATTACTGCCTTTCTGTACTTATTAATAAATTGTATTACCCCTGATATATGTTGAAAGACGTGAAATCATATCCAGACTCTCAAAGTGGTATATCGTCTGTAGGGATAGAAATACCTGTAGGTGTACCCCTTAGACACTTTTTCATTTTTGTTGCAGGCAGGGATATTTGCAGAACTCAGGCACCATGTCAAAATGGAGCAACTTGCATTGATCTAGGTTTTGATAGCCATCGGTGCATGTAAGTGCTATTGGCCTTTCTCTTACTTTCTTCAGTCTCTGCCACCTTACATTTTCCTGTTCCTTTACAATGACATTGCATGTCAACATAAAGTATATCCTCATATTTGTTATCTCATCAAAGTGGGAGATTATTTGTTCTTGGAAACCATGAGAGCAAAGATGCTCTCAATTATTATTATTATTATTATTTTTTTTTTTTTAGTTGCAAGATTCAGAAAATGCTTACTCTATGATTGTCTCGTGTGCTCAGCGGAAGCAAAACATATCCATCATTAATTACCTATGTAAGGTAGTTTTACTGGGCAATTGTAACTCTGGTATTTTGATTGGCCTGAAAATCACCAGTTTCCAGTGGGCAATATTAGTGGGTATTTTTCGTCTTCCAGGTTTCACCATAAACTTTACATGTAAACATGCCGGTCAATCACCAAGTAAAAAATTAATATGCACAGACAGCTGGCATCCGGGTACTTAAGCTCCTGGTGATGAAAATTTGCTGTTGATGAGAGTTTCTCGCGGAGAGGTTTCGCGACGAAGGGCAAATTCCCATACGTTAGCACGATTAGAGGACGATTGCTGCACCATGTGTAGGCGTGTGTCTGACTGTGTGCGCTGGCTGTTTCGCACACAGCATACCTCAGTTTTGCGACAGAGGGCAAATTCCCATACGTTAGAATGTAAAAATAGAGGATGATCACTGCAACTGTGTATTAAAGCTGCGTTTGCCGCGTACCTGAATTGTGCAGAGGGATTGTGTGCATGCGTGTGTTTAGTTGAGCGCAGTGGTGTCGAGTTCGACCTGGCAATGAGTGGAAATTTGTTACCGTAAATCGGGAAGTTTACATTGTAATGGTTTAAAGTTACTGCTCAAAATGCCTAGAATGGGTAATAGTGATGTTATGGACTGTGTACTTTTGGGGGGATACAACATTAATTGCCCTCACTGGAATTGCATTGCCCTCGTCGAATACAGTTCTAGTTTGGGCAATAAATGTCATATCCCCCTCAAGGCCAGTCCATATTATATAATCATTTCCCTCACAAATCATTTAATGTCCTCTGATTGGTCGAGGGCATTGAAAGTGACAAAGCATTGTACTAGGTGTTAAAAAAAAAACATTTCCCACTTTTGATCCTTAACCCACTGAGGACGAGTCCCGAATATACTCGGGCAGGGGTCTATGGGAAATGCATGTTGTAGCAAAATCAAACCGTCCTCATGCACGGGTTGATATTTTGAACACTATGACCCGAATTCACGAAGGTGGTACAAATGAAACCATGGTTTAAACCATGGACAAAAACCATGGAATGCCAAGTGTCGCATGCGATATTTCGCTACAAAATCAGTCATTTCGTCGATGAAATTATTATTTTGTAAAGAAATGACAACATTATGTAACTAAATGATAATTTCGTTAACGAAACAGTCATTTGTCGACGAAATGACCAATTTCGTAACGAAATATTCTGTTTGACACTTGGCGCTCCATGGTTTTTGTCCATGGTTTAGACCATGGTTTTGTTTGTACCACCTTCGTGAATTCGGGCCTATACGTCAGATAACACTGTCATTGATATGAGTAATAGATGAATAGTGTATGATTTAGTTGGTGGTGGTTTGAATATTAAAGCTTGAATCAGTTTCATTAAATCTGTGATTAAAATATAATTCAAAGTTAAGTTCCAGATTTTGTACAAAATTGAACTGTACATGGAAACCAATGATGTGTATTTGAGTGTGTGCTTACAATGACCCTGAGCAATAGACATGAATACCAAGAATACCACCTTTTCAGAGTTCTGCTGACTAGGCTTCTGGTCTCTTTCTCAAAGGCACATGAATGCTTTGCTAATGATTCATGATGGATTGCCTTGGGCACTGCTAGTCTGAAATCATGGTAAAGGGTAAAATGCATGCATATGTTTTCATGTTCTTGCATACACTACATTTCAAGATGAATAAAGACTAGCTGTGATACTGGAATTTCTTATGAATATGTGATAGAACATTCAAACCCTGACCATTGTTCAAAACCATTGTCTGGGTGTTAACCACACACTCCCATACACACCAATTGACCCTTGTGCAAAGTTTTGTACAGGAAGACAGAAAAATAGAGCAAAATCTGAAACCTAACTTAAAAATAAATCTTGAATTTAATGTATCTGATTGAAGCTTTCATTTTGAAAATTACCTCCAACAAAATTGCACACTATTCAGCTATTGCCCATATCAATGTCAGTGTTATCTGATATATAGTATTTTAACTATTAAAGGTAGGGGATACCTTTTACAGACCTCCCACAATGCAGCAAAACATTAAATATGAACCTCAGGGGACTTGTTTAGGCCACTGCTGAGAAATTTGGAAGTCAACAGTTATCTACAATTTGAATAATGCACAAAACTCAACTGCTCAGTAGTTCTGTGTGTCAGCCACACTTAAGCCTTTTTGTTGCAGTCTTCTGTATTTTCTTATCTATAAACAAATCTAAAAGTATAAGAGCTGATGTAATAACATATAGAGTGTGTGGCAAGAATGTATATAGAAATGTGTGTAAGTTTTGATGAACTTTCTTCACAAAATATACATGATGAACACACATGCAGTGCATGGATCTGCAAAGGTAGACTAGTAATGTACTGGAATTTACGGTGAGCCCCGAAAAAAATTCAATTCAAAATCTAACGGTCAATAAAAATGTACTAAATGTTACCTTCCACTTTCAATACTTTATGGGAGTTTCTAAAATGATACTCTCTTCAACATACCATTGTATTTATACAACTCTTCATTTAAGGCATGCAAATGGGATTCCCAAGAACCACTGCACTGCCATTGGATGATCGTATTAAAAACTCATAGATGCTAGACAGGCACTGTACTTGCAATATTGAGGTGTACTGCAGTAACTTTCCACAGCTTTAAGCTACAATTTGTACATGTATGACCACCAAATTCACACCACAAGTGTGTCACATAAAGATGTTTTGTAAGTTCTAGCACTTTCTATCCCCCCACTCTCACTTTGCTAGTCAAAATTGCATTTTGTTAAGCATTGATCACATGTATCAATTTTGTTGCAGGTGTTTGGACCTATACACTGGGCCAAATTGTGAAGAGGGTAAGTGGTGTAAGTGTTACGGCAAATGACAAACTTGTTTCATCTTTGTTGTTTAACTAGTTTCTAGGAAGCACTATAAGTAGAGTATTGTATGCTTCAGTGGCAAGGGTAAATTAAATCTAAATTTCAATTTTCTAAATTGTAATTACAAAACAATGTACTGTAAAAGTGGTTTCTTTCGCGTACAGATACTTTCGCGGTTTCCATCGGTGCCAACTTTTTTGCATGTGTTTAAATTGTGTTTAAATTCACGGTAGGCAAAATCTGTGAAGTCACATTTGGCAAAAACGGTTTATTTTGCACATGAAAACCCAAACTTTAATCCAATTATTCCTTTATTTATTAAATAGAAATTAAAATTAAATGCAGGCTTACCTGAAATCCTGTCTCTCGAGTACTTTATAACATGCTTGTACCTACATTGCGCAGTATCGCTGTGTGTGTTAACCATCAATACACTCAATGCATGGATCTTTGTGTGTGCATGTGCGCAATAGCGTTGTATATGTAACAAGCAGCGAGTTCAAAACATTTTCGCGTGATATTAAATTCGCAGTTCAACCTCAAAGTGCGAAAAGTGCAAAAATAAAACCACCGCAAAAGAAACAACTTTTACAGTAGGGCTATTGATGAATGACATCAGCATAAAAGTGATGCCCTTTTCGGGGTTTACTGAGGGACAGTTTATTATGACGAAATTTAGTGCCACTAGTGGGGCTTTCTGCTGATTTCATATGCAATGGATTTCAATTCATTAGATTTACTTGATTTTATTAGGCTTTTGGTAAATGTGAGTCATGATTTCAGAGATAAACATTCAGTTTGCAAATTATGCAATAATGCCACATAGCAACATTTGATGTAATTACATTTCTCCATCAAATTATTGATAAGTGTCAGGGGAGCTTAATCAGATGTTATTCATATTGTAATTTCAACAGACCTCTTTCTGTCTTCATTATTAGTACACAGCAGTATTAGTACAAAATGCATTAGTATTTAGTATAATTAGTGTTGGTATTCATTCAGCATTTGAAAGGCATTACAAGTGAATGATCACACAACAGCTACAAACAAACAAAACAAGCGTGATACAAGGGTACAAGATGTCAGGGAGCTTCCCTAAGTTGCTGGGTTGGAAAAAAACCCCCATCAAAATCACTATGGCCCGAATTCATGAAGGTGGTACAAATGAAACCATGGTTTAAACCATGGGTGAAAAACCATGGAGCGCCAAGTGTCGCGTGAACTAATCATTTCATAGACGAAATCAGTCTTTTCGTCTATGAAATGATTATTTTGTAACGAAATGAACATTTCGTCCACAAAATGATAACTTTGTTAACGAAACAGTCATTTTGTCAAAAAAATGACCAATTTCCTAATGAAATATTCTATGCGACACATGGCACTCCGTGGTTTTTGTCCATGATTTAAACCATGGTTTCATTTGTACCACCTTCGTGAATTCAGGCCTATGGGTCTCTCCAACCAACTCCACTCGTTGAAGACTAGTCCCAAGTATAATCGGGGAGATGTCTATGGGAGATGTGTGTTATAGCAAAATCAGCTTGTCCTCAATGATTTAAGGAAGCACATTAGGGAATATCTGATATTTACAAATTAGCTGATATTTACAAATTATTCTGCTCACATAGTGCTTGCATTCATCTACTATGTTGCATAGAAACCATAATCCCATTCCATACCATGTTTCTCTACAGCTCTGCTGCTTGTACTCAATGTTGTGAGTAAGACAGACACAACAGCAACCCTTGCCTGGAAATACCCTGAGGATCTTGGCAATATTGATGCATTCTTCTTTGAGATAAGGGTGTCTGGTGAAGAAGAACAATGGATTAGCACCCAACTCATCAGTGGAGTGGTCCATCAATTCACAATCACAGATCTGCAACCAGATACCTTTTACTTCATTCGTCTCCTGGCTGTCTTCTCAGGCTTACTTGACCCCTCAGTCATTTCATTTCAGGTTGCTTTTCAAACAATGGAAGGTAAGAAATGTGAAATGCAGCTGATGATTGATATCTAATCTTTTTTGTCATTTGGAAATTTGTATTCCTATCGATCTTTCTAATTGCTAACCATGCACTATGAAAAGTTATTTAATTTGGATGAAATTTTCATGAAACAATAGAAATGGACCAACAAAGAACTCTAAAAATGTTTGGTGGTGATCTATTTAAGTGATTTTTTTTTTTTTTTTTATCAGGACAGGATATGGGCATTGCAAAGAAAATCTAATAAGGTGAACCATTCTAAATCATTGTTTGTCAATGAATGCAGAATGTCATGGCTAAATTAGTTCAAAATATGTTCTTGTATGAATCTCTGTAGTACAGTGTCAGTATTCCTTAACATAACTCATTAGAGAAAAGAAGGATGATAGATCATGAAAGGCCTACAATGCATGTACTACCAAATTTGATCAAGACTATATTATACTGGTACTAGACTGGACTTGGCGGTTAACCCTAAAAGGGCCGGGGGGGCGGAATCCGCCCCCCTCGACGTTTCGCGCTATAATTCTGTAACGCGAGAAGGCCTCATCGCGAGGCTTCTTGACTTTGTTTGTTCAAGTCTCGCGCAACTTTTGAGACCAAATTTGCAACGTCCGCGCATACTTTTGCGAAGCCACGCCCATTTTTGTATTGAATGTCGCCCCAAAACGGGCACAATTTTGTGATTTTGTGTACATTTCCTATGGTGCTCTGTCATGAAAGTCATAAAAACCTGATTATTTTTACAATTAATCACTTTCATTGATTAATTTTGTGCTAATTATGGTAGAAAAGTGGTCAGTGACAATTTCCAATGAAAAAACAAAGAAAAAACAAAGAAATACGTAAGAAATTCTGAAAACAATAAAATACATAAGAATTGAAATGAGTTTAGGAAGTTTTTGTGATGTACAATTGTTGAATATGCTAAAACAGAGGTACAGATCAAAAATTAGACTCTCAATGCTTTTAATTAGGCTAAAATATGATCTTGAGCTTAATTTGCATAATTAATTGATTAAAATTAGAAATTGATTGTTTCAGAAAATATTATGACACAATCTTGTAGATTATGACGTGGGTCTCACGCATGCAAAATTTCATCGGGATCGTACCACCGATGGCCGAGATCTCAGGGGGGGGGGGGGAATGTTCAAATGCCACATTTTTTTCTCGGTATTCTTAAAATGGCTCAGTATATTGTTATGAAAATGAGTGTTACAAGCTAATAATTATTTATCAGTGAAAAATTGAGCGAAGAAAATGGGATTCCATCGAGATTCGAACCCGAGACCTCCAGATGCTGGCCTGGTTCTCTAACGACTGAGCTATAGAAAGCCCTAGTTCAGTGTTCGTCCCAGAAACCCTAAATTCTTGATGCTCGAATGGTCAGAAGCTATAGCAGTGTGTTTGTGTGTGACACACGTACACACTTGAACCTGGCATAAACGCGATGGATAATTCAACTTGGGAATAGATGCGAGGGATCACCAAAGTGATGCAGCTTTTAAAGTTAATAATTAGTCAAAGAATTGTGGGCCATATGGTCAAAGGGGTTCCATGACATATGCTCCTGCAACAAATGCTCCCATGAAATATCTGAATGCCAAGTCAAACATAAATTCTACCCACAAATATAACCCTAACCCTAACCCTAATCCTAATCCTCACATCAAACTAAACCTAAAACCCTGTCACAACCCTAATCTTAACCTTAAGTCGTTGGAGATAATAAGACTGGGGCAATTGTCGCAGAAGCAAATGTCATTTCATAGGTTAAAGGGCAAGGATCAAAGGTCCAGTGAAAATGCCCAAATCCCCAAATACCTGCTTTCTTAAACAATTTAGCGAACCATTCAAATGAAATCTACATCAAGGAAAGTAAATGCTCAACACATGACAATCATGTCATTTTACTTTATTGCCAATTATGTGAAAGTTTCATTTCATATTGTCAAGATGTACTGTAGATGCATTGAGAGGACCATGTAATATGGTGGAGAAATACATGATATAGACACTCACCAGTCGCCATAGCAACATTTCTAGTTGATCCATATGCTTTGACCAAAAATTAAATGATTTAAAACAGCCCTATTGAAGACAGCAAGGTCCTATGTATAACAACTGGAGTACTGTAAAACACAATGTGTGACCCGCAACAACGGTTTCAGGCAAAAGTCGCAAGAATAAAATCCCTCCTAGGCAGGGTACAAAGATTTTGACCATTATTTTTATTGATTTTTTTTTTTTTCAGAAATAGAATCTTTGATATGTTTACTACATCTACACTAAATTTCATAGTACTAAGTTTTTCATATTGAAAGTGGAATTTGAAACACCCTATGTTGGATTGCACTCATCAGTTTCGATCTCCTTTCGAACGCCGCGCCAATATGCCCAGTGTTGCTACAGCGCAGAGTCTTGCATGTGCTTGGCTAGTGCGTTGCACACAGTGACATATTTCGGCTTTCAGAGACACGTCTCGCAGCATTTCGGGAATGTTTTGTCCACGTGTGCATGCCCCATTGTTGTTACTACAATAGATACACTCGCTCTTTGTTTAGCTTTTAATTCTCTCTGAGCTTTTCTACCGCTATATTCGACAATGGCCACAATACCACTGCACAATGCAACACACACATGGCTTGAAAAAAAAAATACAAAAACAGGAAACTTGACCCTTATCAGCCCTAGTAATTTTTCTGCCTTCGAAAGAGTCCCCAGTGATGAAATACAAATCAACCACAATTTGTAAAGATGTACAGCATGTGGACACGAATGCGCCACCCGCTCTTGTTACATGTACACACAGGCATGGTGTGTGGATGCTATTGGGTAATGCGTGCACCGTACACATGTACACCGTGCGAGCAGGTTTCCAGCTTTAGTGCAATTATCGTATCCGCCATCTTAAAGACGTACTGGCAAACAAACCCGACCGAAATACATTGTGTATTTCTGCTCCGTACGCCGGGTTCCGAGGAGGATGCCTGGGAAATTTGACTTTCTCAGTGAGCCAGTCAGAAGAGGCTGTGGTTGCTAGAGGCGGAGCTTAATCTCGATTGGCACCATCGTACAGATGGGTGATTCTCACCTCACATCGCCGCTCGGACATTGTCTTTGAGCAAGAGGTGACTCTTCAAAGCCTGTTTTCTTGCAATTTTGTTGAGCTAACAAATTAAAAAGTGCATCGTATTTTGCTTTATATGCTCACTTATGGTGCCGGAGAATACAAGTGCTTTATATCACTGCAAAGCTTAGGAAATGGGCAATGTGATTCTATGAAAAAAAATCCGGACTTTTGAGACTGTTGTTGCCGGTCACATATTTTTGCGGCATGAAATTTCCATGAATGGGAGCTGACAGCCTTATTCGCAGCGTGTAATTTTCGCAAGTTGCGTCTAACAATCAGTGCATATAGTGTAGACAAGCTTCAGCATGCATTTCAATTTTCCATGACTGGCTGTGGTCCTCACTGTTGATTGACAGATGTGCCCTCATTGCTTGGCCAGTAGTTGTGAATGACATGGCTTTTGTGCTTTTCAAATGGACGCACCCTCAAATTACCAGGTTTGGCGCACTGAAGACCGAGTCATGTACTCGCACACAAAATAACGTGTGGGAAGCCGCTAAAGACACCCCTTTTTCTAACACTAGTTAAGACAGAAATCCTGCTTCAATTTAATCTTAATGAAATTTTATGAGTGTGAATTCATATAGTTTTAATGCCTTGTGTGAATTTTTTTATAAGTAATGGTTCAAGGAAATGTGTTGTTGCTAAGGAGTTTATGTGCGCAATATTTTCTGTCCGGTATGGTAGACAGTCTTGGAGCTTAAAAGAAACCTAGAGCAAACTTTTCTCTGTGGTTTGTTGTCACAAATTTGCTGTGTTTGCCACATTTGGAATTGAAATTGCTATGGATATAAAGTGCATCTTGTAATGGATTATACATCAAATTAAAGCTTAGAGAATAGACTAACTGAATATCTTGTTAACAGAAAATTCAAAGAACCCAACTTGTTGCTGCTTTTAATGTAATGGATCACAAATGGTACCCATTCATGCTACATGTTCATAATTAAACACCCATGGATATAATGTACACATCATGTAGTCTGATATCGTGTCAGTGAGGTACATTGTGCTGGATTGGGTGCCTGGTTCTTAGCTGGGATATGGATGGGTACTTCACTCTCTTCCAAGAACAGTCAGAGTTAGCACGGGTAAGGGAGAGTTGATGGATAGCAGGTTTTAAACACCGAATTTTAAATGTATGAATAACAGAAATTATGTGGATGTCTGTTGGATCTCCCTTAAGGTATTTTTAAATTTATGTGAGTGTCTGTTTTTTTTTCTTGTTTAATACATTATTTTTGTATCCGTGTATATCTGCATGTTTCTATGAAATATTTTATTGTATATACTATATGTGCGTTGTATGAAGCGAATAAAGAGTATGATAATAATTATGATAATAATAACTTATGTTACAGTACAGGTTATTGCAAGCATCAACTCAAACTGCTTTTGTTGTTCCCTATCTTTCACCTCACTTGTGAAACTAGAGAAGCACTCTGAGAACGCAGACCTCCACCAAGCAGCTCATTTCAACCACTGATCTTTTTCTTCCGTAGAGATCAGTGATTATCTACCCATGTATGCTGAAAATTGCCTGATTTCCAAAAATAGAATCCTTTTGTTATGTCATCAATGCCAGCTGCATGGCGCACCTTGCCCTGGACTAGAAACTAGAGCAGGCACTCAAGTGCGTGTATGAAAACATAAAAAATATGCAGCTTGAACTCCAAAGTTCATTGACCCTACCGGCAAAAATATCGAAAATCCTTTATAAAATCCATTAAGATGCCAAGATTACTTCCAAAATTTAATCATCTGTTCCTTGTGTCATTCTCAGCCTTTCCTGAAAGTTTCATCCAAATCCATTTGCAACTTTTTGAGTTATTTTGCACATGGACAAACAAACCAACAGTAATGAAAACATAACCTCTTCCCTTGGCGGAGGTAATTACATGTGATACCAGATAATGTGTGACAAATCACATAATGACAAGAAAAGAGATGGTGATGATGATGATATTGATTTATAGTTTATAAACACATGGTATTTTTTCTCTGTACCAATATCGAAAAGAGATACTTATGTGACTATTGAATGCATTTCCATTTCTTATTACAACAGTTGAAGCTACATGCAATCAAAATGAATATTGTGGCATTCAGAAAGCATTTACTTTTGAAATTGAATTGAATTGAATTGAATAACTGAAACTGCACCGGTCTTACACTCGAGACACAGTAAACAGTTCCAGCATATTTATTTTCATATTTCACATGAGATATACATTTCATCAAAATACACTAAAAAGAATACAAACCAAGCAAGATACAAAATATGTTATAAATCGGGGCATGGACAGAAAGTGTGTCAGCGTATGTAATGTACATAAAACAATTCTCTATAACTTGTGAAATATGATGGAACCGCAAAAGAAAAGCTTGTAAACGCAGGTTCCAAGAAAATATACCAGTGTAAATTTGATATGCATTCAATGGAGATAGGACACAAAGTAATAATGACGAAACTATATAAAAACTAAATTATCATGGTACAAAGGAAAAAAAAATAAAAGAGATGAAAAAGAAAAGGAAAAAAAAAACAAGAACCCAAGGAATAACAACAGGGTAAAAAGTTAATATAGCATATAGATACACAAGTATATACACACACATATCTAGAATCAAATTCATAACGAGTTCAATATGTTACTACAATGGTACGGATGCAGTGATTATATAATGGGAGCATAAACCAGAAGCAAACAATCATAAACTGCAGGTTGATTCATCATACATTAAATAAGGATACTGCAGATAACATATCAAAGAAAAATTCTAATCAGACAGGTTATATTCATTTATTAACTTTGATTTCAATTTTTATTTGAATATCAACATACTAGAGCAATTGATTAAATCGGTGGGAAGATCATTCCAGAATTTAGGTCCGGTAAAAACAATTGTTTTTTGAGCAAGGAGTGTACGAGTACGTGGAAGGTGAAATGAATCTCTTTGTCTTGTTGGGTAAGCATGGACGGCATAGTTTTTCTGAAACATGTGGGTAAATACGTCAGGCAAGCCGTTGGCTGATAACTGAAACATAAATGTGCCTAAGTTATATAAAAACAAATCAGCAACATTAAGGAGTCTGTTTTCAAAGAAAAAATGATTCGTGTGACAATAAAAATCGGCTAGATTAACTGAACGAATAGCCCGTTTTTGTAGTTTGAAAATTTTATCAATGTGTAATTTGGCACAGTTGCCCCAGGCAAGTATACCGTAACTGAGATAGGGTAAAACAAGCGTTGAATATAAATTTTTTAAAATATACTTGGGAAAAAAACGATTTAGCTTATTTAAGATCCCAGTATTTCTCGAAAGCATCTTAGACAAATAATCTATATGATGTTTCCATGTTAATTCATGGTCAATATAAAGACCTAAAATTTGGACGATTCAACTAATATATAATGATATAGAGGAGACACTTAAGAGGGGACTGTGGCATGACTTGTGAAGATGACGTGGAAAGGGAGTGGAGGGAGGGAAAGAAATGAAGAACATGAGGAGAATAAAAACCTTCCAAGTTCACACTTTTTAAAACCACTTCTCTTGTCTATTTTTCATTATTGTTGCCATTACTCACTGTCCAACCATCCATGACATAAATGACAGAGATGTGTTGTGAAAAAGATGCATTGTACTAACACCAAAGTAAAGGATATTACCACAGACAAGACAAAGACCAACCAGTTAGAACCAGCCTTTAATTCCAAAAGCCAAAATGAGTCAGGTTCCAGACCAAGCTACAAGTAGGTATTTGAGCAATTTGGTTTTTGCACAAGTTGTCATCAGCCATTTCAGCAGCAGCATTGTGTGCATTTCAAGTTCAGCTCTAGTGCTTGTGTTAGTGCATGTGTTAGTGCTGTCTCAACACTAGCAGTATCAATAATCCCAAACTTGAAATCAGCCTGTGTTTGCAGGTTGACCCACAAAATTATGACATCAATATTTTTGGTAGCTGGGGTTGGGCCCCATATTGAATGTTGTCTTTGGAACCAAGCTTCACTGTTTGTGTTGGCAATTTACATGGTGCTGCCGTTTGTTATTTCAATATCGGTGTTGGTGTTCGCAATTACTTCTTACAAGTGAGACTCACTGTCACCATGGACCTAATAACATGGACTATTCACGGCAGTCTTTCTTTGATGTAATGATCGTCACCGACACATGATTATGTGCATCTTAATAAGTACATTCAGGTGTCTTGACAATAACGATTGTGTAATCATGTGTTGTCACTGACAAAAGAATCGTTCCCCTCATTTCAGTCTTGTTTCGCTGATGTGCCTTTTTCAGACGGAAATGTCTTTGAATAAATACAGATGATGAGGAGCGGCAAAACCTGAGATCATGACAAAGTTTGTGTCAAAAGATGGGCAATTGCTGATTCGCACATTTTCGCACACGCATAAGACCTTGCCTAATGGCAAGATGTACTGTATACGCCGTTATTTTCGCATACAGATATTTTCGCGAATGACCAGGTCATAGACATTTTCGCGGGATGTTGTTTTCGCGAATCGACGCCGACGCTTACGTTAATGCTCTATTAACAAAGCACATGGAGACAATTTCGCGTGTTGTTGAATTTGCGATCCAACTGCAGTTCGCGAAATTCGCGAAAATAACAGCGTATACAGTACCTGTTCTCTACCATTACCATCCCTTTTTGCTCTGGAATAAGCTGCGGAAAAGTGAAATATTGAGATCACAAATGACAATCATTCTGCCAAAATGTTAGCTTTCTTTTAAGATTTGCCTGCTTCTCCCAAGCGAAATTGTTTGTGGCATGATTTCCTAACATATACCACAACTGCACTTTCAATTTAACTTGATTTTTGTGAGTTATTTTCTTCTGCGCATATAGTTTTAGATATTTCGAATCTCCGTCTTGTTCTTCTCCTGGCTTGCTGGCTGTGACGATCATGGGATCAAAGCAATGAAGCATGCTAAAAATGTCTTTGTTGGGCTTTTGAGATGTACAGGTGCATGAATTAATTAACGATACAATGAATGTCCTTGTACATTCGGTCCATGCTTTCACCTCCATGGATTATGTTCATTAATACCTTCATACTCTATGCAAAGGCAATGGTCGCCAGAAAAATGTACATACACTTGTATTGAACAATCTAGACATGGTTACATACGATACAGATCTGAGCCTGGGAGCAAAAATTGAAATCATTGTATTTTGGATAAAGAATGAAATTTGAGGCATTTTAAACCATCTTGCCCTTAATGTGTCTAAAACTGATAATAGCAGTAATGCCTACTTAGCTTGATAAAAGGGCCAGCAATTTTATTATTGTGCAATTCCAGCTTGATAACACGGACCTCATAGTAATTTGTAAATAGACACTAGTACAGTGTAAGTGTTAGGGATTGATGATTGTGATGAGTATGGTTTGCATTGATCTGACTATCAGTTTTAGAGCATGATATAGGGCAGATGCCTGGGAGATATAGTATATATATAGTGCATGAGGCTGAATGCACTATAACAATATAAGCACCGACAAATTCTGAATTTGCCCCGAAGGCCAGTTATATTCAATGAGGCCGCAGGCCGAATTGAATATAATTGCCTGAGGGCAAATTCAGAATTTGGAGGTGCTTGGTACTTGTTATAGTGCAATAAGATGTCATGCACTATGTGTTATATAGAATAGCATACATACCCAGGCAAGATAAATTGAAAAAAATACGAAAGCCTAGATCATTTAAGACTCTACACGTGTCTAGACAAGCAATAATAGTAATACCAGTTTCTTTGAACCTGTGTAGACAAAATCCTGACGTGTTAGGGTCTACGTGGTTATATCTAACGATTTCTAGGCCCTACGATAGATTAGGTCTAGGAGCCCTGGCCTAACGTTATACTACTAGATCTAGGCCTACGTCACTTTAAATACGAGCGACAGAGCTAACGTTAGTTAACACTTGACCCTACAATACAATAGGTCTACCATCGATCTAACAGTAACACGTTAGACGCCCTAAATTTACTTACTGCACTGTGGGTCCAGGACCAGGACTAGATGATGTTTTGTAGGATTAGGGATCTAGGCCTACTGGATTTAAACACAAGGCTCGTGCCAGGCATCATTGAAGTCACCATTGCTGCACAAGTGGATTCCGATTTCCGAGAGTGTGTTGTAAATGTCGTAGTAAAAGTTCATAGCGTAGCGTGATCAAAGAGCGCTTAGCGTATACCGTACACACGCTACCCATTTCCACGGCGCACTTCCGCGTAGAATGTACGGAGAAAGCGGTTGACTTGCTCAATATCCGTCGGATTGATTCCTTTTCAGAACAGTAGGAGTCCAAAATTCGTAGGGCGTATTTGATGGCATCCTTTGTGTCCTTATTGTCTAAGATACTGTTTATATAGATCAGTCTCTGTAAAAGAAGCGAACCTGTTCATTTCAGCTTCCATGTTTAAATCTACCACTGATAGTCTAGTCCCACACAGATAAGTTGCTGGCATAGCCAGCGAGAATCGAGAATAACGATAATATCGGGCAAAGCGGTTGTGGCGCAATCGCGTCGATGAGGTGCGGGATTCAGTATTCGATGATTAAAATGATGGAGCAAAAACCGATATCAAATCGATAGAGGGTAATCGTCTGCAATCGTTATATTTTACGTGCACTATAACTTTTGTCATGCACTGCCGGCCTGTATCATAAGTATGTATGCTATTTTATATAACTATTTATAACACCAACACTGCCATTGAACGTGAAATCATACATCGTGTGCTGCATTATCTTCATCCTTTGTTTCAAGTGTAATGAGGCCACGAAAACAAAATGTGGTTGCATATAGTATTTCATTTGGCTTAAGTCAACCTCCTTGAGAATACTGTCGGCTGTCAAGAATTACTGAGTAGAGGGTAATTCATACATGTATATATCCCATCAGACCATGGCATTTAAAGAGTAGAGGCTGGATAAGGATTGCTTGGATTTCATTCACATGTACAGCTGTATACATCTGTTTTTACATCGTTTAGCTTCAGTGATGCCAGAAAAGGGTGCTGATGTCCAAGGTTCTGTATCTTACTCCACACTGATATGGATCCTGATCATCATTGCCATCATGGCCTTTATCCTCTTTCTGTTTGTGGTGATGATGGCATATCGGAGGCGGGACTCTGTCAGATTGCCCTTTAAAGGAGACAACAAAGGACGATTTGAAGCTTGCATCAAGGTGAGTAAAACTTGCTGCAGATTTCATTACTTTTTAGTTGTTGTATGTCATTTTCCTTCTCTTAACTGTGTTGATATGCCAGTGAAGTTAATTTGCTGTTCACATGTTTTGGTACTGATTTCACAATGTGTTTTGACTGCATGGGTATCAAAGGAAATATCTATCAGCAAGAAAAAAAAAAAGAGCATAATATTAATATCATGTAAGTTCTGTTTGTATTTCAGTATTTGATAATGTAGTTCAGAAATGTATAACATGTTATGTACAGTCAACTCTTAACCCATATCCACTGGTCGCGTAATGCAGTTCAAAGGCTGTTGCTGCCGGAGACTATTTCACGTAAATTCTCTAAACTATGCCGTCTCAAATTCAAGGTGATGTCACCGACACTTATGAAGAAAAAACTATGGAAAACTATATATTGATTGAAAGAGAAAGTAATGGCCTTTCATATAAGATGTAAAGCAGTGTCATGTCATGAATTGTGTGGTGTCATATGATTTTAGTATTTTCATATGATTTACATATTTATGAGTTATCAAATCGCTTATTCAAAAGAAACTGCTATTAAAGAATATTTATACCCTTCATACAGAAAAACAACTATCAATTTGAAATTGTCATAATGTAAGCTTTTCATTGGTATATAATTCATAGAGTATAATGCTTACAAATACAAGGAAATATCAAATAATAACTCAATGATCTGCGCTCTGCGAACCAGTGTCGTCTATAAACTCATAGATGTTATGGATGGAACTACAGTAAAGTAGACTTATACGTATGCACATAGGAGTGTTCAATCTCACATAGATGTAGACCTATTCTGTCAGCAGTCTGCTTTAAACCTCCAAAGCGAATACAAACCCAAATGAAAATATCAGTAACAGGAAGTGATGTATAGGACGGTGGGATATCAGGTCAGAGTTCACAGGCTATAATAAGCTATATAACTGATGTCATCATCCAAGCCATTTCTGCTACGGATTATCCCATAGATCAGCATTTGAAGAGCTCAGTTGCAAAAGGTACTACATCCATTTTCCATCAAAATCCACATTTTGGTCTCGATGTACTCATTTTTAGGACCTCTTTACACCTATACTAAGGAAAGGCTGGATTTCCAAACAGTGTTTAAAAATTACATTAAAAAATCAGTTCGGTTTCAAAAGGTACTACATCCATTTTAGTTGGGTTTCAAAAGGTACTACATCCACTCCAATGACATCATTGGAATGTTGACCAATCAGAGAGCAGCATTGACTTGACCCTCTACCATTGTCTACTGACATAATCTGTAAACAATAGAAGTTAGCTTTTAGCTTTTTGGATTTATCTTGAAAAACTCATCACATTTTCATCAAGCAATGAAGGAAAATGAAGGAGAACACATTGACAAAACAAACCATCCCAAGAAAAGGATCAGGAATTAAAAGCAAGAGCAAAGACAAGAGCAAAGGAGAAACGGCGGAGAGACTGGAGAAATTACACGACTTTCATGTAGTCCCATGTACTGCATTTACTGTTAGTTACCGGTACTGTGCGTTACTGCTAGGGTGTTGAGTTTGAGCCATAAATTGTCCCCAGAGTTAAGTTCAAACACTTTGTAGAGTTGGACTATGCCTTATATAAATGGCTTCACAGCTAATTAAAGTGTGTGACAACTAGTCTGAAAGCAAAGTTATTTCGTTAAATGTATACAATGGCATGAAATACAGCTGTACTGACATCCCTACCAACAGTGCTTTACCAATGGGTATGCTGTCTTATTCTATACATGCATAATGCAAAATACCAGGGCTGGAAAGTGCGTAGCGGCAAAAGGGTTTGAACACTAGATTCATATTCATTCTTGTAAATGACTTATACAATGTCACAAAGGTAATACCAAATGTGTGTTTGGCATAGGTGGCCATATTACTCATCGACGGTCTTGATTTTATCATCTAGCTTTTAGATTATCAGATTCATCTTACCTGACAAAGAACATACCAGAATGAAATTCATGTAATGAATTTAATTACAGCATTGAGGAAATACAGCACATTCAGATGCTGCTTTTCCACCTTTTCCCTTCGAAGTTCCGTTGAAAAAAATGAAGAAAAAAAAGATAATGAATACAGTATTCTTGAGACACGTTAAGGGAGAATTCACAGAGAGAAAAATAGCCAAAGAAATTAATACAAAGAAGAAAAAGAAAAGAAATCATGAGATAAAGCTCGTAAGAGAAAAACAAAAGGAGAAAAGGGAAGAGAGAAATCACCTGGTGAGATATTGTGACCCCATCCCATCTATAACTGCTTACGCATAATGGATCCCCCCCCCCCCCATGCTCGATGGATCCAGAACATTTGAAGCATGTGAAAATTGATTGAATGCTTATGACCAATGACAATTATTCATTAAAAATATTGGTCAGCAAGGGAGAAGTGGGGCATTAGCTGTGCACATTGGTTTGTTATTCTTGCTGCTAAATTGGGCAGGGCATTGTCAATTACCTAGGCCCCCTTCACCTCGTATCTCATTCCCATCAACACCATTACTGGGAAAAAAAAATCTGCGAAACATGTCATAACATCACACTGGATATATCTCTGGTATGTGAAATTTCTGTTTCAAAAGGTACTACATCCACAAAAACATCCAGTTTCGGTTTCAAAAGGTACTACATCCACAAAAATATAAAAATGATTAATTCATTAAAAATGAATGTATGGACCTGGATTTTCTCAGAGAGTGGTTTTGGTGTTGTATCATTTAGCAGTATAATGGGGGGAAATATCATTCCAGTCTGAGCTTGCTAAATGTGATAATCAAAAAATCATGTTTTTCTCGGAACTTGAAATTATGGATGTAGTACCTTTTGAAACCAAACTCTTCATTTGTGCAAACTACGGGATATCCCATAGATATTGGCAGATATGGGTTAATCATCCCAACATGAACTGTTTGCCACTAAACCTTGACAAGGTGATGTTGTCAATGTGTATATACTGTATACGCCATATTTCGCAAGTCTAAATTTTCGTGAATCGAGACTTCCCAACGATTTTGCTTGTTTTTAATTTCGCGAAAAAGCAGCTGACTTGCGAAATTCACGAAAATAAAAACGTTGCGAAATATTCAGCGTATGCAGTACTTTTCATGTTGTAGTTACTGTGAACAATGCAGGGTTACCCACAGAGACAAAGTGGTGTGTATACAAGTATATAATGTAGTAGTATACATGGCATGCAAATAGAGTCATATTTGGCACTGATATTTGCTGGCATGGGCAACCACTGAGATTCAAACAGAAGTCAAAACTTTTGTAAATCAGGAGTTTTTTATGAAATGGATTTTCCATGTTTATAACACTGAAAAAGAATGAACTTGTCTATATTTAAAAGCACATAATTACACATTATATTCCCAAATTGCACAGAAAAACAAAGATGGAAAAACTGCCATCAAAATTTGAAAAAGTCAAAGATCATTCCAAGAAAGTGAGCAGTTTGTGATCAAGAGAGAGAGAGAGAGAGAGAGAGAAAGAAAGGGGATGGTGGGAGAGAGTTTTGTGCTCATGGTACATGAAGAGTTCATACATAGTTTAATTTTCATAAGAGTTCTTTTTGGCAAATCTTCAGTGAAAAATTGTGTGTATTGATCATCGGCCAAAAGGAAAGTGTGTATATAAGCACAGTATTAATGCAAGATGAGGCTGCTAGTCATTAGCACTTAATGGGTCAGCATTGACTTAGCTGATGTGCTTCTTAAAAAGCTCTGCACATTTGGGTTGATCAAATGGGACTCATATAAGGGTATGAGAAACCCATAATACATGTGCATTGAGTGTATGCTGCAATATTAGTAGAACACATCAGCAAAGTTTTGAGGAAATCTTGGCGTCTGTTCAAAATTTATAAGAAGTTTACTGTAGGTCATGACATCACTTATGGAAAAGGAAATTAAGAAAATATTAGAATAAAATAAACATAAATATTTTTATAACAAGTACAAATTCCCATGACTTGTTGCTGACATATTAAGAGCAGCATTAGTCCCCCTGCTTTCAGAGTAAAGTCAAGTACTCTTTCATTATGCTGGTAAGAGTGACAAAATATCATCCGTACGTGACATCATATAATGTTGTAGTGTTCTAATCCAGCAATGGAGGCACCAAATTTTTGAAAAATCGTAACTATTGAACAAATTGTCTCATTTGCCTCAAACTTCACTGATGTGTTCTACTAATATTGCTGCATTTTTATCAATCCATATTGAAACCCAAACATATTTGAAATATGTTTGGGTTTCTTTAATATTTTATTGACAGTGATTGCTCTGTTTTTGCATTTGCCTTGCTTAAGTGTCCCAAAACGTTTTTCATTTTCTTTCAAATTCTTCAACTTTGAGGGTTTGATAGTTTGTCCCAGAATCATAAAGTATAACAACTGATATTACAGAACATAACAATTGACAGAAACATTGACAATATGGAACCAAGATCCACTACTTTCTTTAAAGATATTTCCTCTGGTTAATACCATCAGGCTCAGGTTTTTGCTGTTTCCTCTGGCCATTTTGCTGTTCCCTGTGGTCAAATGAAGGAGTATGTCAGCCTGAGGTTAGTTGATGTGTGTGTACCTGTCAGAGGGGGCTCCTGTATTTTTTTAAAGTGTTGATTGGCTTTGGGAGAAATGTGAGGGGGGATCAAGGGCAAATGTTAAGGCCACCCCACTCCCTTGATGACTGGAAGAGTCTTTAAGGCTGCATTTATCTAACTTGAGAGAGAGAATCACGTTTCAAAATGCGTTTAGAACGGTGTTTGCAAACGTGGTTTGAAACGCGATTCTCGGGGTGTTATGTTTATCTTACCATCATACAATCGCGATTCAAGTGGTGTCACTGCGCAGCTGCTTTGCGCCGTTTGACCCTGGAAGTAAAGGTCAACTGCATACCACCAAATATGCCTCCTCAGTCACACACAAATGGGTAGAGAGCACAACCGGAAACAGCTGGGATTTGACCTTGAGATATAAACGCGTTTCAAAACGGCACTGCATTTATCAACTCACAGAACGGCGATCATGGTCTCAAACGTCTTTCAAAATGCCCTTTGAAAGGCATTTCAAAACGGCATTTCTAAACACGTGTGAAAACACGGTTGGGTTTATCTAACCCCTGAAAATGCCTCAAACGCGTTTAGGATCGTGATTCTGCCTCAGAAAGTTTTAAACGCAGCCAAAGGCTTTTGTCTCTTTTTTTTCAGCAGTGTGGGTGAGAGTGGTTGGGGGGAGGGGGGTGCCAGAAGACAAACCTCGACTTTCTGCTCACCTCTCAATACTCAAGTTGTTAATAGAAGCAAGCAAAAGGGAGAAGCAAACAAATGAAGGAGAAATATTTCAGGGTTTTTTTTTTTGTCTTTAAATAAAAATGTGGCAAAGGATATGTAAATGAAAAAAAAAATAACAACAACAACATGAAGCCCAGAGACCCATTGATTTTTGTGAGTGCTTGGAGGCAGGGGGTAGGAATGGTGAGATCAAAGGCAAATGTCAAGTGGTGTAGTGTGACTTGTGGATGGAGGCGAGGGGCAAGAAGACAACCCTCAGATTTCAACAGGTGCTGCCAACCTCTCAACACTCAAATTTTGTAGTAAAAGCAAATGGCAGTCAGATCCCAACCATGGACTGGGTCAGCACATTATTACTATTAGATTTCTAGGAGGGGGTGGTCATGGGTAGAAGAGGGCACAAAAGAAGGAATGAGAAGACATGAATTAAAGTTTTTTTTTTTTCATTAATGTAAATTTGGAAAAAATATGAAAGAAAAAAATGTTAGGCCCTCAGACCCCATGGATTTCCACGGGTGCTGCTAGTACTATATGCTTTGTATATTTGAAAATCAGAATAAGTGGTAATATTGTATTTAGTATTTAGTATTTAGTATGCATCACATCGCACAAGTTAAGGCTTAAAAAGGCTAAAGTTCCTCACTGTGGTAGAGCAGACATTTCCCTCCAACAGCCTGACACCCCCAGCTCCCCCCCCCCCAACTTGGTTGCTATGCATTCCACAAAATCTGCAGAGCTACTCTCTGACCATGGTATAGATATGCTCAGAAATAAGTTGATAAGAAGTACATGTAGTTGCAAGCACAGCTTAACCCCAAAGTCTGAAAAAAGCCTCTCCTTCTTAAATCCCAATGCTTTGTAAATTTCAAAAGATCTTCTTTTTACTTATATGCATGTATGTGTGGTGGGATGCTTTTCAGTTGCAATTATGGCCCAAGTGGACACCTAAAACCTGGCATCCACTAGGGTGCGAACAAGATGCAGAACACAAATTTAGCAAATCCACATTTATTCGGAAACTTCTCCGCATGTTCTTGAAGTATTCCATTCACTGACTTAATCATTCCTAAAGACGTCCGAATGTTTCTGCACCTGTGGGAGAGGGAAAAATTTCCACGGCCAAAGTTTGATCAAGACCAAAGTTTGGATGCAGAAATTAACTTCCTGACACTTTTGGCAACTTGTCGTGAGGACATCTCTAGGACATCCAGCCTTTCTGTAACACTTCCACCTCTTCCGCAAACACTGCTGAAAAAATTCCACAGTTTGGGCAACTTCGTGATTCCAAGCAGAAATTACCTGGAATGTTTTAGGAAACTGCGGAGCCAATGATGATCTAAATAGGCAAGTGACAGAAGACGAAATTCAATGTACTGTAGCATTATGCATATAAAACAGAAAAAGAAAAAGAAGGAAGGCGAGTTTCCAGTCATAGCCTTGCAGCCGACCATCTCTCCCTCTGATTATGAACCAGTGAATGTAATAAAACTACAATTCGCATATTGTACATTAAACAATACTTAACATTGATCGTACTGATTAACACATTACATTGGTTGATTCTATCCATAATTCACATTTTAGAACCATTTGAAGCATTAGAGCTGGATTTTTTCATCTGCAAGTGATAAATAGCAACTGTTTACCATTGGGAGCAGTGATTAAAAAAAGTTGGAATTCTCACATTTTATGCTTATGTATAGTTCAGTAGAATCACAAAATGTCCTACCATATAAGAATGTTGCAGTAAAGCCACAAATATGATATTCTAGAAATGATTTTGATAAAACTATAGTTCTCATTTTTGTATATTTAACAATACTTAACATTGATTTTACTGACTAACATGTTTATATTGGTTGTTTCTATCCATAGCTCACATTTTAGAACTATTTGAAGCAAACAAGCTGTTTTGAGTTGTTTTTTTTAATCTGCAAATGGTAAATACAGTGCACTCTCATTATAACGAGCACGGTTATAGCGAAATTTGCAGTTACAATGAAGGAAAAATTCAGGGCGCAACATTATCCACAGCAAAGCCTCTTTTCTCGGTAAATAAATACTTTTCCAGAATCTGTATTTATATTGAGTTATACAGTTCAGCCAGCGATCAAGTTCCCCCTAGATCGCGATCATGGGCGATCAGTGATTGCATACGCAATCAATTGATTGTATGCAATTCGGCATACAATCAATTGATTGCGACATATCACGTATGCGATCACTGATCGCCCGTGATCGCGATCTAGGGGGAACTTGATCGCTGGCTGAACTGTACATCGTTTTAAAGCTTAAAGTGAAAACAAAGTTCTGGTAAGGGCTTGAGAACCCGTCTGGCACCATTTCATATTTGCTTGCAATATATTGAAAGAGTCTACAAAGAAACTTGCCTGGCTGATGCGGTTTGCCGGAATGATGAGTCGTTTTGGAGTATTTTGAGAAAAATAATGAAAGTCGGAAAACCGACTTTTATTCCAGAAGGCTCCAGACTAACTCGGTCTCAGGGAGAACTCGACTATTTCAGACAATTTACACGCAGTTCGTGATCGCCTTATTCTACTGTATAATACCAAATGAAGCCTAACTGAACAGACAGGAAAGTGCTTGCTAATCCTGTACAAAACAAATGGACAGCGCGCGGTCCTCAAGCCTATACGCACATCACCTCAGTTGCTGAGATGCACGGTCTTTGAAGTTTTTGTTTTTGTTTATCAAGCGTCTTTGATTGTTTTTAGAGGTGCTTGATAGGCGCACACTAATTTTGCATGCGCGCCAAAGAGGTTTTTGATGCGCGCGTTGTAACAACTCAGACCATTACTGCGAGTAGCCAGAACGCGAAGCGCTACAACGTAGTTTATACAGGCCGCTCCCATAGTACAACACTGTACAATCCAGAGGGACAACCAATACAACTCAGCCCGCCATCAAAGCGAGGCCGAGTTATCCCCGAGTCCGAGTTTAGCCTGACCCCGTTTGGGTAAGTTCTGAGACTGAACCTTTTTGGTTTATATTTCGCATTTTCGTCGTTACCCATCGAATATCTTGTTATTACAGCTTTATTCCGCACATTTCCTAGGCATACGTTCACATTTGGGAGCGAAATTTGACAACTTTTGCAGGCGTACCAGAACTTTGTTTTGGCTTTAAAGGACAAGTTCACCTTCATAAACATAAGGATTGAGAGAATGCAGCAATATTAGTAGAACACATCAGTGAAAGTTTGAGGAAAATTGGACAATTGATGCAAAAGTTATGAATTTTAAAAATTTTTGTGTTGGAACTGCTGGATGAGGAGACTACTAAGGCTCGTGATGTCATATGAGTACAACAGTATAAAGAAAGTGTAAAGAAAATTCAACATATTTTCACTTTTTTCGCATAAAAAAAAGAGCACTTGACTTGCCTCTTTCTAAAGGCAATGGGAATAATATTACCAATAACATATGTCAGTAACAAGTCAAGGGAATGTGTACTTTTTTTAAAAGATGAAATTTTGTGAAATTCTCTTTATATTTTCCTTATATTGTTGTATGCATGTGACATCATACACTTTCAATGATGTGTTCTACTGATATTGCTACATTCTCTCAATCCTTATGTTAATGAAGGTGAACTTGTCCTTTAAAATCTTCCCTGAACTAAAAATTCATGTCTGGCAACTATTTGGTGGTTTTGTTATGCAGAGTAACATATCAATCAGTTAATCTATTTATGTCTAGTCACTACTGAGACACAGCAGCCATGGCAAGTATTGACTTCAAAAAGTTTGGTTCCATGGAAGTGAGCGATGCCCCAATGCCTGAATTGTCAGAGGCTTGTTGCAATGCCAAGGATTATGAGAAGAGGGAGGAGGAAGAGGAAGAAGGTAAACAGAACATGACGGCTAGCAGGCTAATGAGAGAGAGGGGGAGGGGAGAGACTAAAGTTGGTGGGGAACAAATAACTTTGCATTATATTTCCTCATATTGTATGTAAACGTGTGTCAAATGGTTGTCGCAAAGTCATCATGATTGTCCTAGTCCCTGACTTTACCATTCCCACTGTAATCCTTGATGTGTCTGCACTGTCCTGCAATCACCCTTTTCTGGAGCATTGTATGCCCTTCCCGATTGATTTCTAGGAAACTCCTATGTTTGTCTGCAGTCAGTTCTTATAGATTCCTAGTAATGTCCTCGGACAAGCTAATTCACACGCATTTTTTCTGCGTCTGACGCAGAAAGAGTGCCGAAATGGCATAATTTGCGTCTGCAACCTTTCGTATAGTCTTGTTGGGGCTCTAGTGGAAGTCGGCCCTAAAGGGTGTTCAAGGTTCAAAATTTCATGTTTATCTTTTTACAAATCAGAGTTTCATCAAACATGGTTAATAAACAAATGAGGCTTTAAGCTTGAGGCAATCAATTCCAGACATTATCATATCAAATGATTGAATTTTACAAGGTTGACGTCAGTTGATGTATTTGCACTGATGACATCAAATCTAAAAGGCTATTATTGCAATTTCTGTAGAGAATTTCACAAGCTAAAAATACTGAAAATCTGACTGAAATAAGTCAGTGAGGAGAAAAATATGCTCAGATATGTTTGACATTTGATGACATCCACAAATAAACCAATCAAATTTTACAGACTGAAAGTAAATCAATGTATTCACAGTAATGATGTCATCAAATAAAAAAAAGCTGTTATAACTACAATAGAGATTTTTTAATGCTACTTGTTTTATTGCATATTTTCTTCTGATGAATGCCTTGTACAATACACTAAAACCTTTAAATATGTAAGATATGCTTAAAACTGTTGGAAATTTGATGATATCATTTTTTATTTCACGTTTTTTGGTATCAATCAAAATTTGACATCAATTCCATTATGCAGGGTGGGTGCACATCTAAATAGCCCAAAGTATCTGCTACACTATATCAAAGTTTGGAATGAATTCATCCAAAGACAAGTAAGCTATTGCTCAATGAACACAGTCGTATCAATTGGCATTTTCAATGAGAATTGAAGTAAGTCCTCTTTTATAAGCCTTTATGCTATTTGTTTTATTGTGGGGAGGAGAGAATATGCTGATTTGCTGAGCTCAGGTCCTTTCCTCTTAACTTTCCCTTTATAGAAATAATGTATAACTTAAAGTATGGTGAACAAGACATTAAAATCAAGAAAATCATATAAAAGAAGGTGCCAAAGCAGAGGGAAATGTCTCCTTAAACAGATTTTTAAAATGTGACTTATTAAAAGATATTCACGCCACTGAGAAATCGCGAGTTAAAACTGACTGATTTGCTTCACTGATTTTCGCTCAGGAACAGCCGTCTTTTTTGAGCCCTAAAATATGACATCATGAAATGAACAAAACCCTTTACGAGTGGTGCAGCGGGACATCAAGGCCGCCATTCATAAAGCATGTATTTCTTGGTCGCATCTGCTTTCTCTGCTGAGACATTAAAACGTCCAATTTTTACCTTATATTGTACGGAAAGACTTTGAGTTTGACATCGAGAGTGAATTGAGTGTTGACAGTGACAATGACACTAGTGACAGTGGCAAAGTCGGGGTGGTAGACGAAGCGAGGGAGAGGCAACGGAGCCCACTATGTTGTTGTATTTTGTTATGGTTCGCCAAAAGTAACCGTGTCTGGTTCTGTTACAATATCATTTCCCCGCTAATAATTTTGTTAAAAAAGCCTGGAGGCTTCATATAATGATGTTGATGCCCTTGATTTTGACATAAGAGTAACATTTTGCATTGATTTTGTACTGAATTCCTGATTTTCATATTGTTTTTATAGCACCGAACATTATTTACTTTGGCGCACCATAGCAAGAAACCAGACCGTATTTGGCATGAGGGCTGCGCGATGCTAAGTTTGACTTTCTTGATGGGCCTAGCTAGCTAGCGGCATGACATATGTCGCGACGCGTCAGCATCCTACTACTAGACTAACGGTTAGTACTGTACTATAACGTACACTGTAGTTACGTTAGAGGTTCTTCTAGGGTCTATTAAAGATAATATAAAGTTTTGGTACCTCAAAAGTTTCCCTGAATTTCCTTGTCTTAGTTTCTGTTTCAAGTTAAAGTACCTTTCACATAACTAACACTGTGAGACTTACTCGCCCCAAAGTACTCTCATGTCTTAGTAATCATGTAATAATGGTTTCGTACCAGAGCCGCCGCCGTACGGCGGCGAGGTAGTACACGTATTGTACGAAACCATTATTGCATGACAACTGCGACCAGCGGCGTGCAGCCCCATACGCATAGCTAACTGTGACCAGCAGCCCCATACGCATAGCTAAATGGGGCTTCGCATTGTAGCATTCAGCATCATGACAGATTTAGTATCGCGGGTAAATATCAACTTAAAATCCAAAAATTTCTTCACTTTGAAGACTTACCAGTTAAGTTGAAGTATTGAAAACAGGCTTTGGGCAATGTTTGGTTTTGCCAATAGTCCCTTTCTGTTCGAATTGATGACTGAATGTGGCTCGGTCGAGAGGACCTTGGGAGAGCTACATTGAATTGACGGCCAGCGCATGCGCACACAAACATCTTATCCGTTCATGGATTTGAAATTTGTGTGCATGTGATGTGTGCCAATGCGCTGGCCGTAGTATTCAGTGTATGTAGCTCTCCCAAGGTCCTCTCGACTGAGTCAAATTCAGTCATCAATTCGAACAGAAAGGGACTATTGGCAGAACCAAATGTTGCACGAAGCCTGTTTTCAATACTTCAACTTGATTGGTAAGTCTTCAAATTGAAGAAATTTTTGGATTTTAAGGGGATATTTACCCGCGATACTAAATCTTTCATGATCCTGAATACTACAATGTGAAGCCCCATTACGCTATGCGTATGGGGCTGCTGGTCGCAGTTAATTGCATGATTACTAAGACATGAGAGCACTTTGGGGCGAGTAAGTCTCACAGTGTTAGTTATATGAAAGGTACTTTAACCTAAAACACAAACTAAGACAAGGAAATTCAGGGAAACTTTTGAGGTACCAAAACTTTATATTATCTTTAAATGCTTCTAGAAAATGTCTAACGGTTACTTCTACTAGTAGCTGGCTGCCCCTGAATGCACCAGAGATCAAGTTGAGTTCAGGATTTCTGTGTGAGGAGATTTGCCAGCAGCAGGCACACGACGACGGTGTTCTAACTAGAGTTCTACAAACGAAAACAAAACAAAACCAAAAAAGACAATTTAGCATGCCATCACTTTACCGGCAAATTCAACCTACAAGGGAACTGGTGAGTACAGTTTCGCATGCTTGATTAAATTATGTACCTGACTAAGTTCATATATTAGGAAATAAAGTAAAACCTTGCACTTCTAACCGTTGACGTTTGATCTAAGATCATCTAACTTAGGCCTGTGTGATTACGAGTATGTACTACGTAGGTCAGAGTTCTGGTTCTAAGTTAGAGTGCGTAAGGCCTACTACGAGCCGTTTGAGAGTCGAGACTGAGGCGCGAAAGCGCAAGTAAAAGTCTAAAAAGGATGTCATCTGTATACTTAATGGTAATTCTAAGGAAGATGGATTCAATAAGTGAAATTTTAACTCACTTGTGCCTGATTGTGTGAACAAGACATCTCACTGCACTCCAGTGGGTCATCATGTGGAATTCACGCTTTGAACCACGGCGCCGCGTAGTACAGCGCATCAGCGCAGGGCTGATTCGTTCATTTCATGACATCATAATTTTGGTCACCAAAATTTTGCCGTCAGATCGGGTTCAGGTGGTCGTAGACCCCGTTTACAGTGCGGGGCTAGGCTGAGCCGCGGCCGAGCCCTGCCTCAATTGCGGGGCCAAGCCCCGCAATTTTGTGTGTTTACACTGCCGGGCTCGGCCGCGCTTTTAATTCAAACCTTTCAATAATTTGTCGTAGTGGCGCTCTGCTTGTGAACAAACGCAATTTGGTCTAGTCTGGTTTTCAGACCCTTTGCCAACTGGATTCCCTGGCGACAAAGTCGCTGTTCGGGCAAAGGCCTTTGCCGGAGGAAAAATCCTTTGCAGGACAAAACCACCTTAAACTATACTAGTTTTCGATGTTGAGGGGGTTAATATCCTGAATAGCGAAATAGTACAGGCAGAGGGTCTGGAAGCCAGACTAAAATTGGCCGCGCATTTGGCCCAGTTTGTGTTTACACTGAGAAAAGGCCGGGCTCAGCCGTGGCTCGGCCGCGGCCGAGACCACCTGTAGAGCGTGGCCAAATGCGTGGCCAATTTTGGCCCCGCATTTGGCCTTTTGCGTGTTTACACTGAAATGAAGGAGGGCTCGGCCGCGGCTGAGTCGCGGCCCAGCCCTGGCCCAGCCCCGGCCGAGCCCCGCACTGTAAACGGGGTCCTTTAAGGGTCTCAAAACACCATCTCTCCATCGTTCTAGAAACGTTTTCACCTTTGAAAATTAATTATTCATATTCCTAGAGACTAAAGCTTTTCAGAAATATATAAATCACCTTGTTTTTTAATATTGTCGGTTGCCGACGATACGTACATTAAAGGTATACAGTACTCCCTCTGATGAGAAAATATAACATCCTTCATCATCACCAATGACTTGATAAATTTTTCCTTTAGAACCAAAGACTATCAAAAGAAGAATGCCTCTTCTATTGCTTGCTTTATAGACCCCTGACTTCAATTCATTTGACCGCCCCAGTGTCATTTATTTGTGAACTATAATGTGTATGTGTTTCCTTTAAACTTCATGTCCTTTTGATCCATTCAAGCATTGTATTTCTTTAGTTTTAGCTCTTATACCTCTAATATTGACAAATATTAACATTGAACTTGCTATTTTGTGTAATCGCATTCCCTAGGTTAACTCTGTGACTGTATTGCAAAAACATAATCTGGTTCCCTTGAATATCTTGTAACATGAACAGTAGGAAATACCTCCTTCCCCATATGTAGCTTACTATGGCCACCATTCTCAGATTTCTATTAATTCTAAAGTCATTTAGCCAAATCTAACATATCAGAATGTGAACAGAAATAAACACACCCTTTACAACATCATTCTTCAAAACATTGACACATTCATGACCCCCTTAACTTAACCTTACAAAGTTCCCCTTTGACCCTACATACAAGTGTGTACATTGCTTGGGTCCCTCCTAATAAAACCTCCATTCCCTTCCCACCTCCCTGCTCCATCCCTGCAATAGTTAAAGGAACGTTGCATCCAACTTCTCCAACCTACCCAATATCATGTGAAACTCACAATCAGCAATGCAACCTGCAGTGCATACAGTCACTTTGGGTTTTTGTTCGCATTGTGTACTTTGTCATTCTTCAGTTGCAAAATAGTCCAAGGCAAAAGGTGTATTGTCCAGGAACAATGGGAACCTTGAGAGGAGATCATGCAAACAGTGAGGGAGGGAGAGAAAAAGAGAAAAGCTTTATACAGAGAGACATACAGAAAATAGGGAGAGAAAGAAAAGGGAAAGAGAAGGAAAAAGGAATGGGATATACACACACACACACTCACACATCACACACATATAAGATGAGTGCAATGAACTGTGGGATTTCAGAGGGTTTTGTATTGTTCATATTTAGATCTTGACAATTCAATATGGTTTAAATTCTGCATGATGAGAATTTGTTTCACAGACGTGGGTGATACTAATTATTCTTCTGTTCAGTCACAATGCCTGCACTGACATGCTTCATTGATTTGCACTATGGTTTGTGTGTTGTTCAGGCCTAACTCCATGGTGTACAGAGTTTGGGTGTGCATGAGAATAACTCCAAGCCAGTGAGGTATGCCAGTGAGTGGGAGAACAGCATTGGTGCACTTTTTAAATCAATGGAGCATATGATTACGTAGCATATGTGAAGGTGTTCTGTGGAATGAAAATGCATGACAATGGGAGTCAGTTGCGGTAAACGAACAGGAATTCTAAAACTTAGGGTGTTGGCTTGTGACGGCAAGAAACTTGATTGGAAGACCCAAGTCTAACTCAACTTTGAAAACAACTAAAATTTAGAAGTGTTGCTTTTGATAACACAAAGTGTTGCCTTTTCTTTGATGCCAGCAAGAAACAGTAATGTCCTGGAGGTTTAATGCCCAGAAACACAGTGGTGTGAGGAGTAACACAGCGCATCAGTTACACATGACTGTTGATGACATGCCACTGTCAGATTCTTCCCAAGGACCAGTGGGCACCCAGCCTCAAAACACCACACCAGTCAGCCAAGGCAGCATAAAAATGAAACGTAACAATTCACTCCAAAGCTTCAGCATCTTTCGCAGCTTTCCTGGTAAACCTGCTTCCCTATCAAAGGTCTTTGGCCGCAAATCAAAACTTTCCTTATCAAGTTCCAAATCATTATCTCTTTCACAGGACAATGTGGCTTATGACTTTGAAGCACAGCGGGCAATGCCTGCATCACCTCGTTCAGCTTCGCATATGGCTTTGACTCTGGAGCAGGAGAAAGCAAATAGCCCAGCATACTGGGAGATTCCCCTAGATAAGCTCGTGGTGGGAAATAGAAAGCAATATGGCAGGTTGGGAGAGACTTTCTTTGGCAAGGTCCTTATTGGCAACCAGTCCTTGTCTGTTGACGTCAAGAAGAAACATGGTAAGTCACATAGTACATTTTAAGTATGAAGATTTATTTTGTTGTTGTTGTTGCTTTATCATTATACTGCTTCTCTGCTTAGTTATAGAAATAATGATAACTGCATGTGCTGTGATCATAAGGAAAACATTCACAAATAAATCAGCTACAGAAACTAATTGTATTATGGCATCATTGTTTCTACTCTATTTCGCCCTACATCGTTAGCAATTAATAGTGACTGTAAAAACAGTAGTAATAGTAAAGGTAGCAGCTGTAGTAGACGTGACTGTAGGCCTGTGTTTAAAGTACTAATGCACATATGCAATATATTCCTTGGTGATTTTATTTTCACTAATTTCTTGAGTCAGATTATATTTTGTTATATTAAAAACATGCAAAGATATTGCTGTCATTTAAAGCAAATGCATTGTATAATTATATCATCAATGCTCACTGTGGGAAAAGGCTACACTACTGTATGTGAAGAGGGAATTCAAACACCTTATGCATTCCAATTTAATGCTGTGGTTCTCAGTCATGAATCTAACCTCTTTTTAAATTGTCTTTTATGTTCTGATTCATAAAAAGTTATCCTCACAAAATGTACCTAAGGTGTTCACAGTACTACTTGTACAGTACTTTATCAGAAGCAGAAGTTGAGTACATCAGTGATAAACTTGAACATGAGAAGTAATTGCTAGTGCTTCATGAATAAGTAAAAATAATTTATAATGGAAGCTTCAGCTTCTAAACAATGAAAGTACATTGGTAGGCATGGCCAGGCCAGGAGTGATTTCTTATCAGTAGTAGTAGTAATAGTAATAGTAGTATCATTATCATAACAAGTCTTGGTGGCAGCCTACTACATGTACGTATGGAAAAGAGTAGCTCCCTATAAAAAAAAAAAAAAAGTGCCTCAAACCTTAAGTCAGCAAAGTGGACCAAACATGTGCTTATTTCAGGTCCATTGGAAAATCAACTCAACTTCTGCAGGAAATAAGCCAGTTCGTAATAGACCTTATGCATTGACGTCATCACTCGCTTGACAACCTCTCGCGACGCCATCTTAGAGGGCAAGCGAAGTCCTTGACATCGCAGAGGCGTGCAGCTAGTATGTGCTTTTCCTATGCGCGCTAGCGGCGATCGCCTCACTCGCCGCCAGTCCCCAGGCTAGTGGCAGGTTTTTTTTTTACCATCAAACAAGTTTGACATGACATGACACATTATGTAGCAATATTTGGGTAATTTTCTCACATTGTGCAATCGAAATACTCACAGCAACTACAGAATTCCTAGGTTATATCGCAGAAATTTGTATCCATAGCGCAACATCGCCGTTCGCTGAATGTATGTCGCCATTTTGAATTTCATTAGCCAATCACATGCGAGGTACGTGTTTTAGTAAAAAACACGTAGAAATCTACCTCGCATGTGATTGGCTAACGGATTCGTAGGTTGATGAGCTGTTACGACCGCTGGTAGTTGCATCTTTTTTCATGAAAATTGTGCCAAAATGTTGGATATATCATTAACCTGGTGAGTGCAATGCATACATCAAATGTCGATTTTGCTATACAAGCTTGAATTTCCCGATCTAGGGCTGTAGATTACATGCAATAGACAAGACAGTAAAAGAAACACCGATGTTGTGTGTAAATGCCCATTGCCTCGCGTGTAAAAGCACGCTCTAGCAACGCATCGCTTGCCCTCTGAGGGAGGGCGCCCTTCAGTTAGTAAGACCGTGTGACGTCATATGCATAAGGTCTATTAGCTCATGTACACATTGGTACAAATGGCCTTTAATTCTTTTTTCTCAGTTGGTTAGGCACTTCGCTTGTTTTCAAAGCGGCATAATGCCTAAGCTTGCCTGACGTAACAATTTATGGAATTCATGTTCAAACAAAGAATTATCTCGCGTTTAGAGCAGGTGATCAGAATACTCCATCAGTTGACAATTTAAATTAGTGGTCATCCATTTCATTGTTTTGTATTGAATGCAATAACAGCCTATTTCCTTTTATATTGCAAAATACCATTCTTGCTGTCAGGTGGATGTGCTGGCAAGCACCATTTAGATAAGGATCACATGAATAATTATCGCATCACAGATGCTTATCTCAGTGAATTTACAAAATGAAATGCCTGTTGGTACAAATGACCTTTTTCTGCTCATGCGCAAAGTGGAATTACGAACTGGTCTATTGCTATGCATGGTATACAATGTATAATGTGTGTGTGTAAAACATGAAAAAGCTTTGGCCATGTACATGATGGCTGCTGCATCTTTTCAAACAATTGTGCCTGAAGGATCGAGGAACCTGTGGGACATAAGCAGAATTGGGAAAGACTTCCTTTTGAGACAGCCACCCCAATGACACTAGTACTAAATAAGTGCAGATCTATACCTAACGTTATACAACTCTACATGTAAATTGTACCTAGCCTAACCTTGCTTGCGATACGCACGGATGCACGCACTCACTTTTGGGTGGCTGTCTCAAAAGGAACTCTTGCCCAGAATTGTTCACTTGCTAGGCATGTACAGTGTATGTGTGGATGTAATGATTGGATGTTCATGTGTTTTTATCTTAGAGTGTGTGCTGCCACACAAATCATGTGAATGCATGAAGAGAAGTTTGGCCTAATGGTAGCACCACCACCAATTCTGTCTTGCCATCAGCATTCAAACCTCTTTTGATTGCTGAACCAATCAACATTTACAAATGTACATGTGTGTTTGTGTGTATAACTGTTTCTGATTCAGCCTTTTAATACTCTTCTGTCATAGCTCCATTTGAAAGGAAGAAGATCATGGCGGAACTTGCTGTGCTTGGACGAATAGGTCATCATAGTAACATTCTGAATCTTGTTGGAGCTTCCACAAAGTTGAGTGAGTAGTAACCACAAGATTCTGTTTGATCATGTTTGCATGAATTTAGGTGTAGACCTACAATTTTTTGGCCTCTTCCCCTCAAAGGAATAGTATGTCTGTCAATCCATCTTACCCAGACCTGGTATTGTATAACATTGAAGACCTATTCAAATTGTTACAAACTTATTGTTAGTAATCTCATCATGTAAACTGTTTATTCCTGAGCAATTATTATTTTCTGGAAACTTCTTGGCTTTTCAGACTTTTTGTTTTGTTAGATTAGTGAGGATGTCATTTCCTTGGATTCACACACCCGACCCAGTCGACGGCGTGCCAACTTCACACATTCTGCTCAAACACACAAATCCGCCCAAACCAATAAATCGCCAAATGCCACAGTACAATGAAAGCATTTCTCGCGAATTTGTTCCTCTCACATATAGCTTACATTCTATGTGGTGATTGGCTAGCAAACGGTGTTCCCTACTAAGTTTCTGTCGCTGTTTTCTGTGCAAAAGTCATGCTTTTACAATCACATAACTACATTTGTATTGTGCATTTGAAATAAAAACAGTCATAGAGTGGTCATACAATGTACATCAAAGCAAAGCCTGGCATTTTTTCTACAACTTTGCTCACTGCATGCCAAAACAAAACATAAATTTATAAAAGTTACTTTGATTTGAAATGCAGAATGTTTTCCCAAAGCATGCCTATGTTGCTGTCTCAGAATAATGTGGCACTCAGGGGGTTCATACCATGGCACGTAAAGAGTTAAAAAGCATTTTTCAGTGCAGTATATCTCACCTGAGCCAAGGGCTCTGTTTTAGGGTTTGAGAACACAAAGTTGTTCAAATGGAGAAACATTTAAGAAAAGCTGAATCTTAGTAGTCTTTTTCAGAACTCCACATTAAGATTGAAAATCATAATGAAAACTAGACTTAATAGAAATTTGTCAAGACTGGCAAATTACATGTAGGTGATCCATTCAATTTGTGATTGGGAGCAACTGACCATGCAATTTTTTAGATGTTCATCAGAGAACAGGGATTTACAACCATTTTATGTGGACTATAGGATACAGGTTTTGCCCATACTGTGAGTCAAGATGTGTATTGCACAAAATCTCCATAAATTGATGCCCAAGTTTCCCATTCAACCACATCTTAAGACTTAATTACATTATGCAATCCATGATCAATGGCCTTAGTCCGCAGGGATAGCTACAACATATAATGATCAAATGGCACTTTCAGACACACCGAGTTAATCATACGACATATGGATATACAACATTTTGTTATGAGAGCATTCAGACTCAGCACCCCGTTATACGGCAATCATATTGGAGCATTCAGACCTATCGCACTAGTGATATTTCTTGAGTAGACGTGAATCTCTTCCATGCGCAGTACGTAATTTACGCAGGCTTTGCGCATAGTGTTTATACTCTGCCTTGGATTCATCCAGTATTTAGCTAGTTCGCGCTGCAAATAAGCCCCTCCTACTCATACGATGTATGGATATGAGAGCATTCATACACAAATATACATCGTATAGATATAATTTGTAGGATAATGATTTGAAACAACGCTCAAACCATTTTGTCGATATATGACATAATAATTGATACGACATTTCAGTATAAGAGCATTCAGACACATAAAGACGTCCTATCTCCATTCGTCCTATATCCATACGAGAACTCTGTAGTCTGAAAGGGGGGTTAATCTAGGAGAAATCAAGCCAAGGATAAGTAAGCTACTGCTTATTTCATATCCATTATGACATTTCCCTAAAAAATGGACTGCCATAGAGATATCATTTAAAATGCTTAACTTTTTTCAAGGGTAATTTCAATTGATTTCTGTCACAATGATGAATGTCATCAAATTGAAAAACTACATACAAATACAATATAGAATTTAATATGCTACTACATACTGAAATCTGGATATACACTCTGTGTGTAAATAGTCAAAAATATTAAAGTGAGAAACACTCAAATGAATTTGAAAGCTAATATGTGTTGCTTGAAGGTTTTAATGGTGAAGCAAATAAGGGAGAATGGTTTGCAGTAGCACCATGTGAATGTACATCATTGTAGTCCTTGATTAATTTATTGATATGAACAAAAGTATGAAACAAACTAAAGCCCTTTTTACACTTGTGTTTCTTAACCCCGTACTTTCTCTGACCCAGGACTATCGTTAGTCCCGTACCAATTTTTTCAGCTTTTTACACTCGCCAATTAGTCCCGTACTAAGCTCTTGTCCGGGGCTAAGGAGAAAATTGACCTTTTTACACTCGTATTTCTTAGTCCGTTACTTTCCAAACCACATGAATATTTATGATTACGCTGTGCACTGTACACGTACATGCACGCATGACTTCAAAACTTCTACACAGAATTTTGACCTTTGACTTCTTTGACCTTTGACCTTGATTTTTGACCTGTATTGTACATTTTGCTACAAAATGCTACTCCTTCGCCATTTCTAACCTGATTTCAATTCCGTTTGCTGTATGTGATGGCACTAGGTGAGGGCTTCAAAACTTTTTCACAGAATTTTGACCTTTGACTTCTTTGACCTTTGACCTTGATTTTTGACCTATATTGTACATTTTGCTACAAAATGCTACTCCTTCACCATTTCTAACCCGATTTCGATTCCATTTGCTTTATGTGATGGCACTAGGTGAGGGCTTCAAAACTTCTACACAGAATTTTGACCTTTGACCTTGATTTTTGACCTGTATTGTACATTTTGCTACAAAATGCTACTCCTTGGCCATTTCTAACCCGATTTCGATTCCGTTTGCTTTATGTGATGGCATTAGGAGAGGGCTTTAAAACTTCTACACAGAATTTTGACCTTTGACTTCTTTGACCTTTGACCTTGATTTTTGACCTATATTGTACATTTTGCTACAAAATGCTACTCCTTCACCATTTCTAACCCGATTTCGATTCCATTTGCTTTATGTGATGGCACTAGGTGAGGGCTTCAAAACTTCTACACAGAATTTTGACCTTTGACCTTGATTTTTGACCTGTATTGTACATTTTGCTGCAAAATGCTACTCCTTGGCCATTTCTAACCCGATTTTGATTCCGTTTGCTTTATGTGATGGCATTAGGTGAGGGCTTTAAAACTTCTACACAGAATTTTGACCTTTGACTTCTTTGACCTTTGACCTTGATTTTTGACCTGTATTGTACATTTTGCCACAAAATGCTACTCCTTCGCCATTTCTAACCCGATTTCAATTCCGTTTGCTTTATGTGATGGCACTAGGTGAGGGCTTCAGAACTTCTACACAGAATTTTGACCTTTGACCTTGATTTTTGACCTGTATTGTACATTTGCTACAAAATGCTACTTCCGGTGGGGACATACATGTATATTACGCACCGTGTAATTTCTACTTTTCCTTGTTCTAAATCATTTTGCCAGCCTTGAAGACATTATAACTTACATCTCAAGTCATCAGATTCTAACAAAGTGTGGACTCATTGTCCTTCCTTAGGCCCCCATCTCACTAGGAAGGCGACCATGGCAATCTGTGAAAAATTTACAAATCGTGGCGCAGTCGCCATCCGTCTCCATTTTTGGCCTCCGAGGTGATTACACTACTGTTTCTCTACACTCAACCTGCGCTGTAGGCGATAGCGCCATGATGGTAATACGACTCTGTCACATTGTTGCCGCATTTCCAGGCCGACGAGTCGTGCTGCTTCTGCGATTGAACCCACTGTACTGCGATATTTGTATGCTTATCAAGACCTTGCTACAACAATGATACGATCGGAGCGACAGTGATACATTTACCCCAGGCTTATGCAACGATCTCAAGCGATTGGGATATAAAATGGGTGTCATGATTGTTCTTCAGTCAGATGTCAGTGTCAAACCAACATGGATATGCAGAATATGGTTTTACCCTTACATCTTAGCATTCTAGAACACACCAGTTAGAACCTGATGTGAAATCCTGCTATTAGTTAAGTCAGCCATTCAATTTAAAGAGTAAAATGTGTATTCAATATTAAAGAAATGGCTTATGAGCAAACTACAAATCGTATCCTACAATGAGACAATTTTATGAAGATATATTTGAAAAGATTACAACTTAATTTACTTTCATTGACTTGCAATGAAATATGACAAACAAGCAATTTAATAAACAGGGTAGATTCGTACTGAGTGTACATGAAAAAAGAAATTTTATCCACTTTTCTCCATGTCCACCTTCCTGGTCTGGTGCATCACTTTTGTTCATGGTTGAATCCTGTTACGTAATACTGTAGATGTGGTATTTTTCATTAGCGATGGGGGCCGCTTTCGATGCGTTTGAGTTATGTTTTACATGTTGCTACCCCGTCAGAGCTAAGAATATGACGCTTTTAATGCGCTCGTGAGGGGATTGTGATATGCTCTAAAACCACGGCGACCTCGCTACGGAAGTTTTGGACATGTTCAAAACTTGGCAGTGACCATGGCGATGGTGGCGACCCTCCACGCTTCTGAACTGCTCAGGATACGATGGAGAAGATTTAAAGCGAACAAGCCATGATCCGCTGCGCTTTGATGATTTTTGATGATCATAGCGGAATTGCCATCTGGTGAGATGGGGGTATAATGACCTATAACAGACTTTTTGAAAAGGATTAAAAAAAAAAAAATTACACTATATCACCATTGACATACGCACAGAATATCAACTTGATGCACCCATCTGACAGATAGGCTTGAAATTTGACTGAAATATTCTCGATCAAATTCAAAACTGATTTCATGAAAAGAAAATGATGTGCATGCAAAATGATTTCTAGCTCAATTTTCATTACATGAGATATGTATCAGTCAAGTTTCATTGAAAAAATAACATTTCAAAATGGAAATAGAGATAATGTGATTTTAGAGAATTGCTTCATAATGGTGTCATGGTTGACCAGTCACAATGACATTTTAAGATTTTCCATCCTTGAAACATAAACAAAATTCAAATAAGTGATGAAAGTTTTGTGAAATTTGCAAAAATTATGAGAAAACATTAGGGTACGTATTAAAGATTAGTGCAGAAAAAAAAAAAAAATTAAAAAGAAAAAAATAAAGAAGTCATACAGAATCAGCAGGTGATCAGTGATTTCACACAGATCACCTAATTATGAAATGCTGTACATAGCCATTGTCTTGAGAAGATGTTAAATCAGGGAAATTTCTAGATCATCAGAAAATGTAAATCTGCACTTTTGTACATTACATATTATTGCACACTTGTGTTGATTGGTGATAACGTGTTTCTTTCTTATTATTATTCAGAGCATAACATCTCACTGATTACTAGCATTTGGTATTGTTGTTGATTACTATGCTTCGATAACTTTTTTTCTTTGTTAGTTCCAGCATCCACTTGTCAACAATCAGCCAATTGTTCTTCCTACTCAGATGGAACACAAGAGGAATTCTAATATGTTTTCACTTTTTTCTAACCTTTCCTTCATCAGATACTGTTTACCTGGTCTATGAAGCTATGGAACCTGTTCGACTAGATGTCTTTGTCCAGACAATCCATGATGTTCACAAACCAGTCAAACTTCATGTCCCTGATTTTGATGTCACCTTGCCACTGATGCCTCTCCTGATGCAGTTTGCCATTGACATAGCCTCAGGTCTTTCGTATCTAGCTTCCAAGGGAGTGAGTTTCAAGCCTGTTTCAGAAAATAACAATTTCCTACTGTAAATGTATCTTTTACAATTATGTATTTTTCTTTGTTTTTTGCCATTAATGTTTAGAACATATATCATGTCTCCAGTCCCCTTATGAGCATTGTAGCCATCATCATGTGTCTTCTGATATTGTTTTCAGCTTACATGTGGTCAGTCAGTAAGCAGACTTCACTCTCATCCTTCAAATGACAATATTTCTTCTTTTTCCCAACAAATACCAATCATACAGGACATTAAAATGACAAGCTGAAAGGATATGGGGATATAGGAATTTCCAATGATGTACAGTACATTCCAGTGAATAAGTTTCCTCAAGTAGCAAGCAATTTACCCAGCAGTCAACCTGAATGATTGAAAAAAGAAAAGGATTAACCTTAATGTTAGACATTGTTTTGTCAAGCTTGTAAACTACATGTGATAGCATACTTGATATCAAATCAAGTGATACTTCCCTTATCTTAACTTTCTCCTCTTTTTTTTTGTTTACTATTAAGTGCAAGAATTAACTAAATTGGCTATCAAGACACATTATGCATGAGAACAGGAATCACAGAACATTCAGAAATTAAACTCAAAATTTTTACAACTGTGTATGGAAAGTTCTCATAGATTATCACATACAAATGCTCTTGTGTATTTAATGTGCACAAGAATCAGTGCTCAAATTTTGCAGTGGGTCCAATTGCTTAGTACAATTGCAGTTAGTAGCTCCATGGGTGTGTGAATATCTCGAAGTGTTTAGTATCCACAGAGTCTCACAGCTGTTTCCTCGTTCTTGTCAAGTGATTCAGAGATATGGAACAAAGCAATGCTTTCTTGCCGGCTACGCCATAATGACTTTTGCGTGTAATGTCAACTTTATGTGCTCAATAAGCTTCCCATGTAACAATTCATTTTTTTTTTCTTTTTTTTTTTTTAGAGCAATACCATCATTCATGATGGCAATTCAGTATGAATACTCAGATATGAATACTCATTGAAGAGCTGTTGGATCAAATGACCATTATTTCTATTACTATTCCTCTAATCATCTTTCATTGTGCATCATTCATAAACTTCTACATATTAGTCTTTTGTAGGATATGACCAAACAAGGCAGTGATCATTCTTAACCCCATAAAGCCCAAGCTATTTTGACCCCTTCCAGGCCCAAGGGGAGGGGGCACATTGTTAGGGTATGTGCTAAAATCAAGTAAGTCCATAGAAAAGATTGCAGGGATTTCATTTCCTCACCAGAAGGGTTACTTTCTAACCAATTGCAAATAGATTATTGTATCCCCCGAACAGAGTTTGGAGGATACTATGGATTTGGCCTTGTTGCGCCGCGTCCCCCGCGTCCCCCGCGTCCCCCGCGTCCGCCGCAGAGATTTTCTTGTGAGTGCTCTACTGGCTGCAGTTCTCTTCGATCATCTTCAAATTTGGCATGAAAGTGTATTATGGTAAGACGAAGAAGCCTATTGTTTTTGGTGATGGCGCCCTCGCTTGTTCCGTCTTTATACATGAGATGGTAAATTTAACAGGGTTTTCTTGTGTGTGCGATGCTGGCCTTGTTTCTCGACCGATTTTTTTTCAAATTTGGTATGTAAATGTATCATAGTCAAATCTATACACCTAAACTATTGATAATGCTGCCCTCACTGTTCCACCTTTTACAGGGTCAAAGGTCACCCTGATCGTGTCAAAATTTGCAGAAGTGCTTATTTATGCAATAACTTGATTGTTATTCAATGGATTTTATTCAGACTTGCTAAGGAGATGTATGGTTGGTCATTCTACATGAAGGGCACAACAGTTTGTGGTGACGGCGCCCGCAGTGTTCCGACTTGGATGCCAACGGACATTTCTTGTGTGTGTTCTATCAGCCATATTTCATATTAGATTTTCTTCAAATTTGGCAAAAAGGTGCATTATAGTGAAATGAAGATACCTATATTGTTTTTGGTGGTGGCGCCGCCCTCGCTTGTTCCGTCTTTATACATGAAAAGGTTAATTTAACAGGGTCTGCTTGTGTGCGATGCTGGCCTTGTTTCTTGACCATTTTTTTTTTTCAAATTTGGTATGTAAATGCATCATAGTCAAATCTATACACCTACACTATTGATAATGCTGCCCTCACTGTTCCACCTTTTACAGGGTGAAAGGTCACCCTGATCATGTCAAAATTTGCAAAAATGCATGCTTATTTAGGCAATAACTTGATTGTTACTGGATTTTACTCAGACTTGCTAAAGAGGTGTATGGGTGGTCATTTTACATGAAGGACACAACAGTTTGTGGTGACGGCGCCCTCATTGTTCCGACTTGGAGGCCATGTCACATTTCTTGTATATGCTCTATAAGCCACATTTCTTGTCGGATTTTATTCAAACTTGCTATGGAGGTTTGTAGGGAGTTATTTTAGGTACCATGGTAACAAAATTTTTCATTGCCAGTGCTCTCATTGTTCAAACTTTTATAGGATGACATGTCATATTACTTGTATGTGCTATGTATACTAGCCTCATTTCTCGTCGGATTTTATTGTATCCTGCGACAGTTGCCCTATTATACAACATTCTGGCCTAAAAAGTAATCCAGATGGGGTATGGGAGACAGGTTTGGGGGATACATGTGCTCGATTGCGAGTGCTCTAGTTATTTTTTTTGGACACCTTTTGAGATGGAGAAAGATTTAGATGCAGATTTAAATATGCAGAACAGGGAGGTGCATATATCCCAAAGGTAGTACCCCTAGGGCCTTAAAAGGACACTTTTTCATATGTTTTAAATACTCTTAACAAAGGGGCATATGATGCATCATGCATTACCCCTGGGTACTGTAGTACCCTGGGTACCATGTTGTGTAGCGCCACCTCATGTTCACTCGAGGATAGCCGCAGAGAAATGCATGCACTGTGTGTGCGTGTATATAGTCATTCCCATGCCACTGCATGCATGCATGCATGGTACGCTGTGCTAGTAATACTGTACGAGCTGAAATTTTCGCGGTGGTTTTATTTTCGCGAATTTCGCGAATCGCCTTTGAACCGCGAAAATAACAACACGCGAAAATAACAACGTGCGAACAGATAAGCACAGTTAGACCTCACAACCGCGAAATTAACAACACGTGAAAATGTTCTCCTAGTAGCAATTCGCGAAAATATCTGTACGCGAAAATTTCAGCTCGTACAGTAGCCTGTGCTTCAGTGCAGTGCAGTGAAGTGCAGTGGCTAGTGTGTGCTAGCTCCAGCACCAAAATAATTTCCACTTTTTGGCAGCGCAGCGTGGTACAACTTTAAAAAAAAAAATAAGAATAACAAAATGGCTGATTTTTGGTACCTAGGGATACATCCATTTATGCCATCATGTGCCCAGTGTGAAATATATCCCAGTTGCCTGGAATATTCTCGATTGGAGCCATTTGCAAGAATGTGTGCGCACACACACACACACACATGCATGCACACTATACACAGTCATGCTCGCACTTCTACATGTTACACACATACACACACACACATATACATGTACTTATAAAGCAGGACTGGCACATACAAAGAACATCAAACAAAAGCCAATATTACCATTTTGCCGTTGCAAATTTGCGAACCATGTCTGTGTCATTTCTACATTTGTGGGTGATTTTCTGCATGTGTGTTTTTTCAGCTTCCCCCCCCCCAAAAAAAAAAAAATAACGAGATATGAAACTCGTCACGCTGCGAGTCATGAGATATCGGTCACCTGTGATCGACAACGAAAACAATGAAATATAGCAACTTTAAAGGTCCAGTTTACCTTTGGGTGCAGTGACTTCAAAAATGTTCAAGATATCACATTTGATGCATAATATGTGTAGGTCTGTTGTGTCATAAAACATCCTACCATATGAAATATTTGCAATAAAACCTAAAATATAAGGAGATATCAGGGTTTTTCTCATTAAACTGTAACTGTATATGGTTTATTCTGTAAACATTTTTTATTATAACTATTGTTCACATTTTGTGTATTTAACAACACTTAACATCGATTATACGGATTCAAATTTTGACAGTGGTTGTTTCTATCCCTAACTCACATTTTAGAACTATTTTAAAGCACTAATGCTGGGTTTTTGTTTCATCTGCAAATGGTAAATTATGCCTTTAAGTTATATTGCTTCAATAATATATTAGTAAAATCGATTTTTTGTACCTTTATAATTCAGATCAAATTGTTTATAACAATGGCAAACCACATGGAAAGTCCCATATGTGTGTCATGTGTGTGCAAGTAGGCCTAAGTAGATGAACAGGTTTTCTTAGTACAGTGTATCTGTACCATGTCATCCTTGACACGAACAAATTGAAACACGACAATAAAGTGTTTCAAAGATCATCTTGACTTTAATATTGGTCTTTTCAAATATGAACTTTGACCCTTATTTGCATAACCAAAACTGCTATATCTAATCTTGTCATTATATAATATGATCAGGTGGGAGAGCTCTTACAGCTACAAGCCTGTAAAATTTTCCAGCAGTAAAGCAATGAAGCGTCCAATACAAAACAAAGGAAAATACAGAGAGTGTGTCTCTTTACATGGCAATGGGACTCATACCTGGACGAAATATGGTGCTATATTGTAACTACTTAATGACCCATTTTAAGGGCTCTGCTGCTTGAGTATCCATGTTCAGCTAATAGAATTGTAATTTGGCGATAACCAAAAATTCCCATGAGCAATAGAAACACTCTAACCTCCGATACGAAACAAGGGAAATTGCGTGTTTGTGTTCTCGGGGATGCGTATACTTAATGAAATAAATGACATCGGAGTGAAGCTGAACTGCCGAAGAAAAAAGAAAAATAAAGAAAGCTCTTACAGCTACAAGCCTGTGAAATTTGCCAGCAGTAAAAGCAATGAAGCGTCCAATACAAAACAAAGGCAAATAGAGAGAGAGTGTGTTTGTTTACATGACAATGTGATTTGTACCTGGACGAAAGCAGCATTACCTCAATAAAAATAAAAAAAGAGACATCGCTTCTAACCATGTATATAAATGGTAAGTCTCCTCGAGCCAAGAGTGTGGAACGTAAGCTTCTACGTGAAAGATGAATCATGACGATCACCTGTGACCGACACATCTTCAGAGGGGACTATTATAAGTGGAAGGAGTGCCAAGCATATTGTCTGAGCAATTCCAAAGCAATGACACCCTTACATTTTGGCATACCATAATTTTGCCTCTGAAATCAGTGGTATTAATCATGCACCATTGCTTGCATAGTCCATAAACTTTGCTTTACAAACTTTCGGTGAAACGTGTCATAACCTAATTCTGTAACTCCATTAGCAGTGATTGACTACATAAAGAAAGATGATATATCAAATTGAATGCTTAGCACGTATAACTCACTGCTTTACTGCCCAGATGCCAACAATACCCATCAACCACGGCTACGCATAGAGAAACAGCCATGACGAAAATAAAGTTTTGCCTTTTCATTGGCAGAACGACACAGTACCCTTTCACGCGCACTATACTTGGCATGGTGTGGCATGAAAGAGCTCTTTACTAATACTAAACAGCATAATTATGCATTCCACTCATGTGGCGCGAGATATCTCTATAGCAACTTAAAGCCTGTCTACAACTCTGTTGGTCGAACAACGACAACCTGAAATTTCAAAGAGATGAGCAGGACGCTATACACCTGGCCTAGAGTTAATTAATTCAGTTCTCATTCCTACGATGTACTTCAAGTTGGGTTATGTTTTGTAATCATTCCCATCTGCAGTATAACAAAAACAAACGGAGCGAAAAGGGAAGAGAAAACGAGAGGTGGGAAAAGGAAAACTGCACAACTGCAATTTATAACCTTTCGTGTGACAAGTGAAGCAAATTTATTACATGTTTCAGCAGTGTTTTTTAAGCATAAACAAACAAATAGACAGACAATGTCAAATTTACAAACCATCAACTTAATGTTAGAGAAGAAGCTAAACAAGATTCATCAAAACCGTAACTTAAATCGCTGCTCTACTGCTCGGCCATGGAACATCCACAAAAAAAATGTTAGGGGAAAGAAACAACTTTAGAATTATTCTGGAATAAAAAGAAAAAAAAAAGAGAAAATGTCCATGTCAGGATAACAAACGTGCCCGCGTGAACATGCACTCTATTGGTAGACGGGAATACGGTCTTCATGCAAATGATTGTCTCGTTGATTTAAAAGCAACGGTTCCTTTACCACCACCATTACCACACCACAATGACGTCTCTGAAATCAATGGTAGAAATCATGCACATTGTGATTGCATCGTGCATTAACTTCCCTTTTCCTAAACTACCAATGGAACGTGCCATATTATATTGTGTAATTCGATCAGTAGTGATTGACTTTAAAGAAGAAAGATAATGCATCAAATTGAACACTTACTACATTGCTCAGGGTGAATCCAGTTTGATATTGATCTGTTCTATTGTCCCAGATGCCCACAACACATATCACCTACGGCTACTTGTGAAACAGCCATGACGAAAATAAACGACAGACTCAGAACCCCGTCATACGCACCGCACTTGGCAGGGTGTAGCACGAAATACCTCATGTAATATAAAGCAATATCAAGCCCATTCCTTTCCTACCTGTCTATAACTCCGTTATTGGGTCAAATATAACAACCTGGAATTTCAAAGAGATGAGCGAGACGCCATACGCCTGGCCTAGAGTTAATTCATTCAGTTGCCATTCCTGCTCCAGTTGAGTTATGTAAATTATTTTCCGACCTGTCCTGTGACAGTCTAACAGGAACAAATGTAGAGAGAAGGAAGAGAAAACGAAAGGTGGCAAACGGGGCACTGTACCAAGGGCAATTTACAACATTACGTATGATAAATGAAGCAAATCCAACCTCCGAAAAAAAACAAGGGAAATAGAGTGGTTGTGTTCGTGGGGTGTGTATACTTAATGAAATAATACGATAAATGACATCGGAGTGAAGCTGAACTACCAAAAAAAAGAAGAAAAGAAATACAAAGAAAAAGAGAGAGAGAAAAAATAATAGTGTCCTGCTGGACTTGAACTTCTCATCCTCCGGTATGGCATAATGAACATGCAGCACGCTAAGCGATTAAGCTAAGATTGGATGCGAAACTTAAATCTATATACCATTTACAACACAAATTTACTGTGATATTGAAATTTCTGCCCTGATAAGGGTATCTGAATGATATTTCAATGCCAAATTACGAAGATTTGTTGTCTCAGCTAAAACATATTTGACTTTCAATGAAATAGAGCAAAAATCAAACGTGCCCACGTACATGAACCACTGACATGAACATGCACTTTGCAATTTATTGCCAGCCGGTAATATATCTTCAAGTGACCACGAGCGACTTGATGGCGCTATGCCATTTCTAGCAGAGCGGGTTTCTAGCAATGGGTCGGTCGTTTCGATCAAGGTGTATGCAGCCGCATAGATAAATCAGCAATCGTTCTATGATGGCGCTATGAAACTTCTCGCAACTGGGTTCGTTCGATAAATAAATGAGGAATCGTTTCGCCCAGATTCCATTCTCATTTTCAGTTTTAAGCTGCAAAATTGTCAACCTGATGAGAGATTTGAAAAAATAAAATGCATGATTACTGCAGCTCATTGTCTCAGCTACAACATACTTAAGTTTCAGAGGAAATGGAGCAAAATCAGCTGAGATAAAGGTGTTTGAACATTGTCAAGCTCGTGATGTCATATGAGTACAACAGTATAAAGAAAATGTAAAGAAAATTCAACATATTTTCACTTTTTTTTTCGCATAATAAAAGAGCACTTGACTTGCCTCTTTCTAAAGGCAATGGGAATAATATTACCCATAACATATGTCAGTAACGAGTCAAGGGAATGTGTACTTTTTTCAAAAGATGAAATTTTGAGAAATTCTCTTTATATTTTCCTTATATTGTTGTACGCATGTGACATCATACACTGCAGTAGTCTTCTCATCCAGCGGTGACTGCACAAAAACTTCAAAAATTCATAACTTTTGATCGGATTGTCCGATTTTCCTCAAACTTTCAATGATGTGTTCTACTAATATTGCTACATTCTCTCAATCCTTAGGTTAATGAAGGTGAACATGTCCTTTAAAGAGTTTTGGCAAAATAAACAAAGACATGTTTTTTCATTATATTTGCATATAGACGCGCGTGCGGATTTTTAACTTTGACGCCAGTGAATTCCTTTGTTATACGTCAAAATCGATCGGAAATCAATGGATATTGTTACTCGAAGTATCAGAAATCCAAATCAGTCGAAAAAAGTGCATTTCTATGTTACGCCCTGTGTGCGCGAAAACGCACGGACGGACGCGTACGCGCGGAATTTTTTGAAACGCTTAAAATTGTCTGAAACTTCAAGATTTCCCATTGGGAAGTCATTTTGAGCATTTTAAAATTTTGACGCGCGCGTATGTGCGCATCATGAAGACCTGGGTAATTAGCATTCAAAAGGAAGATCAAGCGTGACCTGAACTTTATGTCCACCAAAAATGATACAGAAATGACATTTAGATATGAAGTTATGTTCGATCATGCGACATTGTCCGAAAATCACAAAATGGCGGCTAGATGACATCAGAGATACAGTATGTTATTGTCATGAAAATGTTATTGTGGCTAGATATTGTCATGAGATATGTTGACTGAAAATTTCATGTTATTCCGTCATGTCATTGTTGAGATATACACGACACAAAATGTGGCAGAAAGAAAGAAGAATAAAAAAAAGTACTAAAGAGAGATTTTGACAATCACAATAGGTGATATGCTGATAGCATATCACCTAATAATAATGATAATGAATAAATAAAATTGATAAATAAATGAATTAAAACTTGTATCAAAACTTATATTGAACACATAATATCACAATCTGATCATAACAATATAGTATTTCCTAGCTGAGCTAAAAACTTAACCTTATATTCAAACAGGACTTTGTGTATGAAGCATTCATTTCTTTATCTTTGCTACAAACACATCCCATTATAGTGCATAATTTACATATTTACATGTATACACCATGTATATTTCTATGATGTAAAAATATCATTGTATCCAACAATGCATATCACATACATTGTATGTCACTGTCTACCAGACCTAATTTAGATATTATATTCTGCTGCTGTGAGGTACATTGTACAGCTGCATCCTTTCATGTATTTCAAAAGACTTCGGAAGTATGGTTGTACCCTTTGTCCACTGCAAGTCTAGAGTAGATTATATGTGACCCTGCACCACAAAACCAACAAAAAGTCCCCCTGGCATGGATTTTTAGTTAAGTAAGGGCAAATTCTGAAAGAGCAGACTCTAAGCTTTAAAATGGTGTATAGCTCAATTCAAATGGACTCTCTTAACCTATCTAAATATTGGAAAGAAAGCACACACTCTAGAAAAGTGTGAACCAAGAAAAGAGGCTCTGAAGTACGGGGTCTATTCAAATGCATAATCTTTACCAAACCGTGCTAGCTGTATAATGAATGGAACAAAAAAAACAGGATTTAAACCACCGGAGCAACAACAATGAAGGGATTATCAGATTAGGCTGAAATTAAACATGCTCTATAAACACATTCTGGCCATGATTACTGCCAACTTTCAAAGCAGTAACTTTATCACTTCAAAAGTTATTAGACCTGAGAGTGAAGAATGGGCAAAGGGTTATCAAGAAATGAAAAGGGGACTCTTAAGACATACCTAATCTCACCATTCTACCAAAAAACTAGTCATAGAAAAACTGCTGAAAATGCACTTTCCCATTTATTTTATGATCCCAAACTTAGGAATAATGCAGAAGAAGAGTAGCTCTTTCAGAAAATATGGAAAACCTAATATTGACTTGGTTGACTGGTTTCACCTTATTTTGAGTCCTCATGTAAAATCAAGGGATGCGACTTTTTGTTCGTATTGTGATGCGTGGTCACGTAATTATATCTATAATGTTACCAGGAAGCATACCTTATGCTACTCTTCAGGTGGGAAAAAGAGACTGATTATGCCAATAATAATAATGTGTTCAATATAATGTCTATGATACACCTACCTTTTTTCACTCTTGTTGAATTGCTATCTTGTCTCTAGAGCTTGTTTTGATACTGATGGATTTCTTCTTTGAGAAATACGTGAACTATTTCAGATAAGTACAGTTTCATATTCACAAAGATTGTTTTACAATTTTACATATCTTACATGCTTTATGTTGGAAATTTGAGCTGAGACTCCCTTTTTAACAGATTATTAGGAAGTATTTTGATATTTTCCCTTACAGGTTGTTCACCACAGTCTTGGGGTTAGGAACATTGCTCTTACTACAGGCCTAGTTGCAAAAGTGACAGATTTCAAGGTTCATAGACAGATGTCAACAGGTAGACATTCAGCATATGGCCACCGCAGTGAACAAGAAGAAGGGGTAAGTACTTAAATAATGAAAATGCATTTAGATGTGTCAGTGCTTCTGATATGTGAGTCCTACTGTATTCAACATTTTATTTTGTAAACCACAACTTTATTCAACAAAAGTGATTGATTCAATTGAAAGAACTAAGATATATTGTAGGCAAGTCAAGGTGACTGAAATTTTATGTTTGTAGAAGAAAATCTGGGAAAATTTGTTAATTGGCATATGGCAGTCAATTCAAGATATTTTGAAAAGTTTTGTATATATATATATATATATATATATATATATATATATATATATAGTAATACAAGAAAAGCTCATTACAAATTTCACGTCAAGTGGGTAATGTTGAGATATTTTGTGAACAAAATATGTTAGAAAGAAGAATAAAAGAAAGTAAGATTCCTTACAAGAAAACTCAGTGATATATTGTTAGCATATCATAAGAAAAATAAATAAAAAACAAATAAAAATGTGCACCAACAGTTCAAGAGTGATCTGCAGCCAGTTGCAATGGAGCAACAACAAAAAAAAAAAAAAGCTGTTGCTGCACCCCAATGAGTAGAAAGGAGAAGACTCATAGGGTAGAACTTGAGAGCACAAACAACTAGGCTCAAGTTTGTTTGCATAGCAACAACAAAGCAGTAGAGCAGATCATTAAATACATGATGAAAACAAACATGTTAGTGAACTTGCATGGTGTAATTATTCATTAAAGGCTGTTTTTATATTTGGAGGATGATAATAATAAATAACATGTGACTTCTTTGGATAGATTGTTCCAGTACTTTGGCCCTCTATGTGTAGTTATTTTTATTTGTTAAGATTGTTCATGTGGAAGGTGACATTAAAGTGCAACATTGGCAGGTTGGACAGTTATAGAATGAGATAGTATTGTTTCTTTTATACATTTGTAGAAAAAAATGAGGAAGATTATTCAAGAAATATTTGTACATACGATTGCCTTTACTATAGTCAAATATGTCTGTCAGTTTTTAATTTCTTTTTTATGTCTCCGCCCGAAGGGTGCAGGAGGCATTATGTTTTCGGGTTGTCCGTCCATCCGTACATCTGTCCCCATTTGTTTACGCAATAACTTGTCAAGTAATGTTGAGTGGAATTTTACCAAACTTGGTCCAAGTATAAAATATGAAAGGGCAATATCTTGCTTAGATTTTAAGTGAAATCAGCCAGAGGTCAAAGGTCAAGGTCAAATCATGAAATTGTATCCATTTATGTGATAACTCAAGACTGTATTAAGCAAATTTCACCAAACTTTGACCAAAGATGATGTATGATGGGGCAATTACTTGATTAGTTTTTTAGTTACATCTGCCAGAGGTCAAATCCTAAAATTTATCCATTTACATACTTGTATGCGATAACTCAAGACTGGATGAAGCAATTTCATCAAACTTGGTCCAAGGATGATATATGATGGGACAATTAATTAAGTAGATTTTGAGTGAAATCAGCAAGAGGTCAAAGTCAAAAGGTCAAGTTCAAATGCTCAAAATGTCACTATTTTCCCGTTATCTATTCAATGCCTAAAGGTATTTTCTTAAAACGTAGTGTATACATGTCAGAGAGAAAGTTTCAGGTCATGAGGTCAAACGGTTAAAGGTCAGGTGAAAATATTAAAATTTTACTTTTTTCTCCATATCTCACAAATGGTTCATTGTATCTTCATCGAACTTGGTATGTATGCATCTACTGACTGGTGGGGATTATCTAGGGAATTTAGCTGTCAATGGATCAAAAGTCAGGGGCCAACGGTCAAGGTCAACTCCTCAAAATGTCACTATTTCCATCATTTTTCCAATGCCTGCAGGAGTTTACTTGAAACTTAATATATAAAATGTCATGTATTACCTAATGGAGATTCTCTGGGAAATTTTCTGCCCAAAGGTCATAAGGTCGAAGTCTCAAGTGAAAGTGCTATATCTTACTTTTTCCTCCATATCTTGAGAGTGACCCTAGGTATCATGAAACTTTGTACATATTCATGCATGTTCTTCCTGACAGTGATTCTCTTGGGAATTTTAGAGGCAAAGGCCAGGCTAAAATGCAAATTCAAAAATCTATTTGATACTGAAAATACACTTTTTCTTCATACCTTAAAAATTGCTCAATGCATAAACTTATAAAAGGGTCAAAAGTCAAGTGAAAATCCTCAAATCCCCAAATACATGTACCTGCACTCTTAGACAATATAGCAAACCTAGTTCAAGGAAAGTGAACATTCGACACATTTGTGACAAACCTGTCATTTCTTTATTTTGCCAGTTTTATGTGAAACTGTCATCACACATTGTTAAGACATTGTACTATAGACCTATTATGAGAACCATGCATTATGGTGGAGGCATACCAGTCACCATAGCAACATTTCTAGATTTTAAATAAAATCATTTGTGTGAGATGAATAGCAAGTTCGTTAACTATTGATTGATATATTTGTATAGTATATAAATAACTAGATAAATATACACTCAGAAGAAGATTCTTCATTTTGCTCCATTATTTTAGCTTTTATTGATCTTTTCGACTTTAAAGATGTATAATAGATATCATAGGTGTGTTTTTGCAACTTAGTCCATGTATCTTTTTGCGTGAGTGGCAACTTGTTCATTTTTGCAATTTTTACTTTTGTGTCTTGGAAGAGAAAAACAAAGGTGTTCACTCATGTGTAAAGTTTCCCTTCTTATTGACCTACCAGGTTGATAACCAATGAAATTACCTTTAATATGGTATGTAATACACTAACTTTTAGCCACATATTCTTTTAGAAATATAAACTTGAAAAAGTGTCTACTTTCTTTTCTTTTTCTTTTTTTTACTGATTATTTATATTTATTCATATTTATGCATATTGTAAGCACCAATTGCATTGTTAATGTGTATTAACCACACCCCTCTTGCCACTGGGAGAAAAAGAATATGTGGGTAGTCACGAGATGTGAATGTCCATCTGTGATTACATGCTACTGTCTACTAATATATATATTTTTTCCTTTTGCAGCCAGTTTTGCAGCCAGTTGGTCCTGCTTTAGGCAAAATCAGCTGGCACACTATAAACAGACAAGAGACCACTTTTTCAGAGTGGGCTTTGGAACCTCCTTGAGGCGGCTCTGAAACCCACTTGGAGTATAAACAAGGTGTAAGATGTTTCAAGATCTAAATACCGTGCATGCTTGAGGGCAGTTTTTGTCAATGTGATATATGTTTCATGACCAAGGCAATGGAAATCAGAGTATGAATGTAATTCTGCTTGCTCAGGTGACAGGCAACTCTGCCAGTACAAAGTGGATGGCATACGAGTCGTTGGTATTCAACACCTACACAGACAAGAGTAATGTGTAAGTTGGAGCCATAAAAATCATATTCATTTTTTTTTCACACATAAGTTCTCTATATTAAAATGCTGATGTGTTTTTAATGTTTAGTGTTGTCTGCATCTGATGAATGTGCATAAGGCATTCAAATAAGACATTTCCCTGTGTATTACTGTACAAACTTGAACTTGTAATTCATATGATGTACTGTAATGCTGTGAAGCTGCAATTTTCCTGAGGGTTTAGCAAATCACAGTTGGGCTGCTAATCTAACAACATGCAAAACTATCGCGAACAGAAAGATAAAATGTAATATGAAATACATAACTGCATAATTACACGAGACTCACGGACCTGCTACCACTATAGGTAATTCAATGAAAGAGAGTCACAATGTTCATCATAAGTTTGCGTCCAACTCTCAGGCACAAAGTATGTACACATCCTCACTATTAATATGTATTTATGAATCATTGTGTTTATGGTATAAATGATGTCTTTCTCACAGATACAGTTGTATCTCAAATTTTTGACCTAACATTCTTCACTCTGAACTCTAAATCAAATCAAACTGCAACAGAGCATTTGTTCCAACAAGTTGGCAGAGTAGGGACCTACAACAGTACACATCATTAAAGTTTGTGATGGGCAGTCTGTTTATACATGTATACATATGTTAATGTTTAATCATCTCAGTGTCATACTAATGTTCAACTTGCAATATAATAATTGTTCTTTTTTCAGGTGGTCCCTTGGAGTTATGATCTGGGAAATCATGTCTTTTGGTAGGTTGCTAATTCTCATATTTTTGTAGATTATAAATACAGTGCTCACCGCTTAATTGGGAGGTAACTTTTATACAACAGGCCCCTGAAGTTTGATTGTATCCCTGGGCATGTACATGTATGCTGGAGGATACTTTGGATACAGCAGTGTTATGCCGCTGTCGCCGCCGCGTTGCATTCTTGAGTGCACTCAAGCAGCCACAAACCTTAACGGATTTCTTTTAAATTTTGTATTGAGGTTTATATTGGTAATATCTCCACACCTATAACTTTGAGTGATGCTGCCCCCAGTGTTCCGTCTTTCATAGGGTAAAATGCCACATTTTTGTGCATAGTTTTTGTGCGCTCTAGAGATCATGGATCACATTTGTTAAACAGATTTTGTTCAAATTTGGTATGGAGGTTTATTGTGATGTAGTCTACAAGCCTATAGATAATTGGAATTTCATGGTAACCGTGTTCGTTATATTGGAAGTGCACTGTAACAATTGGATATCTCGCGTACACGTTTGTGGCTGGCTAGCTGTATCCAGCTTCCGGAATTGCCACTCGTTCTATGCCATCGATCCATACAGTGTACCACATGCTTGCATGTGGCTACTCTTGATGTACTACATGCAGTAAAACTCGGCTGGCCTTTCTGGTATTACACTGCACTGCTGTGTTCAGCCATTGTTAGACTTGAATTTAATTCGAAATAAACCTTCTCCTACATGTAGGTAGGTGTAATTTAAACCCGATTTAGACCACAGCTGGACATAGTAGAATACAAATTAAACCATAGACTAAAGTGGGTTTAAACTTTGGTGTTTCAAGCAATCTGTGTTCTGTATTTTACAGGTCGTGAACCATTTGAGGGTTTCAGTGATGATGATCTTGCTAGAAGGCTGATGGAGGGCTACACATTGAACCAACCAGATGGCTGTTTGGATGATGTGTGAGAACATTTGTATTTCTATAGAACTACAGATATATGTGACTGACCTTTAAATATGTCTCGTGGCAGAGTGCATGCATGTGTACTACAGTTGATAAATACAATTGTGCCATTATTATTAAAATTGCTGTAACGTCAACCTACCCACTTATTTTTATCAAATAATGCACTTCACATATCACTTCTCATATACTAGTGATGAGTTTTCATTACATGTATTCCTCAAGCACTACACATTTACATAGTTGTAGAAAACTGCCATAAAATGTGTTGGCTTACAATTACTGGCATATCTTTCTTGTTTGGATGATGACAAGTAAATAAGTGTAGTAGTGAAGGGATGGACATGAAAACTCCAATTAGGGCAATTTTGATTTGGAATCTAAGAGAATTTTAAGAATTACAGAATCAGCCAAGCAAAGAATTATTAGTTCCCTCACAAATACAATTATGCTGTCCATATTTTACAAGAGTTCCTCATTGAGGAGTGTCTAAATGAGAGGGTTGGAATAGAAGATATGGTCCACTTTGCAATCGTATTTTCAATCATTGAAACACAATATACCCCAGTCAGCAAATATCTATCAAAGGGAGTGTCCAGCACAGTTAATGATTATTTATTTGTGTAAAGATCATACTGCATTCAAGATCTGTTTTTAAAAATAAGTTGTTGATTAAGCATGCAACACAGACTGTAGTTCTAAATGCCAAAGCAGCAAAACTTGGCACTGATCTTGATAAAAGCTTGTACACAATGTCAAGACACTTTTCTTCTGACAAGGACACAAATATTTGCGTTTACAGTATCCTGTACAAAACAACATATTAAAATTCAAGTTAAATTATTTACCATTAAGTGTATGTTTCTCAGTTCAGGCATGCCCGGCATAGTTGACAATGCAATTCAATGGATAAGGAACGCAATGCATTCAATGTTTATTCTTACTAACTTTTAGTGTCGTGTGATGAGGACCCCGTTTACAGTGCGAGGCGAGGCCGCGGCGCGGCCGAGCCCTCCTTCATTTCAGTGTAAACGCGCAAAAGGCCAAATGCGAGGCCAAAATTGGCCGTGCATTTGGCCACGCTCTGGAGCCCGGCCTCTTCTTGGTGTAAACGCAAACTGGGCCAAATGCGCGGCCAATTTTAGTCTGGCCTCCAGACCCTCTGCCCGTACTATTTCGCTATTCACGATATTACTAACTTAGGTATTTGCCCGAATGGTGACTTCGTCGCCACGGAATCCAGTTGGCAAAGGGTCTGAAAACCAGACTATACCAAATTGCGTTTGTTTACAAGCAGAGCGCCACTACGACAAAATATTGAAAGGTTTGAATTAAAAGCGCGGCCGAGCCCAGCAGTGTAAACAGACAAAATTGCGGGGCTCTGCCCCGCAATTGAGGCTGATGAGACTGATTGAGGCTGATTGAGGCTCGGCCGTGGCTCGGCCGCGGCCGAGCCCGGCCCCGCACTGTAAACAGGGTCATGTTCATATTGTCTCCTGTCCAGCAGAAGGACACTGCTAAGGCTTGCAAACTCATAAATGAAAAAAAAAGAAAAAAAGAATGATGAACTCCTCATATGAAACCTGTCAAAACTCTGTCAAATTATGCCATGATCAAAAATTCAATTTCGGGGTAAAATTCCATGCTAGTGCCCTTCTGCTGAGCAGGCGACAATATGGACTCATACATTTTTAGACAATCAAGATTAGAGTCTATCCTTATCATTGAAGGGCGAATTTTCATCTCTTCAAGGAGCTGTTGATTTCAACTTTCTTTTTTTTTATACGAGCGTATCTTCCTATGAGACATACGTTATTATCCTGAATCAAAACACTCTTCTCAAAACCCGCCATGAGTGGAATTGTCCAAGCAGCACCAATATGCAGACGTTAGATAATGAATCTTTTTTTTCCTATTTGCACTGAATTTAGATATGAAATGATTCAGAGCTGCCTGAGACTAGAGGCAAAGGAGAGACCAACCCTCAGAAGTTTTCATGCAAGACTGGTCAGGAGAAAGCAGTGTATCAAACTGCAGGTGACTAATTACAACAAATGAACAAATCTACTTTGAGTTTACGTCTTCTGTCATCCTGTATTTGGGTATACCTATCCAAGTTACTGCTTGTATGGAAATTTACCAATCTATATAACCATGAGTCTCTTAAGCATATCAATTTCATCACAACTTTATTGCACTCACAGATCCAAAAAGTTGTTATTTTTTTTAGTATTCAGGATGAATGTTTTATGCTATTACCATTCAATATGTAAATTATTTCAGGAGAGGACCCCACCTGTAAGCTTAACGTTTTCTATGGAGAGGGGAGGCTCATTTGTGCAGCATACAAAAGACTCTGTACACCTCTTATATTTGCTGCAATCTCACATATTATACACACTTGTACAACCCTTACTATTAGCAACTTAACTCCTGTTTGGCAATGATTTTGTAAAGCATGTCAGAGTCTTCTGATATTAACAAATGGCAGCTGCAATATTTAGCACATGGGGAAGGGAGACTCAAAACCCAACATCATCACAGTCACCTTCATTCGGGACAAGAATTTCAGCCAACAGTGACTGTTTGGCAGTACAATTGTGTACATGTGCCGGGGCCGGCAAATGGAACTTTTAAGAACATCAGCACAAATGAAACGTGCAGGCAGTCACCTCCACATTCCAAGATGCTGAGCTTCACCCAACCCCAACATGCCAGCTACCAGTACTAGCAGAACTGTCCTTCACACTCAAAAGAAGAAGCACTCAAACATGATCAGCAATTGAATGTCCAGTTGTAGTGGTATGTATTAACCCTACTCTGATTTGTGAGAGTGTAATTCATGTGACATATTTTACAACACTCCTGGACAGAATCATGCAAATTAACTTTAATGAAGAAATATTTCAAGACATGAACAGTGCAGAGCCACAAACAATATGTCCAAAAATCATGCTTGCAGATGCACAGGTTTAAACAAAAATAACATTTATAGGGAAATAGGAATGTTCTCATGCTATGCATACATAAAGAGAAAGAATTGAGTTCAAGGGTATTCCTTTGAGACCCAAAATAGAAGGGTTGTGTAAGACTCATCCTTGTTTCCTCCAAATTTATGTTCTAGTTGTTCATATGTTTGTTTGTTTGTTTGGTTGGGGTTTTTTTTTGCAATTCAATTCAGGAATACAATTACACTTTATTTCCATCAAACAAAAGACCATACATAGATGCATTGCAAAAATATACATTTGTCAACTCATATTATTAATGATTCAAAAGAAGACAAGTCAAAGTAAAATACAAAAGATAGATATATGAATAACTACATGTATATAGTGAGAAAAAAATGCACACTTCAGAGGTGACAAAAGGTAAATATAGCATTGAAAAAGAGTGATCTACTAAAAAGGGGAGCTTGTAAGATGTGGATCACTCTGAAAAACAATGAACCAATGATAACATTATATGTTGGGGGAAATAAAAAGCATCCACACAGTGTTGCAGCCTTTCTACCCTACCGATTCTGTAGCCTCTGCTAACCTCTAGCCTAGAATGCATGATACCATCCACCCAAATGGCAGGAAACATCTCAAAATTCACTGTAATGATCAATGCTGGCAATATGAAGCTCTTGCAAATCTTTTGGTAGTTCCCATAAATGAGTCTTTGCAACACTGCTCAAGACAAGTGAGTTACAGTACCTTGTTATCAGACATATTAATGATTTATGTTTTTAATGGGAAATCTAGGAGTAACTCAGTAACCATTGGCTTCCATGTAATTAACACATAACTCATTACCCCTTTCATGAAGACTACCCATGTACCAACTTCCCATTCTCACCTCAAGCCATATTAATTTATCTTCTTCTGTAGAACCAGAAGTGATAAAGCAAAGTTAATACCATGAGTTGATGACTTTAGTTCCAAGTTTGTTGATTGCAGATCCAGGGCTCCCCCTCCCCCCCCCCCCCCCCCCCCCCCCCCGGGGGAGGGGGGAAGGAGGGGGAGGGGGAGGGATCCAAATGCAGACATAAATTGTACATTTCAGTGTTCTTGCTGAAAGCAACATAATGGATTTTCACCAAACTTGGCAAGTAGCATTCCTGGGAGGATAGGATCTCAAAGTATTTGAATGGGCACCATGCTTTCCTTTGGGGCCCCAGGGTGCCCAAACCTCCTAAATTATAAAGGAATATTCAATAATATTCTTCTCTAGAGTCAGAAGTGATAGAGCTTTAAGTTTGTTTTTTTTTCCAAAATGCACAGACCAACCTTCTATAAAGTACAATGTAATTGGCAGGTTTTACCAGTGTGATGGAATATGCAAATGGACACCATGCCTCCAGCTCCCAAAACTGCCCCGCTCAGGTAAGAGTCTGCAAGAATGCATGGAAGGTGAACTTTGCGATACTTGGATGAGCACAAGACCCCCCCGTCTCTTGTTTGTAAATCAAGTCATGCTCGCACAACCTAAACGAGGGTTTGCACCTTCCTTTTTGAGGTAGGCAGGTACACTCCCCTGGTTCAGGAGGGCAGAGACGCCACTCCCTGAGACTCTCTTACAGAGCCCCCCCCCCCCCCCCCCATATGTGAATGTATATTTGTGTATGTAAGCACTTCCACATGACAGAATTTTTGTGCATGTTCTTTCAGGACAACAATACAAGGGCTAAAGTGTTCCAGTCATTGGCCCAGCTGAGTGACAACCATGACAGTATGAGCCCACCTCAAGTGCGGAGCATGGAGATGTTGGTCAACAGCAATGCAAACAAGGTAAGGAAGTTAACTTTGTACTCTCTTTTAGAAATGAACAGTGTGACACTAAACATCGTGCAATCGACACTGTTTGTCATAAGAAACATGTTGCAGTAGTAGATGCAGTCACTGACACGCATGTGAGAATCTGCAACAGTCCAATCAGTTATTAGTTTATTAATCTAATAAAACATTGAAATGATACAGAAAACCATGATATTTTGTGAAAATTGATAGGTAACTATGATAAAGTGCTTCGAATACCACATAATGAGACTTAGAAGTAAGAAAAATAAAATTAGGAAATGAAATGATATAATAAATGTTAATTTATAAGCCTCAATAATTATGTGATAATTGGCAGGTATGATAAGGGCTTCAAATCCCACATACTATGAGTAAGTTCACTATGTCTAACTTATTCAATTTTGAATTGAGACACACAAAACACGACTTTTCCATGACACCACATATTCATGAAATGATTACATTGAACATATTGGTATACTTCTATTTTTAGATAAATGAAATTCAGCTGTGAGAAAAAAACAACAAAAACGTTTGGCCGAATATGGGCATAAATAGATTGAGTTTGTACCATGAAGACTAGTAGCAATCTGAACACACTCATAATTTTTTTCTATTATTATTATTATTATTGCCTGATCAGACTACCAAAACATATCATTTCTTACATAATGGTCCAATGTCTATTTCTGGTGACCCCCAGCCACTGGGCAACACTTAAAGAACAAGTCCACCTTCATATTCATCATGTACATGAATTGAGTGAATGCAGTAATATTTTAGTAGAACATGAAGTGAAAGTTTGAGGAAAATCGAAGATCAGTTCAAAAGTTATGAATTTTTAAAGTATCTGCGCAGTTGCTGCTGAATGAGAAGACTACGTCAGTGTATGATGTCACATGCGTAGAACGATATAAGGAAAATATAGAGATGATTTCACAACATTTTATTTTTTGAAAATCTGTGCACATTTCCTCAATTTGTCACTGATTTATGTTAAGGGTAATATTATTCCCCCTGCTTTCTGAAAGAGGCAAGTCAAGTGTTCTATATTATGCGAGAAATGTGAAAATATGTTAAATTTCTTCATATTTTCTGTAAATCTTTACATATGTGACATCACAATCTGTAGTAGTCTTCTTATGCCACAGTGACTGAGCAGAAATCTCAAAAATTCATAACTTTTGAACGGATTGTCCAATTTTCCTCAAATTCTCACTGATGTGTTCTACTAATTTTTTATTTTTTATTTTATTTTATCAAAATATATTTACTCAGGATTGCTTGATCAGCATGAGCCATTTTCATCAAGGTCCTGAGATAAAACATAAAAATACAAGCAAAAATTCAATTATTAGAATGAATTGTCATCAGTATAATAATCCAAATCAGCTGAAGTAATTTTAATATTGCTGCATCCACTCGATCCACATGTCTATGAAGGTGAACTTGTCCTTTAATGTTGAGCCTTGACTTATATTTTATGTGTGTGGTCATATTCTGTGTATGTACATTGCACTTTCTACCGTAAAAAATTTTGTTCACCATGTTCAGGAATTACCACAGGACAGACTAATGGCAGTGCAATATGCTGCAACCGCCTTCCCTGGCAACCATGTTGCCTCCAAGTACATGTTACTCTCAGCATGTGGAGATGAGTAAGTTTGATCAATTACATTTGAAGGTTTGACAGCATGGATGACAAATCTGTGAGAATCTCCTGGCAAAGCCGTAGTGATGTTATTAGAGTCAACTTTTAAAGCAGAAGCAAACATATTGTGATTACATTGTAAAACAGTGAAAACATTCTACATTCTGGTATTTGAAAACAATTAACAATGTACATGTATGAGCAAAAAAAAAAGTACATAGCAGAGTCGCATACTTTTTCACACAAGGAAAAGATAAGAAAAAGAAATGATTAGAAGTGCAATTCAGAGTACAAGATTAAATGAGCCATTGAGTCGTCATGCATAGCAGGCTTTTACCTACCACGTGTCTCCAAAAATGTAGAAGAAATTTATCATTCGATTTTAAGATGCCACATGTAAAACACTTTGGTACATTCATTCATTTTCCATCAACATAAGGAATGAAGTTGTGAGGACTGAAGCTACAAACATCATCAAAATGCAAGCCAGGATTGGTGAAATGGATATTGAGTCAGAGATGCCTACACACAAAGCTCTGCCCTCCTTCCCTCAGATGATAACCTATGTCAGACAAAAGGTCAGTTTACCAAGCATGTTCCTCTGCCTTCCTGTTTAACTAGAAACATGATGCTAGTGAGTAAGAAACAAAAATGAATTTTCAGATGAATAGTTTTGCTATGACCAGAATCACTTGAGAGACTAATTTTTTTTTTTTTAAATTGAGTATGAAGTGATTTCTCACTCAGTTGGACATTATCCCTTACATGAATGAACTTGAGTAGACATACCAGTTTTTTTGTTTTGTTTTTTTTCAACTGTAGTGTATCTGCCTAGGCCATATATGGCTTTATGATCCACCGTTTACAGCAAATTCTTGATCCACCACCTTCATATTCACAAATTGTACATTGTCAGAGGCAGATCCAGGAATTCCGTAAAAGGGGGGTGCCTTTCCAAATTTAAGGGGGGCACACGCACCCCACTTCCCCCCCCCCCATTTTTCTCTTTATTTTTTTGTTTTTGTTTTTGTTTTAACAAAAAATAAAGGGGGTGTGCACCCTGTGCGCCCCTTCCTGGATCTGCCACTGATTGTGATACAAAATTGATAAAACTTTAGAATTATAAAATACTCATTTGGGTTTATTTCTACATGTCTGTCATTTCAATTAAGCTTGTTAATTAATTCTTCTGATTGTATGATAAGTATTGTATGTAGATTTCAACTGGATATAAGATAAGGGATTAGTTAGCTGTACCTCTCTACTTAAACTTTATGGTTTGTTCCTCTTGCTACTCTCACACTATACATTCCTACTTGTTTTTTCTGTGCTTGATACGTTTACATCAGACTGAATTGTCAAAACATTTAGGTTGCTTGTTTCACTGTTGAAGGGAAATGTAAAACAGGAGGGCACTTACTTTTATCAATTCATTAATACTGTGCATGTCACACATTTCATGCATTGAAATGGGACTCGTGAGACAATTTTGCAAGTGATTGAATTCATGATAGTTAAAGGGGGTATCTCACTGAGCCGTGAATGTTTGCGAATGCAACAAATTCTATTAACTCTTTATGTGCTACGTTTGCACGCCCGACTCATTAGACAACGTGCCAACTTCACATATTCTGCTCAAACACACAAACCCTCCCAAACCGATCGATAAATTGCCAAATGCCACAGTACAATGAAAGCGTTTGTCGTGATTCCGTTCCTCTCACGTATAGCTTGTATTTTATGTAATGATTTGCCAGCAAAAAGTGTTTCCTACTGGATTAGCGTGTAAATTCTAAGTTTCTGTCGCTGCTTTGTGTGCAAAAGTCATGTATTTACATGTAATGTAGCTACTGGTCATTTGAAAGGAAAGCAATCATAGATCTGTCGTACAATTTACGTCAAAGCAAGACTTTGCATTTTCTCCTCAGTTTTGCTCACCAAATGTAGAAGTTTTAACAGAAATGTATAAAAGTTCCATAGATGTGAAAAACAAAATGTTTTCTCAAAGCATAAATGTGTTGGTGTCTGAGAATAATGTCGCACACAGGGGGTTTCCACCTTGGCACATAAAGAGTTAAGGAATTTTAGATTTCGCCAGGCTTTGTTAACAGTTGCAATCAAATTTGCAAACAGTTTTCATTGTCATAAATGTTTTTTCTTGTCGCAAAGCATTTTCAACGTGCTTTGCGACAAGAAATTTTGTTTACGACAATGAAAACTGTTTGCAAATTTGATTGCAAATGTTTTCAAATTTGATTGTAACTGTTTATGAACCGGGATTGATTACACTTTGCTGTTTAGTGTCGTCTTATGCGGTGGTACAGTATTCATCACATAATCGGGCATCTGATAATCGGGAACCTCGCTTAAATGACATCCGCTTCCCAGAAACATTTCCAATGCATGTTATTTTCACTGGATAATCGGGCGGGGACCTCTGATAAACGGGACAATTTTTCATCAAGCAATCTTTGATTTTGTTGATATTTTACACAAAAAATCTACCAAAATACCACTGGCAACAATATTTCAAAGATTCCCCATCAGTTGTCGTTTACATCGAACTTACAAAGCAAGCTTCGGACTGGTGTGTTTTGACCTCTGTCCATCCAGTACACGTACATGCATAGCCACGAAAGCGCCGTGTATAAGTATCCATGCCATTGCGAAACACATGCTTTCGCGAACATTCTTCTCCCCTACATAAGCAAAGCCATGTGCTCGCTTGCAATTCCTACTCAGAGAGTTGACAGAAGAAGAACCCAGTTGCGATTACTCTACAGTACATCATTGCGAGAATGCAGGTAGAGCTAGAGAGGGTCGCGCCGAGGGGTAGCGTGGTTGTGTATTCATGTACATGTACAGTACGTCAGTATGCATGTGTGTGTGTGTGTGTGTGTGTGTGTGTGTGCACTACATGTACAGTGTACATGTCGTATGCCGTTAGTGTATGGTGAATGCTCATCGCGAAATCGGGCACCCCGCTTAAAGGGGCCGTGTTTGCTACTCCCAACCTGTCCCGATCATGCGATGTATACTGTAATATAACAATTTTTTTCCCCAGAAAATGTCATCCAAATTTAATCGACTAAGGTGATAAATCGACTAAGAAAATTGACTTGTACAGAGAAATAACACACGGAAGACTATGGACATAAATTGGGACTTTTTATTTTCATCAACATAGCCAATTATTCGACATGTGCGTGTAGTTAACCTACGTGGAGTTGACTGTATTTTCATTCAGGTGAAAGACAAAAGACAAACCAGACATTTGCATTATAACACCTTTGTACAGTATGTCCCCCAAAAAAATTACAATCAAAATTTTTGCATTGATAACACCCAAAATGATGAAACTGTCTAAATGCTACTTCGGGGTCTTGAAATATTATATCTTAGCTCTATTTTGCAGAAAACCCCATTTAATCTGGTTAAACGGTCACAGAGAAAAGTGGAAGTTGGAAAGCATGTCATGAGTCTGATTCTTCCATGTTTAGCACTTTGATGCATTTGTGTGTGAATACAATAGACAGAACATGGAGGGAAGAGATTCTTGACATCCTCTACAAAATTCCTCATTTCTCTTTGATCACTGAAGCAAATCGAATGGGGTTTTCTGTAAGATGTGGGCAATCAGTTATAGTTTCATACCCTGAATGTGTATTTGGATTGATTCACTATTTTTAAAGATATTGTGGGAAAAATTGATTTTAAGATTTAGTGAATACTGTACGAGCTGAAATTTTCGCGGTGGTTTTATTTTCGCGAATTACGTGAATCGCCTTTGAACTGCGAAAATAACAACGTGTGAATAACTAAGTTTAGTTAGACCCTCGCAACCGCGAAATTAACAACACGTGAAAATGTCCTCCAAGTAGCAATTCGCGAAAATATCTGTACGCGAAAATTTCAGCTTGTACAGTATGTGTGTTGTTGTTGTTAATATGGTTTTGGAGCTATTGAATGTTGAAATAAAATCACATCTTCAATCAAACAAGCAATATGCTGTAGTGTTGTTGACCACTAATGTGGTCTAGCGCCCCCTGTTGTTGAAATGTAGTGTGAACACCAGAAAATGGCAGAATAAACAGCCAGAAGTGAAACGCCAGATTCGCCGTGATATTTCTCTTTATTGAGTCGTCCAAGCTGGTAGTCAGTAGATTTGTTAGCCTCTGACACGACGAGAAGTTTGTAATGTGCTTACGAGCCCATGTTTGCTGCAGATCAGCGGACCCAAAGAATGCTTCCAGTATGTGATAGCAATGCAGTAATTCATCCCTGTAGTCCCATGCATTGTCTTCCATGGTGTCAACGAGTGCATGACGTCGTCACAGTGCAGTGAGTGAGTGAGTACCAGTAGTCTTCGTTTGTTTTGAATACAAGTACACAAGTAGAATGAGTGTCTTACCAGCTTTTCCACCGTTTGTTGATACCGACAACAATCCTGGCCCTCGGTGGACCAAGTGGCTAAATCGCTTTGAACGGTTAATGGTGGCACTAGACATCTCTTCAGCCAAACAAAAAAGAGCCCTCTTGCTCCACTATGCTGGACCGAAGGTGGACGAAATCTTCGATACACTCCAACACGTAGGTGACGACGATGACTATGAAAAAGCTGTCGATGCCCTAAACAAGTATTTTCAGCCAAAGTCCAATTCGATGTATGAAGTACATCTTCCGCCAGGGAAAGCAAGAACAAACCGAGTCCCTTGACCAGTATGTCACTCGCCTTCGCATGCTTGCAATAAACTGCAAGTTTACAGATACTGACAGGGAGATAATGGCTCAGGTAATCGCCCACTGTCAGTCTCCTAAACTCCGTAGGCAAGCCCTCAGCAAAGGGGACGATCTAACACTGACTAAATTGCTGGATATTGGACGGGCTCTGGAAGCCAGTGAAGTACAGGCCAGAGCTTTCGAATCACCAGACACCACTCACAATGCTGTCAACGCTACATGAGGTCGCAGTCTTCAGCGGAATAGAGGCCGCAGACCCCCAAGGGCGAATAAGTCATCCCAATTCAGAAGTTACAAACAGGACGGCCAGAAGCAACATGTCCATAACCAAAACGCCACACGTCCTCAAACGACACCCAAGCCTTCTGGGACATGTTATTACTGTGGAGGCCCATACCCCCATCAAACGTCCTGCCCAGCAGCAGGAAAGCAGTGCAAGGCATGCAACAAGACGGGCCATTTCGCCAAAGTATGCCGTTCCTCATCACGGAGAGGGAAAATCAAAAATGTAAAGGATGGCGATGATGCGACTGGAACCAGTGTCAACCAACCAGACGATGAATATTCATTCACCATTCGAGACAAAATCTACAGTGCTCAGAACGGACACAAGCACTCACCCACTACACAGCTGACGGTTGGTGACAAAGGAATGGAGGTGATCATCGATTCCGGGGCGACAGTGAATATCATGGACGCACCCACATTTCATGACCTGAAAACCTCGCACAAGTTCAAACTGCATAAGGCCCATTCTCACATTTTTCCGTATGGATCGGATGAGCCCATTCCAGTCATTGGTGTTGTAAATGTGCCTCTCCAGACGAAACAACACACACGCTGTGATGCAGAATTTTTTGTCGTGAAGTCCAACACAGGCAATTTGCTGAGTTTTGAGACTGCAACTGTGCTCAAATTGATCACCATCAACCAGGTATCTACCACTCTGACGAGATCTTCACGGAGTATGCAACTCTATTCCAGGGCACAGGAAAGGTGAAGGGCAAACAAATCAAGCTACACATCAATCAAGAGGTGAGACCAAAGCAACAGAAGCATCGTCGTATCCCGTTCCACATGAGAAAGGACGTGGAGAAGGAACTGGAGAGACTAGAGAAAGAGGACATAATGGAGAAAATCGACGGACCTACCCCCTGGATCAGCCCCATTGTTGTAGTACCGAAATCTGACGGACAGGTACGCATTTGCATTGACATGAGAGAAGCCAATCGTGCCATAGAACGAGAGAGACACCCAATGCCGACGCTGGATGAACTCATAGAGGACATGAATGGTGCAACAGTCTTCAGCACTCTAGATCTCACAGCAGGCTACCACCAGTTTTGAGTTACACGAAAGCAGCAGATACATCACCACATTCAGCACTCATGTTGGCCTCAGGAGATACAAGAGACTGATGTTTGGAGTCAACTCGGCTAGTGAAATTTTCCAGGCTGCAGTGGCTGAACTCCTGAGTGGACTAGATGGTGTGAAAAATGTGTCAGACGACATAATCATCTACGGGAAAAATCAGGCTGAACATGATTCCCAACTGAAAGCAGTGCTAGATCGACTCAACTCCGACAATGTCAGACTCAAGAGAGAAAAGTGTCAATTCTCACAACCCTCTGTGACATTCTATGGTCATGTCTTCAGCAGGCAAGGATTAAGCCCAGACCCAAGGAAAATCGAGGCCATAATCAATGCTGACGCTCCTCAGAATGCCAAAGAGATGAAGTCACTACTAGGCCTGGCATCCTACATATCCAGATTCATCCCGGACTATGCTGCACTTACAGCACCCCTTCGAACATTGACTCATCTGGATGTACAGTGGACTTGGGGTGAGCCGGAAATCAGAGCATTTGAGAAACTGAAAGAGGTACTGACAAACGCACAGACAATGTCATACTTGATTGGACCACTCTGGAACAGCGCAGAGAAAATGACAGGTTAATTACAATTGTATGATGTACAAAATACACAATAATCTTACTCCTCTTTCAGCACAGGACTATATTATCAAACAGGCTACTCAGTTAACGAGAGCCTCGCAACCACACTCCTATCAGGTACCATATTCGAGAACTGAATCGCATCGCCATTCGTTCTTCCCAAGAACTGTAAGGAACTGGAATTCCCTGTTGTCAGACATTGTTTCTGCGCCATCTGTGGGATCATTTCGAAACCGTCGAACGGTTGATCACAGTGGCTAGTTGTTTTCGTCAAATTTTCTATGTGCTTGTAAATATCTGTAAATAAATTGTATTATAATGTAAATAGCACCAGTCTGCAAGAATCTTCAGGCTATTGAAGGAGGCAGACTTAACCAGAAGAAGAAGAAGAAGAAGATCCAACCAAACCCACAGTACTACTGGTGGATGCGAGCCCCAAAGGCCTTGGTGCGATGCTCTGCCAAAACAACGGACCAATTTCGTATGCAAGTCGATCTTTGACAGACACCGAGACCAGATACTCCCAGACGGAGAGAGAGATGCTTGCTGTTGTGTGGGCAGTGGAACGATTCCACCTCTACTTGTACGGTGCTCAATTCCAGGTCATCACAGACCATAAACCTCTGCTCAGGATCTTTGAGAAGCAAACCCCTATGTCTGCCAGAATTGAACGGTGGAGATTGAGACTGATGCCATATAACTGCAAATTGGTGTACAGACCTGGCAGAGATGAGGAAAACCCAGTCGACTACTTGAGCAGACACCCAGACAAAGTAGCAGTACGCTCACCAGACAGAGATAGCCAGTACCTGAACTATGTCTGCAGCCATGCAGTACCCAAAGCAATGACATTGGCTGAAGTGACGCAAGCCACACTGGAAGACGAGAATCTCCAACTTCTGATGACAGCCATTAGGACACAGAGACACGAACATTGGAACAGGCCAGAACTGAAGCCATACCAATCAAGCAAAGAGCAATTTTCGGTGCATGAAGGCGTGATCCTCAGGGGAAACAGACTAGTACTCCCAACAAAATTGGTCAACAAGGCAGTAGACCTGGCCCATGCCTCACACCAAGGAATTGTGAAAACAAAGAGCCTCCTCAGAGAAAAGGTTTGGTTCCCAAGACTGGATCAGATGGTGGAAGAGAAGGTGAGGTCATGCATACCCTGCCAAGCTGCCGTATCAGATGGAGCTGAGAGACCAGAACCACTCAGAATGACGGACCTCCCAGATGGACCATGGCAAGAAGTCTCGGCTGATTTTCTCGGTCCACTACCATCAGGTGAATACCTGCTAGTTGTAATCGACGACTACAGCAGATACCCGGAAGTGGAAATAGTTTCTTCGACATCAGCCAAAGCAACTCTTCCTGCCCTCGACGCAATATTTGCTCGACAAGGTGTGCCGGTTACCGTCAAAAGTGACAATGGACCTCCATTCAGTGGCCATGAGTTCAGTGCATTTGCCGATCACCTGGGATTCAACCATGGAAAGGTGACGCCGTACTGGCCTAGAGCTAATGGAGCTGTTGAACGGTTTAACAGAGCCCTTGTGAAAGTCATCAGAACAGCTCAAACTGAGAGACGAAGCTGGAAGCAGCAGCTCTTCAAGTTTCTCAGAGCTTATCGAGCTACACCCCATTCGACAACGAATTTGTCGCCGTGCCGAGCCCTGAACAGACGAGAGATGAAGTGTGAGCTGCCACATATCACACTCCCCCTGCATGAAGTGGACTCAGAGAGCATCATGAGGAACAGAGACAGCATCCAAAAGAAAAGGATGAAACAGAATGCTGACAAAGCTATGAACAGCAAACACAGTGAGGTGAAAGCAGGTGATGTTGTACTGGTCAGGCAGCCAAAGTCGTCAAAGGCTAGCTCTCCATTTGACCACAGACCACTGATCGTTGTCAGCAGAAAAGGCAACTCTGTCGTAGCCAGGAGAGGTAACTACATCACAAAGAGGAACATTTCGTTCTTCAAGAAGGTGAATGCTGAGGTACGCCATGATGACGACCCTCCTGACTCTGATGTCGACGACATCGATGACCTACCTGCAGACGACAACGCAGGCGATGTCAACCAACCCCAACGACCGTTCCGGAGGACCCCAGTGCGACGATCTGGTAGACGACGTCGAATGCCAGTTCAATTCCAGGACTACGAGATGTGAGCGCGACGATCCAGTAGATGACGTCGACTGCCGGTTCGATCCTACGACCATGAACTTTGAGCGGTTGCAGTATTAATTTTTGTAGGTTTTAGACCTTTTGGTTTTACTTGTTTGGTTTTTTATATTAAAAAAAAAAGAAAAAAAAAAGAAACATAAGGAAAGATTTGGTGAACTAAAGAGTTTGAACATTCGGGAAGACTGAATGCAAACTATATGAAAGTTCATGCTGGACTTACGATTGCATGATACGAACTTTGGATTCCACATTCCGCTGTAATTTTACGCTATGCTGATCTGGTTGCGAGTATCCTGCTCTGTATACCACAGGAACTCTGAACTCTGAACTCAAAATGCTGAACTCTTTTTCTGTGAACCCAACAATTTGTTTTATTCACCAGATTGTTACATATTTTTACACTCTCAAGACATAGCGCTTATATTAGACAATTACCGGACTGTGAAGTTTTTGGAACGTGAAGTTCACCCTTATGCTGTCAAGTGTTTCAAGCATTTCGGTGTTTTAAGAGTTATCATGTTTTAATTGTTTCAAGTGTTTCAAGCCAAAACTTCTGGAATTCTGGAGTTATCTCGAAAGAAACTTTTGAAAAAAAAAATGAACAAGAATTATTTGGAAACCATATTTCTGATAATGTGCATTACAGACACAGCACAGATTTCATATGTTTCTGAAAGAATGGTTTTGGATAAGTTCTAATACAAACAAACAAAAAAAATAATAGGATGTTTGGAGTTAAAACAAAACAAAAGCAAAAAAAAAAAAAAAAAAGGGTGATGTAGTGTTGTTGACCACTAATGTGGTCTAGCGCCCCCTGTTGTTGAAATGTAGTGTGAACACCAGAAAATGGCAGAATAAACAGCCAGAAGTGAAACGCCAGATTCGCCGTGATATTTCTCTTTATTGAGTCGTCCAAGCTGGTAGTCAGTAGATTTGTTAGCCTCTGACACAAATCACACAACTCTACATATGCGTGATCACACAATCAATCTCCATTTTTAACTTTATGATCTACCTGGTAAGAAGTTCACACAAATAATTAAAATGAGTCAAAATATTCCCTTTTTTGTATTTGTTATAGAAATAACTCTGGTAGGTATGTTCAAATTGAAATATTACACCAGTTACAACACGATGTTAGAAGAGTGTAATATTAAACTGACATTGTAAGACACTCAAAAATACAGAGGGTTAATTAATATAACTTGTAGAATGTAGCGCTACAGAAAACAATGTGAAATAAGGACATACCAACTAATGAAAGTCCAGATTAAAAACCAGCCAGTAAAGGCAGGCGTTTGGCGAATTAAGTGTCCACAGTCTATTAAACAGAGCTATTTTACCGTGCTGACTGGTGAAGGTAAGCGAATCGCTGTCGTAGAAGACCAAATTGAAGGACTGGACTCGGAGACAGAAAAGGGGCTCGACGAACGGGATCCTGCAGAGCTGGGCGGACGCGAGAATGCGATGAAGAGCTCGACGCGGAGATCGTTCGGAGACTTGGAAGTGATGCGACACTCCGTGGTGAGTGGGGCTAAAGAGCCATGACGGAGGTTACGAGAAAGGTGAATTGCAGCTCTCTACCAGCGCGGTGAATCGGCGGGAGGCTGAAGAAAATAAGTTCAACAGGACAGTGAATCATCTGGAACGAGGTAGATGCTCAGCCGGACAGTGGGGTCGTCCATGGCGTGAACGCGATGAATGGTTGCGGTCACTCGACGAGAATGAGAAGTGTCGGAGGACGGATGAATGAAAGTTCTGTGCAGGAGGCAACATGGCTAAAACTGCGAAGCTCCATCCCCGAATCTCTGGTACGCAGAGAGGACAGTGGCCGGGTAGAAACTTTACAGCCAGCGGGCCCATAATTAAACACAGAAGGTGATGGGTGACTCTACCGCACGCGATCCGGAGGTCGTTCCTCTAGGATGGTTGATGCGGGAGTGGTTTGATGCCGCAAAGGGGTCGTGTGACATCTCGCACGTGCGATGAGTGACGTGCGAATAGCGGTCGCGATTGGTCAAAAGTAACATAGATTACGTACTTAAATCTACAGTGATTGGATTAACACTATATGATGAATAATAAATCCACAAAACGTGTGCTACATTATTGCGACACGACATGACCGTGAACCGGTCTGAACCAGAATTTAAGGTCAAACAACTATGCGTGGAAATTTCCACAGGCTATGAAATAAGGCTGGGGGAAATCTTACTAATATTTAATACTGAATCAGTGGCAAATTAAATTGGCCAAAACAGTGCTGCTTCACACAAATTAATGAGCGGATAATTGAGCCGCTACAATATCATTGCGGAGGGTCCCATTGTAATTTTTTTGGGGACATATGGTAGATTGAATGAGGGACTGTGATAAACTACTATCGGTGCGTTCAGGTGCTCTCCTACAGCAAACTGTACCGTACCACACTTGCGCCAGAAGAGGGCTCAAACACTCCTAAAATGTACCATACAGAACTACACTGAGCCAAAAGCAGACCACTTGCGGATGTGCTCCAAAAGGGTTCCAAAAGCATACCAAAAGTTTCCATGTGGAGAAGCATATCATGCACATATGTCAGAATGCAAAGAGTTCATTCTCTTTGTGCAGGACATATGTACTAAGTAGTTTAAGCATGCCAGGTGAATGACCCTCTTGCTACAAAACTTGTGACCCCCTCTATAAATAACTAATGGGGTACACTTTCTCAACAGAATTCTCAAATGCTCCAAATCTGGAACAGTTGAGTTTGGTTCGCTTTGGTTTGCTTTAGAGCGCTCGAATACACCTGAAGAGTCTTTGCCAATACTTGATATCTTCTTTCCTCCTGTCTTTCTCATATCGCTGTGTAACAGCAACATGTGTATTAGTGTGAGACACATCAATGATCCACAAATGAAATGAAAGATTTTTATTGAAACTGTAATAATGTATGGTGCTGAGGAAAAAAAAAATGTTTAATAAATTAATGAGAGTGTTACGACCTTCCTCACCCTCACAATCAAATAATCCTCATTGCGTGTTATTGTCATGTTTTCTCCTTCTCTCTTCTTTGAGGTATCGTTAACAAGTATCTCTCCTGCAGACAGATGATTGATTTTATGTCATGCCCGTATCAAACTTACATAGCTTGTACACATCTAATTTTGACTGTGGTTTTTGTTGCATGCATTGTACTGATGTTCATCATTTTCATTATCATTGTCAAACAGGCAATTGACAACCTCCCAAACTCCAGCCAGAAATCACAAGGACCTCTTGGGGTCTTCACAATACCTTTTAAAGCATTGGTATATGAAAAGGTAATAGACTAAAAAATTCCTTGTGCATGGTATTATTGAATTTAAGTCACTTATCAGTATGATCTAATTTGTGCTATGAGTTAATCGTATTTGTCTCACCCCTAATCTCTCCCCTATTATTGTTGGGTGTGAAATGTTCATGAGAGACATTGTTTTATGTATCATTCTCTCTCTAGCAAAGCAATGCATTTTCCCATAAATCAGTATAATTTTCTGTGATTACTGATACTTCCACTGTATAATTTGTGAAGTTATTAAAATCAAAATAAGAGTGTTCATGAAAATAGAGTAACACAAAGAAAAATAAAGCAAAACAATAGAGTGAGAAATATCAATAAAATGTGTCAAAGAATCTGCACAACAGATTTTATTTATAATAAACGTTATTTGCCCAGCGATAACCAAATTCCAAGCCACTTTGCACTTTCAAATAAGAAATATGGGCAGGGTATGAGATGTTGCAAAAATATATGTGAGAACATATACATTTTGCAAAGCCTACTATTTGCAAGATCTGTAAAGGACTGAAATTTTGTATTTTAGTCGCTTTGTCTTCAAATCTCAGCTTTAAATTCTTAGACTAGATAATTACGTACAAAATCTTGTATACTGTATTTGTTCATCAGGTGGCAGTATTTCTTCGAATGTGCCTGGCGTATTCTGCTGGAACCTCCCCTAATGTATTCAAGACTGGAGAGATGATGCGGCAGGGACCCATCATGAGCACTTATGTCAATGACCTAATAGAGAGGTATGCAGGGGACCCATGTGGTCCTGTCTTAACCTACATGGGTCTCCTTCGCCAGTATGTCTCAGCCATTGGGGATGGCAGGGGCCTCTACTCTCTCCTGGAACTTGTTGCCATGGCACCAGAAAAACTTGCGCAGCAGTTCGTCAAGAAGGTTGACAGTCTCAAGGTGAGGAGCCTAAAACTTTTCGTCTGTTTTTTTGTGCTAAGAATGTGTATTTATGATTGCCATCCACTATTTGCTTATGCTGTAAATGCAATCGGGGCTGAGCAAGAGTGCAGATTTAGATCAACAGTGCATTGCGATTATATATTACAATGTGAAAAAAAAAATTGCTTGTATTTAATATGCATCCTAATGTAATACTAAAATTGGTCATCACATTCTGTTTGCACTGTCTCTTGCTCATTTCTTCTTTAAGGGACTGTAAAATTCCAAGTACATGTATGTATCTGTCTTCACACCATTACCTCTTTAATTCTCCAGAACTATAGAGTACAGGACACGTGTCACTAGTACCCACATCCTGGGCCATTCTCACTTAAGTTGTTTAATACAAGGATACAAGATACAAGGAACTTTATTGTCTGTTAAAAATACAGAAATTCATCTTCCACTGGCATAACAAAGGAAAAAAGAGCAGACAGCATGTATTGCACATATTATAATAATAGTATATACACGTGTAACAAACAGGCAGACAAAAGCGTTGAACAGACAGTGTCTTGAATAATTTGAATAAGAAATCTGTAATTCATATAAAAGATACACAAACACCCGCACGAAGGTACACATACATGCACGTACACACACGTGCACACACACACCTGAATACCCACATACACTCACACACACACACGTAAGCTGTCTAAAAATGTGACCCTGCACCACAAAACAAATAAAAAGTCATCAGAAATGAAATTTTAGTTAAGAGCATATTCTGAAAGAGCAGACTTTAAGCTTTAAAATGATGTATTACTCAAATCAAATGGACTCTCCTAGCCTATCTAGATATCGAAAAGAAAGCACACACTCAGGAAAAGTGTGAACAGAGAAAAGAGGTTCTGAAGTACAATATCTATTCAAGCGCTTAATCTTTACCAAGCCGTGCTGGCTGTGCGATGATTGGGACAAAAAACAAGATGTAAACCACCGGAGTAAGAACAATGAAGGGATTTTCAGATTAAACTGATATTAAGCATGCCTTATTAACACATCCTGACCTTAATTGATTTTAACTTTCAAAGCACATTGTAGTAGTATCATCCTTTCAAAAGTTATAGGAGTTGAAAGTGAAGAGTGTGTACAAGGTTTGTAAGAAATGAAAAGGGGACTCTATAAGACACACTTAATCACACTATTTTGCCAAAAAAATGTCCGAAATAAACTGTTAAAAAACACATTTTCCTGCCCGTTTCATGATCCCAAATTTTAGCATAATGTAGAAGATGACTTGCTCTTTTAGAAAATATGAAAAAGTCAAAATTGGCTCGGTTGACCCATTTCACCTATTTTCAGTCCTCACACAAAGTCAGTGTGTGCGACTTTTTGTTCGTTTTGTGATGCCTGGTCACAAATACCCTTGGAGACCCTAGTCACACATTTCCTCAGTTCCTGAATATCATCCAGTTAACTTCTCGTCCCTCCCCCCATCTCCCCCATCTCCCCTGTAAGTTATGATGAAAAGTAGATGAAAGGGGAAAAGTCATGTCATAGAGAGAAGTAAGGAAAAGAAGAAAGGTAGAAGATATTGACTGGTAGAGATGAGGAGGGGCACTAAAAAGCACCTGACCAAAAAAAAAAAAAAACCTGACCAAGAAAAAAAACCAAAACACCAACATAAAAAAAAAAAAAAATTGACTTAAGACTTCAGAAAAAATCGTACACAACACCAGTGAATTATACAAGATATAATAACAAACATACACGTATAAATAAACCATGTCTTCCTCCGAAACCACTTGTCCAAACTACTGACCATGACAGCACACCCCCCCCCCCCCCCCCAGGTGCTTGGCCAGCACAAAACAGCACACAGTGCTGCCCTGCTCAAGTTACACAGAGAGAGCTGCGAAGGGCAGGCGAATATCAACAAAAATGACAAAATCCAACCAAACTAGCACAAGGATTCTGAAGAGTTGTGAACTGTTTGTGAATGTTGTTTTTATATTAGTTCAGCGGTGACTTTTTTCTTTTTTATTAAAATTTCTTGCAAGCATCTCCCACATACTGGGTTGTGATTTGCACCTGAAAATGTCTGGAAAGCCTCTCCATGTTTGCAAAATCTTTGTGAAACCCCAAACAGATCAAGACAGTTTGGAGAATGTCTCACATATATTTCACTATATATTTGTGACCAGGCATCACAAAACGAACAAAAACACAGTGCTGCCCTGCTCAAGTTACACAGAGAGAGCTGCGAAGGGCAGGTGAATATCAACAAAAATGACAAAATCCAACCAAACTAGCACAAGGATTCAGAAGAGTTGTGAATGTTGTTTTTATATTAGTTCAGCGGTGACTTTTTTCTTTTTTATTAAAATTTCTTGCAAGCATCTCCCACATACTGGGTTGTGATTTGCACCTGAAAATGTCTGGAAAGCCTCTCCATGTTTGCAAAATCTTTGTGAAACCCCAAACAGATCAAGACAGTTTGGAGAATGTCTCACATATATTTCACTATATATTTGTGACCAGGCATCACAAAACGAACAAAAACACAGTGCTGCCCTGCTCAAGTTACACAGAGAGAGCTGCGAAGGGCAGGTGAATATCAACAAAAATGACAAAATCCAACCAAACTAGCACAAGGATTCAGAAGAGTTGTGAATGTTGTTTTTATATTAGTTCAGCGGTGACTTTTTTCTTTTTTATTAAAATTTCTTGCAAGCATCTCCCACATACTGGGTTGTGATTTGCACCTGAAAATGTCTGGAAAGCCTCTCCATGTTTGCAAAATCTTTGTGAAACCCCAAACAGATCAAGACAGTTTGGAGAATGTCTCACATATATTTCACAAAAACTTGCAAAGCTCTTCGGATCATTTTACGACATATCTGCAAGCTGTTTGCATACTTTTCAAACACTCTCACCAATGTTTGGTCCATATTTAGGGGCAGATCCACACGATGTGACATCTGACCTCTATGAAGCACATTGCCAACGTGTCTGACTTCATAATGTCTTCATTTCATTAATTAGATTTTCTACAAATTGGGATTGTAACAGACGTCTATACACTTCCAACAATCCTAAAATATCAACAATTTTGAAAAAAAAAAAACAATTAGAGAATAAAATCTGTAATCAAATTCATAGATACACTTAAAATGACTCTAGAGTACAGAGTATGCCAAAAATATATTTGAAAATCAAGGTAATGTGTTCGAAGAACCTAAAAAAAATAGATGCATGTGGGGGTAGAGCCTTTTAAAAGAAGTCGGCACAAACACACACACAAGTGTTGCATGCATGAACCAACAAACAGCAGAGAGGAACGAAGGGGAGAGAAAGGAAAGAAAAAAGAGAACAAATTTGACTTCAACTTAAGACAGCTACGCAATAGAGGAGAGAATACTGGATGATCTTTGATCATGTAAACAATAGCTTTATTCGTGTTGGTCAACAGTAGTACCAGTCCCAGATATAATGCAATAGACACTAGGTGGAGCTATTGCGCTTTAACCACCAGTATTATATATATGTCTACATAACAATACACTGGTGTAATCACTTTTTTCTTTCTTTAACTCAAAATAATAAATGAAATGATTCAACTTCGTTTAAAACGTCAATACGAATCCAGCAAGGTATGACCACTTGTATATACTCAAACATCCTGACAAAATTTGACTAAGGCTGCTTGACAAATAAAACTAAACTCTTTCACAATGTAACACTTTCTCCTATAAACATAATGATCTGTTTGAGCTAACTCCAGACAAAAAGGAACATCTACAGCTGTATGGCCTTGTATCACATCCTCTTCCAAAAATAAAAGCAACATATGTCGTCGCTACACATATCAACAGAAACCTAACTTATGAACTTGCCTTCTGTATCATGCAGCTAAAAACTTATACAATCTGCATGTTAACAAAACAATATATTCAAAACCTTGCAGTAACCCATCTGCTTACTGCATCTTTTCTGTCTTGTATGGTAAGGTAACGAAAAACTTTGGCATGTTGGCGAGACAATATCTAAAATCTTGCAGTAACCCATCTGCTTGCTATATCTTACAGACTTGAGCAATAGGTTGAAACTGTAACAAAACAGTTAAGGTATCACTGACACAGGGCATGTGATGCTGGTAAATGGAAACTGGAAAACCTGACTAATATGAAATATTGAGACATGCTGAAGTATGTATACATATACAGCTGTATGTAAAATTAATACGAATGAGGTACATTGTACATACAACATAGCAGTCAGCATACACAACGGCTAATGTGTGATGAAATGTAAACTGTCTGCAGAACAGATGCTATAAAAACCGCACTGTAGTCCATGATGTTGATGGAGGGCATATAATGTATCACATGCAAGTTATGTCAAGCATCCAGAAGGCCCTTATCTTGTCTGAGCATAGTGACAATACAGATTGGTGGATTAACAAAATTTTCGCCTATATGCACGTACATGTATAATACCAACTCCAACAACAACAACAACAAAACACCTATAATGCATTACTACACATGAGACAAGGTATGTATTACCATGCTGCTGTTCAAAGAGCCTAGCATACAGCAGCATTATTGATCGTTTGAAACTAGATAGCAGAGGGATACCGTAATATGTACCCTACGAAGTAATAACTAATAGAGCATAGATCTATTTGAGGACATAATGAGATAAGGTGGAATACGGTGGCTGTGTTGAGGATATCGCCTGTTAGGGGAGGGCATAGTTAGAGTACTGGACGGCACTGAGGGAGCTGCCAGAGATACAGGTTTATCATGTGGAGTGGAAAGCTCGTGTGGGATATCAGGAGGTTCGGTGGGTCTGGGTTCAGGGGGCACTGTCATGACATCAGGGGAATTCAAAGGGGGTATACAGTCATTAGATGCTGTCGAGAGATCAGGAGGATCTGGTATGGAATGGGAATGGTCCGTCGTCAAGGTGAGGGGCTGAGCACTCTCGTCATCACACTCCTGAGGCTGATACTGCTGCGAAGGTAGAGGAGGAAAGTCTGAAGGAACTTTCAGACAATCGGAATGTCGCACACGGTATGAAGTGGAACGTAATTGGTTGCCGACAAACTTGCAGATATTGCACCATTCATTCTCAACAGTACAAACGAGGTAGCGGTGTCGAGACTGGGTCTTGGATCGATCTGTTCGAAGATAGACGAGATCACCAACCTGAATGTCAGTGTCTGGCAAGGGGGATGGACGTGTGGGAGCCTTCGACTTGACACTAGGACCATGATTAGCAAGACGTCTGTTGTGCTGAGCTGTTATGACATCTTTGTCATTCACAGGAATTTGCTCACTGGTGAATTGATCACGTTGAGTCCACAATTCCCGAGCAGAGAGGCCATTACCACAAAGTCGACTGTTGAGGCGGTTTGTAGCCAAGGCGAGTGCAAGGGGGTAACCGGGCCACCATGGGAGTCGTCACGAAGTAGTTCATTTTCTAGCACGCGAACAGCGTTTTCAGAGACAGGATTCTTGTTCACATTTTTGGCATGACCGAGCTATATCGTAATCCCCTGCCTATGGAGTACCTGATCATCTCAGAGGGCTACAAAACCTGGGGCTGGATCTGCAAGGGGACCCTCTAGTGGCCGAAGAGGTGGGCATACTGTAGCTGGAGTAGAGCATCATGCAGGGTCTCTGTGCGTTCATATTGGATCAGGAGACTTGATGTGTATGATGTGACAGTCTCTCTGAGGACAAATATGAGCTGACGAGCACGCTTTATGACATCTGCCCCAAAGGATACACCCACCACGCTTTTCGGATCACATGTGGTCTGGGGTGTTGCAGCATAGGGGACATTCCGAAGCGAAAGACATCCATGGCACCCCAGGGTGACTTCTTGAATAGCTGCATCTAGGTCCAAGGCAAAGAAATAGCGAGACACCACCTGTCTGAGCTGGTGTGGGGTAGGGTGAGTCAGTTGGAGATGGAGAGCAGTAAGGATACCAGGAAGCACCTTGCGGGGAATGACAGTACGCTCTTGACATGGCTGAAATGCATGTTCCTGTCGGACGACAAGAAGGCCATCCCCAGCTATAGTAGCAACCTGAAGATAGCGCTTCACATCACAAATATCCGTCAGCTTCTTTGATGGGTGGGTACCCTGCTTGAGGTGAGCATGCATACGGCGGAGGTCTGGACACGCTGTCTGAACCCGACCCCATGCATTGCGGGATGTAAATGGAATCCATGTACAGCCAGAAAGAACATCTTCTATGGTACTGCGATGAACAGCAGCACCCTCCAACTGGGTGATAAACCAGCAAACTTGACACTTGGACTCATGGCAAGGAGGAGCGTTTCTACTGGCAAAGTCTGCAGGGACATTTGCAGAGCCAGCCAGATGGCGAATAGACATCTGGTATCGGCTCACAGTTGTTAGGAATGTGGAAACCCTTGGACTAGCTGAAAATTCTCCACGACACAGCTTTTCATATGCCTGAACACATGGTTTGCTGTCAGAGAGGATGCACACAGGGTGATGTGATTGAATGATATATGGGCTGAAATGTTTGGTGGCAGTGGCAATAGACAGCTCCTCAACCTCACAGGGGAGCCAGGTAACCTGGCGACCATGCAGCTCAACACTAAAGACGCCAGCGACAAGAGGCTTCTGATCTCGTGTCACGTACATTGTTGCACCGAGGCCATGTTTTTTGACAGACCCATCTGTGACAATCCACAACTGGTCAGAGGGGCGTGGGAGTGTGATGGTGCCTGAGGACTGAATGGCAGACTGAGCCTTGGTGAAGGCATCATGCAACTCATCCGTCCAGTGGATACGGTCTTGTGATTTGAATCCAGCAATGGAATCATCAAGGGGGCTCAAGTATGCAGCACAACTAGGGAACACACGAGCAATCATCTTGTACGCACCAATGAAAGATCTCATGCCTTTCACTGTAGTGGGAGGAGAGCAGATTAACAATGTTGTCATCCTGTGTGGACTTGCGCGAAGGGTTCCTTCCGACCAGATCCACCCTAGGATAGTGGTAGTCTTGGGACATACTGTGGTCTTGGGTGGGGATAGGTGGCGGCCATTGGCAGCAAGGGCCTGTAGCACCCAAGACCAATTCTGCAACAAGGCTTGCGGTGTGTCAGCACCACAGTACAAGTCATCTGCCAACTTGACAACGATACCTTCAACCAACAAGTCCCCAAGTACTCGACACATCAATTCCTCCAAGGCAGTATTAGAACCTGGCATTCCCATTGCACAACGGGTATAGACATGAATACCTCGGAATGGTGTGGCCACACCACAGTATTTCATTGACTCAAGGGAGAGAGGTATTTGGCAGAAAGCACTGGTAAGGTCGGATGCGACAAGGTACTTCCACTGACCAATCTTACATAATGTGGAATCAACATCTGTGAAGACTGAAGGCTGGGGCTTGGAATAGTGACCCACATCAGCAAAGGCTGTGACCAACCGGTGACCGCCATTGGGGTTTCTTGACCAGGAAAGACAGGTTGACTTATTCGACAGTAACGCCAATATCCTCAGGCCGTGCAAAAATGCCAAGTTCTTCGAGGTCATCAAGCTTGTCACGGGAATACAAAGGGAGTCAGCCCTTGCGCTGAGGCGGTTGCACTGGGCCCATGTTCACAACAGCCTGGAATGGTTCGGAAGCACCATTATAGCCCTTGAATGATGAAGCGAACACAGCTCCATCATATTTGGCATGGAGTGCCTGGAAGGCACTCCTTGTCTGAGAGGGAAGAACCCCGTCTGGATCAACAGCCACTGACTCAAAAGATTGGCTTGTGGATCGATTCCCAGGAGGCTGGGCAGATGGTGCCTGCTGATCAGACATAGGTGCTTGCAACTGCCCTGCATCTTCCATGCCCATGGGGTTGACCTGGCACAAATGTGAATGGCGGCGAATAACGCAGGGAGCTTCAGATAGATTTGGAATGCAGATCCTACCTGCTATGCTGGGGACCACTTGGGGAACTGGGAAGCATTCCTGCAAGGGGAAGGTGGGGGGGGGGGGAGTTTGTGCGAGGTTCTACAGCAAGGATCTCATCGGACTCAACTGGGAAGGCAACTCGAGTTCAAGGAACTCCTCTGGCCAGAGAGTTGTGGTTGTCGCAGGAGCATGGAGAACGTGTGCACGTCGCACAGCATGACCAACTTTGGACTTAACAGAGGAACCATACAAGTACATTGTGCCATCATCCAACATAATCTGGTGCTTAGCGGGTCAAAGGGCTACATCATTGCGCTCCATAAATGGAGTCCCAGCAAGGACCTCAACATCTAAATTCTCCACAACTAAGCCCTCAAAATGGAAGACATGTTTATCACAAGAAAAGTGAGACGAGTTTCACAAACAACTTCCAAGGGGGATGAGCCATCAGCTTGGCGAGCTGACTGGGATGTAGGAGTCACAGTACAACTGAGGACATGTGCTGTGGAGGCACGCAGCATGTTCCCTGTAGCACCACTATCAACTGTGATACGGACAGCATGATGATTGTAAAGGCATCAAAGTAAGGGGACTAATGCACTTGCACACGGAGTGTAGTGGAGGGTTCCTCACCATCTAAACCAGACTGGGTACCTGGGTCAACCTGAACATCATGGGGGTCAATGCTATCAGCAAGTATCTCATCACTGTCAAAAATCTTTGCGACTTGACGTGCTTTAGCCATGTACTGCCTATCAGAGTCAGGGAGATAGGGACACACACTGAGGAAGTGACTGCTAGGGCGACCAGCCTGAAGGCAGAGGGGGCATGACTTAGCAGGCTTGGCACAGGATCGACTTTGAAATTGTGGTTGGGGACACCTTGGAGTAGACTGACTACGACTGCGCAGGGGAAAGACAGCAACACGCATGGCTCTAGAACATTCAACTGACTCGAGGAGACTGGTAAGGGCATGAGAATCTCATGCTTAAGAGAAGCAAGGGTACGTGACGGGAGATCTGTACCATATCTTTGTTTGAATATTTGTGGGAGATCCGGATGTAACAACTGAAGCAAATGCAGCACTATGAGGTTTTCGATAGTTGGCGTAAGCTCTTCATCTTCCTTGGTGGGCTCACCGTTGTGAGTGATTCTTCCACCTGAGGTCAAAAGGTCATCTTCTACAAAGGCAAGTATCCTTTGATACAGGTCTTCAGGTCATTCATCGGTTTCGAACTTGATGTCAGAAAAATCAATGAAATGAGCTCCTGTCGACTGAAAGCCATAGTGAAGGCGAATTGTTGACCAAATGTCATTGAGTGAGGTAGAATTGCGCACTATTAGAAATTTGCAACCTGGCCAAGCATGAGATCAAGCATGACAGCCTTTTGTTGAGCCGTCTTGCGAGATTCTGAGGGGACAGAGCTAGTGTCATCAAGAAAACCTCTATTAGGATTTGCCTTTGTCTTCTTTGACCATGTCACTGACTCACCGAGAAAAGGTGCAAAGTTGGGATCTAGGTTTAGAGTGTACAGGAGATTCTGTCTCCAACTTTCAAATGAGGTGATAGTCTCTATCCTGCCCAGACACCATTGTTTGGGCACCTTGAGCATAACACATGCCATTTTAGAGGTGTGGGACTGTACACTACTGGCCAACTAAGTGATAACGATGAGTCCTTGTAAAAACTTACGTTTACAGTGGACCTGGCTGTCTTATTTCCAGCAAAACTCCTCCCAGAGTTTGGCAAGATTTCACTTGAGCTGTGGGTAGTGATCCAGCGCTGCCACCAGGCAATAGAGGAGACAATACTGGATGATCTTTGATCATGTAAACAATAGCTTTATTCATGTTGATCAACAGTAGTGCCAGTCCCATAATGCAATAGACACTAGGTGGCGCTATTGCGTTTAACCACTAGTAGTATATATCGTCTGTTGAGAATGAGAAGGGCGTTAAGTGGTCTTGAACACTATGGGTTTAGTGACAACTTAACGCCCTTATCATTCTCAACCGACGATATGTCTACATAACAATACACTGGTGTTATCAATTCTCTTTGGAAACAATGGGGCTGTGATCATTGGAAAATCTGTTTTATTCACATTTAAGTGATGTGTTCTTTGTGTATGTGACTGGCCATAGTTCTGTAATGGTACATACAGCATTCGCACATTATGTCATGAGAACTACGCACAAACTGTGCAAGACTGTGGTTTACGGCTGCATTATTGGAATGCATTCAGAGAAAAACTTTTCCAAATGTTGCATGACATTGCTATTTTTTTTTACATTGGCGTCCTTCACAATTGTTTGCACCCTCAGTAAATTGATCCCCTTTCAGTCCTCTGCTTGTATTTATTAACTTTTTGATTATGGACCCAGTAGTGTGGGGACTCGTGGGTGGTTCCATTGGGGTACATACGACAGGTATGAATGACACCGGTCAGCGAATATGTGCATCGAAGCGTAAGCTCATTGGTAGTAGTCAACTCCAGTCAAGATTCTGCAGGGTCTGTGTGTGTACTTACATAGAGATCAGTGATAAAGTTGTGCACAATTCATTACGAGGATTCTCAAATATATCTGAATGGGGCCAACATTCAATTCCCACTCCATGAATCCCCTTGCTACATAGTCTTTAGCTTTCCTCAGTGATAAAATAGTCTTGTGGATGTGCACAATGTGCAACTTGGTCTGACCTTTCTTTTTTCCTGTGCAACGTTATATATGAACAATGCAAACTTCTACTTACTGGATCTGGGTATTATAGTTTCATCAGCAAAAGGTCCTCAGGAGACACGTCTGCACTAACTAATAGGGAGTTTTCGATTGGGCGAACGAGAGGGACGTGCCGCCGAGCGCAACCGTACGTCAAGGCGTCACGTCTGTACGTTGACCCGCTGCTAAAACACATTTCGATTTCGGGCGCCAGCGTCACGTCTCGTGGCGTGTGCAGGAGGCAGCCTGTGCCTTTGCGTGCATATATGCGGAATTTGTGACTCGTTTCTGTACTTGTAATATTTATTTTGTCTTTGACTAGATGCGTATCCTGGGAGGAATTATGTGGATTTTAAAACATGATGCATGGTACGACTACTAGGCAAAATAATGCACTGCTGCACTAGCTAGGCCAAAGGGCACCAAGATCTGTTTGCGTACAGCATTACGTGTAAATGGATGTGTGGGACTACGGTAGGCAGTTGCAAAGTGCGAAACAGTGAAAACGGGCAAATAAAGTAGGTACCAGATGCTGTAGTTTGTATGGCAGCGCTGCTGCTGTGACGTATCAAGATCATAAGCTTGACTTGGACCTAAATGTTTCCAAAGATAGACCGTGTTCACTTAATAATAAAGTCATTTAGTTGGATATCAATGAGCCCATTTTTAAATCTTGTACAACTGACCAGGAAAACTTCCTCATTCGCTATGCTCTTGTCTAACCACGATTTTGTACCACAGAAAAAAAAAATCTGTTTTTTTATCATCAGTGAGGACTGATAAATTGCCTTCATGCTTTAGACGTGTAACCCTAGCAATTATTTAATACAAATCTTACATGCGTTTTCTTTTTCTGTTTGCTTGGTTTTTTCCTTCTCACTTTCTTATCTCCTCGTAAACTAAATTTGAGGTCTCAGTTTTAAAAATGGTCAACTCACTGTCACTATCCAAAATTTGAAATGAATTCTCAGTGGAGATCAGCACCTCCCTCAGTGAACAATAAACACTAGAAATTTGACTCACTGCAAAATGGACAGATCCAGTTACAACTGGAATTCAAGGGTGAAGTGTAGAAATCGTCAGCAACAACAAGCAAGGTGAAGCCATTTATTGCAGCTATCACATTGCACTGCATGGTGGTGTAGAAACACATTGCCATCACACACACTACATGGGGCACAATGGGTAAAGCAGTTCCAATTAAGGCACAGAGTTAGCAGTGATGTTACTTGCTTCCACAGACTTGATACCAGCACACTTCTGTTGAAAATATGCTCGACAATCAAAACTAGGAGTTTGGATTTCCAAGTCCTAGTTTCTTGCATGTTTGACAAGATACTTTTTGCATCTCACTGTCAAACTACCAGTAGATGGTACTGACAGATTCACAGGCCCAGGGTTCACTTGCACATCCCCAGCACAAATGATCAATCCCAGAAATAAAGTTTTTGAATCAACAACTTGGCATCGATTATCGGACTGTATCCCAAAATGAGCATTCCTGAGGTAGGCTGGTTTGGAAGTCATCTTTCATGTAATGATGGATTCAAAAGTACTTACGGGTAGCAATCCCAGTCCCCGTTTCTCAGTTACCAGATCAAAACAGCTTGAACATGGAGAGAGGGAGGTACTGGCTTAACTTGACATAGGTGCACCCAGAAGATGAACTATCAATCTTGCAGTCACAAATATAAGCAGAGCGTTACTGAAGGTTATATGGTGTCTTGAAGAGGCCATGATATCCCATCCAATACCTAAGGACACAATATTCCATAATGGGGGCATAAGGTCCAGAGGTCAGGCAAACCCAGCCAAAAATGGAAAGAGACTAAAATGACAAGCCTCACAAGGCGGACAAGATGGGTAAAAGCCATAAAACAATGTAAAACCCAGCAGATGTAAAATAGATGCTCATATGAAAACTAAAATGACAATTGCATGCCACAAAAACTTCAAAACACAAAAAAATTAAAAGACTTAAAGACCAAGAAAGAGGACAAAGGTTCTGTTGTGTCAGTAGCATTACTCTGCATAGCTATACTTTATTGCAATGTATCCAAAGCCATTGCTGACAGGATGAAAAATCAATAAAAATATAGCCAAATATACATTGACCTCCCGCAAAACGTAGCAAATCAAACAAATCATGGTTGATGGGTAAAAAAATGAAGATGACATATATCTTAAATGACAAAGCGATGTTTTAGCCAGCCACAAGACCATTAAAAATTCATGTCCTGTCACATGCAACAGCATCTTCTCTTACTAACATATTCCAACATTTTGTAACTCTTAAACTGTACATCCCTTAGTTTCAATACTCCATCTATAATAATTGCAAATGATAACAAACTGAAATTTTTACTTCACATATCTCAGTGTTGTATCATAATACACAAAATTCTGCTCTGGAATCAGCAACCAGCATGACCCATCTTGTGTTGTCATCCTTCATCATGGTCATGACTTTTAATGAGGTCAGCGCTTTCTAAAGAAGTCATCTATGACAACCTTCTGTTATTACTTGATGATCTGAAAAGTCTGCTGCAAGCTTGCGCTGCAACAACCTACCCACAACCTTTTTAGCTGAGCCCTTGGTGCAAATATGCAACATGTACAATATCTGCAGCAACTCATTTTCTACAGTAACCTTACCTGTTTGAAAATTGCATCTGTATTGTAACCTTTGGCATCCTTTTTGCGTCCCATGGGAAAAGCTGACACTGCATTCTTTCAAAGTGGCTTTGTGAGAGAGACACCATGATGAGCTGGTACTTCTTTTTAATAGCATTGAACAAGTCTTGTCTGCCACCACCTCTCAACTTTAAGCACCATGGTCCCCTGATAGATTATATGCGTTGCAAATAAAGATCTCAAAAAAGGGGGAGGTGAGATGTTCTATGACTTCAAAATATGCAAAGATTTGTCAAAATTTCAAGTTTTTCATATGTTTGGGAATATTTTTTTTTTTCTGAAGCACAGTTGTTGGGCACTTGTTCCAAGTTTACCCAAAGGTATCAAAAAAATACATGATACATGATACAAATGGATGAAATAAAAAAAAAAATGTTAATGTCAGTGGATGCGTACTGTATATTTAGTATGACGCAAAATATATCAACAAAGGATTGTTCAAGTGAAACAACAAAGTTTGACATCCTGCTTTTAACCCATAATCTTTCTTTTTCATGTCATATTGATTTCAAAGTTGATTTTCACAACACCATACAGTACATGTACATATTTGGTTGTTAGGTTCTTGTAGTGTATTGATAGGATCTTGTAAAGAAAGTGAAATAAATCATATGCAGGTACCATTGTAAAGCTTAAAAATTCTTAGGAGCAAAAGATGCAAAAATTAGAAAACAGTGCTTAGTGACTGTGTATGAATGCTTATATTGTGATGAGTCATACATGTATATGCACTGCAAATGCCTAAATAGCCCAGGTGCAGTTTTACATCACCTCAGCCTTCAGCCTTGATGAAATGGATTTGTATGAGGATTATTAATGCATTTATAGTGGATATAGTATAGTACAGTCCATGAAAAATCATACACCAAATGATGTATCAAGTGGAATAAAGCTGAAAGAACTAATGTCACATGGTATTACAGCACAAATAATGCCAATTATGTTATAAAGTAAACCATTAACTCTATGTGTGTTATGTGTATGTATCTCCTCAAGATGTTGCTACACTCTGATGATGAAGCAGTGCGTTTCTATGCTGGCCAACTCATGGCAGTTGTGCTGTGTTACACCCCACCCAGTGTAGTGATTGACACTATTACACAGTTAACAATGAAGCTTGACACAGAGGTTAGTAATAATGACATTACATTCTTGTAAATACAACTGCATGTATACTAGTAAAGACAGTTTATTACTTTGATAGAGCATATGACATATTGCAATGTACTTTTTTTCATATGTTATTTCATGGCAGCTTATCCACTGAAGATAATGATAGCACGATATGCCTTAGACCATACATGCTTGTATCGTACAACATGACCTTGCGCTATAACAACATGCATTTGACTGCATGATTTTGGCTATTACATCATCTTCTTTTATGATAGCAAATCAAAATTAGCATCTGTTAAAATGCTATATTTGTCAGCAATTGTTATGTTCTTAATTTACTCCACAAACATATTTATTGTAAATGCAATAATAAGTTATGTGTTTATTCCAGCATTACAAAATAATATCATAATGTAAGTGCATGTTGTTTGGTGTTCATATCTATGTTTTTGTGTATCTTTAATGCTGTCCAGTCCACAGAAATCTCACAGGCCATGATCTGGGCTCTTGGCTATATCATTGGCCGGCAAATACAGAAGGAGGTCCTTGCCAACAAGGACACATTCACCAAGCTGACAGACACACAAAATATGATGGAAGGAAATGTGTATAGGAGAGCTACTGAGGCAATTGGTTAGTATATTTAGTCCTTATAGTGTATCTTCAAATCTCAAGTAAACACTACAAATGATAGAATTGCACTAATTAATACAGTAGGCCTTCTTGGGCCACATGACTGGCTTTACTATTATAGATCCATTGCAATGGCCCCTGCTTAGTTGGAAGGGGTGGGGAGACAAACTTTTCATGAGGAAAAAAAAAGTGTCTTCTGAAGGTAAAGGTCAGCTCTTGCCTTTATTTATGTGGGTTTCAGGATGGCTCCTCAGTGTGTAACTCCTGTCCTCATCAGGCTGTTTGAGCCTTCTTTCTAAAACATCCTCCTCCCAAACCTCCTGTTTTCTGCTAGAGTCTCCCACCAGTCCTGCAAACCCTTACCACGGCTCCTTTCAAACCTCTGCATCAGGCTCCCCATACCACTTCACTCTTGAGACGATTTTGCTAATTATTTTAACCTCCAGGCAACATTGCAGCATGATTCATGCTCTGTCTTTAGATCAGGATAATTTATGATGGGTGAATGTGACCATTCTCCTTGTCCCAAGGCCTCCTTTCTAGTAAAGAATTGGGGGGGGGGGGGGGGTGTACCACTTCACCAGGATAATGCACCCTGCCCTAGCAATTAATGAATGAAGTAGGATCTTCTACGTGCGTGGGTTGTGGCTCTATCACGCACGTAACTTCATTTTACGTCCTATCGGAGGGACAGTGATAACATTGAACAGGAATTTAATATCATCATGCAATGTTCGTTTCATTTGATATGATGTTAAAATTTGAAATCACTTTTTTCATAGCGAAATAGTTTGTATGGGATATCATATGATGTTAAAAAACATGGGGTACAAATTTGCAAGTGAAATGCTTGAAATTGACTGAAAAGGCCTGGCTCGTGAAATTTTCTCATTTTTCCTGCAGTCGTTAAACTAGAGAGCGATGATCCCACAATTGTGAAGGCAGCTTGTACAGCTGTCGCTGAAATTGGCCGCAGTGGACCAATACCCCTTTCCAAAGGGGGCAAGAACAATTCAAAGGGGTCACCAAAGAGCAGTGTTGATTCTGTTGAAAGCAGGAACGGGACCTCAAGCGCTACAAAGCTGAGTGTGGTACAAAGACTAGGAGAGATCCTGAATGCCGACTCCATGCCCTTGCTAGAGGTGAGGAAATCATGCAAACTGATAGGCTCTCTGTGCATCCATTTCACCATATTTGCAGTACATTTCATTTCATATTTCTCCGATTGTTTGATATTACATGAGATCCCACTCGCGTGTGCGCAGTCAGTTAAAGACACTGGGAAAGCAACTTTCCCTCAACAGACAAAATACTAACATTTCAGCACGTTTTCAGGCACCGGCCCAAAAAAAGATTTTCTTGGCGAGGGGAACTCTCTTTTGTGTTCAATTTTTCATAAGAATAATGAGATATTGTGACAGATTTCAGCCATTAAAGTTTTTTTACCATAATCCACGAACAAGATGGCAATGCTAGTAGGCAGCACCACCACTCCAAGCCACAGAAAACCAGCAAAACACTGAGCACTGCCATGGGCACATCTATAGTTACAAAGCTTGAGCCCAAGCGCTCATCAGCAGGGAAACCCTGAAATACAAAATGGAAAAAATGTAACTCGGTAAAACCCACCTGGAATGTGTGTAAGATTTCAGGACCTTAACCCATATCAGCCAATCGCATAATGCAGTGTACAGGTTGTTGCTTCCGGAGGCTATTATACGTACAATGTATGTTCACTAAACTGTGCTGTCTCAAATTCAAGGTGATGTCACTGACACTTATGAAAAGAAAACTATGGAAAGCTATACATCAATTCAAAGAGAAAGTAGTGGCCTTTCATATAAGATGTAAATCAGTGTCATGTCCTGAATTATGTGATGTCATATGATTTTAGTATTTTTGTGTGATTTACATATTTATGAATAATCACATTGCTTTTTCAAAAGAAACCACTAAATGAAAAATATTCATAGCCTTTATACAGAAAAACAACTATCAATTTTGAAATATTCATAATTTAAGCTTTCCGATGGTATTTAACTCTTAGAGTATAATGCTTAGAAATATGAAAATATATAAAATAATAACCCAAAGATCTGCGCTCTTCGGACTAGTCTGGTCTACAAACTCAGGATAGGCCCGTATTCTGCTAAAAAATTGTATTAAGTTTAAACCAGTGTCTGATCTAAAGTGGGTCTATCAAGTGATTTTAAAATGGGTTTAAAACACCAAGTTTAAACCCACATTAGTCTGAGGTTAAATTTGTATTCTGCTAAATCCAGCTGTGGTCAAAATCCGGTTTAAATTAAACCTACCCAGGAGGAGGTTTATTGCGAGTTTAATTCGAGTCTAACGATGACTGGTAAGGCAGCGTATGTGTACCAGCGCACAGAGCGTGAATTGTATGGATCAATCATGGAGCTACTATTAGTAGCTCCATGGATCAATGGCATGAAACGAGTGGCTGGATACAGCAGCTAGCCGGCCACACGCATTATACAGGAGATACGCAATTGTACACTAGACACCTGTACTATGTCCTACTTTTAAGAGTCTGTTGTACGTAGTCTAATTTAAGTGTCGGTAGGCCTAGGACTTGGTTTAGGCCTACGCCTAGCCTATCCGTAGAATGACATAGTGCTAGCCTGATAAACAAGCCCAGCAGAAAACAGCTTGGTAAAAATTGCCTTTGTTGGTATACCCATGGAGCTACTTAGTAGCTCCATGGTATACCCCATGCAATGCAATGTACATTATGCACAAGCTAACTTAATTGTCAGAAACATATTTACCTATCATTTACAATGAAAATAACCTGAAGGCTAAACCAAGAACTCTATGTAGGGGGTCTAGTCCAGAGGGTAGAGCCTGAGGTCGCGATCTAGGCTTAGAATAGAGAGCGCCAGTATTTGAATAGCTAGACTACAATTCTAGGACTACCATTAGATATAGGTAGAATATCTACTTCTAATTTCAAAACAGGGTTGCTATATTTCTAAATCTTAAAGTGGTTTCCATATTTTATTAACTCACAATCTTTCGGGTGCGTAAGTGAACGCCTTCGAAGGAGAGCTTTTATTTACTTTCCTACCTAAAGGTCCTGGTTTGGTCAATCGTCAATCCATTCCGAATTCACTATTTAATCGACAGCCCATCCAGCGCACAGCAACCGTGCCACCGGCGCGGCGCGATAACTGGCTGGCTATGAGCTAGGAATAGTGCTAGCTGCGCTATTTATTCTGTGATGTGCACCGCACACATACACACAAACAAGGACATAGAGTATAGGCCTACTAATACAGTGCTTTCTGATTCGTCACAGGCAGAAATACAGCATGCTCTTAGTTCGATGTAAATATCGGTAAAACTGTTCACATTCCAAGAAAATCACATTCATGTGGCTGATACACTGCCAATAATAAACTTGGGTGGATTTGTGGAGCGAAAAGTATTCAGAGAGAGAGAGTTTTTTTCTTCCACTGAGCGCACCATGGTGGCTTGACCCAAGTGTAATTCGGGTTTGATATAAACCCGAAATAGACTTGGGCTTCACTAGACCTCGCTAGCAGAATACAAAATTAAACTTCAGGTCCAGCTAAACCATAGGTGAGTCTAAAATGGGTTTAAACCTTGGTCTACAGTGGAATATGGGCTATAGACGCTATGGATGGAACTACAGTAAAGTAGGCCTATATGTACGCTTACAGCAGTGTTCAATCCCACATAGATGTAGACCTATTCTGTCAGCAGCCTGCTGTAAACCTCCAAAGTGAATACAAATCCGAATGAAAATATAAGTAACAGGAAGATATGCAAAGGACTGTGGGATATCATGTCAGAGTTCACAGGCTATAATCTATATAAATGACGTCATCGTCAGAGCCATTTTTGCTACAGATTATCCCGTAGGTAGGCATTCACAGCGTTTGCACAAACTATATGGGATATCCTGTAGATCAGCGGATATGGGTTAAAAGAAGATCCACAAAAAAAAAGAAAAAAAAAAGAAAAGGAGGAATTCATGGAATTGCAGGGCAGACTGGACAAATTAGATTTTTAGCTCACCTGAGCCAAAGGCTCAAGTGAGCTATTGCGGTCGCCCTTCGTCCGGCGTCTGTCGTGCGTCGTCCGTCGTCCGTCGTGCGTAAACTTTTTACATTTTCATCTTCTTCTTGAGAACCCCATGACCGATTTTCACCAAACTTGGCAGGTAGCATCCCTAGGGGAATAGGATCTCAATTTGTTCAAATGGGCACCATGGCCCACCTGGGGGGCCCCAGGGGGGGGGGGGGCCCAAACCCCCTAAAATTAAGGAATCTTTAAAAATCTTCTTCTCTAGAACCAGAAGTGATAGGGCTTAGTTAATACTATGAGTTAGTACATTGATGACTGTAGTTTCAAGTTTGTTCAGGGGGGAATCAGGGGTGCCCCCCTTTGGACCCAGGGGAGAGGGCTTGGGAGGGGTCCTAATGGGGCCTAAATTGTACATTTTCATCTTCACTTTGAGATCCCCATGTCTGATTTTCTCCAAATTTGGTAGGTAGCATCCCTAGGGGGATAGGATCTCAATTTGTTCAAATGGGCACCATGGCCCACCTGGGGGCCCCCAGGGGGCCCAAACCCCCTAAAATTAAGGAATCTTTAAAAATCTTCTCTAGAACCAGAAGTGACAGGTCTTAGATAATACTACGAGTTAGTACATTAGTGACTGTAGTTTCAAGTTTGTTCATGGGATTGGCGGAATCAGGGGTACCATATATGCAGACATAAGTTTCCAATGTTCTCAGGTATGAGTGTGCAAGAATGCATGGAAGGTGAAATTGCGATACTCAGGTGAGCGCGTGACCCACGGGTCTCTTGTTCGATGGAAGGAATGGTGAAGTCTTTGCCGAATTCAAATGCAACCGCAACTCGGCCCACTGGTCTTTAAAGGGATGGTATAGTTTTGGTTTAGACCTAATTTCAGGTTTCTGACTTTTTGGTGAGATAATGAGAAACCTCTTATGAAATATAAAAGAGCATGTAATTCTATGAGGAATTCAACATTTATTTGATAAAAAATGGTTTTGAAATAGCCGAGATATCCAAAAAAGAGCAATTCTAATAAGGTGTAGGACCCACACTTTATTATGATCTTTTTGTTTTACTTTGTTTTTGGATGTTTCAGTCATTCCAAACCCGATTTCCATCAAATAAACTTTGAATTCCTCTTAAAATGGTATGCTCTGTACTATTTCATAAGTGTTTTCTTGGTATCTCGCAAAAGGTTAAAAGCCCCTGCATAAAAAAAAAAAAGATTACCAAGACGGATCCGGGCTAACTCGGCCCACGGGACATCTCGTCCCACCCGTTGAGGGTGGGCCGAGTTGTCCCACCCGTTGGTATCGATAGTGATCGTGAAAAAAAAAAAAAAAGGTTAAAAGCCCAATTCTCATCTCCACCAATACTGTACCATCCCTTGCTTACATGTGCAAATATACAGAAACCTGGAATATTACATCATAACTCAGTTCTCAAGTTTCTATGAAAATGGGCTCCTGCAAAGTGGCTGAACTTTAGGGACTTACAGTCAAAGTGTGTATAAATGCTAATGGCTTTTAGTATTGGCACAAGGAGTACATGGTGTACATACTTTTCATGTATAGAAGATGGACAAGATGACCCTGAGTGGGAGCCTAAATGTGTGTTTCCAATCTTGAAACAAAGCAAAGCAGGGAATTCCAATTTTCATGAGTTTAAACTAGAAGCATACCCACTTGATAGAAAATTGTGCATTGTAAGATATGTAAAGCAATATGTCCAGTGCATGAAAACAGTTCATGGGAACAAGAACTCATTCTCTGTAAGCTACACCAGACCACACAGCAGAGTAACTACACAAACTTTGTTGCTGTGGATCAAGACCTTCTTACAAAGAGCAGGTGTGGATACTGATGTTTACAAGACCCACTCATTGTGGGCAGCAGCAACTTCAGCTGCTGCCATGGCAGGTCTTCCAGTGTACCAGATCCTAGCCTTAGCTGGATGGTCATCAGAGAAAACATTGAGGAGATTTTACAGGAAATGTCTTCAAAGCATGAGAAATTTTACTCCGGCAGTCTTACAAGATAACTCACTTTATCAGGAACTGCCTCTTAAAACTTGAATAGAACTGAAAATGAAGAGACCAGTTATCTAGAACTGCAGAACTAAAAATAACCAGATGTCTAGAATACTAATCTACATGCATGCATGCATGTTTGTATGAAAAGAACGATGTCCTTTGGAACATCATGACATCTACCAAATGGATGGTTTATGCATGAAATCATTGCCCACATGTATGCAGAGAGAGCAATGGCCATAGAGTATGATGAGTCATTGTTAATAGAAGGAGTAATTCAATCTACATGTAATACAGTATTAATTTTACATCCCATGGATTGTGCCAAATGTGGCTCTCAATTTGCTTCAAAATCTCATGTAGCGATGATCGGAGAAACTATACATTGTATGAAATAAAATAGAAGATTAAATAAGAACTTAGCATTTGAAGTTTGATCTTTATTTCATTGATATTTAGGAGGAAGTTATTACAAGCCCTCCTCACCCACCCAAACTTCAAACAGAAGTGTAAGTTCTCGTTTTTGATCTCCAGAGAGTAGCCACAGTTGTAGCTCTGAATATTGACAGCACACACATGTTCAGGATCTCATATAGTAACTTCCTCCTTAACCCATTGAGGACAAGTCCCAAGTACATTTATACTCTGGCAAGTGTCTATGGGAAATGCGTGTTCTAGCAAAATCAGCCTGTCCTCAATGGGTTAATAAATAAAGATCAAACTTCAAACTGTAAGTTCTCATTTAATGTACTATTAATGTTGCACTTTCATCTTTTCCATACTTGGAAAGCTTGCAGACTTACATGTATCATTTTCTCATATAATCGATTTCGTTACCGGTACTTTAAACAATGCTGGATTGCTTTTAGAGGAGTGTTTAAAATGTTCAGTGTGGGTTTGGAATGTTCAAATATACTTTTGTATCTGTATATGAACGTTGTCATGTTACTATCATTCATTGTCCATCGTGTAGCATGAGTCAAATTGTTACATTTTCAGCTTTTTTGAAAACCCCATGACAGTTTCTCACCAAACATTGGAGGTAGCGTTCCTAGGATGACAGAATCTCAATTTGTTCAAATTGACACCATCCCACCCCCTGCATCCCACCCCCTTCACCCAGGGGGTGGTGGGGGGAAGTAAGTAGATTGGTAACTGTAGTTTGTTCATGGCAGATGTGAAGTTGCCTCCATGGGGTCCCTTATAGGGACCAAATTAGGGCCCAATTTGTAGCTCACCTGAGCCAAAGAAGTGAGCTACATGTATGATGATTATTCATCTTGTGGCATACATAAACTTTATAACATTTTCATCTTCCTGAACACCATATGACAGATATTCACCAAACTTTGCAGGTACATGTAGCATTCCTAGGGAGATAGGATCTCAATTTGTTCAAAAGGACACCATGCCCCCTCGGGAAGCTCATGAACAATAGGCCCCCAAAGCAGGAGATCTCCACCAGAATCTTTTTGGAGCTACAGTTTAAGTTAGTGCTATGAGTATCTAGATTGCCATGTTTGCTCCTGGCAGATCTTGGGATTTGGTTGGGAGGGGGAGGGGAACAAAATTGGGCCTAAATTTTCAGATTTTCATCTTTTTTCTTGAAAAAAAAAATCAACAATATGGTAACGTATGTCACCAAATTTGACTGGCATTGTCATCACCTTCCCTCCCATGGGACCCCCATGGGACCCTAACACCCCAAAATTGGAAAATCTCAATGAGAGATCAAATGAATATTTTTTTTTAATTGTCCTTAACCATCCATACTCTGAATTTATACATAGGTGTGAGTACTTAAAAACTGCATGGTCAAGTCTTCTACAATCTTGGCAGGTATTACTATTATCACCAATGTGATGTAGGGTTGGGGGTACCACGTATCGACACCCTAAGGATCTGTAGCTTGTTTATTTTAAAAATATAATACAAATCCGCCTAATTCTTACCTCAAATATGCCATAAATACTGCAGTTTTGAATGTCGTGACCGTCTCGTTGATCATGAATCTCCGTTTTAAAATAGCGCAATTTTAGTGCGTGCGTTCCGTTTTCTTCGCGCAGCTAAAAAGGGAACCTTGCGATCGGCACCCCCTCTCCTCCATAGGTATACACGTGAATTTCACAGCATAGGTAATACACGTGAATTTCACAGGCCATAGGTAATACACGTGAATTTCACAGCCATGCGTCGTTACTGATCGGATGTGTAATTTTTAGCTTGGTTTGTTTGAGTTTGATTTTCGTTTCTTCGTTTTTATTGTTTTTATAGCTAATGACACTTAATCCCGCGCGTACTTTTTCGTTCTATACGCAAACAGCCATGATACGCAGGGTGTCGATGGGAAGGTGCCCTGTCGATAGGTGGTGCCCCAACCATACAATGTACAGATGGACACTATACCCTCCTGGAGGCCCCCAAAGACCCGACCCCCCCCCCCCCCCCCCAAGTTTGTTATGTTCTTCTTAGGTATAAGTAGGCAAGAATGCATGGAAGGTGAATTTAACATTCACGGCATGAAATTTTTGTGAATTGGAGCAGACATCCATTTTTGCAGCATGAAACTTTCACTAATTTGCCACTGTCATTCAATCCTTGTGCGAGCAACAACAAAAAAATTTTTCATGCATTCTACTTTTGCAAATATTGACTTCTCGTGAAACGAGTGAAAGTTTCATGCACACAAAAATTTGTTATTTTACAGTACTTAAGTGGGAAAGAAATACAGTGGTTAATATGACTTGAATGTTACACATGATAACTTCTTGAAGCTACAATATGTCTGACCCACATGCTTGACTGGTACATGTACCTGCTCACTCCCCTGATTTCATTTGCAGGTAAAGAAAGAAGCATCAATGGCCCTTGCACACCTCACAGTAGGAGAAGCAGAATTTCCCTATCGCAAGCTTGTCTTTGACGCATTATGTAATTCAGTCAGGGTAAGTTTTGTGGATCACATGGCCACATTCTTAAAATGTTAACACATGAATTCTGATATTAATTTTGTCTGTGAAAACTTCCCAATTTTTATGAAGATTGGTGTACATAAATAACATTTTGAATATAAGCAATTGCTTTATTTTAACTTATTTTAAATCTAGTATATTACAACATTCAGATCCCTCAATTGCTGATGGAATTTTACCATTCATCTTCTACAGTGCTCGCCCGTTCGTCGGGAACCGCTTTAGTGGGAACCCCACTTAAGTGCAGCAAAACTTGCTGGAACAAATTTTTCACATGTTATTTCCACTACTTAATCGGAACCATAAACCACTTGATCGGGACAAATTCTTCCTTTTGTCCGTTGTTAATGTCTAAAACTAGTGAGTAAATCCGTATAAGTACATTCAATCGTAGGGATTTTATTTCCTTACCAGAATGGTTATTTTCTAACAAATTCCAGATTGTCAATCAGTTGCAATGAAATTCCAGATAGATTATGCCAATTTCACAGTCTAAACATTCCCCAATATGCATGTAGGATGTAGCGCAGGCATTCTATTGAGCGCCGTCAGCGTCTATACACGCACTTACTACCCCTTCAGTGCACGCATCACTGAGAGTCACCTTCACCACATGCAGCCCATACTCTCCCTCTTTGTGCATAGTATGTGTGTAGTGTGTGTGTATATGTGTCTCTGTGTGACATACAATGTAGCATGTGACGGAGTCGGTGCAGTGTTGTCGTAATGTGCATGTTAACACGTACGCTGAGTTAGGAGTGCTGCCTCTCTCTCTACATTGATAGGGTTGAAGGGGTTTTGCAGTAGGATGTTAATATATCGGAGATCATTTATCCTTCTACTCTCCATTTGTTGTTTCTATACATGATGAAATACTCTGCACTTTAGGGCTGCATCTGGAGTTGATGATGCAGGAAATGGTCCTCTGATTGAAAGTTTAATTATTGCACTTCTCCCGTTTAGCAAATATACAAGAACAAAACGCGACACAAAATATGATTCCGGTACATGAGTTGAAATGGCACAATGGTGAATGCTCCACAAGATGGCAAAATTAGAGATGGAGTTTAGAGACACCGAGGGATAGATAAATTGAGAGAGAGAGAGTTGGGCAAGTTTACACAACTTCCATGCTTTCATGTTGAAAGCTGGTGAAAGAGTGTGTGTGGGTGAAGAAGTGTGTGTGAATGAATAGTTGTAAAAGGCATGCGAAACTTCTTCGAGATGTGGAGCAAAGGAAGAAGGAGATAAGTTGGAAAGAGGTCCATCTCCCATTGCTATGATGACCGTAGGAGTGTCCGGAGTTGAAGTTACGTTGTTCACCAGGAATTTCAGATAGATGATACATGAGTGCTCACGCTACAGTGGATAAGAGCAGTCATAAAATTGTGCTTGCAGAGTGATCACGAGCAGATATGGTCAGAGAGTGGACGAAAACAATTCTCAGTAAAGTGAGAAAATGAAAGCTTAAGGCTCATTATGCTGCTTCAGGGTTGTAGGCATTGTGACTTGATTTGTACTGTGAACTCTAAAAAGAGCTATTTTATGGGTCAAATGAACGAAAGTTTGCTCCGATGATGCATTTGCCAAAATTATGAGATTGATGTCTTTTTTTATTGCCGCTTTGTGTCATAGTGCATGTGTACTTGTTGATGTGGTTATTAGTGGGTTTAATAACTGTGCATGAATAGTGTAATGCCCACATACTGGGCTTCATGTTGTATGGTTTGCACTGGCCAATACCAGCTACCACTTGGGCAGGAGCACAGCCTTACTGGGAGAAAAGCTTGTCTCGCAACCTCTCCCAATTAAGCAGTGACCACTGTAGGTGTATTTTCAAACAAACTAAAAATGTTGTAAGACATCTTTGAAGTACATTCAGGTAAGCACATACATTCAAGTTAGTGTTTCAATACCACAGTTGAACTAGTGTAGTGGTATGTTGGTACATGTTGTACATTTGTATTTTTATTCTTCATTAACTACAGTAAGACAACATCCTTCACCTCTGTTGACCAAGGGTGGCTTTGACAGCACTAGAAGTTTTCCCCAACAATATTTGTATTTCTTTAGTTTCCTTAAAAAAAAAGAATTGAATTTACCAAATGTACTGTAATGATATGTCTTGTAAGTTGTTTATAAGTGTATATATATCTTCAGTACTTTTTTTAGCAGATGAAATTGGAAAGAATTGTAAATCATGAACAAAATATGTAGAAAAGACAACTTGTACTCAGCATATGTCTTTGTAATTCAACAGGATAGATTTATTCTCAGTATTTTTCAGTGTTCCAATTGATATTACAGTGGTCACAGCTGCTTCTATTATGGTCTTAATTTTGCCTGTATTGCCTATGATCTGTGTTTCTGTTTGCTTGTGTTCATTTGAAATAGCTAAGCTTTACATTGTACAAGTGTAGCTGCTCTGAGAAATGCACAGTGCATGTATGTGTATTGCAGACATTATTGCATCTAAAATTACCTGACTAAACAAACTCATGTCTTTACTTTTCTTTTAGGTGTCAGCACCAAACAAAGAGGAATTTCTTTCCTACCACTTTTATCTTGCCGATTCCCTTGCTACTGCCCTTCAAGGTCCCATGGCCCCAGTTGCCGTAGACCCTTGGCATCAAAGCACCATGCCTCAAAACTATTCCATTCCTGTGACTACTGATGTGAAGGTGATTCTCAATTCCCTCGTGACTGACAGCAGGCTGAAGGGATGGTCAGAAGAGAGAGAGGTGTGCTCTTATTCTTGATTGTTTGTTGTGTTGTTGTTTTTTTACTAACTTTCTACTAAATTTTGCATTCTCAGGATTTACCTACCCCAATGGTGTGCATGAATATAAAGTACAATCTATTCTTTATTGAAGCTGAGAGTGTATAAGTTGCATTCCTGTGCAATCTTTGTGAGAGGGATTTTTTTTTTTTTATGCCTCTGCCATGAAGTGTCGCCGGAGGCATTAAGTTTTCAAGCCTGTCTGTCCTTCCTTTCATCCGTAATCGATTTTGTGGACAGCATAACTTAAGAACCATTTGAGGTATCCAAATAAAACTTGGCCTATGTATGTATGAGTGGACAAAGTTGTGCCTATCAACTTTTGGGTGCACATATTCAATAATGATAATAATAATAATAAAAATAGCTGGTCTTTTTATGCCTCCGCCACGAAATGTCACCGGAGGCATTATGTTTTTCGGGTTGTCGTCTGTAGTCAAGTTTGTGGACAGCGTAACTAAAAAAATGTTTGAGGTATCCTAATGAAACTTGGCATGTATATGTATGAGTGGGCAAAGTTGTGCCTGTCAACTTTTGGGTGCACATGCTCAAGGTCGAAAGCTCAAGAACAAATTTTGGTGAAAATGACTTTTTTTGATTAATGGTCAAATAATGGGTTAAGTGATGTCCTGTCCAAATCCCAACTGTCTTACTCCAAAAATGAAGCCTCCACGGCATGTCAAAGAAAAGGCTATCCCATTCGCCACAGTGCTTTGGCCGCCATGTTTTATGGCTCTCCTGAACATTTGACATTTTGTAGATATGAAGTCTTGTCGCCCCAGCAACGTTATACTTTTTCTCCATACCTTAAAAATTACTCAATGCTTAACTTATAAAAGGATGAAAAGTCAAGTAAAAATCCCCAAATCCCCAAATACCTTCACCCTTTACAATATAGCAAACCTAGTTCAAGGAAAGTGAACATTCAACACATTTGTGACAAACCTGTCATTTTATTATTTTGCCATAATGTGAGACTGTCATCACACACTGTCAAAACGTGGTACTATAGACCTATTAGGAGAACCATGCATCATGGCAGATGCATACCAGTCGCCATAGCGATATTTCTAGTTATATAATGCATTTCACACTTGTTAAGTATCTCAATGCGCGTTACAGACTATTATTACCCTGGTCACTTGCAAATCCTTCAACCACACTACGCTATCAAATTATCCCACATCATGACTCAACAAGACCTTAGAACTGTCGACGATGCCCAAGATCGCAAGCATGGGCCCTTGTCAGGGCCGGCCTTGAGTATAATATCATCGAACATCGAAGGTCTAACTGACGCCAAACAAGATCTTTTGGCAGATCTATGCACCAAGCATAGTTGTGATATCCTCTGTCTCCAAGAGATGCATCGCGGACCTTCACGGGTACGTCCTCGCATCTTGGGTATGACCCTCATTGCCGAGAGGCCACATGACCAGTATGGAAGTGCAGTATTCTTACGCAATGGGCTGTCTGCTGACAAGATATCTATTTCTGATACAGATGACATTGAAATCATTACCATCATCACCTAGGGAATATCTGTCAGTTCGGTGTATAAACCTCCTTCCATCATATTTGACATTCCCCCTGATGTCACCAGCAGTCGCATCAATGTTGTCATAGGAGACTTTAACAGCCATCATGTCAATTGGGGCTATGCTGAAACTAATGAAGATGGTGAGCTAGTCGAGAGCTGGGCAGACTCCAACCAACTGTCTCTCATTCATGATGCCAAGCTCCCTCCTTCTTTCAACAGCTCACTATGAAGGCGGGGGTACAACCCAGACCTGATTTTCACATCCAGTATCGTTGCCAATCATTGTGAAAAGATTGTTTTGGATCCCATTCCCCACACACAACATCAACCAATAGGTCTCAAGATCACTGCAGTCATCTCTCCTCATGCTGTTCCCTTCAGACAATGCTTCAATTTCAAGAAAGCTGACTGGAAGGCTTCTCTGATGACCTTGACTCTGCTATTCTAGATCTTCCCGCTACCCCTGGCAATTATGATGCTTTTGTAGAATCAGTTAAATCATCATCGCGCCATAACATTTCTCATGGCTGCCACACAAGGTACATCCAGGGCTTGACTGATGACTCTAAGGCATTATATGATGACTACATTGTACATCTTGCGTTTTGAGGATGACCCTTTTAGTGATGACACCATTGAGCTTGGTGAAGCCTTAGCTAATTCGATCACAGAAGAAAGGCGGAAGAAATGGCAAGAGCTCATTGAAAGCACAGATATGACTCACAGTAGCAGGAAAGCCTGGAAGACCATCCGCATCCTAGGAAATGACTACACAAAGCCTCAGCCAAGGCCGCAAGTCACCGCTGACCAGGTTGCCCACCAACTCCTCTTGAATAGCCGGGGAAATCCAAATCACCGTCCTCATAGGGCTAAACTTCCTAAAGCTGCTAATGCATCCTCACAAGACGCCACAGGTTTCACAAGGCCATTCACAATGAGTGAACTGGAAGCTGCAATGAAGTCTATGAAAAACAACAAGGCTGCAGGTCTTGAGGATGTCCTTGTGGAACAGATCAAACACTTGATCGGACCAGGTGCACGCAAGTGGCTTCTTGATATGGTCAACGAATGTGTTAAGTCCAACAAGATCCCAAAGATGTGGAGGAACGCAAAAGTCATTGCTCTACTGAAACCTGGTAAAGACCCTGCCATCCCTAAGAGCTATAGGCCAATATCCCTACTCTGCCACATGTACAAGCTGTTTGAACGCCTCCTCCTGAACCGTATAGCATCGTTTGTTGATGATCACCTTATCCCGGAGCAGGCGGGTTTCAGACCTGGAAAATCATGTACATTCGCTGATTTGTACGCTATAGTGTGACGGGGCCTTAAGATCGTCAAACAATAAGTTCCATGCAACAGGTCAATGGTGTCTTAAAGGTTTTTTTTTTTTTTTTTTTTTTTTAAGCTTTTATGAGTTTAGGAATTTCGAAATGATAGTCAGCTGTGTAACAGTTAGGATATGAATGGATGCCAGAGATTGAAATCAATGTACAGTGTACACACACAGGTCTCATATCATAAGCTGCAATTACCTTCAGTACACTGTCTAAGGTCAACTCTGCTACCCTCCCAAATCATGGTCTGGTGAATAAATTTACACTGAACTTACCTTAGAGATCATACTGTTAATCATATTTACATGTTTCTCTCTAAAGGAGTAATTTTCATTAACTTTTTTTCAAAAAGTTGATCTTGATTTTCAAGTAACTAAGAGGACCGCAAACAATTTATTAAAAATCAACGAGAAAGCTATTGAATATTTATTAGCAAAACAGCCAATGACGGAAGCTGTCTCATGAAAAACACCCTGTGTACAAAATGAATGCCAGATGAGTGTGTCAGAAGAAATGGGTCAGCAAATGATGGAGCCCGACTGTCTCTTTTTTAAATCTTTTTTTTCGACATGTGACTTCTTTGAACTAGTTCATCGGATAATTCCACACTGCCTATAGAGTATTAAACAAACAGTTCTTTTGGGCACATGTTGCGTGTAATTCACACTCTTACTCTCATCTATCTTATGCAGGCCATTGCAGTCAGACTCCTCGTTCTTCTAGAAACCTTCCAAGATATAGAGGTAAGGATTTTGAATACAATACTGTAAAACCAGTAACATTTGCAGCATGAGACTGTCATGAATTGCCATTGGCAGTCAATGTATTGTGTGAACAAAACCTTTGGCATGCACCTTTCATTTAATGGATCTTGGCTTGCAAAATTCATGAAAGTTTCATGCATGCTGAAAATTCTGGTTATATAGTATGTCATCAGTTGATTGGAAGAACTTTCAAATTATTCTGGCTTTGTTCTTCAGGGTATTCACACACACACACACACACACACACACACACACACACACACACAGCTTTTATATTGATCCCAACCATCCATGAATATGAAGCTTTATCATTTAATGATGTTATTTGATTTGTAAATCAACCACGCTATATATCTCTTATTATGTAAATTAGGTCATTGTCAGCATTGTATTTCATATTTTTGCAATTCGCATTCTAGTGGGGGCCTAAGGGCATAAAATGGGTTGTTTGGCTCAGATTCTTCCAAAAGCACCAAATTTGGCCCACTAATCCCTTGTATCATACTTTTTTTTTCTTCTTTTTTTTTTTGACGGGGGCCAAAACTAATAACCCGTGGGGCAGCCATATAATAATAATACAGGGTACTCACAATGTATAATGTGCCAATTCCACATAACTAACGTGCTCAAGGCGCAGTAGAAGAAGTGAGTTATGAAATACAAAAATCCTTACACAAACATGCACATGAAAATGAATGACACAGTAATGATGATGAAAAAAAAAAATCATTATATACAATTCTACTGGAAAACGGTTACGAACAAATGAGTCTTGAGGGCGTCTTTAAAGGAGTCAACATTCGAAATGTAACAGATAGCTTGAGGCAACTGATTCCACAGGTAAGGTGCAGCATGTGCAAATGACCAATCCCCCCATGATTTCTTCGTTTTTGGAACAACAAGCAATCTACATTCTGATAACCTTAAACATCTGGGAGGATTATGAAATGTCAGCAAATTAACATTGTACTCTGGGGCAGGTCTGTGTATGCAATGAAAAACAAGTAGTAATAATTTAAATACAATGCGAGATTCAATGGGTAACCAATGGAATGAGGACAAAATGAGGGTAATGTGAGTATTTTTCCTGGTAAGGGTAACATTGCGAGCTGCTGAATTTTGCAATTTTTGTAACCATGAAAGTTGAGATTGTGGTAGCTGAAATAGGAGTGCATTACCAAAGTCAAGTCGGACGATATAAGAGCATGAACTATTTTTTTCTGTGGCTGAACGAGTTAAATACTTGCGAATAATACCCAATATTGGTGAAATCCAATATGGCCGCCATCCAGGTTAAAGGTCAACTGCAGTAACAAAACTGAAATAATGATAATGAATAACACTTAATAGCACTTGATACTGATGTTTCTAGGTGCATTCATCTGGAAAAAAAAATATTGAGGTAAGATACAGCATTATGTACATATATAACAACAACAAAAATTAGGAATGAGTAAATAGATAAGTTTTCAGCAATGATTTGAACTTCTCAACACTTTCAGCATTACGAATATAGAGAGGGAGCTTATTTAAAAGAGATGGGAAAATAACAGATAAAGCCCTATCACCATAACAGGTACAGGTGCGGGGGCCATCTGATACAGTAATTGGAGAGTGGAGGAAGAACGGAGAGAATGGATTGAAGTGGAGGAGCGGAAGGAAATCAAGTCTTTAAAATAAGATGGAGCAAAATTTTTACATATCTTATGAACAATTAGAAGGACTTTAAAGGTGATATGTTGATGTATGGGGAGCCAGTGGAAGGATTGGAGAGCAGGAGTAATGTGGTCAGATCTTTTTGTAAGAGTCAGAAAAAACAACTGTATTTTGAATTCTTTGAAAGGGTTTATTAACAATTCTGCTGTGAAGGAGTATTAGGGGTTAGAGAATGTGATTCTAATATCATTTCTGCCATGCAAGGTCACTTTCATCCCTCAACGTCACTTTCAAGGTGAAATTAGTGTCAAGACAGGCATTTGGGGCATTTATCGAAATGATGTCTATGAGCATTCAGCTGCAATTCACTGGTATCCCTATTTTGCCCCATATGCCATCTTTTCCACACTCCTTCAATGATCAATTATTGCCAAGAGTGGTGCCATCCCCCTACTTATTGATGATAATTATGATGAATAAATGAAAATAATATATAGATCTTATAATTATGTATATCTATATGTATATATATATATATAGAGAGAGAGAGAGAGAGAGAGAGAGAGAGAGACAGAGAGAGAGCCATGTATACAAGGCGTATCAAAAAAAAAAAGTTACACTTTTGAAAAATTTTTCATGATTACATCTCAAAATGTTCCGGAGATTTTTTTTCATAGTTATGGATGACCAATAGTCTCATCTATGAGGTGCGATCAACAAAACAAATTTTTGTTCACGCTTGGCTGAACACTGACGCACTTTGTCCAGAGTGTGTAAAATGACTTGCGCCAAATTTAAAGGAGATGGAAAATTCAGCCAGCAGTCCAAATAAGTGTTCTCTTTCAAACAATTTTCTCTGTTGCTCACAGTTTTGATGATGTTGTGATAGTTGAGGAATTTTCTGGCGATTTTCTGTCACGTTTTAAAGCAAGTTCAAATCAGCACTAAGCTCGGTCCATTTTCAGTTCAGAATAAAAACAAATCTCACCAATCTAAATTTTGAAGTCTATCTGGCATTGGTCTTGCGCGTCACCAGCATTGTCCCCTGCCTGCCGTGTGGCAAGGGCTCGTACTGCCAATCTCCAGGAAGTCCGTCCGCTTCAACCGGACCGCCCTGGGCCTTCCCCCCTAGCTCGCCCACAGTGCCCCGCCGTGCGGCTCATCATCAACATCTATTTCTCCAACTTCACCAGGGTCATCATCGCTATCATCACTAGTGTCAGTTGTATCACTCAGTTCATCATCGCTTCCACATTCAAATTCCACCAAGCAATCATCCTGATCATCACTGAAGTCATTATCGTACGAAGTCATTATCGAAAGACAAACTTTCAAAACTTTCTTCATTATGCAAATACCAGTTATCAACAACAACTTGTATAATACAATGCATGCGTTATGTGCGAGCGCGCATGCGGCGCTCGAGACCTTGCACAATTCCCTTCACCCCATGACGTCATCAGCAAAGCCTCAAAATTTTGGCTGTGACCTAGATTTCAGGGGGGTGACAGGTGTAAATCTATCCTCTAACTCCACCTCAAAAAGGCCATTTTAAACAATGTAAACGACAAATTGTTCTATGTGTCCGACTTCATACATGTATATAATATAATATCTTCAGTATTCCCCTTTAAATGATTTCATTGTGTTATGGAAGGTTGATTAACAACATCAAGATCTTTTAGGCACAGTTATCACAAATCATGCACAAACATATCAAACCCACATGCCAGTCACTCAGTCAAGAAGAAAAGTACAAAATTAATGCATCCTCAGATCATTCAATCAATACAATCAATCCAATCAATCAATCAAGCAAGCAAGCATGCAAGCAATCAGTCATTCATTCAATCAATCAATTAATCATTCATCAATCAATCAATCAGTCACAATTGTATGCATGTTTAAAGTGGCAGATCGACATAGGGAATATCACCTCCCCCCCCCCCCCATGGTTTAAAGGCTGATCAATGTTTGATGTTTGAAAAACTGATTTAATCGTTAATATATTCATTCAATCAGCCGATTGATTATTTCAATGACTGAAAAGTGATTATTTCATTATTGGGTTGATTCACGGATTGATAGAACGTCTCAATGACTGACTAACTGATATATCGGTTGATGTATTGATGGGTTGATTGATTGATTGATTAATGGGATGAATGATTTGAATGTTGATTAATTTGGTACCACCAGCACATCAATGAATAACTGGCATATGGTATTGATGTGTCTGCGTATTGTGAAAACTGTGCTTTAAAGATCTTGAAGTCATTACACACTCTAATTCTCACCAATTAATTTAGAAATGAAATCATTAGAATTACGATAAAGCTGACGAAAAAATCTCAGACTATCATAACATTATCAAAGCTTTAAGCAAAAGAGCAATGTATTTGAATGGGAGCACTTATTTGGACTGCTGGCTGAGTATTCCATCTTCTTTCATTTTGGCACAAGTCATTTTTCACACTCTGGACAAAGAGCATCAGTGTTTAGCCAAGCGTGAACAAAAATTTGTTTTGTTGATTGCACTTGATAGATGAGATTATTGGGCATCCATAAATATGAAAAAAAAATCTTCCAAATATTTTGAAATGTAATTTAGACAATTTTTTCAAAAGTGTAACTTTTTTTTTTGTGATCTGTGATCTTCCACTAGCTTCCACTGTGACATGTTTTTCCCTACTTTCTTAGTGTTCTTTGTGACATCTTATTTTGTGTGCTTTTTGTATTTTCCCTGCCTTCTTAGTGTTCTTTGTGACGTCCTATTTTGTGTGCTACTTGTATACCGTGTATATGCGCAAATTATTATGGGGGCGCTACCATTGACGACGTATCTTTTATTTTGATTTATATCATTTTCAAAATAAAATCTGCCATTGATTTGCCAAAGCCCTAAGGGCATAAATTCATTAAAATGTCTTTCACTGAGTTTAATTACTACTATTGGGACTATACACGTATATATATATATATATATATGAAAATTTTGAATGATGTACAATTGTCAATTTTCACACCTTATGGCACTCTTTCCCTTAGTACACACCAAGATGATCAAAGAAACCAGTTTCTTTCGTGTCATCTCAAAGCCTGGTAAATTTCCTTTCAGGAAATGTATGGGTTGGTATACTTTTGACTGATATTTTGCATTTGACGAGGACATAAATTGTAAAAATACGGTAAAAACTGTTTTTTCATATTTTTTTTCCCCAAACCAATGATGTTACTTTTTTAAGGTACGTTATTATCTGACTATTATCTGACTGTGTTCTGGATCTGACATATCTTGGGTATGTACCACAAAATTATAAGAAACCTATGAAGACGTATAAAATTACAGAAAACGAATGAAATATCAAAGTCCTAAACAGATGAATGTCCGTGATGCTTTTATCTCTATCGCTGCGGCAAATTCTACTTTGTTGTCCCGACTGTAATGTGTACAAAAATTTGGTGTTCCACCTAATGTACATATCCTGCAAAACTTGTAGGTCTGCTGGCTGTACTTTCTGCTGTTACTTTTATGCAAGATTATACTCGGTTTACTTCATGGAGGTTTGTCCTCTATTTCCTGATAAAGATCGCAGCCCATTAAATGTTATTGGCGATATTGTTCTCAGTCGTAATCAACTAAGATGTAGCCACATGGTAATATGTATGTTTTGAGTTTCTGTCCACCCCCTGTCAAATGCGAACCGAAATTACATTTTTGGACAAACCTCCGAGAAAGAAAGAACATCCATGATAATTAAAGAATTATCGAATGGGGCACCATCTTGCTCTGATGGCACGGGCGCATCTTATTTTTTGGCTCTCTAACTGAGGAGCTGCATGCCATGTTTGGAGTGAATTGGGGCTTGTCTGCTGTTTTTGCACCATACGATTCACCGAAAACCAAGCAATTAGTGAATAATTTCTCTGAAAACCCACCTCTTACTTGCTCTTTGAGAAATATATATGTTCAAAAGGTGTCAAATTTCTAATAATTTTGCATTGAAAATACCTTTTCACAATTTTGAAAGAGTTCGGAAGGCTACGTACTCCTATCAATTAGTTATCCATCCTGGAACAGGACTCCGTTTGTAGAAAGAATGTCTGTGACAGTTTTAGCAAACGTCTGTGATGTAAACAATCCGACCAATAGGGATAATTTGTCTCAAAAGAGTTTTCTTTATTTTTTCAAACTTTCAGCTCAAATAGCGGAAAGTTAAGTTTTACAAAGGAAACAATGAGCTTAGAGCAGCAATTTCAGAATTTCTAAGACGGTATGTGATCATGATGAACAAACAGCTCAAAATTTATTTGCTATTTTACACTTGTATTCCCTCAAATTATATAAATACAGCTAAATACTGAACACCAAGTCTTAGGAAATGGGAAGTTTGCATAATCTGTCATTTTTGTGCATTTAAATTTCTTTCTGATGAGGTTTTGGAGACAATCTGCACTGTTATAGGTTCTGAAAGTTTCGCTCACGGATGTTTGCTCCAAGAAAAGAAATATCTGATAACTACAATTATATAATTATACAGTAAGTTAATGTTACTTGAAAATATTACTCAATTACTGAGTTCTCTCATACCCAAAAGTGAATAACGCTCTGCATTCAATTTACCTGTAATAACAAAAAACAAAATGTTTTGCTCACAGATGTTCGTTGGTAGAAGAAGTACATGGATTACATAGTAGGAGATAGAGGAACAGTGCCACTTTTTAGTGACAGATGCTCCCCTTGTATATCTTTTGTGTAAGGTAGCTGCCATGTCGAACAGAACACATCCATTTTTGGTCTTCATCACGGACGTTTGTTGTAATTACCATATATTCTATGCTTTTTTACACTCTTATTTTCACCTTCACAATGATTTTTCTCTCATTCCCTATGTAGCCTGAACATGCTGCAACCAAAAAGAAAAAAAAAAATAAATAAATACAAAAAGTGCTGCGCAGTCACATTTGGTATACATTGAAAGGAAAAGGATGAAATGACGGAAGAAGCCCGTAATGGGCATCCGCATGTAGTGAGAAGAAACGTAAAAGTTTAAAAAGAACATGGAAGCAGTTGAGTAAAAATTACAAGAAGCGGAGAAGGATCAACCTCCAACACGTATAGAAGAAAAGAACTGCCAGTGCATTCCCGTTATGCCAAATTCCTCTGGAGGGGCTGTTTTTTTGTTTTGTTTTTCTTTTTATTCATGAGAGAACAAAAATAATGCAGTGCACAATTATTGTATGATGAAAACATGCAAACCCTGCGTTTATCATTACATGGTGTTTTTTTGTACTCATCAATGAAAAGCAATGTTAATTTGCAATTCTATCTCATACATCATTTTTTTTTTTTTTTTTTTTACATTTGAGAGATCATCAAGTTTTTGGTACTTTTGTGCTTACTTTGAAAACTCATGTTTAATAAGTGATGATTTAGTAATAGGTTTAAGGTCGCAATTTGATACGTTCGTTATTCCAAAGATTTGTTACTTGGAATGTCCGTTATTCCCTAGATTCATTATTCCAAAGTGCATTATTCCGAGAATGAAAAAGAAGAGGGTTCGAGGGTTCAGATGTTCGATGCTCTGAACATGCTTAACTTCTGCGGTGAATAAAAACTTGTTCCTCTGGGAAGATCCTGGTATAATTGGGCTCATATTTAAGTTTAATTTATACTCTTTCAGGTAAGATAAACGATTTTGAGTAATTCCTTCATTTTAAATTTGGTGCTATTTTGGCTCAATTGTACATCGTTCAAAATTCTGTCCCATTATACATATGTACAATGTAGATAGTGTTATTAATAGCAAGTTTGTGATTGGCCAGATTGATACCACATGACGTGCGTAAATTTTGTTATAGTGAACAATAAATATCTTGTCTACATTTGGGCACTACTGTGCAGTCATAGCATACGTAAAGTCTAGTGTCTCCGTAGTACTGATAGCATGTTTTCTACGCATACGTGGACAAGTAGTACACACATGTAATAGGTGTATCGCTACAAGTATGCTATCGCTTCATACACACTGTGCCTATACGCTGCAGTGTAAGGCGTAGGCACAGTGTGTACGAAGCACAGCACAGGCATATACTCGCTCGGTACAGTCGGTACACAACATCCCAACTTTACGTAAAAAGCAAGCGATCTGAAATGAAAGCCCCTTTTAAGGTCATAACACAACAGTGGAACATATAGAACCCTCCGTTCTATGGATGACATTTTTAATTGCCTAATTTATTTTTGAGGAGGGTAGGCATCATCTTTTCATAATGTTGAGCAAATCATCAGAAAACACCCTATCTACTCAAGCAGCTCTGTATCAACATTTCAAAGATGAGTGCTGCTACAAGCGAGTATCTACTGGAATCATGACACCATGGGTCATGATGTAATTCCTGACTCCAGGGAATGGAATTGGAGTAAAGATTGCACTGATACATGGCAATTACTGTCAGCCCCTCTTCTCAATGCTTCAGTCCCAAAATGCATTCTTCTGTACTACATCTGTTTCAAGGCATGTGTAGGGAGGTGGAAAAAATGGAAATAGAAAAAAAAATAAACGAATGAAAGACACAGATGCACATGTAGAGCAGGTGTCAGATGAGCCATGATCAGTCGTTTGATATTGCTGCAAACTTAAAGCTGGGGGAGGGGGAATAAAGGGCCTATCTGATGGGAGGAGACATTTCGATTTCAGCGTCTCGAAGAAAAAAAAAATGGTTTGTGCTCTCACAACTAAGGCAATTCCAGGGCAACATCCAAGACATCTCCAAACAAAAGGGCAACTTATGTGCTTGGAAGTCACGGGGATGTCGGCACAACTTTTGCAGTCGCAGGGATTTATCAGAGACGTCTTCTCTCAGTGACTTCTCCATATCATCACCATTAGGTTATCAAGGGTCTCCGCGAGTTTGGGGACGTCTCAAAGACGTTGCAGACAAACAGTTCCCACAACATGGCCACAAAACTAGTGATGGAGATGTCGCGGAGACATCTCTGAGACAAGTTGGATGCCGGAAAAGGTCTCCACAAGAACAAAAAATGTTTGATTCTCCTACAACTCCCGGAGATTCGGCTTGTCTTCAGGAGACACGCGTTGTAGAGATGTTGCAACATGGTCGCAACATAATCTTCAGACTTTAAGCACAAATCACAAAATAATCATTACCTCGTCATTTGTACAAACTATGACTGTAAAAATATAATAACCAGAAAATATCTTTGCTTGAATTTTGTTGCTTAAAATTTGGATATACCAAAACATACATTTCTCTGACTGTGAAGATTCCCGGCATATTCAGTAGCAATTTACTCTTAACCCATTATGATGGACTGATTTTGCTACAACACACATTTCCCTAGACACCTGCCCAAGTATACTCGGGACCCGTCCTCAATGGGTTAATGACACAGGAAATCGAATGACATGTTAGCAAATGGTCACCTATGTGATTGTGAAAATTGTTAATGTATGAATGATAATACAACACTCCACTGAACTGCAAACTCTGATAATATTTCGCGACTTGTACACAATATATAAACAGATACTACTTTAAAAGTAAGTTTTAATTTTAAATCTTACATATGGCCATTTTGCAACAGTATACATGATGCCAATCTTTTGGCAGCTCTTTTCATCTGATAGTTTTAAAGCAATGCGATTTTGACAGGAAGCAATATGAATATTTTCCAGAGGATTTAAACTAACTGTAGATACATAATTATCATTTATTGTGTGTGAAAGGTGTTAGTTAATGAATTTTCTTCTGTCTTGTTTCATTGTGTAGCTCATCTACATAGCAGTTAAAACAAAATAAAAGAACTTCACATTTGATTCTCATTGGGATATCTTAATGGGGGACATGACATTCCTCCAGATCTTGTGTATGAAGTGTTCTAGAATTGTGTGTTCCTAGAAAATGACTGATGGTGTTCAAGATATGATTTCAGAGGTGTGTGCAGGCTCTCAAGTGATCCTACTCTTTCCTACTTTTTTACTGATGTTCCTACAGTTCCTTTTTTTGCTTAAAATCCCACTTTTTCCTACTTTTTTGGTTAAAAGCCCTCAAAAAATGTGCAAGGCAACTTGAATAGTTGATATTCAGAATCTTTAGTGGCCCTGGGCTACTGCTGTCAAGCCCTGATCATGTGAAACTGTCATCTCACATTGCCAAGACATGCTCTAGACCTATTGGTAGAACCATGTTATATGGCAAAGGCATGCAAGTCACCATAGTGATGTTTCTAGTGTTTTCTTTGATGTGCATTGTAGCAACATCATATAGTGAAACAACTCAGGGGATACACCATCATTGTGTGGTAACAGATATTTCTAGTTGGTGATCATTGGAATGTCATTGTGTCAGCTGGCATGGTGCCTTTCAAGGGGGAGGTGCTGTTCCATGATTATGCTATGTTACATGTTCATCAATTCCTAGATATGTTTACGTTGTTTGTTGTCAGTGTCAGTTTGACCTGTTGAATCCTGTTCAGAAAAGCATCCTTTATTTCAGTCCCTATAGTAAGTATGGCATTGTCATCCATTCCATACATCCTGTTCAAGAGTTATTGTTGTGTCCAGGTGTTTTTATGCCTCCGCCATGAAGTGGTGCCGGAGGCATGTGTTCGGGTTGTCTGTCCTTCCGTCCATCCTTAATGAATTTTGTGGACAGCATAACTAAAAAAAACCTTTCAGGTATCCTAATGAAACTTGGCATGTATGTGTATTAGGGGGTTAAGTTGTGCCTATCAACTTTTGGGTGAACATGTTCAAGGTCAAAGGTCAGAAGGTCAAGGTCAAATGCTCAAAATTTCACTATTTCCCCCATATCAATGCAGTGCCTGAAGATATTTTCTTGAAACTTAGTGTATACATGTATTACTCAATTAAGACTCTCTGGTGAAAGTTTGGGGTCATGAGGTCAAAGGTCAAAAGGTAAAGTAAAAATGTTAAAATTTCACTTTTATCCATGTCTTGGAAATGGTTCAAGGTATCTTCGTGGAACATAGTATATATGCATGCACTGACTGGCAGTGATTTTCTAGGGAATTTTGGGTTCATGGGGTCAAAGGTCAAGGGCAACACTTCAATTTCCCCTCATATTTATGCAATGCCTACAGGATTATTATTATTTTTTTGAACTTGGTGTATGCATGTATAACCCAAAAGAAATTTTCTGGGAAGGTTTTTTTTTTTGGCCAAAATGTCAAAGGTCAAAGATCAAGTAAAAGTGCTGAACTTTACTTTTTTCTCCATATCCTGGAAGTGGCTCAAGTTATCTTGAAACTTAGTACATATTTATACATGTTCTGCCTGACAGTGATTATCATATGAATTTTAGGGTCAAAGATCAGGGGTCAAAGGCCAGATGAAAATGATAACAATTTACTACTCAATATAGAAATTGCACTTTTTCTTCATACCTTGGCAAATACTAAATGCATTTAAACTTATGACAGGGTCAAAGTCAAGTAAAAGTCCTAAAATTCCCAAATACATGCTCTCCCATTCATCCAATCAAACCTAGATCAAGGAAGGTGAACATGCAGCACTTTTGTGACAAACATGCCATTGTAATATTTTGCCAATTTTGTGAAAATGTAATCACACATTGTCCACATGTACTATAGACCTATTAGGAGAATCATGCATTATGGCGGAGGCATACCAGTCGCCATGGCGACTTTCTAGTTCTGTATTATTTCTCTAACTGCCAGATTGTCGGTAATGTCAATGAGAAATGTTTTCCATTTTTATCACAGCCAAATAGATCTGAAATGATGCAAATTGTCATGGAAACTGTCAACCTGTGGGATGGTAAGATGTTTTCATTGCTGTTTCATTAGCAAATGTGAATCATATTTTTTCCTTATGCTATATTTACACCATGTTCCCATCAGCCATGCCAGTCCCGTTCCAGGCCACCGTGAAGAAAACGGGACGGACGTGTGACAACGCTGGGGGATGTGATGAACAAACATTCAAATGTCGTAATTGCCGTGGATGCTGTGTCAGATTTTTAAACTGTCGACATATTTGCAATGGCAGTCATGGTGCTGATTAGAGACCAAGGCCGTTATAACATGGGGTGAATGCAGCACAATGTGACAGCTTGTAACAGGCTGTAGCAAAACTTAGCACTGGTCTATTGTGGAACCTGACATGAAATATGTGCAGTCTAGCCAGTCCAAACACCGTGAAAAACAGTACTGTAAAAGTGGATATTTTTGCACTACTAATTTTTTGCACTCAGCTGGGTAAGATGAGTTTCGTGTGTGTTTAATTCCGTGGAATTAAGACATCAACTAATGGAACTCATGGCGAGTAAAAATATTTGCATGCTTTTATTTTCACACTAGTTTCTTGTTTGCGCAAAAATTTCAACACCACAAAAATGTCCACTTTTACAGTATCTGATAGCTAAAATATTCACTGGAGTGAGGATGGGAATGAATAGGATTAGATTACGGAGAAAAAAAAGAGGAAAATATCGCTCCTGCCCACGGCGCATTACGTTTCAGGCAAACAGGGCTACCATGGCTGCCGGAAACATGGTGTAAGCATAGCGTTACTGACACATCTAGCTAAATTTTCCATTTACACCTTAAGCCATTTTGATGCTGCTCTATATAAAGTGGTGTAGGCTGGCTTTCCAGCAGGCCTTTTAATAATGTGTTTGTTAATTTTTTTTTTTTTTTTTTAAGTTTCTGTATTTTATTGAAGGGGAGTCCTTCTATTAAAGTGTCTTGAGCTGTAGATTGTTAACTTGAGCATAAGTGTTGTCATTTACAAATTTTGTTAATGATTGTGTGGTTTTACTATTTTTCTCAACTTTCTACCCATATGATATATGAAGTACAAGTGTATGCATGAAAAACCTTACACAACTTTTAAAGATGGTCTGCAGTAGCATGGATACAGTGTGCCAAATTATAGTATATCAGTGTCAGAATAACCAGAATAAACCACTTTTACAATACATCATTTACTTTAAAAACTCTTTCTTCTCTCTTATAAATGACATTTCTGGATTCAGGCATTAAGATCTGGTATGGCAGTGTGTTGGAAATATCCACTTAAAATGATTTATATGTCATTTTCAGCTGAGAATCTCTTCTTACGATACTTCAACACCACTAAAAAATTTCACGTAATGTTTGTTTGTAGTGTAATGCACAAATGGTAATGTGTGATGAACACTTGTGTAACAAATACCCACAGTACAGAGGGCAACATCCATCTGAGAGCAAGAATGGATAACTGTGTAAATGAGACATATCCTTTTTTACAAATTGACATATCATTGAATGACCTGGATTGGATATGATAAAAAAAAAAAAAATTGTGCCGCAGCCCTTGCCGCTACACAGAATTCTCTGCATATAACATTAGCAGCTATTCAAAGACTTCTAGCTCACCTGCCCAAATATCTTTTTTTTGAATGACACATTTCCATATTGTGGACTAAAAATTGATTGTTGACAAGTTTAGGTGCACTGCATATCATATGCCTATTCAATATCTAAATTGTGGCACAGAGTGTCGTAACAGAATATCTTGAAAAGTCAATACTAGTCTTCTTGAACATTGTAGCTCTTGCAAAGTTGAAGAAGCTTAATACTGGCAAGATAACTGTATTCTCTGCGGTTCAAAATAGTATATATCTTGATATTCTTTCAACACATTAAAATAATGACTCATGTTTCCACCACTTTCTTTCAACTTACCGGGTTTTGCACCACTTCAAACTATATGTTTCTCTTGATCAATTTGCAGATCAAGGCTCCATTACTATGTTACAGGAAGAACTTCAAAAGAGGATATTGGAAGTGCTCAAACTCTGCCGGAATTCCAGCAAAACCTTTACTCCTTCAGACATCAGCCACCACGTTTCCAATGAAATTCCAGATGACCCCTTGGTATATGACATGGCAGCTGAGGCACAAGATCTTAACAGTGAAGTCACAAATGACAACTGCTCAAATGAACTAGACCTGCTGCCTTCACCAAGTAGCTCCTCTGACTTGCAAGAATATTCTGAATGTGATATTATTACTGATGGAAACAGTGAGTTCAATGTCATGCAGGATGACTTCATGAATGAAGACAATGAGGTGACAGCATTGTAAACTGGTGATGCACTGAAGTATGTTAGTGGGTGACACAGAAATTACTGATTCAAAGAACTACAACCTGTCAACTTTAAGTTTGTGTCAAGATTATGTCTGAAGCCGATGCACATTCACATGAGTGTTAAGTTTGATTGAATTGGTGCCAGATGCATTTGGTACTGGATATTCTGTGGACATACCTCATGTGTCTCATGTGACAGCTTTGAAATCTATGCAGGATGAGATGGAGGTTATATGTATTATCCTCAGATGTAACAGGAATTTGGGGGTTTGTTTGATGTAGAGTTAAAATGAGAAGTAGGGTAGATTGGCCGTTACATTTTTTTTTTTTTTTTTTTGCATGAATTGAAGCATGTGTGTGAAATAATGTGAAGTGTTATATATATTACTTTCATTTGACATGGACTTTTCACAAACGGGAAAGTTTGCATTACACTTGCATATCTTTTATTGTAACTGTGATATTTTCAACATTTTTGAATACCCATTATTATAACAATCATGCCTCCATCAGCAAGAAATGAAGATTGCTTATATCATATGTGTTGGGCAAGCTGCACATTGAGTTATAGTTTATGGTCTACTCCACAGAATAAACTTCTCCTAGTTTCTCTATGAATGAGATAAAGCCTGGTTCACATGTTCACTTGATGGTGCAAATTTGTAAGACATATTTTATGTGCATGTCAATTACAGTGTTTGATGATATAGTGACCACATTTTGCTGCTTTTAACCTTATACAACAAATTACTTTCTTTGTGGTATTTGAGAAAATGGGTACATGTGACAACATTAAGGCAGGGACTTTCATAACAGGACAAATATATGGCAGCCATCATGGCTTATGACTCAGGAGTAAACTATTTCTACATCTACATCAAACCTAAGGAAGTATTATGAGGAAGATGTGAAAGGCAACATGACCATCAGTTGCAATGGCAACCATCCTTTTGCTGTTACATCCCGGAAGAGTAAAATACAGTTTATGCCACATATTTCATGGGCATAATATTTTGCACTTGGAGACTTCTACAAAATTTTGAGAGAGACAGAATTCGCGATTAGAAATGGGATGAGAAAGAAGTGCTATCCCTATCAAGACAAAACTTGATTTCCCACCTTGGAGATGATATGTAGAGATATTTGTCTCAGAAAAAGGCCAAATATTCTTGAGTTATTGATTTTATCTTTATATATCTGTCAACTCCCAAAATAAAGACACCTTGGCCATGTGTAACAGTAAGGTATTCTACAGTTTGGTACATCCAAGATGAACACTGATTTATATCATTTCTGTTGCATAAACCTGAACTTGCAATCAAATTCAACATGCTTCTCCTTCCCCAATATCCCGAAGTGAGAAGATATCATTCAATATATTTAAGTTCATTTCAGTTGTGAACCGTATCCAGCATAATTTGTCATGGCTCAAAGGCTGTTTTGTACAGAAGATATTGTATGTTTCAAACATGTTTCTATTACTATTACATATCTTTGATGTTTTTAAAAAAAAGGAAAATATTGTAGAATGTTAAGAGATGCACATTATTTTGCTTGCAGGAAACATAAGTGAGACCTCAAAATTTTATGAATGACAATATTCCCCTGGTGATTGGATTACAAAAATTTCATTTTCTAGAATGCTAAATGATTTTGATTGAGAATGTACATATGTATGTATTTAAAGGGGTAGTATAGTTTTGGTTGTGGAAAGGGTTCAGTTTTTAACTTTTTGCGAGATACATAAAAACCACTTCATGAAATGTTAAAAAGCATACAACTTCATGATGAATTTTAAGTTTATTTGAAGAAAATAGGTTTTGAAATGGCTGACAAATCCAAAAACATAATAAAACAAAGCAAGATGGGTCCCACCTTTTATTATACCCCCGCCACACGTAGTGTGAAGGGGGTATATAGGAATCACTGTGATGTTGGTCGGGCGGTCGGTCGGTCTGTTGCAAAATCTTTCGTCACGAACTCCTCCTACAGTTTTGAAGCAATTTAAATGAAACTTGGGGTAAATGATGATATTAAGGTACAGATGTGCAAGACATGTTTTTTGTGTTTGTTGGACAATGCATTGCCATGGTAACCATAATTTTACCAAAACCTTGTGGATTGAATAACTTACATAGTATTTAAGCAATCAATTTCAAAATTGGTATCTATGATGATCTATAGGTGTAGTTATGCAAGACACTCTTTGTGTTTGTACTTGACAAAGCGTTGCCATGGTAACTGCATGTTTTCTTCAAAATCTTGTGGAGTGAACAACTTCCACAGTTTTGAAGCAATTGAAATCAAATTTGGTAGGCATTATGGCCCCGAGGCATAGATGTGGAACACATAAATTTTGTGTTTGTTGGACAAAGCGTTGCCATGGTAACCATAATTTTATGAAAACCTTGTGGATTGAATAACTTCCACATCATTCAAGCAATTAAGGTCAAATTTAGTATGTATGATGATCGGGAGGTGTAGTTATGCAAGACACCAATGTGTTAGTTCAAGGAAAATGTGTTGCCATGGTAACCACTCATTTTCGTATCAAAATCATTCAAGCTATGAAGGTCAAATTTGGTGTGTATGATGGTCTTTAAGTATAGTTATGCAAAATGTCCCTTGTGTTTGTATCAGACAATGCATTGCCATGGTAACCACACTTTTTACCCAAACCTTGTGGAACTCAGTGTCAACTCTGTAATTGTACAGTAAACTAAAATTATTCTGTTTCCAATTTGACAAGTGCACAAACTTGGTATTAACATCATTGCCCTCATGACATCACATACTATAAAGCGACACGGGGCGGGGGTATTAATCACCTTCAGTGATAATTCTAGTTAGGATTGCTTTATTTTGGATATCTCAGCTTATTCAAATCCGATTTTCATCAAATAAATTTTGAATTCCTCTTGGAATTTACGCTCTTTCATATTTCAGAGCGGATTCTTATCATTTCAAAAAATCATCATCAAAAAATGTTGGAAACCTGAAACTCCATCTCAACTGAAACATTACCATCCCTTGAAAGGGAATGGAGAGTTAATGATAAGTATGTTCAAAGAACAAATTGAAAGCAAAGTGACTGCATGTCATTGTACAATATGCACTCAATATAGAATGTTAATCAGAACTACTTTGAGATTTGGTAAGATCATTCACTCTTACAAGAGGTTTAAATATAGATGTATTGCATTGTCACAAAAATATGTTACTCATAGAAGATGAGAGGATAATGGAAAACGAGTTTGATTAAAAGAGTTGGTAAGAGATGTGAGTACAGGAAGAGTTGAAAGGAGAAAAGGGACACTAGGAATAGAATATAGCTAGAAGAAGAGAATACAGGGAGAGAAATATAGTGATGCTGCGAATTACAGACAAAGTATATCGAGATTGGTATGTCAGTAAATTGTGCTAGAGTACAAGGAAAGCTAACGCATTGTGTACTTTTTGTTTACCATTGTAGTTGAGGAAATGTATTCATGTCTCACATTTCCATAGTGTGATGGTATTTGTATTATGATTTTTTGAATAAAAATTAGCTAATATAGTAGCTGTCTCTATAGCAATAAAAGATTGCAAAAACAATATTTTTACCATTGGAGCAGCTTGTGAGAAAAATTAATCAGAATATTCTTTCTTTGTTTTTCTCTACATTTTTGGTTTTCTGTGAGTGCACCACTCCTAATGGACTCTCACAGGTCTACTGATCATGGTAAAACTGCAATCATATTATGTTAGATTAAAGTTATGGTATGGTAAATATTGTGAAGTTGGCAATTCACTCAGTTTTTATGCCTCCACCACAAAGTGTGGCCAGAAGCATTATGTTTTTTGGTTGTCCGTCCGTCCGTCCTTCCATCTGTACTTTTGTCCATAATAAATTTTTTGGAAAGTGTAAATAAAAACTAAACAACTGTTGAATGTATCCTAATGAAACTTGGCATGTACATGTATGAGTGGGCAAAGTTGTGCCTATCAACTTTTGGGGGCACATGCTCAAGGTCAAAGGTCAAAGTCAAATGCTCAAGATTGTACTATTTCCCCATATCTATGCACTGGCTGTAAAGGTATGTATTGCCTGTTAAAGATTCTCGAAAGAAAGTTTAGAAAGTTTTGGGCCGTGAGATCAAAGGTCAAATGAAATGCTAAAATTTCAATTTTCCCCCTTAACTCAGAAATGGTTTATGGATCTTAGTACATATGCATGTACTATCTGACAGTGATTATCTTGGGAATTTTGAGGTCATGGGTCAAGGTCAACTCCTCAAAATGTCAATATTTCTCTCAAATCTATGCAATGCCTAAAGATATTTTTGAAACTTAATGTATACTGCTTTGTAAAAGCAATACATGAGTTAAGGAAGAGAAAGAGAAAGTTTTGGGCCATGAGGTCATAGGTCAAGATCATTTTAAAATTTAAGTATTTCCCTAATATCTATGCAATGCCTGGAGGTATTTTCTTTAAACTTTGTGTATTGTATTGCCTGATAAAGATTCTCTAAGAGAAAGTTTTGGGCTTTGGGGTCAAAGGTACAAGGACAAGTGAAAATTCTAAATTTCACTTCTTCCTCCATATCTTTGATATAGTTCAAGGTATCATTATTAATAAACTAGTACATATTTATGCATATGTTCATAGGCTATTTATGCACTCTCAGGCAATACCCTGCCAGTAATTCTCTTGAGAATCAAGTAAAGTGCACTCCCATTACAATGAAATCCTTTTGACCAGTAGTTTTCTTTCATTATAACGAAATTTTGTTATAACCGAACCAATACTGTTGAAAACATGGAAACCATGCGTATATTGTATGTTATTTAACCCTTTCTGTGCCAATGAGTCCAATGTGTAGAAATTTGACACACAGACCTATGAGCAGGTAACGTGACATGGCACACAGAGGGTTCATGAATACTCATACATTGGAAAACTGTATCAAATGGCATGCTATCTCAATAATTTTGTTTAAATGTTGCATTTAAGAGAGAGGATAAAGTTGTTTGTACTTTCATGCCTAGTTTGAAATAAATGTAAAAGAAGTGATGGTTTAGGATTGCAGTTCGCTATTCCAAAGGTTTGTTATTGCTAAAGCTCATTATTCCAAAGGCTCCTTATTCCGAAGGTTCACCATTCCTAGGATTTGTTATTCTGAAGGTGTGTTGATCCGAAAATGAAATAAGGTTCATTATTTTGAAGCTTCATTCTTTCGAAGATTTGTTATTCTGAAAGTTCGTAATTCCAGAAGTGATGTAAAGTTCTTTGTTTGTTGAAATAATGAAATATTCCTAAGGTTTGTTAATCCAAAAAAGAGAAAGGTTCGTTTATCCAAAGACGATATTTCAAGGTTTGTAATTCTTAAGTTTTGTTAGTGTACTCATCTTTTTCTTTTCCGCTTTTGGATTAACAAACCTTATTCATGTTCTGATTAATGAACACTGGAATAATGAAGATTCCTGTAATTTTCTGATTAACTTGTGTGTTTCGAAATATTGAACCTTCTGAACAATGAACGTTATTTCATTTCGGATTACCATATTATAATAACACAAGTTCTCCTTGGCAGAGTAATGTGAAGCAATCAGCCCATGCAGAAATGCTTATTCCACTATGTATTTTCGTAAGCAATCCGCATTTTGTTATAACGGAGCACTTTTCTTTTGTTTTTCTCTGTCAGTGGTCCTTGGAAAAGACTTTGTTATAACAATAATTTCGCTCAAACCGTGTGTGTTAAAAGTGAATTTTGTACCATAGACTTAATAATGATATTTTGGGACCTGAATTTTTACTTCATTGCAACAAAATTTCATTACAGCCATATTTGTTGTAACGGGAGTGCACTGTAAGTATTTATGCAACTTAATATATATTTATGCACTGTCAGACAAGTGATTCTCTTGGGAACTGTAGATTCATTGACCACAGACATACAGGCGTGAAAAATATTCTTGTACTTTTATTTTCGCACTAGCTTCTGGTTGCGCAAAATGCGCGAAAATTTCCAGTTTTTATACAGTAGTTCAAGAAAAGGGAACGCTCAGCACATTTGTGACAAACATGTCATTTTAATATTTTGCCAGTTATATTATGAAACTGTCGTCACAAATTGTCAAGATGTACTAAAGACCTATTGGGAGAACCATGCATAATGGCGGAGGCATACCAGTCGCATTTCTATTTTTTTTTTATTCACCCTTCCCATTTATTATTTCATGTACAATTACCAATATCTCTGTAATGGACACACCTGGTTCACAATCAAGAGGTTAACAGGATATTGTCATTGGGTTTATTTGCAAAGAGGAGACATTAGGGCAGCATGCTTTTCTCAGCTTTACATACGTACCGTTGCACATGTCATTAAATGCTGTCTGGACACCTCAAAATTGTATTTGAAGGATAATTTAATAGTCAATTATCATAGTCAGGAGAGATATGCCAGCATGAAGCATTTTTCTGCTGGAGTAAGATGAGCCATGCCATTGTCTTACACACCAATAGAAATACTATGGGAAGCCTAGATGTCCCTATTAGTATTCATTTCATTGTACATTGTGTGGTTGATCTGATCTGTGCTTTTGAAAAGTTAGATTAGATCACTGAAGAGTTTGATTGTATGCTTTAGCATTGGGCAAAGCACTCTTATTGTAAGATATTAATGAGGCCATGACTAATTTCCAAAGCAACAACCGAATCACTTCCATACAAATCCTCAACCTGTTAGCAGTTGCGTATGTATGCATTATTAAGAACTTGAACAGAACAATTCCAGGCCTTTTTATTTTGAATTGAGCAAATTATGATTTAAGGAAGTGGTGTAGCGAATTCTCCAATTCAGTTAAGCAGATGCATGAACCTGTATGCAAGCTTTTTGCTCATTTGCCAGACCTCCCTCACCTAAATTTGTGGCTTAGTGAAATTCATATCAGATGTCATGCAGAAAAACAGTAAATGATAATCTCAAGTCAATAAGTCTAGGACAGGATTTTGAATTGGTCCAGAATCTTCCAAACTTTACTGGTGTTTCAGCCAGTGCAGTTGAGAATTGTTTGGGTCTTGATATTGTGATATAGTTACAACATGTAGCTGTTGTATTTATGGGTCTCATCCAGGTTGTCTTCTTCTTGTGATTAAATGCAAATTGTTTCTTTTGGACAGGACTTACCTATCAAATGGACCTTAATTATACAAACAATGTGCATTACACAGGGCATTAGTAAGAACTATCCAACCGATGGTAACTTCGGAACAGTCAAAAACACTTGAGGTGGAGCCAAATGTGTTTTGGACTGTTTCAAAAGTTACCCAGGTTACATGATTTTACTAGCACCTGACCAAGTAATGTGCATTATTTTATAAAGTGATAATAACATTTTTGCAGTAAAATACATGACCTGATGCATTTCCATGTTTGTGTAGAATCTTTGTTATGGCGACTGATTTTTGTTAGTATTAGATACAGATATACAGAATATTTTCCTTGAAGGTTTGCATGGTGGAGATACAATTTGTATGCACAGACTTGTGGAAGAACTGTTACAGCCTTCTGCTGAAGCAAGATACCATGTCGAAATGAAATAAGTGAAGCAATTAATACTTACAATACTTAAAACGTGTCATTTTAAAGCACAAAAAGTGTAAGCATAGTATTGAAATCAACACTCAATAAAACAGATTTATGCTGCAATCACAAGTATTTACATGTTTTTATTTTGATAAATGACATGTCTATCTACAATGGTGACTGGTCCTAGTATTTTGATGAATTTGCACATTGAAACGTCTATTTTGGCAAATTTGCCTAATTCAAAATTAGTATGGCAGAACTCCATAAATCGCAAATTCTTGTTTGCATTAAAAGCACCCAAAATCCAATATATCCTAATATATCTTCAAATGCTCATGCCCAAGTGGTATTTCAGCAAATTTGTAAGAAAATGCACAAGCTGTTGCACAGTCTAGCAAGGGCACTGATATCTTGACGTAGGCAAATTCTGCTAAACTTATGGCTTGAAGCTAGAAGTTTATGAATTTTGCGACAGCCAATTAACAAGTTACCAGTGATTCCAGTGAAAAATTGAGAATGAATACTTATTGAGTTTTGGGCATACTAAATGAAGTTGATTAAACTTTCGCTCAAATCGGTCTACATTCTGGAAATTCAGTACATGTACTTGATATTTTAAAGTAATTTCCTCACTCGGCTCAAAACATCTTTAGGTATTCAGCTAAATGTGATTCTTTCAATTCGTAATAAATAGGAAAAAGATATCTAACGATAGTCAGAATTAGAAATTGAATGAGTTTAATTGCAGTTTTTGATGCAAAAAAAAAAAAAAAAAAAAAAAAAACCTCTCTGGTAAATTCATGAAAATACAGTATCACCAGGTTCATAGATATGCTGTATTTCATCACTCTTGCACAAGTATATGGTGATATCAGCTGTGAAGAGGAAGCGTAAGCGTGAATTTGGCAAATAGCTGTACTTTCGGCAAGCTGTACTTTGTTGTACTTTCGGCAAGAATACTTACGTCACCTTTGCACACCGACTGTAAGGTTTGATAGCAGTATTTCATTTTGGATATTTTCAGTGCCAAAGATGTAAGAAAAAGTGACGTATTGAGTTTTGTTACACTTCCATAAATATAGAACATATCAACAAATTCGGTGCTTGAAGTTGTACAATCCTTTGTGCAACTCATTTCAGATGAGGCAAAGGAACTAAAGAATCGCATGAGGTTTGAATGTCTATGTACTGATTGCCAAAATTCTGCACATTTGTACAAAGTCATTACACAATCCTTCATTATATCCAGATATTTTAGTTTAAATCCAGTTTCCAATGCTTGAGTTCTATATCACTCTTCATGACAAACATGAATCTTCAAGCTCAAATTTGGTGAATCCGTCGAAATAGCGTCGAATTGTGCAGATTTGGCAAAATATACAATTTCATCACAGTTAGCATAGGTGAGCTTTTAGAATGTGGTCATTCGGGGAAAAATTAGGACTTGTAATGCATACTGATTAAGGACTCTGGTAATAAGGCTAAAGGGAATTAACAAATCTCGAATTTGGCAAATTTTGAGTTGCTTTATCCTCTGGAAGTTTTTTTCCAGGTTCGTCATTCAGGATGAACAACTTAGGATATATCAGCACGACTGTTATTTCAGAAAAAGCAAATGAACCAATATGTCATAAATGGTTGGCCAAAATAACTCAAATGAGGTCTTGAAGTCTACAAATACACATATTCTGCAAATTCGTAAAAATACCAAAAAAGGGCACTTGATGTTGCACAATCTTACACCTAGTAGCCGTAATTTCCAGATATTTTCATTGCGATCCAATTCCAAAGCTCTCTTCAAAAGAAAGCTGTAGGGGAAGTGTGGGAGAGTTGAGCCACTTTTTACATTTAGTGATATTGTTCAATAACTGTACACAATTTATGGATTATTCGTTCGCTGGTATATACTACAACTATTCAGGCATAAAATGATAGCCCAATAAGACACCTAGCACAAACAACTTGGGGGTGACACTTCAACAAAAATATTTTGCAAAATGGCCCAAGTCTCCCTTGATGTGGTGAGAGTTGAGCCACGAGGTTGGGAGAGTTGAGCCACTATGCTATAGGCCCTACATATCATGAAGAAGTACAGGCTTATAAAAGAAAATGACTATGGAAACCTATCTAAGGAAAGATGGTGTAATGGTAACAGAGGGGGCGGGGCATCTGTTTGACTTACGGGTCATCGGATGGATAATGTGGATGTTGTTGGGGTCCAGCTACGATCACATGATCAGGATTTCTAGATGCACCCTGACTGGATTTGCGTAATAAGTCAACTGTTGGTGTTAGGAAGAAGAAACCGCCTGTAGGGCGTCACCCCTGGCGAGAACACCACATGCCTTTCCAATATTCCTCACCTCATCCAATTGCAGACCCATTTCTTTGACCAAAAAATGACACTCATTGAGCCACTTGAAGGGAGGGTTGAGCCACTTGAGGGCTGAGCCATTGGAATACAGGGTTTAGCCATGGCACAACTCTCCCTCGACACGTTGGCACAACTCTCCCCACAGTCGCCATTTAAACTAACCCTCAAAACCTATGAAAATGACCACACCAAACATGTTGAAATTTGCTGAAAGAAACAAATGATATACAGACTATCTGCTAATCCAACTGATTCGCACTTATCCTCTACCATAGGTGTGAGAGAAAACCACATATCTGACAAGTGGACATTCACTTTTGGTGACCAAAAATGGTTTTTCTTTGACTATTTTGTCATGCTTCGTCCAACGTCGCTGCCTCATACACTGGAATATAGTTAATCATATTGATAGGCATGAACAAGAAATGGCAGCAGCTGACTGCTGTCAGTCACTATGAAGATGTAAGGTGGCCTGGATCAACTCTCCCAGTGGCTCAACTCTCCCACACTTCCCCTAAGCTAGTATTTCATAAGATATCTCACAATTCGACAAAAATGAAGAATCCTTTTCGTGAAACGTAACATATGTTTTTAACAGAAGTGAACTTAATGGGGTTGGAGGGCCAAACTCACAAGATTCGTAGAAATTGACACTGACAGTCTTGGAGAGGACTAATACATGTATATCGTTAGTCAATAGCATCATTTGTAGCTATTTAAAACTTCTTTGGAATGAAGGAGATTTATTATCTGACACGATGGGCATAAATCCGGGGGGGGGGGGGGGTATACACTGTAAAATCATCCCCCTGAAATCTAAAAAAAGGAAGAAAAAGAAATATGGTTGTTTTAATTTCAGCATATTTATGCCCGGCTCGAGAGAGCTAAACATGCAGAGCCACTGGCGTAGCTGGGGGCAGCGGTGGGGGGGGGGGGGGGGGGGGTCGCCCCTCCCCCCTAAGATTTGGACCGGGGATTTGCGAGGCGGAAAAAAAAATGCGTGTATACTGTATGCATGCACATGAAGCGGGTCTCCTTTTCAACCTTTCATCAAATATTATAAGATCATAATTTGTTGAATATTTCACTCAAAGTGTGCACCAGATCGTTGAATTTCAGTTCAAAATATGCAAAGTCTCTCGTGCTTGGGAGGGGGATGCCCCCTCCCAGACCCTCCCCCTCTGTGCCTACCTCTTTCCCTAGCCTTAGTACACTTTTTAGATTTACAAAAAATTATGAAAAATTCTGAGTGCACATGACTTATCACTTATATTCCGAAAACTCAATGTTCCCTCATGTACAAGGGGAATTTCCCCTTTTTATCGAACCTTTCCTCCCAAATAAGCCCACCCCCCCCCCCACATCATTTTTTAAAATGATTTCCCATATATTCCATCAAATATGCGTATACGAGATATCTCAATTTCAACCTTAAAAAAGGCAAAAGCTTCATCGTACGGGAAGGGTGGAGATAACACTCGCCCACGCCTTCTTCCTGCTCGCCCGCCCCTCCCCCCCCCCCCCCATGCATGTAGACTGTGGCTACACTTTGAACATAAACAGTTTTCAAAATATGACACAAAATGTGTGCACCAAAACGTCTAACTGCAATCAGAAAATTATATAGAATCTTTTTCCACAGACTTGCTACACTTCTCTTCTGATTGAAAAATTTCCAGATATTCCAACAAAAGTGTACGCCAGATTGTTGAATTTCAGTTCTAAAAGCTTAAAACTGAAAAAGGCTCCCTTGAATATGGGAGAGGTATCTTGCCACCATTCCATTGCTTGTTACCCACTTAAGACCTAGTACATTTTTGGGAATGACAATTTCCGAATTTTCCACAAAAAGTGTGCTCTAGATCGCTTTATTTCAATTCTTAAAACGCAAAAGCTCCGCCGAGCGGGAGGGGGAATCCCCCTTCCCCTAAGCTCTTCCTCACTAGACTTTGTACATATACACACAGATGATGCACATTCGGAATAAGAGCTAAATTCCGTGATTTTAACACTTCGATGAAAAAGTATTGCACCAAAAATTTGCACCAGATTGCTGAATTTAAGGTCTGAAAATGCAAAATCACCTTCGTTTGGGAGAAAATGCCCCTCGTGTGCATGCTTTTTCTGTTTGATTGCTGAACAGACAGCGTTCATGATATTCAGTGTAAGAACTAATACATACAAGACGTTTATTTAAATACACTGTAATACCATTTTATAGCCATAATGTTCAATAATAATCGACATGAAAATATATTGCTACTTTAAACAAGTGGGACTGTTTCAAGTCGATAAAACACGCAAAAACATGCAAAAACATGCATCAAATTGCACCATTTGCAACATCAAAATGCAAAAAGTTCTCACCGTGGGAGGGGGGACACCCCCCTCCCACACCCTCCCCTTCCCCCTCGCTCGCTCGGGCTCAGTCGCGTTCATGATATTAAGAGTAAGGATTAATACAAAAAGTTTATTTTTATGATACCATTTTATATATATTATTGGCAAATTGTGCAATAATAATCTACACTAGAATATACTGCAACCTTAAACAAGTGGGACTGTTTCAACTCGTTAAAACATGCAAAAACATGCATCAATTTGCACCATTTGCAACATCAAAATGCAAAAAGATCTCACCGTGGGAGGGGAGACACCCCCTCCCTCACCCTCCCCCTCGCTCGCTCCGCTCGCTCGGGTTCAGTCGCGTTCATTATATTCAGTGAAAAGAATTAATACAAGAAGTGTATTTAAATCATACCATTTTATAGGAAAATTGTTCAATAATAATCTATATCAAAATATACTGCTACCTTAAACAAGTGGAACTGTTTCACGTCGATAAAGCGCGCAAAAGCCTGCATCAAATTGCACCATTTACAACATCAAAATGCAAAAAGTTCTCACCGTGGGAGGGGGACACCCCCCTCACACACCCTCTCCCCCCTCCCTCGCTCGCTCCGCTCGCTCGGGTTCAGTCGCGTTCATGATATTCAGTGTAAGAATTAATACAAGACATTTATTTAAATGATACCATATTATAGCCAAATTGTTCAATGATAATCGACATGAAAATATATTGGTACCTACGGTAACAAGTGGGACTGTTTCAATTCGATGACACGCGCAAAAACATGCATCAAATCGCACCATTTACAACATCAAAATGCAAAAAAGTTCTTACCGTGGGAGGGGGTACACCCCCCTCCCACACCCTACCCCCCCCCCCCACCCCTCGCTCGATCCGCTCGCTCGGGCTCGGTCGCTTCGCTCCCTCGCAGACTAACCGCCCCCCTAAGATCAAATCCTGGCTACGCCGTTGTGCAGAGCTTAACAGTATTCTATATTTCAGGATTTTTATTATTATACATAATTTTCTCAAATACATGCTTGCCAAAATACACGTATCAATATCAACATAAAGCATGGTCCAGATGTTGAAAACATCAAATGATATAGGCATGCCGTATAAATACTATGATGCACTCATCTCGGGACAATGTTATGTATATAACATACAAAAACAAATAACAAAACAAAAACAATACCGCCATAATTGACATCCCCCCCCCCCCTTATTTCCTGAATCATTGAGCTCACGATGGCTCGGGTCTGGATACATCTATGAGCACAAACTGGGATGACCAGGGGCGTCGATCCTAAATACAGGGGGTGGGGGCAAAGGGGCATTTGCCCCTCCCCATGGAAATGTTGGGAGAAAACAAATTATTTGTTTCCCCCCAATAATTCCCGAGATGAGGACAAATCTCGAAGTTTTTTAATGAAAAAAATCGTCAAATATCACCAGAATTATGCATAAGATTGTTCAATCATGAATATGCAAGAGCTTCCCCTGTTGCGACATTATTGTCGCTCTGTTAAAAATTGTCGCCTCGGCTCGGGGCGACAATTTTTGACGGAGTTGGCGGCATGAATTGTCGCCCCGTCACAAATTGCCGTCTGGCGACAATTTTTGATGCTTATGCAGTTCTCAATTTTTGACCTCGATGGCGACAATTTGTGATGGCAAAAACAATTGTTGCGACATAAATTGTCGCCCCGTCAAAAATTGTCGCCGGCCATGCACTGTGACTTATGTGGCCGGGGTGGTTGCTCCGGTGTTATGCTTTAGTGGGGTGGGTATGACTGGTAAGTATGTGAGTGTGTGTGTGTGTGTGTGTGTGTGTATGTGTGTGTAAATAAAATGGAATGTCCCAGACCCCTTCACAAATTCGTAGCAAAGATACCAAAATAAATGAAAAAAATTAATTAAATTAACCCAAAGGGCATGATTTTCAAAAGTGTCCCTTTGAGAAGCTTAATAACCCTTGAATGTGTAATTTCCCCTATGATGTAGGGGCAAATATCATCAAAAACACATTTATGATGTTAAAAAGTCAAATGAGAAATACAATGTATGACCTCCACTATTGAGAATGCACGCAATAATGCACACAAGTCTATGGGAAGTATTCATTCCATACAAGCTCTGCTGGTTTATGTTGATTTATTGTCTCAGATCTCTTCCTCCCTCCCCCTTCTCCTTCCTACCCCCCCCCACCCCTATCCTCTACCCCCCCCCCCCAACTCTGCTTGGCTACAATTTGTTTTCTTATTATGTTGTTGTGGTACTAGATCTTTGTACATAGCAGTCATCAGTATCACACAACTTTGAATGACTGTGTTATTTTAATGTATTTGTTTGTTTTGGCTACCACTGAAACAGCTCAAAATACATAAAGTTAGTCTGTTTGACAAGACAAAGTCTTCTAAATTACTTTGTAGGCAATAAGGTGATGATGACACCCCCATAATCAAGGATAACTGCCTGCATCTATGTATTCATCTTATACAATGAAGAACTGATCAACACTGCAAGATTTATTTTTGAAAAAAAAAAACAACCAAAGGGCATGGGCAGTCTCTATGGGGAATTATTTACCCGTGTGAGCCCTACTGTGACAATGAAAATGCCTTTAAAGGGACTGTACAGTACTGGTTGAGGTGGGGATTCATGTTTTGAACATTCTTAAGTGAGATAATGAGAAACCTCTTATGAAATATGAAAGAGCATGTAATTTTAAGAAGTATTCAACGTCTATTTGATGAAAATTGGTTTTCAAATGGCTGAGATATCCAAAAAAGTGATAATAATAAAAGGCGACTGGCCACAACTTTATTAGGATCTCTTTGTTTCACCTTGTTTTTGGATATATCTCAGCCATTTCAAAACCGATTTTCATCAAATAAACTTTTGATACCCCTTAGAATTGCATGCTCTTTGACATCTCATAGATTGGTTTCTGAATATCTCGCAAAACGTTAAATTAACGTGTATGAGCACGTGTTATAGAGTTCACAGCAGCGTTGATTTCAAAATAGTATTGGTGTGTCAATTTCAGCGGTGAGGCGGGCTAGGAGAGAGAGATCGAGAGAAAAGGCATACGAGGAAGGTACTGTCCCTAAATGTTATCTGTATTATTGTTCATTTTTCACTGCAGTCATATTCTTCCATGAGTCTTAACTACAACTTCCATATCACTATTCTTTGTCATAATAATGCACACCGCCAGTAGTGAATACATACGTGTTATAAACAAACACCAACAAACACTCAAACAAATCCTCATAATGCAAATAAACCACCTCAACACTTTTTTCTTTTTTCTTTTTCTTGATATCTATTGATTTCATTCAAATCATTCATAAATCAACCCATTCTGGGTGTAACATGAACAAAAACGTTACAAATGCAATTCAAAACACAAACAAATCCATTTGTCAATTTATAATACAAATAATCTCACTTATAGATAACTCGATTATAAATCGTTTCGAGTAAGAATGGAATGACCGTGAGTAATCCAGGGTTGCCGAGCTCTTTTCCTTCCATTTGTTTTGGGAGTTAAAGGAATATGTTTATCATAATAATCTAACAATTTTTGTAAGAAAATTTCTTAAGAAGAATTAACATCTTGGAGTTCAAAGACTTCATTCCATTGTTCTTCAAATAAATCTTGATTCAATGAATCAATATTTTGTGGCGTTTCATTTCTATGCATTTTCAAGTATTGTTTGGGTTGGCGGCGTATTGGGGTTGTTACAGATTTATCATTAATCATAAAAATCGGTAGGTGATCGGATATATCTGAATAAAGAATGCCGTTCGTACAGGTTTCAGTTATGACGTTAGACAGTATATTATCTATTAATGTTTTACTGTGGGTGGTGTTGTTTATTCTGGTGGGTTTATTGATGTGGCGATGCAGTGAGTTGGAAAATAGTATGTCATGGAAATGGGTGGGTTGTAATAAATCTATATTGTGTATCTCCCATCAAAAAAAAAAAAAAAAAAAAAAATGGATTTTCTCTCTCCGAGAATTTCGTTAACACATTGGTCGAAGTTGTCAAAAAAAATTGAATGTCATTTTGTGGAGGACGGTAAATGGTACCAATTATAATATTTTTCTCATTATCATTCAAGATTTCAATAAATAAACTTTCTGCTCCTTGAATACGCAAATCAGTTCGAATTTTAAATATGATTATTAACGTACATGGCAGCCCCACCTCCTATGCCACGCTTTCTGTCATTACGAATAAAATTGTAATTTTCAATGCCAAATAGGTCCGGGGAATTGATGTGCAACCATGTTTCGGTAACTCCTATAACGGAAAATGGAAAATCATTGAGGGAACTTAAAAACAGTTCAAACGTTTCAAAATTTTTATTTAAACTTCTTGAATTGAGGTGGATTAAACTGAAATTAGCACAAATCTGATTTGCCTCATTGAAAAGAAATTGACTGTTAAATTCATTAATAGTGAAGTACTGGCTTGTGTGGTTGACTAGCTGTTGGTCATCTATTCCGAAATAAGAATCCATTTACAATGAGTGACATTACGTGATAGCGGCATATCATGGTGTAACGGGAAGTGCTGTGCACATCGTATACACGGGGTGTATACGATGAGGTGCATCGGTGCGTGATGTGCTGTAACAGACTAAAGAGGAGTGATTGAAACGAAATTATTGACATGATCTGCAGGACTGCAGAGCACAGACACACAGAAACACAAGAAAGTAAAAAGTATTGAAGAGTAATAATCGACCGAAACTATCTGCCTTACACAAAGCAACATAAAATCAAAAACGGCAATGGACCAGCTCTGAATTTATCGGTTCTAACATTTAGAAAATAAACGTAAACTTTTTAACTGAACTGAGTACGATATCATGATTTCGGTAATGTGAGTGAGATGAACAGCAAAGTTTCACGTAAATTTTGCAACTGAATACCGGCAAAACTCGCGGTTGGTAAGAGAGAGAGAGAGAGAGAGAGAGAATCTTTATATTTTGGGAATAAAGTTTGAAACCTAATTCAAAATTGCACGAGAAATCAATGTAAGTACACTCTGGTCTAGCATCGACGTCAAGTCAATGAACCCATGGATCACCCCCTCCCCCCCCCCCCCCCCCACCCCCGCAACAAGTCATCCAGTCAATTTGAACCCGACGTACAACGACACATTATAACAATAAACAGAATTCTGCATTCGGGGCAACCTCATGCAGGCCGTCGGTAACCATGGAAACCTCGATAACAGAGGCATGGCAGAGGCATGCATAAAATCAGGAGGTGGGACATCCCTGATAAAATACTAAGATCTAGTTTCAGTAGTTAAAAAAAAAAACCCGATTGGTATCTTTGGTCATCAATGAAAATATGCTACGTACATAATGCCCCGAACCAAAAGTGGCCTGTAGCACATGACATGACAAAGATGATAAAATGTTTCGTACCAACGACCATGTGTTTCAGCGTAACAAAAGAGAAAAAAAAAAATAACAGAAAAGCAAAATCTAGGGAGCAGGCCAAACAACCTATTAGCTATCAAACAGCAATGTTGTGTTATATAATATTACGATGACACGTGTCCCCATTTTAACACACAATAGTAATGTTACAATGAGCAAAAATTCACCTTTGAATTGCAAACTTTTCACTCTTGGAGCCGCCGTGGCAAAACTCAAAAGATTGTGACGTAAAAAGACTCTTCATGGTGTTCACGCCAATTGTTACACGTTTCAGAACGAATAAACAGCATTGAAATTAACGAGGGGAGTGGAGCAATGACCCGTCAACTCTTAATTATCGAGTCTATTTTTACATAAATTACAATGAACATCTTTATAATATGTGTGGATGTATAGCCAACAGCTTTAACAGCTTGGAGGCTTTTATTTGTAAATGGCGGGAAATGAAAATAAAGCAATTAGATTTAAAAAAAAAAAAGAAAAAAAAAACTTCAAGGAATGTGGCCGTTGGAAGAAGCAATAGTGTATGCAGAACGATTGGGGCGAAGACCATTAACTTCTGTGATAGCTATGTTATATAACGTGATTCACTGCCGAGTTTTAAAATAGCCCACATACTTAATAAAATGGTTGAAATGGATTGATTTTTGAGTGGCTAATAAACAGAATTGTTTCTTTTATAAAACACACATTTAGTTGTTAACAGGAGTGGCATAAAAAAAAAACTGTTCTACTATTACATAGGATTTCCTTATCGTGAATCGTGTCGCTATGTATACAAACACATTGAACCTACAGCTTCAAAAGTTAGAACATAATTTGTGACTAGCAAAGCATTTAGAATTCATGTGCAAAGTCAAGGTCTTTATTATATGAAATAACAGTTTAATGAGGTAGCTAGGGCAACGGCCAACCGACTGTGAACGACGATGGTGTGTTGCGTAAAACTTTGTTGCCAAGAGATACCGTATGAAATATGTTGTATACGTTGACTCTCATTTTTCAAATAGTGTATGCATTGAGTAATTTCCAAGGTGGACCCCTATGGAAACCAGTTCTGCTCATCAGGGTGGTTCCACCTCATGAAGTGGCAATAAATTCAATCAATCAATCAAGGTATCGAGAAAACGGTGTAATTTCAGCATTATAAAGTAGAATTTTAAAATCTTAACCTGACTTTTGACCCTTCCCCTTTGACCCATGACTACAAAATTCCCAAGTGGATCATTGTCAGGCAGTAAATGCATATGCATTAAGTTTCATGAAGATACCTTAAGGGCGGACGTCCACTAGGGCGCGGACAAGCCCAGGAAGGGTTGCGGAAGCAAATTCTGCATTTCGGCATCCTGTCCGCGTCAGACGCGGAAAAAAAAAATGTGCAAATCGGCTTGTCCTGGGACATTCCTAGGAATGTCCGCGGACTGACTGCGGACATTCACAGGAGTGTCCTAGCCATCACTCCGGAAGAGCGCGAAATATCTCGGAATATGCTAATCGTAGCCGGGCAGCGCGGAAACATCGAGGATTACACCAGGAATGAACGCGGACAATCAGGATGTCTTCCAGACAACATAAGTTAGACATGCGAATAATACCAGGAGAATGGAAAGGTATAAATTTGGCGCTGAATTTGAATTTTCCTCATTTGACTGCTAGCCGTCATGGAGGTCACACCAGCCGAAATTCGTTTTGCCCTATTGCTTCAAATACCAGCTGTGAGAGATGCTGAGATAGCACTTATAGCTCACAGGTCAGTGAGGCATCACGGACCTGATACATGGAATGCTTTACCCGACTCCCTACAAACACGGACAACTCTGTTTTCTTTTAAAGCTAGTTTAAAGAAATATATTTTAACTCAATACATTTAGTAAAATAGAGTATAATAATTGATATGAGTTTGTTTATGTTTTGGTCTGAATGTTTTATTATTATCATACTGATATACTGAAGATTAATCATAATGATCATAAAATGACTCCAACAAAAACATTCAACTCACCTATTGCATTCGCACAGCACTCACTCACATCTTCTTTTCTCTCTAAAGCATACTATTGTAATGTAGAAACGTTTGTGTTGCTCCTTTGTCATCATTTGGTCATGTTTGGCTTAAATTTGTCACACTGATGTGATTCATTTTTGATTTGATTTGATTTGATTTGAGAAGCAAAATGAATACGAACGAACCAACGATCACTGGCCCTGGTCCCTGTAGGATGGTCATTATCAAACAAGTTAACTCTTTATGTGCCATGGTGTAAACCCCCTGTGTGCCACATTATTCTGAGACAGCAACATAATAATGCTTTGGGAAAATATTCTGTTTTTCCAATCTATGTAACTTTTTGAATTTTGTTACCTTCGGCATGTAATGAGCAAAAGTTGTAGAGAAATTGTCAATCTTTGCTCTGATGTAAATAGTGTGACAAATATATGATTATTTTTCTTTCAAATGTCCAGTAGCTACATTACTTCCAAGGCATCTCTTCTGCACACAAAACAGTGACAAAAAGATGATACTTGATATTCAACAACAAAATGAAATACCAGCTACGTGTGGCAGTAATGGAAACGCGCGAAACCCTTCCATTGTACTGTGGCATTTGATGATTTATCGATCGGTTTTGTGCATTTGAGCAGAAGTTGGCACGCCGTCGACTGAGCTTATAACATAGTAGTCCTTACTTTTAACATAAGTATATAGGCCCTATGACTATTAATATATATAAAAAATGACCTAGATCCACTTTTGTGGTGTTTGAGTTGGGCGGTCATATTTAAAGCGAACTAAACGATGCACTATGTATAGATGTAACGGCAACTATTAAAAATCCCTCAAATGAAAATGAGTTCTTAAAACGAACGCACAAAAAACAAAAAAACAAAACAAAACAAAAACCAAAGTTTACTCGTAGCGGAGAGTGCTGCTTCCTCTTTTTCCTAGTTACAGTTGGCAAAATATCCACTGCCTTTTGCTTTGCTTCCTTCATTTGGGACTGGAAAATGCTGATATTTACCTTTTCCTAATCAGTGGAAGAGGGGTTTGGTTGTGGGGCTTGCATGGGGACCTCACCTCCCTTATTGGTCTTTTTGCGTTTCATTGACTTAATGCTGCATTGATTTTTTTTTTTCAACTTTCAGAATCATTTTGCTCATGGAACGTGTTGACTCTTCATGTCTCGATCACAAAATGTCCGCATCGGCTCCGGACACTTGCATATATTGATCCGCAGATGCAGGTGCAGAAACGCCCAGACATGTTTAGGACAGTGAATGGACACTTTCAGGAACGTGCGGAAAGGTTGCTGAACGAGTGCGGAATACCAAATTTGCTTTCCGGGTCTTGTCCGCGTCTTGTCCGCGTCTTGTCCGCGTCCTAGTGGACGCCTGGTCTAAAAGGCCATTTCTCAGATATGGAGAAAAATGTGAAATTTTAGCATTTTCACGTGACTTCTGACCTCAGACTCCATTGTCCAAAACTTTCCCTAGAGAATCTTCATCTAGACTAGTAACATATAAGTATGTATACACTACAAAAGTTTCAGGAAGATATCTTTAGGCATTGCGGACATATGGGGAAAACAGTGAAACTTTGGGAATTCAACCCTGACTTTTGACCTTGAGCATCTGCACCCAAATGTTGAAAGGCACAGCTTCATCCACTAATATGTACATTCATGTATGCAAAGATTCATTCACTATTATGTACATGTCAATTTCATTCAAATACCTCAAATGGCTCTTCAGTAATGCTCAAAAGCAATTATGGACAGAAGGACAACCCGAAAATATAATATTATGTCTCTGGCAACACTTCGTAGCGGTAAAAAAAAAAACAAAACAAAAACACAACATACAACAAACAACAAACAAAAAACAAAAACGAAAAAAAAAAAAAGCCACCCTAAATTAAAGACAGATGACTACACAAACATTCACATGGTGGTCATCACACTCTCAAACAGTGCTCATCACACTCTCAAACACTCACACAGCACACACACAAGAAAACAACAACAAAGGAAACTAGCACAACAAAGAAAATGAGTAGGAAAAAATTCAGAGCAAATGTATTATTCTGTTTGTGAAGTTATACTTTGCACAGATCAGCACTGCCTGTTTGTACATACCATCAGTAGTAAGAAAGCAATTTGTCAAAAACCTTGTTTGACCATATCTAGCTGTATCTATTGATTGAGTGATTGGAGTGACATTTGAATGACCTACACCACACATGGATAAGTCTGTCCAGTCATAGTTATTATCAAAGGCATGACCTGAGCGGTAGGGATGGGTGGATTCAGAATGTGCTTGGTAATGAGTTGGTAGTTGTGAAATAAGTCATCTGAAAATACATACTTTCTGTGTTTGAGTCATATACAGAATGAATCATTTTGTGCCTTTGCACATTTTAGTTTGGTACTTTCTTCTCAACTGGAATGATACAGCACCCTATTTAAAAAAAAAAAAAAAAAAAAAAATCCCTTATAAAGAGAGTGACCAGTCCAGAGCTGCCAACATTTATCCATCAAAATCAGGGAGATTCCAAAGAGCAAGCAGGGAGAAAAAATATGTGTTACATGCATCTCAAATGGTAAATATAAGTTCTGAATCAGAGACATTTTAAATTCTGTTATCTGGACATAAAGAGAATGATGTTATGTTTTGGAAGCCCCTTGCAGAATCAGGGAGACTTAGCAGCTCTGCTAAGTCATAGATGCAATGGTACAAGATTCCACAAGAGGTGAAAGATGCAACAAACAACTAGAGATTGTAATTTGTCATTACTGACAAATTAAGGTGATCCGATTTTTTTTTAATCAATGATTCGAGGTCTGGTCGCAATAGGCATGACCATGCAGGTTTCATCTGTGTTTAGAGACATTGGCCGTGTGATGTTTGGATTCTCATTTAGAAAAGGGAGTCATATCTGTCATCTTTGGTACCAAATTCTGTATACACTAGATAACGAAGATACAGCAACAAATACATAATTTAGGCATGACCATACAGGTTTCATCTGTGTTTAGGGACATTCACCGTGTGATATTTGGAATCTCATTTAGAAAAGCGAGTCAGACCTGCCATCTTTGGTACCAAATTCCGTATACACTGTAACGAAGATACAGAATGAAGTATATTTGACCATTGACCCCACTTTGCACAGCCAGGATGGCATCTAAGCAAAAAGTGGTTATTTCGTAAAATGATTCTTGTAACATGGTCTTTGCGTGTGCAAAATATGGAAGAGATAGGACATGTATTCACTAAGATACAGAATGAAACATTTATGACCTTTGACCCTAATTTACATACCCAAGATGGTGTCTGATCAAGAAGTTGTTATTTTATGAAATAATGTACGTGACATGAACTAAACAGTCATGTGCAAAATTTGAGGGTGATAGACGCTGTTTTTCTTGAGTTATTGCAAAGAAAGTTGCAGAAAGAAAAGAAACATCTCAATACATTGAAGATAAGCTTTAAATTCAACCACATTTTTTAACGTGATCCCGACATCGTATGAAAAAGACGAAGGGTAAAATACGATAGCCCAAAGTCTCAGCTACAACATATTAAGATCTGGGAGAAATTCACCGAAGCATAAGTGAGCTATTGCTCGAAAAAGATAGTCATGTCAAATTTCATTTGCAGAAAAACTGCACTCCCATAGAGATAACACGTCATAATGAAGATACAGAAAGAAGAATATATGACCTTTGACCGCACTTTGCACAGACATGATGGCATCTGAGCAAAAAGTGGTTATTTTGTGAAATGATTCTTGTAACATGGTCTTTGCGTGTGCAAAATATGGGAGAGATAGGACATGTATTCACCAAGATACAGGATGAAACATTTATGACCTTTGACCCTAATTTACATACCCAAGATGGTGTCCGATCAAGTAATTGTTATCTTATGAAATAATGTACGTGACATGAACAAAACATGTGCAAAATATGGGATTAATAGCCATTGTTGTTGTTCATCTATTGCACAGAAAGTAGTAGAAAGAAAGAAAAATAAAGAAAAAATTATGTTATTTTTATAGAAATTTGAAGGAGAAGCATGAAAAAAATCAGAAAAAGATAAAGTTAGGAAAGGAGATTAAGACTAACTAAAGAAAAAGAAGAAAAAATAGTGTTTAAAAAAATTTAAAAACAACTGGCAGGGGTGAGCATCGAACCAGGGACCTTAGGATTACGAGTCGGATGCGCTATGCAATGACCTATTTCATGCTCCATAGGCCCTGTGTATTAAGCAAAATGACGCTGCATCGAAGCCACATGCAATTTTCAACCAAGTTTTTCGACGTGATGCCGACGTCGTATGAAAAAATAAAGGGCACACTCACGATAGCCCAAAGTCTCAGCTACAACATATTAAAATCTGGCAAAAATTCACCGAAGCATAAGTGAGCTAGTGCTCGAAAAAGATAGTCATGTCAATTTTCACTGCCAGAAAAACTGCTCTCCCATAGAGATAACACGTAAACTGGTCAAATTTTACAAGGATACTTTCAATCCATTTTTACGAGGTGATGACGTTATCCAATCAAAATGTTGTTTTTACATTAATGAAAGAACATTTCATAAGCTACAACATACTGAAATCTGGATGAAAATTGGCGATATTTAAGTGAGATACGCTCGAGTGAATTTGAAATTTGATGACGTCATTTTGAAAATTTACTTTGTTTACTTTATTAAGAAATTTGACATCTTTTAATCATTTTTTCAGTATCGCCAACCCATGAAATGAAATGTACAACTCATCAGCTTTTAGAATATATCAAGAAAATGGGGGGTCACCGTCCATCCTGACGAGTAAAATCCGATTTAAAATTGGCGGTTTTTTGGCATAGTTGCACTGTGTATCCCCATTGACGCACGCGCGGAATTTTGAATTTGACGGGCCCGTATGACGTCATATTGAGTCGGATCGACTTGAAACTTGATAGAAATATTCCTTGACATTTTGGACATCCGATCCGTGTGAAAAAACTGAAAATTTCTATTGCATATGAGCTGTGCGTTCGTATATGCGCGCGCGCGTACGCGTCCGTCCGATTTTTTCAATTTTTCAAAAAATGCTCCAAATGGTCTGAAACGTGTGCAAAAAAAATTTGAGCTCGATTTGAGCATACAAATATTTCAACGCGCGCGTACGCGCACGTATCAAGAGAAAATGTGAATTTTGAGAATATGAGTAAAATGCGCATAACTTGAAATATATGTGACGTAAATTTCATTGAAAAACTTCATTCCATTAATGAGATATGATTGAGAATGTGTTTTCATATAATGATGTCATAGTGACGTCACGGTCGACTGATCACTTTGATTTTAGTTCGATTGCCGTCTTTGGGACACGATACATACATGGTATAAGTTTGAATTTGATAGACATAGCACTTTCTGAGCTAACCTCTGCACAACTTTTGGGGAGAAATAAAGAAAGAAGAAGAAGAAGAAGAAGAAAGAATCCGTACAGATACAATAGGTGATCCGAGAGGATACTCGGATCACCTAATTCAATTTGGCTACTTCTCAATCTGAATGTGAAACACAGTGTTCCACTGCACAAGTAACGACCATTCTCTATTTGCTTTATAGTCCAGTCAAAATATGGAATGATCCAAAACTAATTGCAACAGAAACCATTCCACTTGCATTTAATCTGGAAGAGCCATCAACACAACATATTAAAAGTTCCCTAAAATTCAAGAGGTGGATCAACACTTAATTTGCATAAATTCAAAATGGCCACCATAAAATTTTTTAATGCTTATATCTTGGGACATAAAACCCTCAGAAAGTCAGTTCTTGTGTGTAAACCTATGTTTTTTAGGTCAAGGAGTACAATTATGACATCAGTAGTAACTTAAAAGTATTTCTTTGTACATAATTTGCATAAATTTGTATATATATGCATTCAAAATGGCCGCCATAATGGCCTTTTAATATCTCCGTACATAAAACCTGTAGAAATTAAATTTTGGGATCTATATTTATGTTTTTCACATCAATAAACACAATCATGATGTCCGTTGTAACTCAAAAAGCATTCCTACATACATAATTTGTATATATATGCATACAATTATATGCAAAATGGCTGCTAAATGGCTTTTACATGCCCCTATCTCTGATTATTTCATCCGTAAGTGGGTCCTTCTGTGTCTCTTATCTTCACTGCCAGGAGTAATTGCTGCAGTACCTACATTCAATATAGTAAGTCACTGAAAATCTGCATAAATATGCATATAAATAATAATACAATTATTCAAATCACTAATATGAATACATTTCTACTTTTAGGATATACATATAATATGCAGCCTGGACAATGTTGATTGTGATGCCTGTATCTATTAATTGAAGGGCAAAGAACATTTACATTTCACAATAATCAATGTAAACAGCACTGAACAGAACCGATTTTCATTTAACTTGAACTTCAAATTTAGCTTCCAAGTGTGCCCAATCTTTGAATTATTTAACGCATATTTGTAACTACAAAATACTTTCTCTTTTTTTTTTTTTTTTTGGCAAGAAGGAGGGTACATCAATTCATTATGAGCACGTTTATCTATGAGTCTATATACAAAAGTTACACAAGTTTGGTATACAGCGTGTCCCAGAAAAAACGAAACCGGGTTTCCATGCAACTTTTTACTATCGAAATCATACATTTTCTTTATGAGATATACATCAATGGAAAGATAAACTTTTCTTCTTTCATTTGATGTACAACTTAATTTCATTGTTCATGCATGACTGAGTTAGAACAATGAACAGTGGCGCTACCAAAGTTTCATTTGCACGTGCAAATGGTGACTTTAAGTGAGTTTTTCAGACTTTTAACGTTACGTTTTCGAAAAATTAAGTTCATAACCCAAATATTCATATTTTCTTCTTTCATGTGAGACATTACGCGTCAAATATGAAAAACGCATGCTTGAGAAAAATTTGCATGAAAACATGCTTCATTTCTACCGATTCTATACGGATAGTCGTAAAACAAGCATTCAGCTCTCCGGACTTGGCATTAGACAATGGGCTCATCTGCGCCATTGAATTCACACAAAACAACCGCAGTGCTATAGTGAATGTTGTGCGGGGGGGGGGGGGGTATTTACAGAGAATGCTGTATGAGACGGAAAGCCCTTTGTTGTCATTTATTAAGAATAAGCTATGAGAATTAACCAACAATTGAAGACTAATATCTTGAGTATTCTCAGGCTGCACGCAGTCCAATGGCTACGGGAAATCAACATTACAACAATGATGCACATTTTGATGATTTTGTACCTCAAACTTATTTCTCTGTTTCATTCCTCTCATTTCCCTCATGCATGGTTAGTCCTTCATCACTGACAGGGTTTTCTTTGAAGGGGGGGGGGGGTAAAGCAGAAAGAGAGGGTACATCACTTTAATTATCACTAAACTTGTGCTTCTAACATTTCAAAGGTTCAAGTGCAGGGCAGAAAGTCGTCTTTTGTTTGGGTTGGAGGGGGGGGGTAGGGGGGCTCGGAAGGTTGTTTTTTTTTGGGTTTTTTTTTTTTTTTTTTTTTTGGTCCGTTACTCCCACCCCACCTTCCCAAACATTCTGTGGATGAACACCCTTTGCTCTGTAGTTAGCTGCATGGTCAGGCAAACTCATGATCATGTGCAAATTTACGACCCTATTCACAACCGAACCGTCTGTAACAATCCCTTTCACCCCCTGCCTTCATGTTTGTATAAATTCATTGCAGCATGAAGGCCATTGTTATCTGCCAAGTTGGGCATTTGTCGGGAAAGCTAACTGGCTCCTTATTTACTATCTATCTGTGTAAAATGGAAGCATATTTTCAAATTAAGTTTTCTCGAGCAGGCGTTGATCATTTTTAACGCATGGGACATCATATGAAAGGAAAAAGAATGGATATTAAAGCTATGATTATATTTTTTGCAAAAGATTGCTGAAAAAAGTCTGAAAATTCATTCAAAGTTGCCATTTGCTTGTGCAAATGAAAATTTAGTTGCACTACTGTTTATTGTTCTCAGTCATGCATGAATTATGAACAATGAGTTGTGATTCGAATGAAAGAAGAGAAGTGTATTTTGCAATCCATGTACATCTCATAAAGCAAATATACGATTATGATCGCAAAGAATTGCAATGAAACTCGGTTTCGTTTTTTTTTTTTTCTGGGACACGCTGTACAATGTAGTAGATGTTTTGGTATTATTTTGGTACCTTGGTCACTCAATGACTTTCTGAACAAGGGATCCATGGGTTCAGAGCTCACCTGAGTTTCTCAAGTTAACCTTCCATGCAGTCTTGCAGACTGTTCCCTAGGCAGAACATATCAAAGTTGGAAGCCTTTAGAGATCTCCAGGGCCCAGAGAGACATGACATCCATATGTTTTTATTCCATGACACTGGCAAAAACACCTGCCAAGTCTGCAGAAAATGTGATCATGCGTTTCCAAAAAGAACAAAACTTACAACTGGTCCCTAATGAATTAGGTATGACAGCGACCAAACGGGGCACTCCTGGATCTGCCATGAAACATTTGAAAGTACCTTCTACAGTATAGGGTCCCTGTAATCATGGCCTTTATCCTTTTACCAATTTTTGATTCTAGAGGGAAAATGCTTTCAAAGATTCAATAATTTGGGGGATTTGGGGCATCTTGGAGTCAACATGCTGGTTCATGGTACTCATCTGACTAAATAATATGATATTCTATCACCTGCAAAGTTCAGTAGGAAAAAAAAAAATGACCACACTTTTCATGAAGATGAACGTGTGAAAATTGGTCCCTAATTTAGTACAGGCCCAAAGGGGATCACCCCTGAATCTGTCATAAACAATCTTACGAGTACATTCACTGATGTACGATTGTATTTACTCAAAGCACTTCTGCTTTTATAGAAGTAGATACTCTAACGCTACTTCTTTCAGTGGTTGATGGGCCGCTTTCAGATTGTTTTCTCAAAATTTCCCAGTCTCCCTCCAGAGTTTGTAGTTATCTAGCCTTTTGTCAAGGCCCTCTCGCTGTAATGGGCGAGCGAAGCGAGCCCAGCCGAGCGCGCCAGCCCGAGGGCCTTTTGAGATCTGCTTCACACATTATTATTCATGACACGTGAACCTTCTGAATACTCATTTTAATGGCTTCCGGTGAACCAATGGAATGGCGCGCTCCCCGCATCCTCAGCCTTGGTGGTCATGCCTGTTCGCATGCATCACTGACCACCCGAGGAGGTCTGTGAGAGTGTGTCGAGTTCTGTGAGGTCTGCGGCAGCGGCGTGCATTCGCTCTATTCAAATCGGGTTCGAGCAGACAGACACGCTGATTGGACCCCGACTTTTGCTCCCGAAATCGGGGAGCAAAAGTCGGTAATTCAAAGGGCTAACAAAAGGATGCGAAGCAGATCTCAAAAGGCCCTCGCGCAACCCCACTCAGCTGGGCTCTCTTCACCATACAGCGAGAGGGCCTTGACAAAAGGCTAGTAGTTATCCCGCTCTAGATGGCTGTCTCTCTCTCTCTCTCTCTCTCTCTCAAGATTTTGTTTTTTTTTTGTTTTGTTTTTTTTTTTTGCATGTCACAATTTAACACCCAAGAGTCATACAGCCCATGAGCTTGACACTAAACTAATAGGGTCCACGACACAAGGCAATAAAAAAAGAGCCCACGAGTCCGACACAACGCAAACAAGGCTATTAACTTTGACACAGGATTATTAAAGCAAAGAAGACCAAAGACATTTCTTTCAAAGCTGACCTCATTGACTCGTGGGAAAACCCCAAATGTTTAAAACAGGAGAACAGATACAGGGATGATCCCCTTCGGATCCGAACCAAATTAGGATTATCTTCACAATTTTGTATTTATTTATTTTTTTTTTTATGAGGGGGGGGGGGGGGGTCTACACTGTTGAGGGTACTTTCAGGTGTTTCATGGCAGATTCAGGGGTGTCCCCTTTAGGCCGCAGCCAGGAATATTTATCGAGGACCAGTTTTAAGTTTTGATTTTTTTTTTTGAAACACGCATCATCACATTCTTTTCACAACTTTGGCAAGTGTTTTCGCCAGTGTCATAGAATAAAACTTATGGATGCCATGTCTCCCTGGGCCCAAAAGGTCTCCAAAGGCTTCCAACTTTGATGTGTTCTGCCTGGGTAACAGTCTGCAAGACTGCCTGGAAGGTAAACTTGAGATACTGGGGAGCTCTGAACCCACGGGTTTCTTGTTCAGAAAGTCATTGAGTGACAAGGCACCAAAATATGACAAAAACAACTTCCACACCAAACTCATGTAACTTTTGTTTATCAACTCAAAGATAAACATTCTCATAATGAATTAGTGATAAACTCTCCCTCTTCAAAAAAAAAAAAAAAAATTGCATGTATGCATTAAACATTAAGGCAAATTCTCACATTGTATGCAAATATAAGATGTTTTAAACAATTCAAAGATTTCGATTTTTGTGTACCTATTGAGCACACTTGAAAGCTAATTTGGAGTTAAAATTAAGTGACAACTGGTTCTGTTTGATACTGTTTACATTGATTAATGCTCAGAGGCTTTATTTTAGGAAGTTATGGGTGGTACAGTACATGCAAATTCATGCAACTACTGTATATAGGTAGATGAAGATAGGCAGGCATTCAAACAAGCATTGAAAGCTCATAGTCAGCTGAAACGGATCGAAAAAAAGAAACGCGAACAATCGACCGCAAGGAGACAAGAGGATATACCGAAAGGACTTCTGGGATTTTGCCAAAAAGTGTTCTTCGGGGATTTTACACAATAGGCCACAATTCCCTTCTTTTCCAAAAAACGATTGCTGATGAATATTACACGTCTCTTTATTCAACTGCAAACCCAGTGAGCATTGAAGCAGTTTCCTGGTTTCCTTACATACTTGTAAGAGATTATACGCCATTTGATTATGACGCTGTACGCCCCAAACACAAGCTATCCTGAATAAAAAAGAAATCTATTTCAGCACCTGGAGAGGATGGCATTCTATACGGTCTCCTTAAGAAAATGCCCAGCACGCATCATTTTCTCGCCACGCTCTTTACAAAGCTCCTTCACAACCCCGACCCTCCGGAAGAATGGTCAAAATGCAGAGTGAGGCTGATTCACAAATCGGGTGGTACAGGGAGAGGATCCAAAATCATTTAGAATGATAGCCCTGACATCTTGTATTGGAAAACTATTTCATCAGATACTGGCGGAAAGAGCAATAGAATTTTCCCTTGCAAATGATTTAAGTGATCCATCTGTGCAGAAGGCATTTCTTCACGGTATCAACGGATGTACAGAAAAAACGCAGGTTATCCGTGAGTTATTAATGGATGCCAAGGCAAAGAAAAAAGCATAACCTCATTCATTATGTGTTAGAGATGTACGGGTTTCCGGAACACTTCAGGCGGTATGTTAAGATTTTATACTCGCGACTCAATGGAGTCAAAACTCCACATTGGGCTTCTGACAGTTTCCCCTTCAACAGAGGTGTATTCCAAGGAGACCCGCTCTCCCCTATTATCTTCTTACTCACGTTCAACCCGATACTGAAACACTTGCAAGCGAATGAAGCGAAATTCGGATACGATTTGAACGGAACACGATTCATCTGCGTACCATTCGCTGACAACTTCAATCTTATAACGGGTAATAAAGGAACCCATCAGCGTCTCATGAACGAAATATCTGGTTTAGTAAAGTCTATGAAACTCTCCATCAAGCCATCCAAATGTCGCACTATTTCGATCTGTGGCGGTAACCCTACTGATATCACTTTTTCAATTGACCAACATACTATTGAAACAGTTCGAAATAAGCCAGTTCGAAATATAACGTTTAACATGCAATCTGCGGATGCTTATATTTTCCATTGGCATTGGAGAAATTACGTAATATTATTACAAATATTAATAGTTGTTCTGTTCGTGATGAATACAAATTGGCGGTATTTACCAGATACAGCTTACCATCTCTCCGATACTTACTGTCTGTCCATGACCTTACTAACACTCAGCAGGACGGTCTGGACAAGACTGCAATTTCTCAAATTAAGAAATGGATGAAAATTCCGTCTCACGGAGCATCAACCGCTTTTTTATTTAGCCCCGATGGACTCGGCTTTAGATTACCCTCTCAACTTTACAAAGAATCTCATGTTCTCGGACATGTTTCTTCGCGTATTCGTGGTGATGATAAGGTCCAAGCTGCGCTGGATGCGAAAGTTTCTCGCGAAGGTCAATGGTCGAAAAATGTCCAATTGCAATGCTAAATCATGTGAAAAGTATTGTTCTGATGTGGCTGTATGTGATTGGGAAAAAGTAAAAAATGTAGTGGAACAAACCCTACATACTGAAGTTAAAGCACTCTGGACGGAAAAGGTAGCTCCCCTTGTCATGCAAGGTGATTTCTTACAGCTTTTGCAATTAGAGAATTCGGATCTGACATGGCGTTCAATTATGTTCTCTTTTCCAAAAAGCGCCCTCAGTTTTATCACGAGAGCGTCCATCAACTGTCTACTTTCAGGTGATAATCTCCGCAGATGGGGAAAGAAATTGAATTCACGTTATTTGTGTGGTAATCATGAAACGCTTTTCCACATATTGAATAATTGTAAAAGAGCGTTGGAACAAGAGCGATATAATTACAGACATGACAGCATTTTGCATTATGTGAAGAATGTTATCAGCGATAACATTACTTGTACTGGAAATTTGGATTTGTATGCAGATTTAGATGGTCATCGCGTGAATGGTGGCACCATACCCCCCCCCCCCCCCCCCCCCCGATGTTGTGGTTACAGCAGAACGCCCCGATATTGTGATAGTGAACAAGAGAGATAAGCACATTGTAATTGCAGAATTGACAGTTCCATTTGAGCCCAATATCACAGATGCAAATAAAAGAAAAGAAGAAAAATATGCGCCCCTTCAAGCAGACATTGAATCCCATGGTTACAAGTGTGATCTCATTTGCTTCGCAATTGGCTCTCGAGGACTAGTTACGAAAGAAAACAAAAAGAAAATCTGTTCAATACTAAGATTCGCAGACAAACAAGCAAAAACGAAATCCCACATCCAGGCCCTGTCCAAAATATCTATCGTTTCCTCTTATGCCATCTATAATGCACGTAAAGAACCCACCTGGAATGTTAAAGCTTTACTTACACTGTGAAGTTGAAAACAAGTACAAAGTGTATTGGCGTTTGACTTACCATGAGTATATAATGTGTGGCGGTTGATGATTTTAGATAGGATGTTTGTATATTCATTTATATCATTACTAAAGTTTTTTTTTTTTTTTTTTTTGAGTATTAAGATTTTATGTTTCGGTTTATATAAGGAAAAAAGAATTTGAGATTTAGTTTATTGTTAGTATATGACATGTTAGATGTGATGTTATAGGATTTGGTATTGTTAATTGTTATTTTTACTGAGAAAGTTAAAGTAGAGTTTTTGGAGAAGAAGTTAAGAAGGTGTAAAGTGAATTAATGGTAATGGAGTAAAAGAAAAGTATAAGAAAAGCAGGGGGAAGGCAGAGAGAGAGAGAGAGAGAGAGAAGAGAGAGAGAGAATGAGGGAGGGAGGGAGAGAGAAAGGTTTTATTAGAACGATTTATATAAAACGTAAAGAAATGAAAATAATAGAATGAGATGAAGTTGTATTATTTTGATAATAAGGTATGTTTTGAAATGAAATATATGTATTGCATATTTTAATTTGTTTGTGTATAAATGTATCTTTGGTAAATTTGTTTGTGAGTACATAACTGTAACTGAGTGTGTTTTTCTTTACAATGTATGATGTATTTACATGTTTTTCTGTATTGTCTTTTGTCTTTGCCTTGTGCCTCCTGTTCAATCCAGGAGACAACCTAGGCCTTTCATGTTACATTGTTTATTGATATAATAAAGAATGCTGAACAACAATAAGATAATCATTAAGGTTGTTAAATGTTAATGTTCTTTGCCCAGCATTGTATGTATATGTATGATAAAAGGAAATGTATTTATATCAGTGATTTGAATAATTATATGTATATTTATGCAGATTTTCATTGACTTACTCCTGAATGTAGGTACTGCAGCAATTACTCCTGGCAGTGAAGATAAGAGACACAAAGAGACCCACTTACAGATGAAATAATCTGGCATTCACAATCCAAATGGCAGCCATTTTGCATATAATTATATGCATATATATGCAAATTATGTATGTAGGGATGCTTTATGAGTTACAACTGACATCATGATTGTGTTTATTGACGTGAAAAACATAAACATAGACACCAAAATTTACTTTCTACAGGTTTTATGTACGGAGATATTAAAAGGCCATTATGGCGGCCATTTTGAATGTATTAATATGCAAATTTATGCAAATTATGTACAAAGAAATACTTTTAAGTTATTACTGATGTTTTATGGTGGCCATTTTGAATTTATGCAAATTAGGCATTGATCCACCACTCGAATTTTAGGGAATTTTTAATACAATGTATGTTGTTTTGATAGCTCTTCCAGATTAAATGCAAGTGGAATGGTTTCTGTTGCAATTTGCTTTGGGTTGACCCCCCTTTTATCATATTTTGACTGGACTATTATGCAACACCTCAAGCCCCATTCAAACAGAGCTTTTCAAACCAGAGTTACCTCTACAACGTCCGGGTAGTGTCGGGGTAACCTTTTGAAACGGTCTCCACAAAAAGTTGCTCAGATATTTGTCGCAGTAACTTTCACCAAATTCTACCCTAGCCAGCTAGGGTAATTACCCTGACATTACCCTGACAGTACCCGACAACCCTTCTATTAGAATGCAACCATGGTAACATTCCTTTGATACACTCAACACGCATGCGCAACATTGCAGACAGAGAATAATTGACACACCATGTGCTGATCACGTATATGGATCATAACCACTGATCTCTAAAAAGTGGGTACCACCAATCATTAGGACCACTTTGTTTTACTTTGTTTTTGGATATCTCAGCCATTTCAAAACTAATTTTCATCATATAAACTTTTAATTCCTCTTAGAATTGTATGTTCTTAAATATGTCACATAAGTGTGTTTTCTAATTATCTTGCAAAACATTACAATTTGAATCTCCATCTCAACCAAAACTATGCCATCCCTTTAACAGTGTCAGTGTGTCATGGTACTTTGTAGCGAATGTCAGGAGATGAGCAGTCAATCAATGGGACAGCAAGAATTCTTAAAGGTGTTGTAGAACACAACATTCACATGATGTAATTACGCTGTCAGCTAGGGGTAACCACATACATGTCATGCACAAAACAACTTACAATTCCCATCATTGTTATTATTCTGTATCGCAAGTAACACAACGGGATACCTGATTTACATGACATTTGTATTGTACAGTGTACATATAATGCAAAGAATCTAAGGTTCAGGGGCACCAACAAGATGGGCTGCATGAGAATGGGAAAACCTAACTTAAATGCTCTACATTTATATTATAAGTAATGTCTTATAGTATCATATTTCTAAGAAGCTTGACACCGAATAGCTGCCACAATGAAGTACAGTGTAATGTTGTTGACTCTGCAAAAACACACATCAACTATGCATGTCAGAATAAACCATGCCCTGATCTCCACGTGTAAAATGTTACACTTTGTGAAGGCAGATATCTTACAGTAAATAAGATTCCTCTATGATCATTTCTAATGTGCATATTTGTCATAGTACTTGCTAGCCTTTGTAGACCTTGACCAAGCCCCAAGAACCACATTGACAGAAACAAAGAATGCACTGTAAGTCAAACATTTTCTTCAGTCTTTTTGTTCTTGCCTAAGTCTATCAATCAAATAAGACCATCCACAAAAATACCCAATGATATCACAAATCAGTATGGGAAAAAAAAATTAACATCACTCTTCCTTTTTTTTTTATGGCTGGTTGATTTAAAAACAGTTTTGCCATACGGGGAAGTCAGTAATTCTTGAAAAGTGATGCGTACACTGAATACTGTATAATTACAGGAACAAATTTCTCTGAATATATCCTGAATACCCTCTACCAAAGAGCGTACAACCCTAAGAGGGTCTACTCACACGATTCCTTACGTAAACAGGTGTAGTACACCATGGAGCTCAACGGCGGCCATTTTAGGAAGCAAACCGCTGGATTATCGCGAGCGTATAATACGTGACCAATAGGAGTGAATTCTGCCTCCCCTTCATTTTCTCCCTTTTAAGGGGGCAAACAGCGGTATAGCTTTGTCAAATACCTCAAATTCCCATTTAGAAACATCATTTATGAATAAAGATTAAAAAAAACCCCGAAGAAATGTCCATTATTTTCGAATCTGTTGTCCCTCAAAGTTCGAGCTACTGAAACGCCTCCCTCACCATCTCTCCCTCTCTCTCTCTCTCCCTCTCTTTCGCCCCTTCCCTTTTGGCCTTATAAAACATCTGGGGGGGGGGGGACGTGTCCCCTAGATTTTTGTTTCTGAGGATCATCTCCCCTGTATTTTTCAAACTTAGTATTCTTATTTTCTTTTTTTTTTAGCACTCTTGATAGACCTTGTCACGATGATCTGCAATGCGAACATGTTGAAGATTACAAATATTTGATTGAAAATTCTCAAATATAATAATAATAATAATAACATATTATATATTATATAGCGCATGTTACACTGAAGTCTCTATGCGCTTTACAACAATTCCTATGATAACAATACAATGAGAAAATACATATGTAATACAATACAAATGACAACAACAACAAAGAAATTACGAAGAATGACCCAAGTATTGATAAATAAATATTCCACCAAAGGTGTGCATCACATGGTTGAATTTCAATTCTGAAAATGCATAGGCTCCCTCCCCGGCCCCTTCGGTCCACCTCTTACACAATGAAGACGCGCATATTACAAAATGTCAATCTTGGATAAAGAGATCCCGAATAATAGAATTTAGCCATATTTTCCCTACAGTTCCTAGCTCTCTTTTTTAAAATCAAAAATTGCAAATATTCCGCCAAAATGTGCACCAAATCATATCAATTATCCCTATCATTAGGAGTTAGTTCAACTTTTGAGGGACTACAGATTGGATATGAAAGAGCATTTCTTCATTTATATTTTGTTCTTAGGCAGGAATGATACTTATAAATGCCGTAATGAGGTCTTAAGTTCTTCTTTTACCCTGGATGCCTCCCTAAAAGGGAAAAAATGAAAGGGAGGCAGATACCTCTCCATTGAGGGCCACTTAAAAGTCCGCCCACTATCGATCGCTTTGCTTCCTAAAATGGCGCTCGCACCTGCCCGTGAGCGTACTACGCAAAATCGAGAAAGTAGACCCTCTTAGGATTGTACGCTCTTTGCCCTCTACTAGGCCAATTTTCTTCACAATATTTTGATAATCTTGAAATGATCAAGCTTGTTTCAAGAGAAAGGTTACATGACACTTTGAAAAATATTTGTTTGGTATATATACTCAGATGTAACTTTTTGGAGTTGAAATAGATTATTATTTCACACTGTAAGGCCATTTTCAAATTGTTCAGACTTCCTGAACTCAAACCTGACACTGAGAGGAAGATGTTCCACAATTACACTATGAAAAACAGAAAATATGTTCTGGCCCATTCAGATATCATTGGAAATCTCAACCTTTTACCTTTGTTTCAAACTAATCAATGAAAAACAAAGAAAGTAGTTTTGCTTGAAATGTATGTGAGAAGTAAATCTTCTGTCATGTAAAGCATAAATACAGCAACATAGTTTGATGATGCACAGCTTTAACCTCACACAACACTGCAGCTATCACCATCATGTTTTGGACTTACATCGATTCAACTTACACAACCTACTGTTAATTTCATGATCACTTTATCTGAATGTTCACCTTATCATCTATATCTATGGAATTCTTAATGTGCCTCCCATCTTTGCTCAATCTGGCATAATTTCTATTGCAAGTGTGAGAGACAACATTCTTGAGACAACCATTCTAATATAATGAGCACTTTTCATATTGTCTCACATGCGGGTAGGAATTTGTGACATACTTTACCGTGATTCTTTCTACCAGCATTTTTTTTTTTTTTTTGTTATCAGAAGAGCTATTGTGACATCGTGTAAGTAAGGTTCTTCTTATCCTCCCAACCATGCTATTTCTTAAGTTTGTTCTGTTCTTATCATGTCAAACTGTCACTCAAATGATGTTCCCTCTTTCTCTACCAAATCCTCATCTCCCTTCTCCATACTAAGAGCATCTTTATCTTCCTCCTCCTTGTCATTTACAAATGCTTCCTTGATGACGTTTTTGAGGAGAACTGCCCTTTCTCTGACTGCCGGGTCAGGATCTGAAGTGACCTTTGATAATGCTTCCTGCAAGTCATGAGCTTCCCAGTACGAGAGCACTGTTTGGCGAGATGGTTCTGGATTGTACAAATGAAATAACATTGTGTAAAGATTTTAACAGCAAAACAGAAAAAGTTAGAAATATTACACAAGATGATTGATATCTGTGACATTACTGATTACTCAGAGGAAAGGCTTAAGACACAATTGGTTCCCATACATATATCATAAGTACATTTTGCACATCTACACTTCACAGTAATCACGGGGACTATGCCTCTATGGGGTTCATAGCAATAAATCAGTTGCCAACTGACCATATGCTGAGTCCTAGTATATATAATTTACTAGTGGTAGGTAGCATCCCTAGGGTAATGAATCCCATTTTGTTCAAAGGGGCACCAAGTCCATGGGGGAAGGGGAGGGGAAATGGGGGGGGGGGGGGGGGGAGAGGGGCAGGCAGGGGTGGGGCAAAGGTTCGAGTCCCACTGGTTCGTTTTTTCCAACATGTTTGTTAATTTACAGATCAGCAGTTATGATCCTAACAAATTTCATTTGTAGAGGGAGAAAAATTGAAGAAACTCACATCTGAACCTTCACCCCTCTGAATAATATCTTTCTTTCAAGAAAATGTACATGTATATGCTTGTCAATATAGCACTGTATTAGCTTTAATACTTCTGGCGCTACAGAAGATTTCTTTTTTTTTTTTTTTGAAAACAACTCTTTAAATTTAGGCCTTTGCCCAAACCCCACTCCTGCCTGCCCTCCCCCCCCCCCCAACCCATGAACTTCGGGCCCTTTCAAACAAAATGGGAATCTATTACCCTGGGTATGTTATATATGGCACAGATGGTGAAAATTATAGATTTTTCAAGAAGATGCTGAAAGTGTCAAAATTTCACCTCCTCCCCCCACTGTAGGGAAGTACGCATATACAAATTGAGACCTTATTACCCTAAGGATGCCATCTGCCAAGTCTCGTGAATATCAGTTGTAGGGTTTTCAATGAACAAGGCAAGTGCCATGTTTGGTAAAATGTGTAACTTTGTATAACCACTCATTGAATAACCACCACCCCAAGTTTGATTGAAATTGAAGTCCTCAGTAAAGAGTTGTTATTCAAGTTTTTGTAGCCTTATGGATGGACGACGGACAGACGATGGAGGGGCGGATGGACGGACGGACGGACAGACGCCACAGGCGATCCCTCAGTCTCCCCTCACCTCTGGTGGGCTCGACAAAAAATGAAGTTTCATGAAGATACAATACAACTTTAACATGAGCCATTTCAAAGATACAATGTAAGGACAAAAAAGTGAGGTTTTAGCATTTTCACTAGGCCTTTGACTTTTGACCTCATGGCTCAAAACTTTCCTAAGAGAATCCTTACCTGGTAATACATGTATACACTGAGTTTCATGAAAATACCTTGAGGCATTGTAGAGTTATGGGGGAAAATAGTGAAATTTGATAGGTATAACTTCTGCCACTCATACATACATATGCCCACTTTCATTTGGATATCTCAAATGGTTCTTGAGATATGCTGTCCACAAAATCAACTAGAGATTTCCATTGCCACGCAATGCGATTGTATTCCCCGGCACTAGAGAGGGCACACAAACCATCCCCCAACAATATGACCTTTGACCCCATAAAAGACTGAACACTGGGGGCAGCACTTAAATAATCAATAGGCTTGTAGATTATATCATTGTAGACCTTCATACCAAATTTGAACACAAGGCAAGTGTCAAAATGTATTTCACCCAATTGTGTAGAAGAAATTAATGTATTTCTAACTCCTGCAAGTTCATTGACCCGCCTATAACCTTTGGCCTGTGGTGACTTTCAACTCCCCAAGGGACATTTACCAGCCAAGTTTGGTAACAAACGGACATAGGGATCAAAAGTTATGAGCCATAATCAAAACACACAATAAAAACTGAACATTGGGTCCTAAAAGTTTGTTGACCCCTGTCTGTGACCTTTGACCTTGTGATGAACTTAAACTCCCCATGGGACATCTACCATGCAAGTTTGGTCGAAAACGGACTTAGGGATCAAATGTTATGAGCGTGCCATAAAAACTTAACATTGGGCCCTAAAAGTTTGTTTACCTCTGTCTTTGACCTTTGATCTTGTGATGACCTTCAACTCCCTAAGGGACATCTACCATGCAAGTTTGGTTGACTTGTAGATTATAACATGGTAGACATTCATACAAAATTTGAACAAAATCCCTCAGGAAATGTAGCCTATAGAGCACACACAAACTATCCATCAACAACATGACCTTTGACCAATGAAAAGACAGAACGCTGGGGGAGCATGTACAAAATCTATAGGCTTGTAGATTACATCATGATAAACCTCCATACCAAATTTGAACAAAATCCATCAAGAAATGTAGCCTACAGAGCGCACGCAAACCATCCACCAACAATATGACCTTTAACCCTATAAAAGACGGAACATTGGAGGCAGCACATAAAAAATCTTTAGACTTGTAGCTCATCATTTCATGGTTGACATTCATACAAAATTTGAACAAAATGCGTTAAAAAATGTAGCCTATATAGTGTGCACAAACCATCCACCAACATGAACTTTGACCCTTCAAAAGACGGAACACTGGGGGCAACACATACAAAATCTATAGGCTTGTAGGGTTCATTATGATAAACCTCCATACCAAATTTGAACAAAATCTGTTAAGAAATGTAGCCTATAGAGCGCACACAAACCATCCACCAACAATATGACCTTTGACCCTATAAAAGATGGAACATTGGAAGCAGCACATCCCAAATCTTTAGACTTGTAGCTCATATCATGGTAGACTTCCATACATAATGTGAACAAAATCCATCAAGAAATGTAGCCTGTAGAGCGCACACAAACCATCTATCAAAAATATGACCTTTGACCCTATAAAAGATGGAACACTGGGGGCAGCACATCAAAAATTTTTAGATTTGTAGCTCATATCATGGTAGACCTTCTTACCAAATTTGAACATCCGTTTTACAAATTCAATGTAGAGTGCACAGAGACCATGCATCCACCAATATGACCTTTGACCCTATAAAAGATGGAACACTGGGGGCAGCACATATAAAATCTATAGGCTTGTAGATTATATCATGGTAGACCTTCATACCAAATTTGAACAAAATCCATTGAGAAATGTAGCCAATAGAGCGCACACCACAGAACTATATGATAGATAGACTGCTCACGCAGGGGCCGTATTCTGAGGGCTTAATTAGCATTTGATTAGCACTTAACTAGCGAATCAGTATTCTGTGAAGTAGGGGGGTTTATTAACTATCATGACAAGCGTTTTGGCGGGAAATTTAGTCTTACTCAATGCGCGTACACCTCGGCATACATGCCGGGGGATACAATTACAGATGGAAGGACAGACAGATGGATGGAAGGACAGACGGACAGAGGGACAGACGAACGGACAACTCCAAAACATAATGCTTCCATCTACACTTTGTGGCAGATCATAACTAGAAATGTCGCTGGTATGCCTCCGCCATAATGCACGGTTCTCCTAATAGGTCTATGGTTAAATGTCTTGACAATGTGTGATGACAGTTTCACATAATTGGCAAAATATTAAAATGACAGATTTGTCACAAATTTGCTGAATGTTCACTTTCCTTGAACTACGTTTAATTGGATGCATGGCTAAGAGTGCAGGTATTTGGGGATTTGAGGATTTTTTACTTGACTTTTGACCATTTTTTAATGTACATAGTATGCATTGAGTAATTTTCAAGGTATGGAGAAAAAGTGTAATTTCAGTATTAAATGGTAAAATATTAGCATTTAAACCTGGCTTTTTACCCTTGATTTTTGACATTATTACCCCAAAGTTCCCAAGAGAATCACTGTCAGGTAGAGCATGCATAATATACTAAGTTTCATGATGATACCTTGAGTCACTTTCGAGATATGGAGGAAGAAGTAAAATTAAGCACGTTCACTTGACCTCTGACCTTTTGGCAAGAAACTTCCCACAGAATCTCTATTGGGTAATACATGTATATATCAAGTTTCAAGAAAAATCCTGCAGGCATTGCATAAATATGAGGGAAGTGGTGACAGACAGATGGAAGTACGGACGGAGGGACGGACGGACAACCCAAAAAACATAATGCCTCTGGTGCCACTTCGTGGTGGACGCATAGAAATTAACATGAATTTCACTAAACTGATCTCTACAAAAGTGTGCACTATTCAGCTATTACCCATAACAATTCCAGTATTCAGTACATCAGCAAGTACACTTTTTGAGTTATTACAGATCAAAATTGTGCCACTTTGAGAGATGAATGATGTTCTAGATCACTCTAAATTCTTTCTGTAGGACTGTGGACTGCCTAAACACTTGGGATATGCTAACTTCATCAACTTGTATTTCATATCACTGCACAGAATTCCATGTAATTTCATTTCATTTGTATAACAGTTGGTTTGATTTTTTTTTCCCAAAACAATGTATTTTTTTGCTGTTTACAAATTCTGGAGGTCACTGAAGATGCAACCTGACTGACCGTTTTTTTTTTTGGGTTTTTTTTGTAATGTATTGAGCCAATTTGTTTATGCAGTTATGTTCTGTAATTATAGTATCATGCTAAAAAGGGAAAACTTGTCACATATAACATGTACATTTTGTACTTGCTTTGATTTCTGTTCTGAATATTATGTTCTCTTTCTCAGTCTTACATGTACTTGACATTTGAAACTAACAACACTTAGGTGCAACATACTGCTTACAGTCTACAAGATACACTCACCTGCAAATTTCGGTATCAGAAATTCCAAGACCTCCAGTGACTTTTTCCTGATGGCTGCATACTTAACAATGCCTACACATAAGTCATATAAACAAATATAACATCTGAACTTTCTTTAATTATCTAACATATCACATGAAAGAAAGCATGCATTGTACATTGTATATGAAAGACTACTGCATAAATGGTATGACAAACTGTCAGTCTGGCTTGAATGCAGAAAGGTAACAGACCAGTCTACGGCATGTAAAGGAATCATAATAAAAAGTTTGTCATTTTGCTCCATGAAGTGTTCACAGCAAACTCTGTTGCTGAGTGTTAACAAAATTCTGTGTAACAAATCTTGTATGTCACTATGTGATCAATACTACAAACCACATAACTGGGACATATTTCAACTGAAACACTACCAATCCTCCTCTTTCATGTCTAAAAATTGGTAAATCCATACAGATAAAGATATTTTCAAACATCTCTGAAGACTGCTGACTGTTGTTATCTAGCACACAAGCTGCAGCATGGTGTGGGTTGTCCTTTCATGTTTCTGACATTGAAGTGGGAGTGAGTACAATCACCCTTGGTCATGTATTAATATTTAGCATGTAAAGTGGCATCTTCCTTGTCTTTTTTCTTTGGATCCTATTATATAAGTAACTGCGTGCTTCAATGTGAAACACTGCCAAAACAGGATAAAAGTTTGTGCCCAATTCCGGATACCTGATCAAGCTAGGACAACTGTATCTTTTTTTCTCTCATGTATTGCGTATTTGTAATTGAATTTCAAGCATCTTGATTAACTATTTACTGGACAGTGGCATAAAACATTCCAACATTCTCTTCTATATCTGATTACCAAAATAAAATCATTTCCACGACATTAGCATATTACATAGAAGATTCATTGTTTATACCCAAATCTAACAGAAAAATTCATTTATGGTAAAACTACATACCGAGAGTCTTGTAAACAGCTGGAACAAGCATTTCTAGAATGGCAGACAGTGTTTCTGTGTCATCACTGGAAACATCATCTGCATTGATGAGATACAACCTACAACATGAAGAAAAAAACAAAAACAAAAGGTTGATGACATTGCTTGGTGCGTATTTGCAAGCAAGGAGTTAATGAAAGTCACAGTGCATAAGAGCCAAGAGGGACTTGATGACACTTAGTGCGAGGCTCGGCCGCGGCCGAGCCCACCTTCATTTCAGTGTAAACGCACAAAAGACCAAATGCGAGGCCAAAATTGGCCTCGCATTTGGCCACGCTCTGGAGGTGGCCTTTTTTCAGTGTAAACGCAAACTGGGCCAAATGCGCAGCCAATTTTAATCTGGCTTCCAAACCCTCTGCCTGTACTACTTCGCTATTCAGGATGTTAACCCTCTCAACGTTGAAAACTAGTATAGTTAGGTGATCCGAGTATCCTCTCGGATCACCTTCTGTTTTTGTACGGATTCTTTCTTCTTCTTCTTCTTCTTCTTTTTCTTCTTATTTCTCCCCAAAAGTTGTGCATCGATTAGCTCAGAAAGTCCTCTTCCTATCAATTTCAAACTTATACTATATATGTATCGTCTCCCAAAGACGACAATCGAACTAAAATCAAAGTGATCAGTCGACCGTGACGTCACTATGACGTCATTATATGAAAACACATTCTCAATCATATCTCATTAATGGAATGGAATTTTTCAATGAAATTTACGTTACATATATTTCAAGTCAAGCGCATTCTACTCATATTCTCAAAATTCATCTATACCTTAAAACGTGCGCGTACGCGCGCGTTGAAATATTTGTATGCTCAAATCGAGCTCAAAATTTTTTTGCACACGTTTCAGACCATTTAGAGCATTTTTTGAAAAATTGAAAAAAATTTACGGACGCGTACGCGCGCGCGCATATACGCACGCACAGCTCATATGCAATAGAAATTTCCCGTTTTTTCACACTTATCGCCTGCCTGAAATGTCAGGGAATACGTCTACCAAGTTTCAAATCAATTCGACTCAATATGACGTCATACGGGCCCGCCAAAGTTGAAATTCCGCGCGCGCGTCAATGGCGACATACAGTGCAACAATGCCAAAAAACCGCCAATTTTAAATCCGATTTTACTCGTCAGGATGAACGGTGACCTCCCATTTTCTTTACATATTCTGAAAGCTGATGAGTTGGACATGTCATTTCATGGGTTGACGATGCTGGAAAAATGATTAAAAGATATCAAATTTCTTAATAAAGTAAAAAAAGTAAATTTTCAAAATGACGTCATCAAATTTCAAGTTCACTCGAGCGTATCTCACTTATCCTTTGCCAATTTACACCCAGATTTCAGTATGTTGTAGCTTATTGAATGATCTTTCATTAATATAATTACAACATTTTGATTGGATGACGGCATCACCTCGTAAAAATGGATTAAAAGTAATATTGTCAAATTTGACCAGTTTACGTGTTATCTCTATGGGAGAGCAGTTTTTCTGGAAGTGAAAATTGACATGACTCTCTTTTTCGAGTACTAGCTCACTTATGCTTCCGTGAATTTCTCCCAGATTTTAGTATGTTGTAGCTGAGAGTTTGGGCTATCGTAAGTGTGCCCTTTATTTTTTCATACGATGTCGGCATCACGTTGAAAAACTTGGTTGAAAATGGCACGAGGCTTCGATGCAGCGTCATTTTGCTTAATACACAGGGCCTATGGAGAATGAAATAGGTCATTGCGTAGCGCATCCGACTCGTAATCCTAAGGTCCCTGGTTCGAGGCTCACCCCTGCCAATATTTTTTTTTTTATTTTTTTAAACACTTTTTTCTTCTTTTTCTTTAGTTAATCTTAATTTCCCTTTCTTTACTTTATCTTTTTCTGATTTTGTTTTATGCTTCTCCTTCAAATTTCTATAAAATAACAATTTTTCTTTATTTTTCTTTCTTTCTACTACTTTCTGTGCAATAGATGAACAACAACAATGGCTACCAATCCCATATTTTGCACATATGTAGTACATGTCACGTACATTATTTCATAAAATAACAACTACTTGATCGGACACCATCTTGGGTATGTAAATTAGGGTCAAAGGTCATAAATGTTTCATCCTGTATCTTGGTGAATACATGTCCTATCTTTCCCATATTTTGCACACGCAAAGACCATGTTACAAGAATCATTTCATAAAATAATTACTTTTTGCTTAGACGCCATCTTAGGTGTGCAAAGTGAGGTCAAAGGTCAAATATACTTCATTCTGTATTTCCGTTAGTGTATACGGAATTCGGTACCAAAGATGGCAGGTCTCACTCCCTTTTCTAAATGAGAATTCAAACATCACACGGCCAATGTCCCGTCAACACAGATGAAACCTGTATGGTCATGAATATTTGGATCAGGACTCAAATCATTGATTTTCGAAGAGATCGGATCACCTAATTTGTCAGTCTTGACAAATTCCGAGTCTAGTTTAAGGTGGTTTTGTCCTGCAAAGGATTTTTTCCTTCGGCAAAGGCCTTTGCACGAACGGCGACTTTGTCGCCACGGAATTCAGTTGGCAAAGGGTCTGGAAACCAGACTATACCAAATTGCGTTTGTTTACAAGCAGAGCGCCACTACAACAAAATATTAAAAGGTTTGAATTAAAAGCGCGGCCGAGCCCAGCAGTGTAAACGGACAAAATTGCGGCCCCAATTGGCCCCGCAATTGAGGCTGGGCTCGGCCGCGGCTCGGCCCAGCCCCGCACTGTAAACGGGGTCTTACTTCAGCTCACTTGAGCTCATATCAGATGAACATCAGTATGACTTTGATGAAATCTTCCAGTGGTGCCATGCCTTCATTCATTGTACTAGGTATCATAAAAAACTCTTTATCACTTGCTGTGCTTTGTTTGCTGCTTGGCAAGTGCTTGCTTTCTTCACTAATTAGCACATAACACAAATATATTATATATATGGCACATTCCATGAAGTTGGGTCACCCCGTAAGTGTGCTATTATGTGTATCTTATTTGTATTATTATCAATAGAATAATTATGAATGAAATTATGAATGGTGTTTTGTTGTTTTATCTTATGATGAGGTTTCAATGTATGTTGGGAGGAATGATCCCTGAATCACACACACAAAAATATAATCTTTTAAGTGATGGTGTCCATTGCTGTTTTTTGATGATCAAGTGTGACATAAAATGATCTTGAATTTAGGAGTAATTTTCTTGTTTAAAATAAAACAATCTCACATCAAAATTATATTCACATTTCTCACTATGAACATACTTTATCAACTGAAATAGGAATCACTATCACAGCCCTACGCATCAGTTTAAAACACACTCTGCAAATCTACGTTCACGACGCTACGCCCGTGTCTTACGCAAAAAGCACATGTAGCGTCGTTATTTTTAGATGTTTATGATGGTCTACAGCATTAATGTCTCTATTAAAAATGAAAACTCGATAACAAAACATGAGAGAGTTGTCTCGTGAAAGCATGGATATAAAGAAGTATAAATTACATCAGTTAAAATTCAAAATAAATATGAAAATGTAGCGGCATTATTTACGCCGTGTCGGCGTCTTCAAACGTAGCGTCGTATCAGTTTTTGCTCGGAACGAACAGCTCAACTCGGAAGATATAAATCCCCAGCCTCACAAGTTACTTCCGGGTGTCGAACTCCTTGCATGGAAGTTGTTTTCGCGGGCGAACAATGATCGGTGCGTCCGTTGTCAAGCCTACAGTATGCCGTGTCTGAACGTAGCATCGTGTGTTGGAGCAGCGGAAAATATGCCTGGAGCTCAGCGGAGGCGGCCGTCCGAGGAGGTAACGTGTATATTCGATGATTTATCGTGCATCATCCAGAAACTGTTTTGTTTCACGTCAATTTTAGGAACTATATCTTGGTAAAACTGATAAATGTTACTGTTGTTAGGCTGAACGACGTTACATAGACGCAGAAGATCACAGTGTCTCGCGTAATATCGTGAACTCTTACATAACTGCAACCAGCAGCCCAATACGCATAGCGTAATGGGGCTGCGGACTGTAGCATTCAAGATCATGACTGCGTAGTATCGCGGACAATAAAATCAACTTAGAATCGAAAAATTTCTTCAAGTTGAAGACTCATTAGTGAAGTTGAAGTATTGAAAACAGGGTTCGTGCAATGTTTGGTTCTGTCAATAGTCCCTTTCTGTTGGAATTGATGACTTAATGTGACTCGGTCGAGAGATACCTGGGAGAGTTACACTGAATTGACGGCCAGCGCAAGCGCACATATAGACATCTTATCCAGTCAATGGATTTGAAATTTGTGCGCATGCGCTGGCCGTCAATTCAGTGTGGCTCTCCCGGGTTTCTCTCGACCGAGTCACATTAAGTCGTCAATTCGAACGGAAAGGGACTATTGACAGAAGCAAACGTTACACGAACCCTGTTGTCAATACTTCAACTTCACTGACAAGTCTTCAAATTGAATAATTTTATCAATTTGAAATTGATATTTGTCCTCGATACTATCTAGTCACGACCCTGAATGCTACAGTCCACAGCCCCATTAAGGCTATGCGTATGGGGCTGGTTGCAGTAACTCGTACATAAATGTACACGAAGTGAACATGTTTGACTGAGTGATTCGTGATCGTGATACGGTGTATGTTTTCGTAGACTTGACAAAATCGCGGAAAGATTGTCAAACCTTAGGGTTAGAAATGTAGTTTCCTTCAAATTATGAATACTTCAGAGGAAATTTCTAATGTGTTTTCGTAAATTTTATATCATACTACGAATAAATCCATAACTAAAGTAAAGAGGTCTAACCTTGTTCTGGGGCAATTTCAACTCGAACTTGCTTTATCAAAAAATTAAAAATAGCAAAAATAAGCCACTGCACTCAGCTAACAGTGTCGGGTCGACGTCATTGAGGATGAATTGTGAATGCCAAATTAGAATCAACATGTTTTATTGCACTGTCAGTTAAAATGAATAAATTGGCACATAAAATAACATTGTCATTTTTCCACGTAATAGTCCCACCTACTCATACTGGTGATGTGTGATGAACATAGACATCCCCCTCCCCCGCGGGAAGTGACCGGTGATGTGATCATGACAATTTAACAGGGCAGGGCCAGCCACCTGCGTAGCTATACGGGGGGGGGGGGGGGGGGGGGGGGGGGGGGGCAGGAAATTTCCCTTTGGCCTTTGCTTATGGCCATGGCATGGGCATAATAAGCAAAATTATTTTGAAAGGTTTTCAGATTTACGAAAACTTTTTCGTGCTTGTTATGGCAAGAGAAAAAATAAAGTCCATGAGGTTTGTTTTAATGAAAAGAAGAATATGGGTTATAGGCCTAATAATTTGGATATCATCCCGTTGCATAACATTTTCGTTTGAACAGCAGTCCTATATACCCAATTCTCATCAAGAGGGTAAAAATAATATGTATTTAAATTTCTGGTTTATCTTAACCACAAATTTTATACAGTACATTCGCTTTATAACAAACTCCTTGAGTGCAGTGAAATTAATGTGTTATACCGAAATTTGGTATATTTTGTAAAAGCAATAAAACGCACACTAAAATTGTACCGGTACTTTGGGACCGAGACAATTACTTTGTCATTCAGATTTTGTCATATCTGTGTATCATAGGGTTTATTTTTGTCATAATTTTTTTTTTTACCACAGGTCTAAGCATGAAGACAGCCGAAAAGAAAAGTCCCTTTGTAATGAGACTAAGAGGTTTTCGTGAAGAAAATGATCATGCTCAGGAAGAAGTTACCTCGTCACAGAAAAAGACATGGAGGAAACAAATGGCACAAAAGTATCCACAACGATACAAGAACATAAAACAATGTGAGGCCTTGACAGCACAACTAAGGAGGATGAAGAAAATGGAAGATCTAAAAAAACCAGAAAATAAAGATGCACTGGAAGCACACAGGGAAAAAAATGCTAGACGAATGAGGCAATACAGAGCAAAGAAGAAGGAAGAAAAAAACAAAGACAAATCGGTTCGTTGCAGGACAAGAGCTGATCAGGATGCCTTAACACAAAAAAGAAAGAAATGGGCTGAGCAAAAAAGAAAGGAGAGAGCCAAACTAACAAGACGTGAGAGAAAAAAAATCAACAGGAAAAGAAGGGAACAAGCAGCGCTAGACAGAGCAAGACGTTCCACAAGTTTGCTAGAGAAAGAATTACGAATGAGACAGAGAGAGGAGAAAATCAGAGAGAAAGAAGTTGAATTACAGGCACAGCAGGAAGAAGCAATGAAAAGACAGCAAGAAAAGGAAGAATATTTAAGAAGAGAGTGGGCAAGATTAGAAGCGGAAGGTTCCAGATCATCTGGTGCTCGTAGGCAGAGCCTTTTGAGGGCAAGATTGGCATTATCAAAAGAACCTGGTATATTTGCAGATACAGTGTCAGATCTAATTGACAAGTCCTCTCCGATGAAGAAGGAACTCCTGAAAAAAAAGGGCATAACTAGTACCAGCAGTGTTTCTGCGATCTTGATGAAGAACACCTCACAGACTTTGAGCACAGATCGAAAATCTCGCAAGAAAGAAATCCTGAAGCGTAAGAATACCATTGCAAAGGCCTTACTCATTACTAAGAAGTACGGCATGCAAAAAAAAATGTGCAGAACATTCCACATCACACCTAAGCTTCTGAAAATGCAGCCCAAGCAACCTCATAAGCATCGAATTTCAGATGCCATCATCAAGAAAGTGCATTCTTTCTACGAAGAAAATGCAACGGTGCTCCCTGACAAGAAATTGATCAGTAAAAAGACTCTCAAACCTGTTGGATTCCTCACACTGCCATTGCAAAAACTACATGCAAAGTTTTTGAAGATGCACCCAAACACCTGCCTGGGCTTCTCGAAATTTTCATCACTAAGACCATCACACATCAAGCTTCGTGGTGCTATGAAATATCGGGCTTGCCTGTGTGAATACTGCACGAATGTGCAATTAAAACTGGATGCTCTGAAGCATATCGCTCTGAAGAATCACTTGGTGTCTCCATTTCAAGATGTCCACTCGTTTGTTGATGTCACAATGTGCCCTAAACCCACAGGTATGAAACATCATAATCTGGAATGCACTAACAGGAAGTGCAAAGAATGTGGAGTGAAAAAGATTGGTGATCATCCAGTCATCAAAGAGTTGGTCGCCAAACAGACTACACCAGTCAACTGGAAGAGATGGACAAGAATATCCACAGAGACCAATGGCAAGAAGACTTCAAAGATGGTTCTAAAAGCCCAAGATGGAATACTTGCTGAACTTGTAAGTGAGCTGGTAACTGAGGCTGAAAGTCTTGCCATACATCTCTTTACTGCATTGTGGCAGTCGTCACAGTTTCGTGGTCTCACCAAAAATCCACCACCAGGTTGGTGCATGATGACATTTGATTTCGCCGAGAACTTTTCCTGCAGATATCAGGATGAAGTCCAAAGTGTTTACTGGGGATATGAGGCTGCAACTTTGCATCCAATCATCGCAGTTTATCTTTGTCCAAAGTGCGGAGATCCCAAGACGCATTCGCTTGTGATGATCTCAAATGACAAAACTCATGATTATCATGCGGTACGCACTTTTACAACCATTGCCATCGACCACCTGAAGAAGACACTGGGTCCCGAAGCCATCACCCAAGTTGTTAGATTTTCCGACGGATGTGGGATACAATACAAATCAAAAGGCCCATTCCTCGATCTGTCATATGCCAAATCCGACTATGGAGTGGAGTTCCGCCACGAATACTACGGCTCACGTCATGGCAAGGGTCCGAGTGACGGTGAGAGTGGGACAATCAAGAGGCAAGCTACTGATGCAGTGTTGTCGAGGACAGCTGTAATAAGTGATGCACATGACTTCTTCACATTCGTGAGAGACAACCTTACTCAAACAGGGGAAGAAGAAACCAATGGCTGCGAGCACTTCGAACGAACAGCATTTTGGGTACCCAACATTGACAGAAGCACAAACAGACATCCAACTAAAACAGTACCTGGAACCCGGCAGTTGCATAGCATCATATCGGTTCAACCAAATGTGATTGCAGCGTGTAACTTGTCTTGCTTCTGCCCATCTTGTCGCAGCGGTGGACACGAAACTTGCTACAATTCACTGTATGTCAACCCACACAAGAAAATCTCTCTTGTAGCAGGCCAGAATTTCGAAGAGCCTTCAACAGACACAGGCCAGAGAAGCCTTCAGGAGACAGCTCATCCAGAGACGGTTGATCCAGGCACAGGTCTCCCTGAAAAAAGCCATCTAGAAACAATACAAGAAAGGTAGGCCTATGGTTAATTCATGTATATTTCCAGTCGTTAGTTAAAGATACCAATTCATCTTTACAGTTTCATCATCGTCATCACAATCATTTGAAGTCAATTTTTTCCACTCTGGGGGTTGTGCAGTTCACTTCCTGATGGCTCTCGTCTACATTGTCCTGCCAGTCAATGTCGGTAATATTACATGCCCTTCTGACTCTTGGGGTTGTTTTCTCCATGTATTGCGGTATCTCCCATGTAAATATCTTCAAACAACTGGGATATTCAATACTCTCTGGAACCAGTGGGTCTCTTCTCTCCAAGCCACATGTCAATACCATCTCAGTCCCCTCGTCCTCATCACCTGGCATTATAAAGTGAAATTTGTAATGTATGCAGAAATGGAGATCTGAAGTTGGTAATGGCAAAAACATAGTAAAAATTTACACACTTTCAAATGACAAGGAAAACAATATATTTGGTTTCTAAACTCTAGTGTTGGTTTTCAAATTACTTACCGGTATATATGATTTTGAAAGAACTTCTTCCAATCCATGCTTGCAGGACTATCACACCTGGGCAATTTGTAGCAGTCAAGTTCTCCAAGGCTCGTGGGCAGGAACTGGTGGTGTATATGGCTATTGTAAGTATCTTCTTTTGATAAACCTAAAAGTCTTAAGGTGAATGGTATACTAGTAGTTTTTATGTGCCATGACAAGTGTGAGCTAGAAATACATATGTTTTTTTTTACTCCTTCAAATTTGTATTTGAGAAAAACGGCATGAAAGTAGTGAACTAACTACGGGGGAATTATGGGAACACACAGTATATCTTTGTCATTAATGCGTACCCCCCCCCCCCCTTCCAAAAAAAAAAAAAAACAACCTTAAATTATTTTCCGGAAAAATTATCTTTTGTTACAGGTGTTGGATTCTACTGGAAACGACGTAGTATTGAAGTTCATGGAGCAGAAAGCCACTGACCCATCCGTGTTTGCATGGCCCAGGGTAGAGAGGTCGTATACACACCCGATCCATGACATTGTAGGAGTATTGAGTCCTCCTGAGGTACTCATAGTACAGCGATCAGTCATGTATGAGTTCTCGGAGGATGAGCTGGCCAGGATTAGGAGCAATTTGCCAGGAAGTGTAATATTCAAATAAACTGAACATCTCAGAATAGTTTGGAAACAAGTTCAATTGACAATATCTTCATTACAATCTCCCATTTCAGCTTTGCTTACCACTGATGCATAATTATTTCCATGTTGAGAAGTATTGCATTTGGAATCTTTGCTGTTTTTAAGAGTATTTGATCATTAAAGTTTGATCATTAAAGTTCATGCTTGTCCATTAACTGAAAAATTGTAGTCGTGCTGTGCAGTCATGACTGCTGGCAAATTAGTACCTCGGGTCTCTTGGAAGAAAAACTGGCAGGGATTTGAAACCATGAACACCATAGATAATGATGCCATAAAATAGATCGAGTTAATGCAGTTCATTATTTTCTGCCATGCAGTAATAACATTGGCATACTGTGTACCAGAAGAGTTGTGTTTAAAAGAACTTGAATTAAAGTAAATGTTTTACACATTGTCCATCGACTGAAATGTTCATGTGTTTTCACCTAAAATGTATTGTACCTGTACAATAATATTTAGATGACAAGTTTTCCAGAAGGCTTGTTTTTAGGTTTCAGAATGTACACTTAATTATAATTCAGAATAGCATTTGTGAATTAACTTTTATTTAAGTTACTGAATTCTGAAATGTCAATTGATGCATAAAATGCATTTTGATTGTTGTTCCAAGTGTTAAAACGCACAAATTTACTCGATCTAGATTGTGAATTGCCAGTATTCAGTATTGTTGTTTTGGTCTTTATTTTCTGCATAGCAGAGTGTAGAAGAATTTTATGCAGAAATGAAATTGTCACGGATGCAGCTCATTATTCCAGAAGTTTGAATACATTGTAGTCTTGATTGTTCCATATTGGGCAATTGTTAAAAACAAAAATGAAAGTGTTAAAGACAAAATTTCAGTCTTAATCTAGATTGTAAATTTTCAGAAGACAGTATTATTGTTTGGCCTTTCTATTCTGTATAGCAGGGTGTAGAATTTTATGCAGAAGTTTAAATACTCTTAACTGTTCAATGATTTTATTCTAACAACTTCCTCTCCACGATAAATCTTCTGTCATTAAGAACATGACTGATCACTATGTGCAGATCATAAATGTTTTCAATATTGTAATATCATGTACTTATTCCAAAGGAACAAGCAAACAGGCATTGAAGAGATTGGTTTTGATGTTGGTTAGTTCAGTTATAAAAGTGTGTTCTATTTTCACCACTTTCACTGCAGGTGATGTTTTGGTGTCTCATTCCTCAGCATCGCTGTCATATTTCATGCTGTTGTCTCCTCCATCTCTATCATTATCAGTGTCATCACCATCATCGTCATCGTTACCACTTTGCCCCTTTCCTTCATGTTTCCTCTTCCAGCAGATCTTGTTTGATTTCTTTCATCATTTGTGACCCCAAGATTTGCCTGTCACGAGTGGTACTCTTATCATCATCTTCATTTTCATTATCATAATCTTCATCATGACCATCACTAACTTCATCATTTCCGTCTTCATCCTCTTCTCCATAGTCACTAATTCTCAAAAACATTTCATCAGCATCATCGTCATCACTATCACCATCATCATCGACATCATCATTATCTTCATTATCTCCATCATCTACTGAAATGCTGTCATCACCATTGCTTTCATTGTGGACATCAGCAGTGTCATTATCCTCGTCATTATCAAGGTCATCATTCTCATCATCACCATTTTCACCATGGCAATCCTCATCGTCGTCACTGTTCTCTCCGAAAATTTTGATATCAGGGGAGCTGTGGGTACTATGAGAAGTTGTTGAATCTTTGCCATTTGAACAAGCAGACTTCATTGCAACCGACATATCATCTCTAATTCCAGTTGATGATTCACCTGCACAGCTTCTGTCATCAAGACAAGAGTCATCTTCATCGTCAGTCTTATTGGCTGAGATATTGGTACTGAGCTCTGCCTCCTCCTCCGTGTCTGTATCACAGCTATCATCTTCGCTGTCCTCATCTTGGATGCTGCTGGTGAAGTCATCCTCGGCACCGTCAGATCTTTTCTGGGGATGTTTGGAGACGTTTTGTCTTTTTTGACTACCACCTTGCAATCTTGCTTACTCTTCTTTCTCTACAGTCTTTTTGCTTTTAATTTCTGCTTTGGTGTCCTGGCTATTCCTGCCAAAGATGTGCTTGTTTTGCTGGTTGGAGAAGTTTGAACTTGAGGAAGGGTTGGCTCATCCAAACCTCTGCTTACCAGTGGAAGAATGAAGTTGGCGAGCAGATTACCTCTAGGGGCCTTGTTCTTGAGGATAAGTGGCAGTAGCCAGTGGAGTTTTGCAAAGTTCGTCCAACATGAGATGTTCATTACTCTGTAATTCTTATGGTTCAATTGAACACAAAGACTCATGAACACAGTTTACTTGTTTTCATAAATACTTCAATAATAAATTCATTGCACATAATTAAGTGCATGTATCATAGACAACACAGAAAAAGATATTGAACGAAATGGTCTTTGTTAACAATTTAACAATTTAATAATGTTGTTTGAAATTGTCAAACTTTAATAGATCATTATGAAATTTACAAATATACTTTGCATTTTTAACCTGTGCCAAATTTGTGCTTTTTACAAGTTTGTACATATTTTGCAGTTGTAAAAAGTAATATACACGTGTACATGTTGTAATACAATAAGAGCACAATACATTACAGAATTTCATGCATTCAATATGAGCTTGATCAGATAAGTGTATACTGCCAAAGTTTGGAATCAAAAATCCTCCATCTGTGGCAATGAATGAACTGGATTCTATTTCCAAAGCAACCATGGTTACCAAAGTATGATTAACTTTCATTTTGCATGAACTTATTACTAGCTTATTTTCATAGGCTTCTGTATTTCTAAATGTCTGCAATGTTAAATCTGTGATTCACCAATCAGACTACGTAGTACAATGTGCAATCAAGAAATACTGGGGTACAAGGCACATGATGCTAACGTGTACTAGTACTAGTCTTGTGTATTTTCAATTCAAACTGTTCCTGTAAATTTGGGGGAAATAGTCAGAAATGATGAAAACAGATGCATGTTATCTGTTATTTTCATTCCAATACACTCATATAGACTAATCAAGACACCATTTACGTAAACTCACTATGCTACACAGACACGTCGTGTCCGTGTAGCATAGTTAATGCATTTTGGTATGTAAACCAGGGGGAAATGGAGACAACTGCAGCTGCAATGTTTTACCTAGCATATTGCTTGCCTGTGTATAGTTTAAATGTGCTGTTAATTATTTCTTCTCATTTGAAATTGTTATTGTATTGACAACTCTATGAATTAATACATGTACAAGATTTGCTCAATATCCTGTGACGCTCAGAAGTTTTGCTTCAAGCAAAAGGTATCATTTTTAAACTGTTCTTGTCAATTTAGGGGGGAAAAGTATCAGAAATGGTGAAAAAGATGTATCTCATTTGTTATTTTTATTCTGATACACCCAAATTAGAATGATAATATGTACAACTAGGCTTAATCAAGACACCATAGACTTAAACTCACTACGCTACACAGACACGTCGTGTCTGTGTAGCGTAGTTAATACATTTTGGAACACAAACCAAGGAAAAATGGAGATAATTGCGACTGAAATGTTTTACCTAGCATAATGCTTGCCCTTTTATATTTCATCAGTGATGTTAATTATTTCTTGTCACTTAAAATTGTTAATGTATTGAAAACTTTATGAAATAAATTCAAGATTTACTGAATATTCTGTGTATCCTAGAAATTTGATTTCCAAGTAAAATTTTATATAATTATCTGAAAGAATCATACTCTTTCCATGTTAAGTAAACATAAATAGTTTGTTATTTGCCCACCTCCACATTTCACATACAGCAAACAAAAAAAGAAAATTTTCATCCATAAGATCAATTTGGTGTCTCTGTAGCATCGTGATTTTATATAGAACACAACAGCAAATGATCCATCACAACATATTTCAGTTATACTCTATCAAACAGTTGACTTTGTTCCTGTGAAGATTGGACGTTGGAGTATCAAAACACTTGTAAGAAAAAAAAAATTACTCACTTTGGAATTTTGATGTTTATGTAACAAACTTTGCCCCAACTTCATGGAAAAACCCATATATATATATATATATATATGTATATATATATATATATGGACACTACTTATGAATGAAAAAAGATTACTTAATCCCCTTTATCTCTACTGTGTCAACATGACTTTAATGTTGGACTGAGGCATATTGTTCTGCCTGAGTAGGCTGGCTAACTTACCATTACAATTGTAGGTCAAGCTTGGAGAATTATCTAACTGTTGCTACAAAAGCTCAGTAACTTACTGACAAGTGCCTGTGGACTCTGTAATTTACTTGTGCTACTGGCTGATGATAGAAATTACAATTCACATTTGTGTTCCCAGGCAGTCCTAATTCCAAGTCCTCAAAGGGGACATGCTACTTTTGAATTCCCTTAATTACATTTGTGTGCTTTAGTCTTTGTTTAAAAACTAATCATATTTTTCTCATTGCTAGTTTCCTGTAAATGAATTGACATTGATGACAGTATTAGGGGTGTCTGACTTCTTTTTTTTTTGTTTAATATTCTCATTAGAAATATACAGGGTGCGTATGTCAAAATGATACCTCTTCTCGCCAACTGGGGATATGTACTGCCCACAAACTTGTGGGCTGTTTTTGGTTTGGTGGTTTGGGATATGGATGATGTTCACTCTGAAGTTTTGGCTAAAAAGTGATCTGATTTTGGGTGGTACAGTGAAACCCCGTTATAACGAGGTCCGTGGGACCGGCGATATTACCTCGTTATAACCGGTACCTCGTTATAACCGTACGCATCAAAAACAAAGAAAAACATAAGCACGACGTCATAATATACCCAACAATGACATCCTTTGCGTTGTTATTACACAATTATGGATCATTATTATCGAGAGAATAAAGGGAAATTATTTGTGAATTAGGCGAAAAAGTCGGGGTTGAAATAGGTTAATTCTTTATTTTTCTTCCGAAAATCTCTTCGCATAATAGTGCACGTTATGTTCTTGAGAAGTATAGGCCTATATTATATTAAAATCACATTGTATAAAATGCGTCGTTTACCGTAACTTGTGAGGTATTTTTACGCTGTTGGTGTCAAGCGGGAATGCGATAATTTCATGAATCATTTCGGCTGTATTAATACAATGTATGATCGTCGCGCCCGAAAGGATTAAAATGCGTTGTTTATTTTCTTCCGAAAATCTCTTAGCGTTTTGTACATCCGTTCTTAAAAAATAAGCGACAGGATTGAATTTAGAAGGTTGTGATCCTTTTTACGCAGATCTGTTCCTCATAAACCATTCTGAAAGAAAGAAAATCTTCATTGTGAAATGCGTTGTTAGAATTGTGATAATGAACAAACCCAGATCCCGTTTGTTTCTTTTTCTGAACAACGACTAAGTAGCTTAACATGCGTTATTCAACTATTTTTACGCTACTGTCAACCGGCGAGATCGCGATGATTTCAGAGTAACATTCGTGCGTCGTTTAGCGTAACTTGCGGGGTATTTTTACGCTGTTGGTGCCCAGCGGGAATGCGATGATTTCATGAATCATTTCGGCGGTAATCTTATATAATGTATGTTCGTTGCATCGGAAGGGATTAAAGATGCGTTGTTCATTTTCTTCCGAAAATCTCTTCGCGTTTTGTACATCCGTGCTCGAAAAATAAGCGACAGGATTGAATTTAGAAGGTTGTGATCCTTTTTACGCAAATCTGTTACTCGTAGACCATTTTGAAAGAAAGATTGTTTAATCTTAATTGGGAAATGCGTTGTTAAAATTGTGATAATGAACAAACCCAGATCTATTCAAATTGTTAAATACGTTTGTTTCTTCTTCTGAACACCGATTAAGTAGCTAAACATGCTTTATTCAACTATATTTTTACGCTACTGTCATCCGGCGAGATCGCGATGATTTCAGAGTAACATTCGTGCGTCGTTTACCGTAACTTGCGAGGTTATTTTACACTGTTGGTGCCCAGCGGGAATGCGATGATTTCATGAATCATTTCGGCTGTAATCTCATACAATGTATTATCGTTGCGCCCGAAAGGATTAAAGATGCGTTCTTCATCATCTGCCGAAAATCCCTTCGCATTGTATCCATCCGTTCTTAAAGAAATTGCGACAGGATTGCGTTATTCAACTATTTTTACGCTACTGTCACCAGGCGAGATCGCGATTTCATTAATTATTTCGGCTATAATCATACACTCGTATTTGCTAACAAGCAAAAGAACTGAAGTCGGGACTACAAATGGAAAGGATATAATGTTGAGTTGAACACGCATCACAATTTCCATATTTGCCACGAGTGTCGCTACATGAAAAGTTTTTGAGTGCGTTATCTTTTTTCCCTTGTTGCGCTGTGGTCTGACCTATATTACGCACGCGTGTGATCTCGCGAAAAAGAAACTCGAGTGATTATGTTTAATAATTTAGTAGGAACATCGAATGGTATTAATGTGTTTTTTTTTTTGCGTGGTTTAGAAGAAAACATGGAACCGTTCTCTGCAAAACGTGAAAAAGACATGGATAGCGTGAATTCGATTTTCAATGTTTTATTTGTCTCGTGTTTGAAAAGCGGCAAGTCAACAAATGGTACCTCGTTATATCCGATCAAATTTCTTATGTTTTTCTTTATCATGATGCGCCGAAAAAGTCCTCGTTATAACCGGAATCTCGTTATAACCGAACTCGTTATAACCGATTCGTTCTGCCATAGGTTTACACGCAAAGGAAAACGGGACCGACGCGATCACCTCGTTATAAGCGGTTCCTCGTTATAACCGAACTCGTTATAACGGGGTTTCACTGTATTTCTCCAAATTCGATGTACTCCAGTACATATGGGATATGTAACACGTGTTACACCCCAGTCAGCAACATTACTTGACAACATCTTTACCAACGTTCTCGATCAAGAACTTGCAGGTGTACCCTTAGCAGATGTTAGTGATCATTTTCCTGTTTTTTCTATGAGCAACATCTTATTAAAAAATAATAGTGAGTCAAATATTTTTTTTACTTGTGATATCAACTCTATGAATTGTTAGAAGTTTGTTCAAGCAGTTAGCAGCACGTGTTGGAATATTACACATGATAACTCAAATGATGCTTATAATGAGTTTATTGAAAAGTTTACCAAAATATATTATGATTGCTTTCCTGTCAAGCGTGTAACAAATAAGAAAAAGTATATGCATAAGCCGTGGTTTAACACATCACTACGTAAACTTTGTAATAAAAGATGTTTATTGTACAGGAAGTATGTTAAAAATCCAATTGAGTACAGATGTTTTAGTTATAAGCAATATAGAAATATGGTATCAAAAGAAATAAAAAAGGCTAAGATTTTGTATTTTAGAAACAAATTTGAATCAGCTACAGGTAGTATGAAAAAAGTGTGGAATATAGTTAATGATATGCTTGGTACAAGAAAGAAGTCAAATGCCCTCCCTAATGTATTAAAGTGCAATAGTAAAACAGTAATAGTAAAAAACTGCAATAGTAAAACTGTAAAAGCCGTGGTTTAACACATCACTACGTAAACTTTGTAATAAAAAATGTTTATTGTACAGGAAGTATGTTAAAAACCCAACTGAGTACAGATGTTTTAGGTATAAGCAATATAGAAATATGGTATCAAAAGAAATAAAGAAGGGTAAGATTTTGTATTTTAGAAACAAATTTGAATCAGCTACAGATAGTATGAAAAAAGTGTGGAATATAGTTAATGATATGCTTGGTACAAGAAAGAAGTCAAATGCCCTCCCTAATGTATTAAAGTGCAACAGTAAAACTGTAACTGGGCAAGATGATATATGTTCTGCTTTTAATCAGTTTTTTATTGATATTGGGCCAAAAACTTGCCTCATCTTGTAAACAAATTGGTAATTATATGAGTAATATCAAAAGAAATGCAAGTAGTATTTTCTTTGAGCCGTGTTCTGATGAAATAATTTGGATTGTTAGTAATATTCAAAATGGTAAAAGTCCTGGGCATGATGAAATTGGTATTCTGCCTATTGAAAAAGTTATTCATATTCTTTGTATTCCTTTGTGTGAAATTTGTAATTCATCTATGTCAACTGGTGAAGTTCCTAATGATTTAAAAATTGCAAAAGTTATACCCATTTATAAAAATGAATCTAAGGAGGATATATCAAATTATCGCCCTATATTTATTCTTCGTTTATTTTCAAAAGTCCTTGAAAGATGTGTCTTTAATCGAGTTTTTAGAAAAGTGTAATATTATAACTGATAATCAAATTGGGTTTAGGCCAAAGTATTGTGTATCTTGTGCATTAGTTGACTTTCTTTACAAAATTTTGAATGCATTAGAAAAAGACCAAATAACGATTGGATTATTTTTAGATCTTAGTAAGGCTTTTGATTCTCTTGATCATCATATTCTTTTAGATAAACTTCATTGTTATGGTATGAGAAGTGTTGTATATAAATGGTTTCAAAGTTATTTGGAAAATCGTAAACAATATGTACAAAATTTGTATCAATTAATGGTCATACCTCTAATCAAAAGACAATTAAGTGTGGTGTTCCACAGGGGTCTATATTAGGCCCTTTATTATTCATTCTGTATATTAATGTTATATGCAATGTATCTGATTGTTTAAATTTTTTTTTATATGCAGATGACACCAGTGTGTTCATGTCCAATTCTGATATACAAATATTACAGGAACAATTTGCAAGTGAATTAAAAAAGTTGGTTTATTGGTTAGATATAAATAAGCTTGTTCTTAATATAAATAAGACAAATTTTATGTTGTTTTCGAACAAAAAAGTACATGATGATTTTGTTTATATTAAAATCAACAATGTTTTTATTAAACGTGTTCCATATGTTAAGTTTTTGGGTGTAATAATTGATGAAAAGTTGTCTTGGAACCAACACACTGATGTTGTCTGTACCAAACTTTCAAAAAATATCGGTTTATTGTATAGATTTCATTCGTATCCAAAAGAAGTTCTGTTATTATTGTATAATTCTTTAATTTTGCCTTATTTGAATTATTATATACAAATCTGGGCAAACTGTAGTGAACAAAATATGTCGAGGCTTTTAAAATTACAAAAGAAAGCAATCAGAATTGTATCTCATAGCGATTACCGTGCTCATACAATGCCAATATTTGATCGTTTGAAAATTCTTAATATCTATAATATGTATATATATCAAAGTGCAGTATTTATGTTTTCATGTTTTCATAATATGCTTCCTGGAGTATCAACTAATTACTTTAAGCTCAATAGCCAGGTGCATACATGTGTAACAAGAAACTTTTTTAATTATCACTTGCCACTTGTAAGATTAAGCTCTTATCAAAAGTCAATATTTTATAATGGACCGAAAATATGGAATGAGTTACCAGAGGAAATAAAGTCAAGTCAGACTTTTACGATTTTTAAAACCCATCTTAAGCAGTATTTGAGTGACAGACAATCTTTAGAATAAATGTATCATAGAAAATATTCTTTATAATACCATATATATACTTTTGTTTAACGTGTTTGTGTGTCTATGTTGTTTTTGTTTTTTTTAGCTGTCTGTAACTTTGTAATTTATATATTTGTTTGGTACATGTTAAAGGACTTGGCTTCATATAAGGCACCGCCTTCCTGTCAAGTTCCTAATGCTTCATGATTTCTTATGTTGATTTTGTATCCGTTGCAGTCATATCAATTACTTTATACAAATTTGACGACATGAATTTGAATGTAATGTATCTGTACTTATATGCTGTGTATTTTCTCTGTTTGTTTGTATGGTTTTTATGGAGTATTGAATAAATAAATCCAAATCCACATATTGTCAAACATTCGTATTATATGCTGTCCAATTTTTGCCTTACTCGGTGGTGGTTGAATTGAAAGCCTCGCATCCATAATGTAGGAATGGTCTTATGAGTGCTTTACACAGTAGGAGCAATGCTTTGTTGTCCAAACCCCAGCTGCTACTGACCATTAGACACATCTTTATTTATTTCTTTTTATATTTGTCCATTATATTGTCAATATGCTTATTCCACATGAGTTTTCAGACAGGGCAGAGTACTGTGCAACAGCCATAGGATCTGAAAGCACTACAGTTTTGCAGATGCATATTTCATGTAGTGATCTATATTGTTTATATAGAAAATTGCCCTAATGTGTGTCCAATTTTCCAAATGCTCCAATCAAGCTAGGAATTATTATGCAACATTTCAGCATTTTGTGTGTGTGTGTGTGTGTGTGCGTGTCATTGTGCGTATTTGAGCATCCATAAAGCAAAAAAGGCAAAAATAACTTGTTTCTTGCATGGAGTATTGATTTCTAAATTCATAAAGCATATTTTTGCCAAATTTCAAGTCTATCCAACTTGATATGACATCTTATGGGCCTATCAAAATTGAAATTTTGTGCCTGTGTCAATGGCGATAAACGTTGCAAATGTGCGGAAAAAATGCATATGGATTTTAAATCCATCATACAATGTAGCTTGTTAGGATGGACGATGACCCCTACATTTTTTTTTTTTTGACATATTCTGAAAGCTGACGAGTGGTAGATATCAGCCAATGGGACTTCAAGGCTGGCAAAATGATTTAAAGCTATCAAATTTCTGCATGAAATGAAATTTATGAAATTTCATAATGATGTCATCATATTTCAAATAAATTCAAGCATACAATGTACCTCTCTTATCATTCACCAATTTGTACCTAAAGTTTGTTATGTTATAGCTTGTTAAATTGTCTATGGAAATTGTTATTATTCAATGTTATGATGACATCAATATGAAAAAAATTGATTGAACTTACCCATGTAAAATTTGACCATATTATGATTATCTGTAGGAATATAACTCATATATGAGAGGAATATCTTACCTTTTGTTTACCTCTTAACCCGTGCTGTATCCTCCGATGCAGCCACCCATTAGCCCGAAAATGAAAAGATTCGTAGGTGGGAGACAACTCAAATTGACCCCAAAATAAAGAAAGGACTGCGAGAAAGGCTAGCATGCCCCCTGACCTGAGCCCCATCAACTCAAACACTTCCTCCCACAACTGGAAGAAACGAAAAAGGTAAACCAACCACCACCAAAAAAAAAAAAAAAAAGGGGGGGGGGGGGGAAGGAGGGAAGCTCAAAAGGTAAGATATTCCTCTCATATATAAGACATATCCCTGTGGATGATCCTAATATACTACTAGGAATATCTTACCTTTTCTTTATCTCTTTAATATCCCGTGCTGACTGGCACAGATAAGAAATTTTTGGAAGAAACCTGGTCTAGGAATCAGTCTTACCCATGAAGGTTCCCAATGAATATGTCCCTGGTCAAAACACAATGCACTCATAGAACTGACTCTATGACCCGAAGCGATGGCAATCAGGCGGACTGTCTTCAAAGAAAGATTTTGCTCGAACAAGTGAGGTATAATACTTGGTATCCCCAATACCTAGGTGCCGTGCACAGAGTAGCGATTTAGATGAATTATGGGATAGCTCACGGGTCAAGCTAGCCCAGGTTTTGGCTGCACATGCACTCAGATCACGCTCTGTCTTTATCCAGAGGTATTTTTTGTTGAAGATTTCTTTGCTTTCCATCATGTGACCAGCACATTGAAGCCTGGCAATAGTGAACCATGACTATGGTGATCGCACATCTGTAAAACAAGGAAACTTTCAACTCTTTTAAGCTGAATTATAGCCAAGAAAAAAGGTGTACAACAGAAAAGCAGACAAATAACTCCATTGAATCGTTTTGGAACTGCAACTCGTGTGAGACAACCGGAAGCAAACAAGGGCACTGAGGAATCCCACAGTGCATCTGTGACAGAGCTCTTCAGCATGCGCAGAAATTTTCTGCGCATTAGTGATACCTACAATTGGCTAGCCACAAATCTCATCTAATAATTGGCTTGCCAAAGGGATCGGGTTGCGTGGATGTTGCGCGGCGTGGCGCGAGAGCGGGGTCTCCCACCCAACTACACACCTTGCTTGAGGACGCTTGTCTTGGTGTGAAAGTGAGGTCTCTCATCCAAGTGCTAACCTCACTGGGTGACACTTGAATAGGGGGAAAGCCCTATTCATACTGTCCTCCATGCCACGCCGCCTACCTCTCATACATAAAAGTCTCCTGGACTTTATAAAGTATAGGGACATAAAAATACGCATCTTTGAGATATAAAATTACCTGTAACTCGCATAACGGTTCCGGAACAGCGACAAACGGAGACAGACAAGATAGCGGATGATCTATCACTTGAATAATGGTCAAACATTCGCCACTCAGTGAGATAGGTGGCTTGTACCGGATTGTGAGGATTTTTTCTTCTTCCCTTTTTCCCCAAAACCCTGCTGTGCCGCCCGCACATGGCTCGCCTCTAACCTGGTACATGTGATTTATGTTCTTCTCAGCTGGACATCAAGGATACAAGGGATATTAGGATTAACTTGTATTCGACCCTTGGGAGTATTTTATTCCAAAAGTAGTGTGTTTTTTCCTTCGTTTGTTTATTAAAGAATGAAAGAATGCTCACTTCCATGTTTGAATGACGTACGGGGAAAAAAAACTTCCGACTTGTGTGAGGGAAATAATATGTATTTACACAAATCTGGACTCGAAATTATCTTCGACATAGGTGAAATTCGACTTGTGAACTCCGTCTTATGAAAGATTATTTTAAAGAAATAAGTAAAGAGAAAATCGGGACTTTTCTGGAGCTTCGACTTGGCAGAGTTTTCGACTTGTGCAAGGTCGACTTAGGCGAGGTTGACTGTAGTTCTTTCAAATACTCCCTTTTCTATTTCCTTGTGTTCTTTGTGCAATGGTTTCTTTGAAATCTGAAGATGATCTGGATCTGAAGATAAGTAGGTATCGATCTGTGAAGAAAATTTCCTGTATACGTGGTGTGGCAGGGTACCATCTGCCTCTTTGTGATCACAGTGTCCAAGAAAGGAAGAGCCCTCTGATTTTTGTTTTCAAGCTCAATCATGAACTTGATAGCTGAATGTTAACAGTTAATGTGTTGAAAAATTTCATCAATTCTCCTAGCTCCATACCGCCACACCACAAAAATATACATGTATCATTCACATACCTAAGCTAGATCTTGGGGCTGAGTGTTGCTGACAGAAGAGCATTCTCGTCAATTAAATGGGGGGGGGGGGGTGGGGCAAAGCAGGACCTTCTGTCTGCTGGTAGACAGTGTTTTCCACTTGGCAAAAAGTGGAATTGAGACTTACAATTGTACCAGTAGGAAGTCATGGATAAGGTCTCATTTTAAGCTAGTTCTTGCACAAAGAGTGGGATTGCTGTTAAAACACTCCAGAATGACATCACATGTGCCTTTGACAAGCACACTCATGAAAAGTGACTCCATATCGAAGCAGGCTAATAGCAAAACCAATGATTTTCTTAAACATTTCAACTGTCCACACCCAACTACCATGCTCACGATGGAGCTTGACAATGATTAAAGGTGCATGGTCCCGGTGTTTTAGTCAAATGCGTACACGCGCACAGCGCAAGTTTCCTATAGAGACCTCCGCTATCGACTCTTCTTTGGCGCTTACGCTGTGGCCCACTTCCCCGAGTCCGAAGAAGTCCGATTCACTATAGCCAGTGGTCCGATCATAGTTCGGCTTATGATTCGGTTGAGGGGGATAACAGCTTTAGCAAACTTCTTTTGTGATGTCATAATAAGAAGCACATATGTACGCACCCTGGCATTACTACAGACTGCGCGATGCGCAGAGAAGACAACGAAGGCAACGTTACTTAGCAACATCTATGCACTTTACTCTTGATGACAGCTCAACTTCAGTAATCTTTGTATCAATGCTAACGGTGATCGGCAGTATCATCAACAGCACCCTCTACACTACCGGGACTATGCACCTTTAAAGTGCGTTTTCTTTCTTGGACAGCCTGATCACAATGAAGCAGGATGGTACCATGTTACATTGAGTGTACAGGAAACCTACCCAATTGACTGACATCTCAAATTCAGCTCCTTTCACCATCCTTCCATTAATTTACTCTCTGTTCTACACACTGATGAAACAGATATGAAGAGATCGGCAGAATACTCTATTGGTTGTAGCAACTACAGCACTGAACATATCATGGTACACTATGATGTAATTTTGCGCTTCCTTTGCGCTTCCTTTTCTAATCTGCAAAGAGAACACTTGGCAATAATGTCAACGAAAGAAATGTGATAGACTCGAGATCTTTGAGGAAAAGAATGCTCCATAATAAGTATGCGCATTCTTTCAGGGCCAAGCAAAAAGAAGACAACAGGCAAGACTCCTTCATGTGCTCTGTTCCCATGGGAATAGTGACACAGTGTCAACAAGCTACAGCTTTGTTCTTCTTGTATGGCACAATGTGCCAGATTGATTCCATTTGCTGACTATTACTAGCCTCTTGGAGCAAACTATGAGGGGTCGGCATCATTCGCTTGTTCTTCTTGATGTCTGGGTAGGCTAGTAGACCACACTGCTCTTTGCGATGAATGAATGACATAGGATCTTCAATGTGAATGAGTTCTAACTAAATCACGCATGGGACCTCCATTCAATGTCCTACCGAGGGACTGACGGTTTTGCCTCTTACTAGAGAGAATGGACACCACTGATTCCGCCATTAACAAACTTGAAATTACAGTCATCAATGTACTGATTCATAGTATAAACTAAGCTCTATCACATCCAGTTCTGGAGAAGATGATTTCTTTTAATTCCTTATTTTTTTTTTTTTACAAATTGACATCCTATCCCTCAAGGGACTACCTGCCAAGTTTTGTGAAAATTAAATGTTGGGTTTTCAAGAAGAAGATGAAAATGTACAATTTAGGCCCCCATTAGGATCTCTCCTACCCCCTCCCCTAAGTCCCAAGGGGGCACCCCTGATTCCGCCACAAACAAACTTGAAACTACTGTCATCAATGTACTAACTCATAATATTTAACTTAATAGCTCTATCACTTCTGGTTCTAGAGAAGAAGGCTTTTTAAGATTCCTTAGTTTTCGGGGTTTGGGCCCCCCTGGGGCCCCCAGGTGTGGGCATGATGCCCATTGGAACAATTGAGATCCTATCCCTCTAGGGATGCTACCTGCCAAGTTTGGTGAAAATTGGTCATGGAGTTTTCAAGGAGAAGATGAAAATGTAAAAAATTACACACGATGCACGCTGTACAAAGAGTGATCGCAGTAGCTCACTTGAGCCTTCGGCTCAGATGAGCTAAAAAGCTTGAAAACTCAGTGAGAACCTACCTTTGAAAGAAGAGATGAAGCGATTTCAGGATGGCTAGCTGAATCTTGAAGGTACTGCCCTCAACCCCCTCACACAAGACTCTGCAGAGGTGCACACATTCCTTCTCTGTAAGATATCAAGCACAGTCGCATGGAAAAGGGTGAAAAATTTAAAATCAAATTTGGGGGAGGTGTCCTGCTTGCTTCAGAGAAATTGATATTTCCGCCAGTGTAGAGGTTATTTACTTATTAGAAGTGTCTTTGTGAACAGAAATCAAAACTTTGCATTTAACATGGAACTGTACCATACAATATCACAGTATTCTGTTTACAGAGCATCTTGACATTTAGTGTGTTTGTGACTTCTATCTCAAGCATAATCCATTTTCATTAAAGGGAACCCAAACCCAAAGATCGATGTGGATTGAGTGAAAGCAGAAACATTAGGAGAACACATCACTGACAGTTTGAGGAAAATCGGACAATTGATGCAAAAGTTACGAATTTTTAGGGAAATTTTTAAAGGGAATTCCACAAAAATTCAGTTTTCATGAAAATTACATATTCCATCAACTTGATATTGACATATGTTAAGGGTAGCAATTATTCCACCTGCTTTCTGAAAGCGGTTAGTCAAGTGCTCTTTCATAATGCTAGAAATGAGAATTTTTGTGGAATTTTCTTTACATTTTCTTTATTTTGTTGTTATATTGTAAGTGTGTGGGCTAACTCACAAGGAAAAATAAAGCTGTAGACTTGGATTAGAACAAAAATTAAGATGTGTGATTCTGGGATTTTTTTTGTAAGATATGCATTTTTGTCAAGTTTTCAGCTTCAAGGAATTATTTTTTAAAGGAAATGCAGTAACAACAATACAAAGGATATCATATTTTCTGAAAGGCACAACCCTCCCCTACCAAATAATACCTAAAACTTTGAAAAACACCCCCAGGCGACAATTTTACAAGCAGTCAGTCCGCAGCACCCGATAATTCGCTCGTATTTATTCAACTCGTATGCAAGCCCGCTCTAGGCTTGCATACGTAATGAGCTGCGTAAGGGGATTTTGTCCTTGGGCTTTCGGCAACAAAATACACCTTATGTTCACAAATTTGGTATCAAATTCAAGGAAAATATGTAAACTATCGTCACATGTTACTCAAATTATTGTAAATGAAAAATATCATAGCGTAATTTGAGTTTGAAAAATGATGAAAAAAGTAATTGGTTCAGTACACGTTCAAGACGTCAAAAAAATATCAAATTCACCTTGCGTCTCAATGAAAATTCTTTATTTGGTAGTCCATCTCCTAATCTTTGTATCCATGTAAATATCTTGACAATTTGTTGCTTAATCCAGTTAGGAACCAGTAAGATATACATCGATGTCAGTGCTGATCAGCTTGAAACCGTGTAATCTCAAGAGTAAGCTCTCTCATTGGACAGCGCCTGCACTCAGCGCTTGCATTACGTCATTACGCTGCTACATAACGGTTTCATGCCACTTGCGGTTTCTTGGCACGCGAGTAGTTCAAGCGCTGAATGCAAGCACTGTTCAATGAGAGAGCTCTTTCGTGCCACTATACACTTTTTGTGGAGCATACTTCCGGCTTAGGAGTGAATTTTACAGACATTTCAAAACGGAAAAACTAGTATAAATCATGCTTGCGACTCCTTGACTCCAATATATGATGAGCATCTAAGTTTCCTCTTTACGAAAAAGCCAAAATCAGAAACAACATTTTCTTAATCCGGTCAGGAACCAAAAAAGAACTTTAGACAACAAAATCTTCCGTGAAAAGCAGGTAAAATTTACGCAAATTCAACTGATTATATAGTCATGATAAGATCCGATGTTATACGCAAATTTAGTATCAAAATAAAGATCAAAGTCTGGAGAACAATTTACCGTGACTTGTAGCCATGACAAATGTATGTACAAGTCGCTACACTGTGAAAACCATAGCCCTATCAAAGTCTCGCAAAATCTCGCACGACGAGACACCTTTCGAACGCAAAGATCGTCAACGAGAGTGCTGAATAAATCTTGCCGGATCGGCTCATTAGCATACGTGCTGCGGACTGACTGCAAGGGTTTGAATATCGCAAAGCCCGAAAATGGCCAATTGTACATCGTTCAACGTTTTCACCCATATACTAAGTTTCATGAAGATACCTTGAACCATTTGTGAGATATGGAGAAAAAAAGTGATATTCTAACATTTCCACTGGACCTTTGACCTTAAACCTCATGACCTGAAACTCTAGAGAATCTTCATTTGGTAGTACATGTAGTAATACACTAAATTTCAGGAAAGTACCTCAGGCATTGCATAGATATGGGGGAAGTAGTGAAATTTTGAGCATTTGACCTTGACCTTTGTCCTTGAGCACAAGTACACCCAAAAGTTGATAGGCACAACTTCGCCCACTTATACATACATGTCAAGTTTCATTAAGATACAGTGTACCTTAAACAGTTTTTAGTTACACTGTCCACAAAATTGATTTCGGATGGAGGGACGGACGGATGGACAACCCGAAAACATAATGCCTCCGGCGACACTTCGTGGCGGAGGCATAAAAACTACCGATAGCCAATTACATTGCACTTAACATGGTACACATATCCTGTTACATTCCTGCTGGAATATTACCATTGATATTTTGGTACAACATTCACACAATGGTTTATATTGATTTAATATTGACTGGCCTTGGGGGATAGGACATTTACTGCCTGAACTAGAATTGTTTTCGTCTTTGACTTGGGCAATACAATTCTAGTGTGGGCAATAAATGTATCCCCCGAAAGTAACCAGTCCATATCATTATCATTATCCATTTCAGGCATCTTGAGCAGTAACATAAATCATTACAATGTAAACTTTTTTACAACTTCCCCAAAACAAATTTCCACTTGGCGCCAGCTCGAACTCTACATGACTGTGCTACATCCATACCATGCATGCACACATGCACAACTCAGGTATGCTGTTCGCGTAACAGCCAGCTCATATGGTTGCAGTGCTCATCCTCTGTTTTTACATTGTATGTGTAAACATATGGGAATTTGCCCTCTGTTGCTAAATTCAGGCATGGGGTGCACGTAGCAGCCAGCGCATGCAGTCACACACAAGCTTACACATGGTGCAACAATTGTCCTCTATTTTTACGTGTTAACGTATGGGAATTTGCCCTTGGTCCCGAAACTCTTGTTCACAGCAAATTTTCATCACCGAGTGTTCAAGTGCCCTGATGCTATATTCCCCTCTATTTTAACCCTATAAAGCCCAAGGGGGGGGGGGGGGGGCACATTGTGCCCCCCTACCATATTTTCGTTTGCCACTCCTGCCATATTGAAAACTTTCGGTCATCTGCGAAACCGTGCTTCCGCGCGAACACTGCAACACGTAAAACGGGTCAAAAATCGACGCATTTTTCGATGATGGCTCTAGTCGGACTGGTGCATTTCCTTCGGAGGTGGTAATAATGTAAGTAGTTGCAACAGTCGCTTGCCACCTGCTGTCTGCAATCGGGCGCTTATATACACGTGTTGTACACAGGTAATCAACTGAAATAATGTTGTAAAGGAACGATAAGGTCCTAGACTATATTTCAACTGTAGATTTAACCCGATTTCTGTCGCCTACACACACAACACACTACGCGTGAAATTACAATGTATGTGAACATGATGTCCCTCCACGCACGGTGCTGCAGGCCACCCCCATTAACGTGTCGACTAGCCACGCGCCCCACACGCACTCACTTTCGCCAGCGTCTGCTACCTCGGATTTTCTGCTTGAATTAGGGCGAAAGTTTTCAATATGACCCTTCACTCGATTTCAACCAAATTTGGTGACTTTTCCTAAAATCTTATTGCGAACATTTTGATATATAATTAAGCTATGTCTGATATTGCTGGTTGCCATGGCAACCATAAACCGACAACCATGTTCGTCAGATTTTGCCTGATTTTCTGTTCCAATTTCAGATAACAATATGATTATGGATGAAATGGGGGTTTTCTTGGCTGTAATTTGCTGAAGGACCAAAATGTGAAGTAATAATGGTTGTGAATTACCTTGAAATGGTCTTCGTATTAGTTCCTTTATTTTTTATATGACATAGGCATCAAACAATAGATATAATAGAAATAATCGAAAATACAGCATTTTCCAAAGACTATCCTTTTATTTTGTGTTATCTTCACACAAGCTTTGCCTGTAATATCATTTCTTCATTATATTATCAATCTGCAAACTCAAAATTTCAATATCTTGGAAATATGAAATATGATACCAACATATGTACTCATTCCAAGCAATACATTTGTACATCATAGGTTTCATATACAGTATTTCTTCAAATCGTATTGAATAGCGTCCCCACATGTTGACCTTGAGAAATTTCAACAGTAACAAATAGTGAAGGTTGACTTGCTTTTCCTTTGTGGTAAATATGAAAATGATTGATATAAAATAAAAACACATATACTGGGGATAAAAAAATTAAAAGAAAAAACATGATTTTAGCGTATTTCCTACGTATTTCTTTATATTTTGGTTAATAGCACCCTCAGTGGATGACCTTGAGAAATTTCAAGTGTTGGGTCTTGTAGAGTATGAGTTGCTCTATCAATGTGCCAAATATGGCGGTCATACATCATATAATAAAGAAGTTATATGGGGGGCACAATGTGCCCCCCTTGGGCCTGGAAGGGGTCAAAATAGCTTGGGCTTTATAGGGTTAACAAGTAAATCCCATAAGCATAAAGAGAGGGGGATATAAGAAATTTACCTGTCTTTTCCCTACTGGCACGTAAAACAAGGAGTACACAATTTTGTAAAACCACAGCTTAGATGTCTGATACGAGTAATAATACATTATATCCAAGAGCAATAATCAAATTGTGACTATAGAATATGTGAAAAGGAAAATGTACAAGGGTAAAAAACCTACTTTGAGTTTCAAGCTTGCTGGGCCAGGCAATGCCAAGATTGGCAAAGGCACTCTCTTTCAGCTTCAGTTTCTGGTCTTGATAACTCCTGTCCATTTCTTCATCGTCACTACTGTCATCTCCTGTCTTCTGTAGGAGGAATTTCAAACAGAAACAGTCACTTTAATATTAAAACAATACACAACTAGACCCATCACTCAATGTGATTAATACCCCCACCTAACACTGAGGGAGTTAGCTCAACCAACAATTACTTTGTAAGCTTTTTATTGAAAAAAAAAAAGAAATCACATAATTTTCAGGCAAAATATGCTGTTACAATGACAACACATTTATCAACAAGGACGAAAGATAAATTTTGCACATCTAGGCAATACAGTGGTCACTTGTGCCAAATTTGAAGCCAAATGCTCAAAAACTGAAAAAGTTTGCTGAACCAAAATTTTTGTATGATTTCTACTTAAAATATACTGTTAAGATGGCAATGAAAGATGGAGTTTACACATCTTCATACTATAACAGTCACATGTGCCAAATTTCAAGTCAAACGCTCTAAGACTGAGGAAGTTAACTGAATCCACACTTTTTTTGCATGATTTTCATTCAAAATATGCTGTTACCATGGCAACGCATTGTATTTACGGATAGAGAGCGGAACAAAAGAGTCAAGGAAATGTCAAGTCTGTGCTTTCATTGACCTGTATGCATACCATTTTTCTGATCGCATCAGAGTATAACATTGATGAAGAGGGTGATTAATATTTCTTAGTATTTGCAAAATTTATTTCAAAATCATATTATTGCATTGCTGGTTGAAAATGATGTATCCAGTGACCAGGGTAAAAATAGCCTGGAAAGCATATTGACATTCTTAACATCTCTGAAATGCACATTATAAAACCAGTTACTATTGCTATCATTGATATTATTATTATTATTATTGTTGTTGTTATTATTATTATTATCATTATCATTATGGAATAACATCTATGGTTGCTCTGTCTCTACTATCTGGGAAACTTCCCTCGCAGGAAAGTATGTAGAAACACCTTCTGATATAGATCTCTTTGACAGATTGAGAGTTTTAAAAATGAAATTCATGTGAAAACAGATTATACACTGTATCTTATAATTTTCTCTACACACATGCATATTGCTTAATTTGAAAAAAACTCCATACATGGCTTTCAGTTATGCCCAAACTGACCTTCCTAATCCAATATTAACAGATGACATTTCTATCATGAAAATTACTGCCGCTAATTTTTGGGTGTTTTTTTTTCGTTAACAAACTTTCTTGGAATGTTCATATTGAAAATATTTGTAAAGTGATTTCACATAATACAGGAATGATATCTAAACTCAAATATGTATGTTTTGCCAACAGTGAATTTATTAATGCTTAAAGTTACTGCCACTAATTTCTTGGTGTTACTTTCATTCACAAACTTTCTTTATTGTTATTGTTCATTTTCCATCTGAGAAGACGGCTTGATAGCCCTATATTCAGCTACACTAAGCTGGTCTTTTTCATGGGGTCCAGTTGGATGTGAGGTGGGAGCACTTCACCAGGTTAAACACCCTACTCTTTGTAATGAATGAATGAAGCAGGATCTTTTACGTGCACAAGTTGTGACTCGCTCATACACGAGACCTCCATTTTATGTCATATCCGAGGGACATGTTTTGCCTCTTGCTAGAGGGGACGGTATGATTACATACAACATTGCTCAGTCCAGACTCAGGCGCGAACCCGGGTTGCTTGGGTTGGAGGCAGACGCGCTACAGACTGAGCCAACTCACCGCCCTATGTATGTTCATACTTATGATATTTGTACAGTGATTTCTCATAATATAGGAATAATAGGTAAACATGTTTTGCCAACAATGAATTTATCAATGCTTTATTCTATGGTATTTTAGCTGGGGGGGGGGGGGAAAGCTTCATAACATTACTCATCAGGATATTATTATTACAGATAAACTAAAGTTTGAAACAAAGCATTAATGAACACATGTTGGAGATAAATGTTCATAATGCACAAGACAAATTGTATATCTTGTCAGAGTATTTCATTTGTATAATACCCTTCACTTAAAGCATCTAGATGATTTATGGAAGAGAGTAAAGGAACTAGGCAATATCTATATCTTGTACATGGGCAAACGGTATTTATATCATTATGATCAAGAGTCAAACTAAATTGTGTTATAGAAAAGTGTTATATGTTTCTCATGGCAGAAGTTGTGTAGAACTGAGGAATGATAACAACCAATTGCAAGCAGATATGCCGAGTCACTTCCAAGGACATCCATGAAGAAGCTAATAGGCAAATAGGATTTCAAAGGACAATATTTTGGTGAGCTCCAGTGATACAGACGTCTTCATCATCTTGCTGTACTGTGCCAGGGCAGATCATGAGGATCAGGCGTGATCCTCTTATCTACGAGGTACATCGACCACCTATCTGTTATAGTATGCTATTATCCCTATAATTGCCCTAACATCGAACAAAAAAACTTTTACACAGTAAGCCTACCTTACACCGCCCGTGTCCCCCAGGCCGCACGCACGTCCGCCCGTACGCACGTAACCAGTCACCCGCCATGACTCTTCCTCCAGTTCCACATAACCAGGTCACCCGCAATCAGGACACACAGTCAAGTCGCGCCGCGAGGCGAGGGGAAGGAGGGGGGGACACAGATAGGTGGTCGATGTACCTCGTAGATAAGAGGATCACGCCTGATCCTCATGATCTACATCAGTACATCTGACCACCTATCTGTTATAGTATGCTAGACCGACACGGACTAACAAGGGAGGCTTGGCTGTAAGGCGGTGTAATCAACGGGACTTCGCCGCTGACAAAAGGGCTGCCCTAGAGAAGGAGGGCACAGCAGCGGGAACGTCCCGCAGATAGAAAGAAATGAAAGAATTGGGAGAACGCCAATAGGCTGCTCTTTGGATCTCCTCAACCGACACTCCTGCGAATAGGGCCCAGGAGGCGCTGATCCCGCGAGTGTCATGAGCGCAAGGCGCTACCCCCGGGGAGAGAGCCTCTGGGCCAGCCGCTTTGATAGCGGCCACAATCCACTTCGATATGGTGTCTTTAGAGGCAGCAGAGAAGGGCTCCTTAGTCACTACAAAGAGTTGATCCCCGGAGCGTCGGTCCTTGGTGCGGGCGCAGTAATATTTCAGGGCCCGTACCGGACACCAGACTTTGTCCTCTGCGACAGAGGAATGAGCGGCCAGAGGTTGGATGAAGATCTCAACCGGACTGGAGGCTGCTGTCTGATTTTTGGCCACATACGAAGGGCTAGGGATTAGCCTTACACCAGCCCGTTCCCACCGTATGTGGCCCTGCAGGGTAGACAAAGCGTGCAGCGCACTACGGCGCTGCCCAGATGCGATAGCCAAGAGAAAAACCGTTTTGATGGTTAAATCCCTAAGGGAGGCTTCGGCTAAGGGCTCGAAAGGCGACCTGGCAAGCGCCTCTAGCACACGGGGAAGGCTCCAGGAAGGGAGCAATCTCCTCGTCGGGGGGCGTTCCAAGAAAAAGGCGCGAAGTAAGCCTGAGAGGGCGGGGGCAGTGGATATAGTGGACCCATCCTCGAAGCCAGTATGCACTGCCGCGATGGCGGAGCGATACCCCCGAATAGTAGAGATGGTTAAGCCTCTGTCAAAGAGGGAAACCAAAAAGTCCGCCACATCTCTTAAAGGGGCTGAACGGGGATCCACCCCGTGAGATTGGCACCAGGAATAGTATCCAGCCAAACGGGAATTGTAAGCCTCCCGGGTGGATTCTCTCCGGCTGCGGGCAACGAGTGAAGCAACTCGTTCTGACAAGCCCGCCTGAGTACCGGATTCCCTGATAAGGGCCAGGCAATCAGGTGGAGTGAGCTCGGTCGGGGATGTAGAGCTCCCGACACCGGCTGCGCTATTAGATCTGGGCGAGCGGGAAGGAGCCTTGGGCTCCCCACCAGTAGGTTTGTGAGCTCTAGAAACCAAGACCTCCTTGGCCACCAGGGGGCTACAAGGAGGATGGTAGCCTGGTCCCGCCTGATCTTGCGCAGGACGCGGGGAATGAGGGGGAAGGGTGGGAACGCATAGCCTCTGAATCCCTTCCACTGGAAGGAGAAGGCGTCCAGCCGCCAGGCTGCGGGGTCCTGCACTCTCGTGCGGTACCTGGGTAGCTGAGCATTCAGCTCCGAGGCGAAGAGATCCACCTCCAGCGGTGGCATCTGATTCACCAGTCGGCTCATGATATGCGGGTCGAGTCTCCACTCGGAGGGGAGGACCCGGCCTCGGGACAGGAAGTCCGCAATGAGGTTGTCCCTGCCCGGTATATACGAGGCCATGGGAAAAATCCCCCTGCGCCTGCACCATCTCCACAGTGTGGCAGCGAGGGCGTTCAAGCGTGGGGAATGCGTGCCGCCCTGCTTGTTGATGTATGCCGCCACTGTGACATTGTCTGTGCGGATCAACACAGTCTGGTTTTGGAGTAGAGGTAAGAAGTGGTGGAGGCTCAGGATAACCGCTTGAAACTCCAGCACATTGATGTGGGGGAGGGTAGCCGAAAGGCACCAGTCCCCATAGGCATGGAGCCCCTGACAGTGACCGCCCCAACCCTTGTGGGATGCATCGGTAGTCACTGTGAGCGAGGGATGGGGGGGCTGCAGAGGGCTGCCCCTGCTCAGAAACTCCGGGCAACACCATCGCCTGAATAACAGGCGGGTGGCCGGGGGCAGGGGAACCATTTTCGTCAAGGGGTCCCGAGACGGATGGAAATGACCGAGCAGATGGATCTGCAGGGGACGCATGTGCAGTCGACAGTCCGGCAGCACATCGACCAGGCTCGCCAGATATCCTAGGAACTGAAGGAAGGATCTGGCTGGGACTCGTCGCTGCCGTCTGAAACGGCGGGCGGCGGATATGATCGTAGACACCCGAGCTGGGCTGGGGCGCGCCAGCTGACGGGGGATGTCTATCACTGCACCCAGGAAGGTTGGGCGTTGTGTGGGCACGAGCTCCAACTTCTCCCAATTTATGAGAAACCCGAGAGACTGTACTGTTCTCAGCAGAAATGACAACTGGTGAGAGAGCAGGGTCTGGGAGCTGGCTGCTAACAGCCAATCGTCGAGGTAGCAAAATATCCTCAGACCCTGTTGCCTGAGGAAGGCTGCTACACACGCGACGAGCCTGGTGAATAGGCGTGGTGCGGGTTTCAGGCCGAAAGGCAGGGCGCGGAAGCGGAACACGTTCCCCTCGAAGGAGAAACCCAGCAGGTCCCTGGATGCTGGTGCTATCGGGACGTGGAGGTAAGCATCCTTGAGATCTATGGACACTGTCCAATCTCCCGGTCTGAGGCAAGGGAGTATGGACGCCAATGTCTCCATTCGAAAATGTTCTGTACAGATGTGCCTGTTTATTCTCTTGAGGTTGAGAATGAGGCGAAAGCTCCCCGAGCGCTTGGGAACCAGAAAGGTAGGGGAAAGGGATAACTGTGGGTGGTCGCGGATCCGTTCCACTGCCCCCTTCGCTAAGAGGGCGGCGATCTCGGCTGCCATGCCTCTGTGTCTGAGGGGAGGCAAGCAGGGGGGGAGAGACGGATGACGCCTCCGGGTAAGGGAGTGGCGAGCTCGATGGAGAAGCCACTGCCTACAACGGAGAGCACGAAGGCGTTGTCCGTAATGGCCGCCCAGGCCGGCTGGAAGGCCTGAAGGCGGCCGCCCACCCCGGCTGGGGGGGCCTGAAGCGCTCGGGGCAAGGAGTCAAAAGCCGCCGCGGCCCTTGGCGGCCGGGCGGGTTGATCCTCGCTGTCTGTCTCTACCCCTGTGACTGCGGCGCCCGCGGCCGGAGCGGCGGGCCGGCTTAGGGGGAGGCAAGGTGACCGTTACGCGGGGGGGGTACCGCCGTGGGGCGAGCGGCCCCGCGGGGTCGGGGGGCTCGTGGTTGGACGGATCTGAGCTGCGTGGCCAATTCACGGGCCTGTTGGCACCTAGCTAACTCATCCCTGATCCGAGGGGCAAACTGACCTGAGAACAGAAAGGGGCCCTCGCAGGGCATGTCAGTGGTCAGCTGAACCCGCTGTCTAGCTGAAAAACCCAGTGCTTCTAGAGCCAGGTTCCTGCGACGACGAGTCGTGTACAAGGCTGCACGGGTAGACTGTTTCCACAGTTGTTCCGAGATAGACATAAGCAGTGCGTCGAGCAACTGCCTGTCTTCTGGAGAGACCCGCAGGTCGTCTGCTTGTACGGCCAAATTGGTCAGAGCACCCGCGTACGCTGCCAGACGCATTGTGGATCTGGCCAAGATGGACATATGCGTCCACCTCTTGTCTTCCTCAAGAAAGGAGCGTCTGCGTAGGGGGTTGACCTTCCCAACGTAATCTCCTAGAGCAAGCAGCTCGGGGGATAGCGTCTCCGGGGACAGAAAACGGGCCATGTCGCCCAGTTGAAAAGTGAACGCTCTTCTCAAACCAGGAGGGCCACCCCTGGGGGACGGTTCACGGGCGATGCGCCCGTACTCATCCTTGAAGTCGGCTGTGAGTGGAATGCCGGGATGAGTACCCGATCCCCCCCGGAAGAGTCGGGACGCCTGGGGCTGTTGTTCCGCAGGGTCCGGGCGGACCGTATAAAACTCTTCCAGGTAGCGGAGGAGCAAGGCTTCCGCCTCCTCACTGAGGTGTTTCAAACCAGGCGGGGCCTCGGTCCCAATCAGGGAGGGCGCCGCCGAGGAGGTGGACATAGACTCCCACTCTGAGGAAGGGTCAGACTCTGAGGCAGGTACCCCGAGTTGATCAGAGAGGGGTGGGAAAGGGGGAGGCGCTAGTGCTGGGGAGAAAGTCTCCGCTGGCAGTGCGCTATCGTCCAACAAGGAACGGGCCGTCAGGCCCGAGGCAGGGCGTGGGGTAGGGGGCGGTAAGAGCAGACCACCAGTAGAGGTAGCTACCGCAGCCTGACTGACAGCGGCCGGGGCCAGGCGATGCAGTCGAAGGCTCTCCGCCTGAGAGGGGAAAGTTTCCTCCCCAGGCGGAGCCCCTAGTGCCGCGGGAGCACGGCTCGTGCCGGCTATGAGCTCCCTGCGTGGCGGCGGTGGGGCCATGGGCACTGAAGAAGCAGCGGTCGATTCGGCCGGAAGGCCGGGGAGCGACCAGCCTCGGCTCTCTGCGAAGCGGCTGAACACCTCAAAGAGTTCAGCTTCACTAGGTTGAGCCTTAGGAGCCTTCTTCTTTTTGCCCGAGGTTTTGGACTTCTTGGAAGAGGGAGAGGCAGAAGGGGCCGTGGAAGGCCTTTTCTTAGCCTTCTCCTTCCTCTTCAGAGTCCCAAGGGACGAGCTTAAGGGCTGTCCGGCCGGTGGGGTGCCGGTCGAGGACGCCGCCGAAAGCTGCCAGTCCCGAGCGGGAGGCTCAACCGGCGCCGCCCGAGCGGACGGGCCGGGGAGGGTCCCAGTGGTGGTAGGTGCCGGCTTGCTAGGAGCGCGGGCAGTTACCAACCTAGGGCCATGTACCCTGGGGTACTGGCCGAGTCGGAGGGAGGAGGGGGCCCGCGTGGTGGGCAGCCGGGGCGGACCCGCAGCTGGCGCACCACCGCTCCCGAACCCCGCCGCCGCCGGCCTGGGAGGGCCGGGTGGTGGGGAACAGGCGGGGCCGAGGCTGGATGCCGCTGCAGCCGCAGGGCTGCGAGCAGGCGGGGTGGGGGCGGCTCGCATGAGCGAAGGCGCTCGTGGCGGCACCCCACCGCTCTCTATCCCCGTGGGCCGGCTAGGGCCGCGGGAAGAGAGGCCAGCCAAACTCCGGTCAGGTCGCCAAGGACGACCACCCTCCTCCCCCGAATCACTTCCCTCAGAAGCGAGAATCTCAAGGGGCGGATCGGCGGAGCCGGATCCGAGCCCCTCCGGTTCAGGGACCGGCAAAGAGACTCCCTCCGCGAGGGGGTTCCGAGCAGAAAGCTCCGAGTCCGTCGGCCGTGCGGCCCCGGACGGAACCAGGGCGGGAGCCCTAAGTATGGGGGGGTGGGAGGATAGCCAAGCCTCCAACGTGGCCCACAAGGGGTCTGACCAAGTGGAGCACGTGGGACAGGGACTAGATCGGGTGCACGTGCGATGCAAGGCGCAAACTGGATGTGCGTCCCAATCTGGAATGGCCCGGCGACAAGAAGTGCATCTTAGAGTCATCCTGTATAAAAGAGAAGAGGACTCAGTTAGCAACAACATAAAGAAAATGTAGACATGAATAAACATACAAGTATCTTTACAAGAAAGTGTATGTAACACAAGGGACTCAAAAACCAAGTCAAAGTAGGCTTAAAAGCGTACAAGACAAGGGGCGGGGATTGGGCCGAGCTGGGCCGACAGAATTATCGTTGAAGGCTCAGCATAAAATACCCAAGACAATAAACAAACATGAAACATGTGCGAAAAAGGTGAGAAAAACACCCAATCGAAATTTAAATGAAGCCCCAGAGGCGCGCCATAGGCGTGGACCACCTCAATAAAGGCCTAAGGGGGGCACGGCACACATGAAACATGCACGGAACCGAGTCTGGGGACGAAAACCCAAAGACAAGGTGCAATTAAGTCCCAAAGGGCTAGCCATAAGGTCTACAAACCATAATAAGGACCCTAATGGCGTGCCATATGACTACAAGTTGAGTAAATATGGCCAAAGGGCTTGCCATAGGTCAACGATCGGTAATAATGACGCTAATGGCGTGCCATAGCCCCAAACATGGCGAAGACGGCCACCCACGGCCAGCCATAGGCTAACTACGGTAACGAGATACTAACTCACGGCGTAGAGCCTACGAGGAAACCTCGGTGTATCTAACCCCATCAAAAAGGTAAAAAAACACCAAAAGACTCCCGAGAAGGTATAAAAACATGAACGGGAGGAGGAAAAAACATAAAAGGAACGACAAAAAGCCGAACTGAGGTAGACTAAGACGAGAAAGGGGGAAAAAACCCGCCAGTGCGTGGCGAGAACCGAGGCACGGTGCACACACCATACAAACGTATGGGGCAGCGCGAAACAAAACCGCGGAGGTTTGGATCGAAATAAAATTCACGATTTCACCCCTTTCTCGGTAACAAATGATGACAAAACGATCTGCAAATGTGATACAACAATCAAGGAGCAAAAATAAGGAAAGATATTGCCTGATTGTTGAGGGATCCCGCTGATGCGGTCGGATTATCACTAGCGATCGAAAACACGTCTGAACGAGATGGAGGGCGAACAGGAAAGAGGAAGAGTCATGGCGGGTGACTGGTTACGTGCGTACGGGCGGACGTGCGTGCGGCCTGGGGGACACGGGCGGTGTAAGGTAGGCTTACTGTGTAAAAGTTTTTTTGTTCGATGTTAGGGCAATTATAGGGATAATAGCATACTATAACAGATAGGTGGTCAGATGTACTGATGTAGATAAAGGAAAAATAATTATAGACTTTGGTTTGGGCAATAACAGAAGGTACGTTGACGTCTCAAAAATTGCAGCAGTTCTCGAAGAGAAGCAACCTGGCACTACCTTTGCACTTACATTGTATATTGGTCTCCCTGACAGGTTGCGATTTCACTTCACGTTTCTCCAGGAAAGGGAAAGTAAAGAAAGCCCTATCAAAAGATGGAAAATAACGTAACACACATCAAAGCTTTTCAGTCTCTCTCAAACGAGGAAGTAGATATTCTACAATAGCTGCTACATTCTTCATCTGCTTACTGTATGGATTTGTTACATCAGACATATATTCAAGATGCCAGATATTATACAATGTCTTCAAGCGAATGAGCAGTGGAGGTGACAAAGGTCCCCTTGCAAGACTGAAGAAAATCAACTGCTCTTCTCTTTCTGTGCCACAACACTTAAAAATCACATCCGAAGAGCTCAGTATGTCACCAAAATGTGGAAGAGAGCCAGCACGGCAGTCTTTAAGACTATGGGTGGAAATCTACGCAGAACCACTCTGAGCCAGACTGGTATCAAGAAAGTACAGTCCCCACATCTCTCGAAGGCTCATTGTTCAACCCTTCAGATAATACAAACTGAGACGATGAGGAATCCGAAGGGACATGGAGTGAGCAAAGCGATGAGAGTGATGGAAGCGTTAGTGATGACGAAGACATTCTGAAGGCTGTGTCACGTAATATTGCAATTTAGTTTGACTCTTGATCATAATGATACAAATATTGTTTGCTCATGTACAAGATATAGATATTGCCTAGTTCCTTTACTCTCTTCCATAAATTATCTAGAAGGGTGTGTACAGTTCTGGTCGATATGAGGATTTAGCTTTTAACGTTTTGTGAGATATCCAGAAACCACTCTATGAGATGTCAAAGAGCATGCAATTCTAAGGGGTATCAAAAGTTTATTTGATGAAAATCGCTTTTGAAATTGCTGAGATATCCAAAAACAAAGTGAAACAAAGAGATCCTAATAAAAGGCGTGGCCTGTCGCCTTTTATTATTGTCACTTTTTTTGATATCTCAGCCATTTGAAAACCAATTTTCAACAAATAAACGTTGAATCCTTCTTGAAATTACATGCTCTTTCATATTTCATAAGAGGTTTCTCATTATCTCACTTAGGAATGTTCAAAACATGAATCCCCACCTCAACCAGTACTGTACAGTCCCTTTAAGTGAAGGGTATTATAATACATAATGTTAGCTGGAGGCAACATATGACCAACACAGAGCTGTATAGGAATCTACCTAAAATAAGCTAGAAGATCAAGATAAGGAGGCTTCGCTTTGCCGGCCACTGCTTCAGGAGCAATGAGTGTGTTTCCAAACTGATACACTGGATGCTCAAGCATGGGAGCAGGAAACCAGGCAGACCAGTGATCAACTTTGTTGACATGCTTAAGAGAGACACTGGTCTAGACACCAACGAGATAAAGACTGCAATGCTGGACAGACAAACTTGGAGTGCCATTGTGGATCGAGAACACCACTCGAATTAAGTCAAGTTAAGTCAAGTCATTATAATACTCTGACGAGATATACAATTTTTCTTGCGCCTTACAAACATTAGTCTTCAATATGTGTCCATTAATGCTTTGTTTCAAAGTTCAGTTTTTGTGTAGCAGAAGTTTGGATCACAGAGGGCGCTACCCTAAATGGTGGAATGGTCATACTGTTTGATGTCTGAACACACTAGACTTATCTCAAATCACAAGAAGGGCTGGATATAAATTTTTACAACCACTATACAAGATTGAGATATTTATAGAGAGTATTAACAATTATTTTCTAAAAAGTGATCAAAATCTAGGTGCCATTTTCTCTAAGACAGTGACATCAACACTGATTGCCATGATTACATTCACCCTCAGCAACATCACCACACAGAAAATGAGCAATTAGATGGTTATACATACTCCAAACTACTAAGATACCAAATAGAATATATTTAGGACACTCTAAGATGTTGAAACTGAAATCTCAATAATGATGCTTCAACACAAACTGTCTCAAAAATTTAGGAAAAGGGCCAACCGGAAGTGACGTCATACATTGAGTGAATTTGGCGGGAAGGCAACGCTGAAACCCGGCAGCAATGCATTTTTGTAATATCCAGGGTCCATGCAAATTTCCTATGAGGTCAGTTGGTTGTCCGCTTTTCGGTTGAATAAACCTCCTGGGCCCCCGGTCTAATACTCCAAGAATTGATTGATGGACCACTCCCGAACAAAATTCCAAGTTTTAACTCTGGTCACCTCGCTGTTGTAAGTTTTTTCATTGTTGGAACATGCATTTACAGAAATTGTCCTGTATGATGTTTTTGCATTATGTTGCTAAAAGGGCAAGAAAAGCGTCTAACCAACGAAAAGAAAGAAAATCATTTGTGCCAAAGTGCACAAACGCTACCTCTAAACTGGCATATATGGGAGGTATAGTGTTTTGGGGGTAAATTGCAAATCCCCTGTGCCCATACATTTGGAGAGCGCTTCTCCAGCAGCTCGGGAGAGAATTCCGCTGAAAAACAGATGCTTGAGTCTAGTATGCCAGAGCCCAGTGTGCCAGACTAGTTAATAGCTTTGCAGTACATTACGGGCTGAAAGGCGGCAGCGTGGTGGGGGCGATGGGGGCAGTTGCCCCTCCCCCCAAGATTTGGAAGGTGAATATTCAAAGGGAAAATAAGGTTGTGTGTATAAGAAGCTGCTGCCTTTCAACCTTTTCTAAATTAAGATTTGAGATACAAGGAAATCAATGAGACTAGTGGATGAGCACCTAATACACATCACTTTTTGGTTAAAATGTAAAATTTAGAAGTGATCAATAACCTACACTGTATCACGATTGTCAGGGGTGTCAATCCCGGGGGAGGGGGCAGTTGCCCCTCCTCCCAATGAAAATGTGGGGGCAAACATATTATTTTGTCACCCCTCCCCCACTAATTCCCGAGATGTGGAAAATTTCTTGTATTTTTATGTAAAATTGTCCTATTATTTCACTCAAAGTGTGTACCAGATCGCTGAATTTCAATTCTGAAATGCAAAATCACTCTTGCTTTGGAGGGGGATACACCCTCCCCAACAGTGCCCCTTTCCCTAGCCTAAGTACAATTTTGAAATCGACAAAAATCCTAATATTCAATCAAAAGTGTGCACAAGATTTGTCACTTCAATTCAAAAAATTCAAAGGTTTCTTCATGTACTGGGGAAATATTTCCCTTTAATTAACCCTTTCCTCGCTCAGTTCCCCTCCATATCAGATTTAGTACACTTTCTTGATTGACAATTTTGTAAGTATTCCACGGAAAATGCGTATACATCTATATTTCAATTTGAATTTTAAAAAAGCAATGTAAAGCTCCCTCATATGGGAAGGGTTGAGGATAGCCCTATCCCACACCTTCCCACTGCTCGGCACCCCTCCATGCATAGACTATGGCTACACTTTGAAGATTGACAATTTTTCAAATATTCAACAAAATGTGTGCACCAGATTGTTGAACTGCAATGATAAAAATGCGAAATCTCCCGGGGGGCACTAGGGCTTACCGCCTCCCACATCCTTCTCCTGCTTGGTCTCCCTCCACAGACCTACACTTCTCTGGTTGACGAATTTCCAAATATTCCACCAAAAGTGTGCGCCAGATCATTGAAATTCAGTTCTGATGCAGAAGCTCCCTAGAATATGGGAGGGGTATCCCTCCACCCTCTCATTGTTCTGTCCCCTCTATAGATTGTTGGGAATGACAATTCTTAGAATATTCCATAATAAAAAAGTGCATCAGATTGCTTTATTTCAATTCTATCATGTACATGTAAACATGCAAAAGCTCCGTTGTGTGGGAGGGGGTATCCCCCTCTACCTCATAAACATACAAGTGTAGTACCCAGTGATGATGCACAGCCAGAGTAAAAGCTGAGATTAAGTGTTTTAGCCATTATAATTTCCCTGAATAGGCTCTATTCATTTTGCGTACTTTTTTTTTTTTTTTTTTTTTTTAATCTTTTCCTTTGCGTCAAAGAACATTGCCAGCTCTGGCAAATTCATTGCTTGGCGCAAGTGTAGTGTGCTATGGAAGTGGCAAGTTTGGACATTTCAAATGCAAATGCCATGAACGACTTGAAGAGACTGTGTCATTCCTGTGCGAAAGCTCTCAGGATAACAACCAGGGATTGGGGGAGAGGGTCCAGCCCTGATCCAATTAGATATGGACCCTGGGTCACTGGATGATGGATTGGAGTGATGATGCACATATCAAACACACAGTGGTCAAGGAGTTACCACTAACACAGGAGAAGAGTGTCATACTCAAGTATTTGGATACCCCCCTGCCAGATGACTTGCCAGTGTTGGATCATCAATTCAAGCAGAAGAGTGGTGCCCCCTGCTCTAGCCCTAGCATTGCTGAAGGGCAATCCCCAAGCTCAGATCCACCTTGGCCAACACCCTATGAAAAGAATGCCTATGATGAAGCCATGGTGGCCATCTTGAAAATCTCATAATCCTCAAGGAAGCAAAGGGTTCCATCATCCAGATTTGGATTCAGTAACCTCAAAATAAGGTATAACCTTCATTTTCGTTTCAAATTTTTCTTTTATAAGGAAAGACAAAGGAATTTCAGATTTTGGCGGCCATTTTTGGTGGCCATTTTGAATATCTCAATGGGTGCAAGAGTTTCACCATCCAGATTTGGATTCAGCATCCTAAAAATAGGTTAAAAAAACCTACTACCATACATTGGATGGAGAGTAAAACAAGGTTCAGCCTCTGGCACCCAGACTAATTCACCTGATGATTCTTTTCCAGTGCTAAAAGTACAATCTACCTTAAAAAGAATACAAAATGAAACATACTGTAGGTAATAAATGACACATACAAGTTGTATCACTCACTTTACTGATGATGGGGTAGAGGATTTCAGCTAGCTCCACAAATCTGTCGTTGTTGTACTCCTGTAGCACTGCTGCAAGACAGTCTAGAGCAGAAATCTTGTAATCAATCCTCTCTTTACGGCTCTCCTTGAAAAGGGCAATGATGACAGTGTCAATTGCAGGCTGACTGTCAACCTCATTTTGCAGGGTGGTTCTGATACGTGATACAAAAATATGAACAGAAGAAAGACAGAAAGAGAGAGATTGATTAGAATATGTTGGGTGATCTGGAAATGATCATGGATCACCTTCTGTTTCTGTACAAATTCTTGTGTATCTATTATCCCCCAAAGTTCAATCTCTCATGATTTGAATCTTACGTTATTTATTTTTCATGATATAAGGATGGTATAACTTTTTTTTTTCTCTGTGATCACTCGATTGTAACATCAGCAAGACATCATTGTCTACATCTCCATTTAATACTGATCTTCATTTTGCAATGAAACCTGGTAGGTACAGTTGAACCTCTATTATCCGGCCTCCCTTTATCCGGATCTCTCTATTATCCGGAAGCAATCTCGCCGTGATTTTTTTATCTTTTTTTAATAATTACGGGCGGAAACACACATGAATTACATATACTTGATACATTTCTTAATTTAGGTAAATCATCCCAAGAATCTATAAAAGAAAATGATTTCCGCTTGCAAACACGAACCTCTATTTTGGGGTCTGTTACTGAGTGTAACAATGAAAAGGTCGCAGTATACACATTACTACATGTGGTACTACAATGGGCTACATCAGTACATGTGTATGTGTATGTACCATAGAGCTCTATTATACGGTATGTACATGTATAAAGCATTGAGTCTCCCGTATCCGGCCAAATCCCTTATCCGGATGAGCCCCGGTCCCGACTTGTCCGGATACGAGAGGTTCAACTGTATATATTTCATATGATGATTTATGTGTATAATACAAAACAAGAGACCTGGGGGGTGTTGCCCTGACCCGAGTACTGCATCGCAAGTTCACCTTCCATGCATTCTTGAAGACTATTACCTGATAACATAGCAAACTTGTGGGCAGCTTTGTAGGCTGGGGGGGGGGGGGGCATGGTGTCCATTTGTATTCTATCGCACTGGTAAAATACCTGCCAAGAACACTGTATCTAGAAAATCTGACTAAGCAGTTTTAGAAAAGAAAAAAAGAAAAAGGATTAAGAAGTAATAAGTGGCCCCCGATTCAGTCCCCGCCAAACCCCTGGATCTACCATATACAACGTTGAAAGTACATTCACTAATGTACTTACTCTGAGTATTTCTGGTTTTAAGCAAGATATTCTTCTCTATTTTTTTTTTTTTTGATTCTCTAATATGGAGTTTTGGAGTATTTGAATTATATATATTTATATATTGCCATCCAGGTGATATTGCCTGCTAAGTTTGGTGACAAATTACTTTTAATGATTAATTAGTTTTTCAGAAAATGTGAAAAAAATGAAAATGTGAAAGTTTGCCTAAATTTGGTTCACCACCCCTCTTCAGCCCATCCCCGAGCTGTAACGAAAAAACTTGAAACTACAGTCACCAATCTAACTTACTCATAGCACGACCTGGTAACCTAGCAAGTGATAGACAAATTGCCCTACTTCGACGTAAATAAGCACTAAATTGATCAGTGTTTTAGTAGTAGCCATGATAAAAAATCATGGGCATACATACTTGAGCAGGATTCGAACCTACGACCTCCTGATCAATTGACAGGCTCCATCTCCACTAGACCACCAAGCTTCCGCCCAACACATGATTACACAATCGTTATTGTCAAGACACCTGAATGTACTCATTAAGATGCACATAATCAGGTGTCGGTGATGATCATTACACCAAAGAAAGACTGCCATGAATAGTCCATGTTATATTAGGTCCATGGTTTAACATAGTTGCTGTAATATTCCATGGTTGTACGTAATTTACGCCATGTTATAGAAATATATAAACGCTTTTCATCCTTGTGACCATGGTCACGTGACAGCATTTTGACTAATCACACAATTTGGTATCTATACAGGTCATATGATATAATGTAATAATTCTGTTGGGTTTGTATGTCATTTATCCTTGAAACTATTACAAGAGAAATTCGGTTTCTGTGAATGCTTTATGCAACTTAAATGAGCTGTGGTTGTAGTGACCATGCTGTGTATGTGTTACAGATATATGAAAAGTGTATACAGTCAAACCTGCCTTAGCTGCCACCTGTCTATAGCGGCCACTGAAAAATCCCTGCAAGAGAAAAGCCCTGTTAAAGACTCTGTGTATAGCGGCCACCTGTCTAATGCGGCCAGCAGCCACAAATTTTGTTTCTCGCAGTAGATTTTAGCTGGTCTATAGCGGCCAAAGACCCGATGGAGCCGTAGCCGAGCGGATAACTCAGCATGTTTTTCTGCTTTGTAGCCGTGTCAGTCATTCATGGGCAATGTCCAGTGTTCGCCACCGCTGCATTCATCACTCATTCAGTCATAATAATGCACTAGTCTAGAGTTGAACTGTGTATTCATTGACTTTTTACCAGGCCTATTTTGTTATAAATCAAGACAAGAAGTTATACCGAATACAAATTTTTATATTTTTTAGTCTAACATTGAACAAAAATTGTTCTAGAATTGTTCTAGAAGAAAAGGCTGCAAAATGGGTCGATTTCCCCTCACTCACGGCCTCGGAATTCATCTAGAATTCAGCCACTTACTTGATGACGTCACATGTTGAATGACACATTCCCCTGGTGTAAATGCGCCGGCTCTTTGTATGTGAGTTTGTGTGCAGTCAAGGTGAATGAAGTTCAAGCAATCTGATACTTTTATTGACACAAAATGGCCTTAGACGATCTCGACATCAGTTTTGAAGTCAATAAGGATGAAGACAAGAGTAATCTTAAAACCAGCGACAAATATGATGGAGAGTTGGAGGAGTTTGGGGATGTGAAAGACGGTGTGCTAGTGGCAGAAGTAGGCGGTGGTGCCGCAGCCCGGCTAAGCTGAGGTATCAGCATTAGCCTGCTCCCCGGCAGGCCAGGGTTGAGGCCGATGAGACGGGACAGCTGGACAAATGGGCGATTATGTAGGGCCTACTTTCGTATATCCATGTAGACATCTCAAATGGCGTAGAACAAAATTACATCAAAATCACAAGACATACTTAAATTACTTATGCATTAATTAATTACTTAATAATTCCAATTACTTATGTGAATTTAAACAAAACGGTTTGAGGGAAAGCAACACTTAATACAAACTCGGTCTTCGTGACAGGTTGCAGCGTACACTGTCTGCATAATCTAACATGTTAGAATTGAAGTTAGCTTTAACGTTAGACCTATTCTGCTGACGGTGTGAGTGATACCAAAGATCCTAAATGGTGATTCCGCCACTCTTGGTTGGAATACAGAATTCATTTGTCATAAATAAATTCTTAACTAGGGTTCTAGACAGATCTTTCTCTTCTCGTTGGGCTTATCTAACGATAGTAGGCCTAACAGTGATAGTACTAACATTAGTAAACATGGTCATTTTCGACCAAGGAGGCCTAGCTAGGAGTAACAATAGAGACAATCTTCTTGTATTTATTGCCATGCAGAATTGACCTAGCCAAAAATGCCCTAAAAAGGGTATTTCAGCCTCACTGAATCAGATCTAGTTTAACATCTAAGCCCATTTAATTGATGTTTGACTTACTGATTTTATGAATTATTCCGATAAAGTGTGCGTTTTTTTTCTTGCACAGAATCTCACAGCTGCCTTCCAACAAACAGCGCCGTTCAAACCCTGAGCACGCAGTGCAAGCGGTCACTGCGTGTGCTGTATGGCATAGGTTATGTGTAGGCCCATGCACGGCGGCCTCACCACAGCAGTCGATTAGAAGGGTTTTGAACAGCACTGTGTTTTGGAAGGTAGATGTGAGATCTGTGCTTGATTCATAAAATCGGTGAGGTAAACATAGATAAGGGATATATTAGGCTTGGACATTCAACTAGAGTTGATTCAGTGAGGATAAAATGCCATCTTAGTATAAGGCCGCCTGATCTTTGGATTGATTTCTGCGCAAACACTAACATGCATGCACGACATGCAAGGTATTTCGCAGCAACGATGGTTTAGAGCGGAGCTTTGGGCGCACTATCATCTTTGTTTTGCAGTTTGCCGCTGGGCTGTCAGTCGTACTTCATTCCATGACTGACGTCATCCAAAAGAGAGCCGAAATCGTTGCTGTTTCTTGGTCAGGAAAGCAAAAAGAATACAGCTTTTTGGTTCCGTCTGATTAAGCCTTCGGGTATCTAAAATCCCACACTGACATCGTTCACGCTCTCTGTTTTCTATTGCTGTATGATTTGCTGTATTTCAGAAATTTCAACAGGTAGTCAGTTTAAGCTTTCTTCACGACTGTACACATGCTACTGTGCAACAATTTCATGAACACCGGCATTGCTCAATGCATGAAACACACGTGTGTATACGTATACACACATACATGTACAAATTGTAAGTACATCTGTACTTACAGATGTATACAACGGTGATACATGTACACGTAGGCAATGTACACAAAGTTGGATAACCTGTCTATAGTGGCCACCTATCTATAACGGCCACTTTTTTCGTCTCCCTTGGGTGGCCGCTATAGACAGGTTTGACTGTAATAGCTACCATGTATGACATGAAAGACACACGCTCTTCTGCGAGTTTAGCAAGTTCCCACATACACTACATGTACATTGTACATCTCAACTGGTGATAAAACAATTAAATTCCACAGTCATGCAAATAACAATCAACTACTTTTATGATAGTCTTGCTCAAAAACTTACTTGCATGATATGCAGACAGTAGATATTGCTCTCAACAGTTCATCCTGGAAAGAAAGAAATATGAGACACAAAGCTTATTGAAAATAAGTTAGAAACAATTGTGGTGTACATATACATGACAGCAAACATGGGTTGAACCTACTAAATCGGCAAAAATTCTTGTTAAATTTGGTGTCCCCTGACTCTTCTGCCGGCATTTTAAAGAAATCAGAGCCTGCAGAACATGATTCTTGCATCTCATCTATTCAGTGGCATGCGTTTGAAAGTTGAAAGAATATTTACAGGGAAATGAAAACTGAATAATGTATTATGGCCTGCTGAGTGAGGGATATAACTGAAAAACCCCTGCTGCTAGAAAAAAAAAAAAATCTTGCCAGTGCTAAGTATTGACAATTAAAATTCAAAAGATATTCTTGTAAAAACTACATGTATGTTTATACACAGTGTCACACTTTTGATTGTTCATCACAGATATGAAAGATTGTCTTGTTCGTACTTTGGATGCCGTCTTTCACCACCCATAACTTGTCTAAAATTTCTGCAACATACATGGTTTCAAGGTTGTATATAGTGGGCATAAAAGGTCAGATATTTTGTTTTTACCTAACCATTTTCTATTTCAAAGTACTCAGGGATACCAGAACTGATTACATCAGCACTGATAAACTAGAATATTTTCTGCCATGTACTAAAATCATTTAGTCAGAAAAAAAAAACAAAGCTGTGTAACGCACCTTACCATGGTTGGTGGGTTTTCAGAAAAGCATGTGCATGGGGCCTTTCTCTATTTTCTGGTGCTGACTTTCACAAGGTTACCAACAGAGAAACAAGGAAAACTTCCAGCTTTATACATAGACATATGTCATTAAATAAATATTTTGAAACATACGTTATGAAACATGCATTACCAATTTGATACATTCTTTCCAGGAGTGAAGGCTCTGCATAGTTATGACCTCAAAATGACAATTATTTTGAGTTTTTAGAGAAATATCTTTATAACATTTGAATTTAGAACATTTAAAATCTATACATTAGGCTGATAAAATTTTGAATGAAGCATTTTTAAAAAAAACTTATATCCCTCACTCTAGGGCCACAATGCATACTGCTGGCTTTATTTCCCTTTAAATCTATTTCAACTTCATTACCACTTGCCACTGAATAGACAAGATGTAAGAATCATGTTCTGCAATGTCTAAAATTCTTCTTGATAAACATGTGGGCAGTATAATCAGAATTGCTGAAATTTCAGAATTATGCCGATTCAGTGGGTTTAACCCTTGTGTTTGTTGAAGACATGCATTAATTGCTTAATATTCAACATTATCAAATTACAAACAAGTTTTCTTAAAGCTTTAGACGATGGACGAGGAGGTTTTATTTAGTTTCTCTTGAATCATTGCTAAAAAAAAAATGGGCAATTTCTCACATCTGACAGTCTTTTTATGCTTATCATACCACATTGAAGCCTCAGAAAATGATGAGAGATGTGAAAACAAACAGGGAAATGATTGCTGGTTACTGATTGTGCATGCTTAACTCTGGCCTAAACACATGCACGTTGCTCCCAATATCAACACACTGCTTGCAATGTAGCCTGATTGGGCATGTGTTTCACTGGATCTCATCTTCTGAGATGGAAGTCTGTAACTGTGTCTTGTGTGTATTTCCTTCTTCTTTTCCCCATCCTTATGGGTAAAACTGTGGGACCTCCAGATATTTCTTTCTAACCTTCTTCACATCTACGTAGTTGCTCCCTTTGAGCAATTTGGCTGAGTTAGAGATATGATTCAAATTTCTCTACCAAAGACCCTTACAAGATGATTTCATGCAGATTATAAACTAATGAATAATTTGGTGATCAGAGCTCAAACTTGTGGAAAGTTATTGACAGCTCGCAATATGCAACGAGTTCACCTTAATAACATACAAAGTGTATGTGTGGATTGAAAGTAATGCCAGAAAAAGACATCAATGAAAGTTAGGAAAATCGCACAATCCATTCAAAAGCTATGAATTTTTGAAGTTAAGTACTGCCATGGCTGGATGAGAAGACTAATTGCAGTTTGATATGTCACATGCCAGAAACAATATAAAGAAAATATTTGGAAAATTTAACATATTTTCTCTTTTCTCACATAAAAGAGCACTTGACTTGCATCTTTCAGAAGACAAGGGAATATCATGACTGTTACCATACATTAGTAAGAAGTCGAGGGAATGTAAACTTAAAAAAAAAGTGGAATTCCTTTTCATATTTTCATCATATCCTTTTACACATGTGACACCACAAACTGTAGTAGTCTTCTCATCCAGCAATGGCAACATGGAAACTTCAAAAATTCAAAACTTTTGAACGGATTGTCCGATTTTCCTCAATCTTTCACTGATGTGTTCAACTATACGCATGAATATTGCTGCATCCACTTGATACACGTACAGGGTGAACTTGTCCTTTAAATCAAGGAAAGTTCATTGACATTTTGAAACTGATGTCATCAATGTAATTCCTCATAGCAATATCTTTGTTTGATTATTCTAGAGAAGAACATTTTTAAAGATTCCTTAATTTGGGGACCTTGTCCTTGTCCTTCGGCCCCCCCCCCCAGCTCATTGTCTGATCCACTATGAACAAACTTGAAACTACAATTACCAATCTATACTCATAGCACATCAGCTTATTACTTCACCCATTCTATAATACCCCCATTCCCAGAGATTTTCTCTCATCGGTCACTCATTGCAAGTGAAGTTTATTGCTTACAACTTTTCACCGTAGTGTATCAGATCGCAGTATGATGATATCCGACTTATGTTGGCCGACTATATATATCAGGTCAGTGTCACACAGGTCGGGTGGTGATCTGATGAGGCAAGATCTTCCAATGAAGATCACATGCGACATGTCTCACACTCACCTGATAGTCGACCAACCAATTTTCGGAAATGAAAATAAAACAGGATTGAATGAATGAATGAATGAATAAGGAGTCCTCAGAGAACCTTCAGTGCCTCCAAACAAGATTCTTTTTCTGCCCATCGACAAAGAACAGACAATTTGGTAATCCACCTGTGACAAATCAGTCGAGTGGTACATGTTTCCCCTTTCCACAGTCAACTGTCTGTGCCATCAAACAATGCAAATTATCATCTACATAGAACATGCAAAGCGGCTCATTAAAAAAACATATTCTTGTCCACTCGATTTTCGCTGTGCAATACGAGAGCGTATTGAACGAAATGCATAGGCTAATGCATTAAGTCCCAAGAGGCTACGAACTGTTGTTAGCTGCCATGCAATAATTATATTATATTGGATGGCAATGAATGACATGACCAGGGAATATTGCAACAATTAGGGCCAATATTACACAAATTGATGATGAGTGCAATATTGGCCCTAGCGAGTGCAATATCTATATTATATTGGATGGCTATGAATGGGATACCGGGGAATATTGCATGAGTTAGGGCCAATATTGCACAGTGCTTTTCTATTTCAGTGCATATTTACGTCGATGTATGGCAATTTGTCAATCAATTGCAATGAAAACATCTTGACGGAAGAATTTCATGAATTTGAATAATAAAGCAGTACCCGCTGCATGCTATAAGGATTAGAACCAACACTTGCTGTCGGGCAAAAGCTCGGTGGTCTAGTGGAGATGACGCCTGTCCGGTGATCAGGAGGTCGTAGGTTCGAATCCTGCTCGAGTATGTACGCCCATGATTTTTTATCATGGCTACTACTAAAACACTGATCAATTCAGTGCTTATTTACGTCGATGTAGGGCAATTTGTCAATCAGTTGCAATATTGCACAAATCGAAGGTGAGTGCAATTTTGGCCCTAACTCGTGCCATATTCCCTGGTATGCCATGAATTAATGCCATCCAATATAATTATTATCATCAACAATCATGTAGAGAAAGCATAAACTGCACAAAATTTCTGTAGGCCTACTTATAGCTGTCTTTGAAGTTGACTCAGCAGTCCCATGCCAGCACTGAAAGGGAAAAGCCCCTAAAACTGCATATGAAGCCAGCAACTAGTAAAGATGTTTGCGCGCTTGTGAATTGTAACAAAATTTTGCACACCAGTAACAAGCATTTACGCACTCAGCAAGCGCTTGTGCAACATACAAGACAAAATACAGTGTATTATTGAACAGCCAGTAACAACGGTAGCCTATGTGGAATTAATACGTTGGCCTACGCTTTTCGTTTTATATGCTCTAATATTGAACAGTAAAAATTGAGCAGCCAACAATACCCGTTTTTAAGGCACCGCTAAAACGTACTACATTGTATATAGATGATAATCCCTGGTATTCCATGAATTAAAGACATCCAATATAATTATCATTTATAATAATTATCTAGAGAAGGTATAAACTGTAAAAAAGTACTGTACTTCTAGTAGACTTATGCTTATACCCCCATTCCACAGAGATTTTTTCTCATTGGTCACTCAGCTGATGCTGCACTTGAAAAAGAGTGACTCGCAATGTACTTGCGTATATAGCAAGATGTTTGCGTGCTTGTGAATTGTAACAATTGAGTTCGCGCACAAGCAGTGTAGTAAAGTTGTACATAGACAGCATTGGCGCACTCAGCAAGCGCTCGCACAACGGACAAGACAATGCAAAACAGTGTGTTATTGCACGGCCACTAACAACAGTAGCCTATGGAGAATTAATGATTATAAATGATAATAATTACATTGGATGGCCTTAATTCATGGAATACCAGGGAATATTGCACTCATTAGGACCAATATTGCACTCATCTTCAGTATGTGCCATCCAATATAATATGAATATCTCTCAGATGTGAAATACTTGTATGAATAGAGCGTGTGCTGCAGTCTCGCAAACTCAATTTGTTGTACATTATAAGGGCGAGTCTTATAGTAAAACAAGAGCACTACAACATTGAAAGAGGTTAGTTAGACAAAAATACTTGCAGTTTTAATTCAGTAAATGAACAAATACAAACTTGTAGCGAATGAAGGAACTCAAATATTTTGATGAAAGTCGTTTTTCTGGTCAGCATAACATAAATAAAGATTAATTTAGACCACAAGGCAGGCACTCTTGTCTACACTTTGTCTATTATTGTCTATTTATTCTGTCTATTTTGTCTATTTTTGTCCATCCTTCTGACTAAATCCTTGCTACATGAGCCAAGTAAAATGAAAACCACAACCAGAATTTTCTATAAAGGACACGTCCACCTTCATATACTGTACATAAGGTTTGAGAGAATGCAGCAATATTAGTAGAACACATCAGTGAAAGTTTGAGGAAATTCGGACAATCCGTTCAAAAGTTATGGATTTTTAAAAATATTTGCCCAGTCACTGCTGGATAAGAAGACTACTACAGTGTATGATGTCACATGTGTACAACGATATAAGGAAAATAAAAAGAGAATTTCACAAAACTTTACTTTTTGAATAAAGTGCAAATTTCTTCGACTTGTTACTGACGTATGTTAAGGGTAATATTATTCCCCCTGCCTTCTGAAAGAGAGAAGTCGAGTGTTCTTTTGTTATGCGAGAAAATGGAAATATGTTGAATTTTCTTTATTCTCTCTTTATACAGTGTACACATGTGACATCACAAGCTACAGTAGTCTTTTCATCCAGCCGTGACTGAGCAGAAACTTCAAAAATTCATAACTTTTGAACGGATTGTCCGATTTTCCTCAAACTTTCACTGATGTGTTCTACTAATATTGCTGCATTCACTCAACCCACATGTCTATGAAGGTGAACTTGTCGTTTAATCATGCAAACAAGATGTTCATGTAAGCCATACAGAACAACACAAACACAATGTACATGTGTTGTATATAATACCCCTAGTACCCTTATAAGGGCATTAGAATGGCAAACAAGGGACCTTTCACTCGCAAGGAAACTTCTCAAAGTGCTCTTTCCAAGGACTTCTGAATATATGGGTAACTGTTAAAATATCAAAATGTTCAAAGAATAAGCCATTCCACTCAGGAATTCATCTTCTTTTCTCCCACTGCAATCATTTTACATTAATTTCCCTTTTGAAGGAAACTTCTTTAATATAAAGCAAATAGATATCATGCATTTGCACATACTTTTCATAAAGCTACATTTACATGTTACATGTACATTACACAGTAGTTATTTTTAGTCATACAAAAAGAGCAAGAATGTTATCCTTTCCTACCGTTAGTAGGAACTAAAGGCTCTGTTAAAACAGGGGCCTTAACCCGTTGAGGACAAGTCCCAAGTATATTCGGGCAGGTGTCTATGGAAAATGCGTGTTGTAGCAAAATCAGTCCATCCTCAACGGGTTAATGTGTTGATATGCCCACTTAATGGACTATTGCAGACCTTCAAGTGATTACAGTGGTACTTCTTAATAATCAAGTGTATTGTAGCAATATGGTTTCAATTTATATGAAAAAATTTCTTAGAACGTGGACAAGAACAATACATTATGTCTTAGAACAGCATATTTGACATACCTTCCCATCCCATGTTCTGCCTTGAAGCCCATCCAACAGGGCACCAAGAAGAAGGCTCAGCTGGGAAGGCTGTATCCTAGAACCAAGCTTAGTTGCAACTGTGCTCATAGCACGGGCTGCCTGAGCCTTGCGCGGCCATGACTGTAACCTCAGGCACTCCTTGGTAATAGTCACAATCTCAGTCAGGTATAGGCGGATGCCACCCTCTGTGCCTGGAAAAGGATGCAAATGATGATACCCCAGACATGCAGGGATGAATGTACACTGTTTGAGGTTGGATTTTGGAGTAAAACTTTTATTACAGTATCCACATAGGGTGGTGATTCGGCTCAGTTGGTAGCATGTCTGCCTCCAGATCTCCCTCCTCGGGGGTCAAAAATGGTCACACCGTATGTATTCCTACCCATGGTGCAAAAAAAGTGGGGGACCTTAAAAACTTGTTATGAGTAGAATCAAATAAAAACAAGATGTCAGAGTCAATTTCAGAAAATCTATTAAAGTAAACCAAAGTTAAGACAATTTCAGGGTCTGTACATCAATGCTTTATGTATTACAAATCTTATGCCACTTAACATAAACTACCTACATTTTAGCAACCTCTGAGGGCATCATGATAAATCATTGAGCAAAGTAATCAAGAATTTACACAAGGCAAGCACCAAGTGGCGTCTTGCATCCATATAGTAATTTGTGAGTATAGTTTTTTAAGGGACAAAGAATGTGAAGAAATCATATATAAAAAGGTGTCAAAGCAGAGGGAAATGTCTCCTGAAACAGTTTTTAAATGCAACTTATTAAAAGACATTCCCACCCCAAATCGCCAGTTAAAACTGATTGATTCACTCAAGCAATTTTCGTCCCAGAACAGCTGTCTTTCCGGAGCCCTAAATTATCACGTCATGCGAGGCTCTTCACAGCTGCAGTGTGCATTGAACTGTTATGGCGTGTTTATACCAAGCACGGTATGGGCAACGGGTCAGGTTTTTGCTATGGTGTGCCTAAAGGAACCATGTCTGGCTCTGTTACAATATCACTTCCATGCTAATAATTTTGTTACAAAATTAATCTTCTACAGGTGATTTTGTTGCTGTTGATTTTAACATATAAATAACATTTTGGGCGATTTTGTGCCGAATTACTATTTTTCTTAACAGAACCAGACATGATTCCTTTTGGCACACCATAGCAAAAATCATGACGGTTGCCGCTACCGTGCTACCACGCCCTTACTACCATCTCTTTGGTTACTGATACTCAGTACACAAGCAGCTATAGAGTTATTGAGCACCGTACCAGTACTAGCTCTTATAGCTACAGTACAGTGGATGCATTCTACCTGGCCGGTTGTCAGCAGCAAGCTAGCAGCATGTAGCAGCAGAAGCTGTAAAGTGAGTTTTAGACATAGGGCCTACTTGTGTGTACGTCTCACAAAAATATCAGAATTGTTTACTGTACAGTACGTAAACCTATTATATTTGTACAGACCTCCATACAGACACACTACGCAGTTTACGGACAAAAGTCAAACCCATGGTAAGTTATCCGAATGTGCAATACATTTAGCTAGATCTTGAAATTTCCACGGTTCAGAGGGTGTTTTGGGAGCACATTTTTTTTTTTATAGTACTCTTAGGAGTAAGACTAATGTTAGTCTAGGTCTCTCATGTTAGCTCTATCTAGAGATCTACAGATCTAAAAATGGTTGTGCAAAATTTCAAGGGAATTACCCGATAGGCCTAACGTTGTGTTGTTGGGACCTAAAAGTAGATCAAGCTAACAACAGATCTAGGCTCATAAGCTTACATAAAAACTGAGAACTTTGTTTATGTCCCTCACAACATTTGATGAGTAAAACTGATGCAATTCTGTAACATTTTCTATTTTCATGGGCAGATATTTGTGTAATTCTCGCCACCGACAATAAGCGATATCGAGTGATATCGTACGATACCTCCAATATCAAACCTCTCAGGCCGGGCCAGTAACTTCCGGTTTCATGCGTGTGAGCTAGCTCGCTGCACTACCGGCCAATATTTTTTCCGTACATGGAAACGCTATGGGACACGAATTATTCATAAGTTGAGCTGAAATTTTGAAGTGCGCAAGCACATGGACTTGGCTAAAATTCTATAGCTTGGCCAATTTGTACAAGAATGAACAGACTCGCATACTATACATTATCACGTGTGATCACTGCGTGCGCACATACATGCTCGCTATTCAGTTTACCTTGGATTCGCAGTTCATGAGTGCTAGCGCCCTACGTAACCCCTCTGGTAATATGCGGGGAGCGGAGAGCATCGTGATTGTCAGCCAGGGCAGCCAGTACCACTGCGTGGCGAGCATGGTTCAAAGAAAATGCAGTCGATTGTGGAGAGCAGGTACACGCGCAGCTTGCGTGAAATGTACAACTGTACAAGCTACAACCTCAACAGCCACAGGCTTGGAATTGATGCCACATTACCACCATTCTTACATGCATAAATGGCCAAATAAGAGCTCTTTCGAAATCTTTTCCACGCCATTTTTGTCGATCGGGCACTAGTATTCGTAAATATATCGCTACCACAGTAGGCCTACTGCGTAATTGGCTATGAAGCGGACATGTATTCACAATCGACTTCTCAGTGCTGCCAGTGACTCGAGCATCGCGAGTGCACTTTCGAAATACAACGATAAGATCATTACCAATCCACATGTAAACTAATAATAGTAGATCAAACTTCAGTAGAGTCTAGTTCTGCGTTTTCAAACTGATTAGTCAATTACAACCTGTAGACGTACGTGACATGTGAGCATGATTGTATCCAATGTACAGAGTGCTATGTGTGTTCAAGGAGGTTTGAGAAATGGAGTAACAACAGTTTCATTCCCTTTGATCCCATGTTTCATGACGCCACTCAGAAATATTTGAAGTCTATGCTAAACTGGAGCAGCCTCACAGATAGGAAGACAATTGAGTCATGTGGCATCCACTACTAGCAAAACTGCTGACTTGCTAAGTCTATCACTGTTTTATCACCTATCTCAATCACGTACTCGTGAACATCAAGAAGGAGGATTATCATGCGGAATGCCTGGGCTATGTAGATGATGTTGCACAAACTGCAGACAGCAGGGACAAACTACAAGACGTACATCATGAACCAATGGGATAGGGAGCTAACCAAAGCTGGTCTCAAGATGAGCTACACCAAAACTGAGTACATGCATGTGGGAAGGGACTTGGAAGAGGGGAATGTAGCCATCAATGGACACGTTCTTAAAAAGACGGACAACTTCACATATTTGGGCAGCAAGATAACATCAAACAATCTCATGGAGGAAGAAGTTAACAACAGGATAACCAAATTCATCAGAAATCTAATCGCACTCTATCCCCTCATAAAAGAGAGAGAAATACCCAAAGATGTCAAAGTGTGTATATATGCAACAATTCTGAGACCAGTGCTTCTGTATGGCAGTGAAACTTGGACACTTACTTCAAAACTGAAGAGTAGAATCCAGGCTACCGAGATGAGGGTTCTCCGTCTCATCTATGGGGTTACCAGAAGAGATCGGGTTCGCAATGAAACCATCAGACAAGCCCTCAAGGTAGAGTCAGTTCTGACCATCATAGAAAGGAACCTACTACGATGGTATGGACATGTAGAAAGGATGCCAGACTCTAGAGATGTCAAGAGGATCCACAAATGGAAACCAAACAAGAAGCGACCAATTGGGAGACCAAGGAAGAGATGGGAAGACCAAATCAAGGAGATTGCCCGAAGGGAAGAGATGGATTTTAACACAGTTAAAACCATGGCTCAAGACAGACAAACTTGGCGAGGACTCATACGGAGGCTGTCAACTGACAGGCCAACTGGCCTACAGGCATCCGGGTGAGGGTGAGGGTGAGGGCATTGCATCATCACTCGTTACTCTCAAAGGAAGATATGTCTTTATGATGGTAATTCCTTTTCGCCGTCCCTTCTTAGAAAACAAGCAGGCAAAAGTACAGGCACGGGGATGTGCGAATAAAAATTGTAAAAAAATTGATGAAATGAAAATCAAAATTACTCATTTTTACATGACTTTACATTAATCTAACATATAAATGAATAAAGAACTATACTCAAAAAATTATACCATATCAGTTTCATTTGTCGGAAGCGATCGGAAAGATGATAAAATTGGCTTTGTAGTGACAGTACAGTTTTAAATATTTTCACGACATACAGCTCAGGTTTACAAAAAGACGGCGGCATGGAACCCTGATCCTCAAAGGCACAAGTGCACCTGCGGAATTTTTTTGTGCATCAATAGAAAAATGGTAGCCGTTTGAATAATTACAGCCAGTTGGAACTCCATCTCTTAAACCTCCTTGGTGTGTGCAATGTGACGTGTGTTGTAGAGCTATCACAAGCGACAGATCAGTTTCCTGCAGTTGTTCACTGATCGGACGAACCTCGTGAGTGCAGTGACATGTTTATGCATGAATGTATGTACATGCACAACACACACACACACACACACACACATACACAGGTACTAGTAGCTAGCTCACTGCAACGGGCGGCCGCTGCATGCACATGCAATCCACACAATAATAATACACACTGTACGTATAATAATAAGTACGTTCCCTGTGTACACAGAGAGTAGGCCTGTGTGAGTCCAGTCCGTTCATTGTGTACAAGTTGGCCTAGTCCATGCACTTGCGCACTTCAGTCTTTCATGTCCCATAGCCCCATGTCCCATAGCGTTTCCATGTACGGAAAAAATTTTTGCGGCCTGTGCATGTGGTGCACCTCTACTGCTCGGCGCACGGATATTTGTCCAGTTTTTTCCTTTTAGCATCATCAGAAGTACACTCTGCTGCCTCACAGAAAAACCCCATGGTGTAATGGATATTTATATTCGGGAAATAAACAAACTATTAAAAGTCTAAACAAATATATTTCTTGGATCCAAAACAAAGCTGGCAAGTTCGCCAATAGAAAAGCACACACGAAAATCAATAACCGGAAGTTACTGCCCCGGCCCTAGAGGTTCGATATCGGAGGTATCGTACGATATCACTTGATATCGCCTTGATATCGCCTATTCCGTGGCAAGAATGGTAAATGTGTATTGTGACTCGTGGCAAGAATGGTAAATGTGTATTGTGACTTGGGTCAAGGTGGCTGATGGCTGGAGTGAATGAAAACAAACTCGGGTCATCACGTAGAGCTAGGGTCAAGCAATTTTGAGAGGAAATTATCCACTCCACTTTGATAATTTACTTCTCAAAATTCTATGCTACTGTATTCAGGCATGGTTATTTTTACATTTCTGATAACAAAAACACTTCTATTGACAAATCACGACAAAGAATGGTTGAGTCAGCCACGCTGAAGCCTCTCATATTTCATTCACGTACACTAAATGCCTAAGCTAAATAAAGCTAGAGCTCACATACTCATTGGCCTATAATGTGTAATCAATAGGTCTAGAGCTCACTAGAGATTCTAGTAGTCTTCATCTGAATTTATTAGGAAATGTGGAAGTGCAAAAATAAAAATGAAACATTCACCTAGATCTAACATTAGGTCTGTATTCAATGCAGGCCTACCTGATTTGGGTTTAGAATCTAAAAATCTTGTGTACGAAGAAGTACCTAGGACTCTGTTACAGTGTACTAGCTTCTAGTTCTCGCACGAGTTACCAGGCACCGACTGTTCGAGAGTCGAGATTAAGGCACAAAAGCACAAGTACAGTGTAAAAGTCCAAACAGACAACATCTGTATTCTTAGTTCTAAGCAAGATAGATTCAATAAGTAAAAATCTACAAATATAGTGTATATGGAACAATGTTCACGAGTCTCCTTTTTTTAGGAAGATACCTCGCTGAAATGTGCCTAATGTACCATGTAGAATTCACGCGCAGGGCTGATTCATTCCTTGCATGACGCCATAATTTTGGTCCCCAAATTTTTGCCATCAGATTGGGTTCTGGCAGTCAGAAAAGGGTCTTAAACACCATCTCTCCATCGTTCTAGAGACTTTTTCACATTCTGAAACTTGATTATTCATATCTCTTGAGACTTACGCTTTCCAGAAATGTATAATTCCTTTTATTTATGGAAAAATTCTACCCATTTAACTAAAATGCCTACCTGATTATCAGTAAACATAACATCATTGACACCATAAAATTGGGTTTCTTTATTTTACTCTGTTTTCATGTCAACTTAATCAGTATTTCACATTACAACATGGTAACACTGCAAATTCAGTTTCATTCTCCTTTCATTCTCCCCGAAAAAACTAGGCTGTGAGGATTAACTCTGCCAAGTTCGCATATTTTGCTCAAACGTACAACCCTGCCCAAACTGATCGATAAATTGCCAAATGCACAGTGCAATGAAAGCATCGCCCCCCATTCCATTCCTGTCATATGTAGCTTGCTTTAAGTGGTGACAAAGTATCAAGTGGTGTTACCTATTAGATTTGTGAGTTAATTCTAATTTTTTGCCCCGGTCACTGGCTTGTGTGCAAATGACATTACATGATAAGCTTAACAAAAATCCATAAAAAGATACATAAATTTGAAAAACAATGTTTTCCAAAAGCATGCCTCTTTTGCGGTCTCAAAATAATGTGGAACATACATATAATTGTAGGGGGTTTACACTGTGGTGCATTAAGAGTTGAGTGCCTTGCCAAAGGATACAAGTCTGCTACTGGGCTGTGGGTTGAACTTCGAGCAAGAATGAAAGCTTGAGGTCTTATCCGCTCAGTCATGACTCAGCTTATCCATTCGAACTGTTCCCCATGTCCTTCTATCTCATATTTTTGAATTGACCTCTACTCTTTCTACCACATATCATTACCATTGAATATTCATAGTTGAAGTTACAACTGGAATACAGTAGAATTGACCTTGAAGTTGAACCATTCTGTTTATATGAAGACTTGTGCATTTTCATTTCTATCGGATTAAACACATTATCGAACATTTTTAGCTAAAATTCTGGCCAGAAACAGATTTGACAATTTACAATAAAAATATATTGTCCATAAACCTTGATGCTTCACTTACACTATGTATCATTTCATGCACATAATTGTCTCTCTTTTTTTTACTGATCTGAGAAACTTGCACTGATATACATGTATATGAACATCCGTAGCTAATATTGTGGCTGAAAGACTTGAGATTTGATGTGATATTATCTGGCACTAAGCACCTGGCGTTGAGTCCAACCAGACTTCCTCCCAGACACACTCTTTCTCATCTCCCCTGCTGTCTGTCTGTTTGGTTTGGTGCATGGCCAAGAAGGCCAGGGGCAAGGCCATAGCAGCATGCCTTTTTAGGATGTCTGGGTTCTGCCTGGACATAGCCTGCAGGGCTGCTCCGATTGCCTCATGAAGTCCTCCATCTTTAAACAAACAAAAAGTTAATAACAGAAAGATTTACCCTGCCTAATGTAACCAAAATCATAGCTATGTCTGAAATACTTGTGAAATGCTTTTGTTGCCATTACAATGTAGACATTACATGTACATATACATTACACTAGAGGTGTCTTGTCCTTTAATAATAGTCTTTGGCACTACTTGCAGTAAAAAGTACACATCCAATCCAGCATGACAAGTACTCAAGACAACAAATATTCTAAAATAACCTATCTGCTTTATCTGTGTGATATGATCATATACAACCAAATACCTTTTGACTTAGAATGCAGGAAATCTTGGTATTTTTATTAATAGTAATTCTTTATCATTATTCTATGGATAGCTGTAATTAATAATCTTAGTATGCTGACATGTATTCAATTAAGGCATACCTGCACCTTTGCCAATACAGTATGTCCCCCCCCCCCCCCCAAAAAAAAACAAAAACAAAAACAAAACAAAACAAAAAGGGGACCCTCCGCAATGATGTATATTTAAAAATAGTAAATCAATCTAAATACAAATTCAGGGTATGAAATTATAACTCATTGCTCAGTCTTACAGAAAACCCCATTTGATATGCTTCAATGGTCAAAGAGAAACGAGGAATTTTGTAGAGGATGTTGGGAATTTCTTCCCTCCAAGTTCTATTGTATTCACACACAAGAGCATTGAGTTGCTAAAATTGGAAGAATCAGACTCATGACATGCTTTACAACAATCTACATTTCTCTGTGACGGCTTAACCAAATTGATTGCGGTTTTCTGCAAAATAGAGCTAAGATGTTATATTTTAAGACCCTGAAGTAGCACTTAGATAGGTCAATCAGATTTTTGCATTGATAACACCCAACATGTTTATTTTCATTTTTTTAATGCTACTTCAGGGTCTTAAAATATAACATTTTAGCTCTATTTTGCAGAAATCCCCATTCGATTTGGTTAAGCAGTCACAGAGAAATGGGGATTGTTGTAAAGCATGTCATGAGTCTGATTCTTCCAAGTTTAGCACTTCGATGATCTTGTGTGTGAATACAATAGACAGAACTTGGAGGGAAGAGATTCCCAACATCCTCTACAACATTCCATATTTCTCTTTGACCACTGAAGCAAATCGAATGGGGTTTTCTGTAAGATGTGGGCAATGAGTTATAGTTTCATACCCTGAATTTGTATTTAGATTGATTCCATGTTTTTAAAGATATAATTGCGGAGGGTCCCGTTGTAATTTTTTTTTGACATATGGTATACTTCGCTGCTAACACATCTACAACATTCTGATATCGTGGAAGTACAATGTACATGTCTGCTTACATACCCTTTTATCACTGTGTAGGATTAAGGTGTGACCTCGTGCCTTATAGAGGAAGAAATCAGAGTGGGCATAGGTAAACATATAACAAGCTGAGTAGCATAGTGCCACTGTTTATTTTCTGCTGCTTGCAAAACTCACCATCTTTCTCCAAGTACCATAACTTCAACCGAGAGATTAGTTTCTCAACGCTGCTATCCTTTGCAACCTACACAGAGTAGAATAAAATATATATCTTGAGTGGATAAAAAAAAAATACTTAATTTGTGACCATAGCATGCCACCATAACAATTATAGCATAATGAGCTTATAACGATTTGTTGTCTCATGTTCAGTTTTTCTAGCTGTAAGTACTTTCTGAGACTAAGAGGATATACATCTTCAATAAGGACAAGTACATTGTACATTGATGAGACGGCTGCAGAGAGTCTTATGAAGCAGTCCTCAGGGCACACAATTCACCACTTTTTTGAAAAATAATTTCTATCTGGTCAGTGCATTGGTAGGCTACTGTAAACGTGGAAATTTTTGCGGTGTTGAAGTTTCTGCGAACTTCGCCAAACCAGAAGCTAGTGCGAAAATAAAAGCATGTGAATATTTTTGCTTGTCATATGTTCTAGTAGTTGAGGTCGTGATTCCAGAAAATTAAAAACATGTGCAACTCTTCTTATTCAGCTGAGTGCGCAAAATTAGTCGTGTGAAAATATTCTCTTTTACAGTAACTACACTACTTGCATTGACTGAGTCTGTTGATATTTCTGTTAGTTATTTCTTGCACAAATATTTATCTACACTGTCTACTCAGTGGGATTCCCTTCTGGTTCTAAATTTAATTCTGTTGCTCTTCTCAAAAAAAAAAAAAAAATGCAAGAAAGCTCGTGGATGCTTGGCTTCTGACATTTACCAACCTTCACTAGATGACCAATAGCACTGGCATTGTGTTTTCTCACTGCCATACTCTTGTCACTCAAGCCAGACAGGAGAGATGCCAAAAGTTTTCCTGCATAAGTGAAATAATTTAATCAAAACTACATGGTATGGTGACTGGTAAATCTACAGCTGTATGCCTCCACAATATCATAATTCTCAAAATAGGTCTAAAGTGCATACAATGTGATATGACAATTTCACATGATTGGCAAATAATCATTATCTGGTAAATATACACTAATTTTCATGACAAAGCTTTGAGCCACTTTTAACCCTAAAAAGACTGGGGCTGGCCCCCCCTCGACATTTCGCGCGATTACTCTGCAACACGCAATGCTCTCGCCACGATGCTCTATGACTTTTTTCTTTTGAGTTTCCCGCACATTTTGACACCAAATTTGTGATGCCCGGGGGTACGGTTCTGAAGTTACATAACTTTTTGTACATGCACGTGAGACCGAAAATGGCTCAAAAATGTGATTTTGTGTACAAAGTCAATGCAAATTGAGTTTTTTCATATGGTTCATATAAATATGCTTATTTTTACTCTCAATGGCTAAAATTAATTTGTTTTAGGAGTATTATGCTTCAAAAAGTGTCTGCCACAAATTTTGCTAAAAAAACAACAAAAGCAAAACGTCGAAAAAACAAAGAAATACATAAGAAATTCATAAAACAATAAAATAAGTAAGAAATTAATTTTGATACCGAATTTTTTTTCAAGTACATGTGCTAAGAATGCCACAAAGAATAATTAGACCAAAAATGAGCACTTTTAGAGCTTTATTTACTGATTTAGATCAAAGAGTCTGATTTCTCGCATAAATTAGCATAATTCATCAAAATAAAATAAAAGAAGACTATTTTGGAAAATTTAAATATACGATCTTGTAGATTACATCACACACTACCATTGTGCAAATTTCCGCGGCGATCGCGCGATCCACGGCTGAGATGTTAAGGGGGGGCCCTTTAGGCCCCCCCAGTCTTTCGAGCTAACAAAATAGCCCAGTCTTTTTAGGGTTAAAATATGGGAAACAGGTGAAATTTTAGCATTTTCCCATGACTTTTGAACCCATGGCCCAAAATTTTCTTTTTCTGTCTGGTATTTCTTGCAGAATATTTATATACCATGTTTAATTACACTGCCATGTGTGGACATTTCCAGGGTGTAGAGAAAATAGTTTACATGTAATACAGCACAATGTAACAACGGTGTGATTACAGCATTCTAATCTGAACATTGACCCTTGACCTTTGGCCTCATGACCAAAAATTATTTAGAGAAACGGTGTCTGGAAACCTGGTAATACACTTGTACATGCATACACTAGATTTCATGATATTGAAGAGATATATGGGGAAATGGTCAAATTTTAGAATTTGAACTTGACCCATGATCAGGTGCGAGTTTCTTCACTTTGTCTCCCTCTACAATTAAATTTGTTTTGATCGCAACTGCTTATCTGTAAATTAACAAAATGTCAGAAAAAAAGGAACCAGTGGGACTCGAACCTGTCATCTACTGCTTTCCAGGCAGTGACACTACCACCAGGCTGTCCCTGGTTGCCGGCAGTGACACGATGAACATGGAACAAATACCCAAGCTCTGAAATTCTGACACTGTTATGTTAAGCAGTCCAAGGCGGACAAGGCATATTATAAAATGAAAGAAAGATATTATTCTGAGGGGTGAAGGTTCAAGTGTGATTTCTTCACTTTGTCTCCCTCTACCTTCACCCCTCTGAAAAATATCTTTCTTTCATTTAACCCGTTCCTTACGGGAACCTGGTATACCAGGTTCCCGTGGGAGCAACTGACATACGGAAACCTGGTATACCAGGTTCCCAAAATGAAGACAATAGTGCCTGCTTTCCTGGCCTAAATTCATGTTTTTTGTGTTAAAATGCCCAGAAAAGTGGGTTTGATGAAAAGATCAGAGTTTACAGTATCAGCATTTGTTCTCCTTCTGATTGAAAAATGTCTATTTCACAGTTCACCTTTTCCTGAATTAGTTTTCACTCGTTCTGCTGTAGACTCGTACTAACATGTACACAGCTATCAAGCCTGAGATCAGTTAGATTTTTGCCTTCGCTGACCCCAGTCACCCCAGTCAGGTGCCTGGTTTTATGTAGAACAAAAGATTCTGTGAGCCCATAAGCAAATGCTCTATTCATACCTCACACCCGATCAATATTTCCATTGTTCACTGGCGCATGTAATTGACCGTGGAAAGGGGGATACAATGTACCGCTTGACTGCTTTCACACAGGTGGATTACCAGCCTGTCTCCCTCTCTGTCGACGGGCAAAAAGAATCTCGTTTGGGGGCATTAAAGGCACTCAGAGAATTGCGGAAGGAACGGGTTAATATGCCTTGTCCGCCTTGGACTGCTTAACACAACAGCGTCGGAATTTCAGAGCTTGGGTATTTGTTCCATGTTCATTGTGTCACTGCCGGCAACCAGGTACAGCCTGGTGGTAGTGTCACTGCCCGGAAAGCAGTAGGTGACGGGTTCGAGTCCCACTGGTTCCTTTTTTCAGACATGTTTGTTAATTTACAGATCAGCAGTACTCTTGCAATCCTAACAAATTTATTTTGTAGAGGGAGACAAAGTGAAGAAACTCGCACCTGAACCTTCACCCCACTGAATAATATCTTTCTTTTATTGACACATGCTCTTTAACTTTGAGTGTGCACCCAAAAGTTGATAGGCACAGCTTTGTCCACTCATACAGGTACAAGTACGCCAAGTTTTGTTTTATTGTACCTCAAACGGTTCTTGAATTTACACTGTCCACAAAATCAATCATGTTGTGGACTGAGGGACTAACAACTTAAAAACATAATGCCTACAGTGCCACTTTGTGGCTGAAGCATAAAAATTGTGATACTGCTTTCATGTAATTAATAACCGCAAACTCTCACCATGCCTGTCAATCAAGGATTCAATGGAAACAGTACGTGCCATACAGCTGTACCTACACTTTTCTTTTCCAAGCCTCTGAAAATGATTCCTGCCACATTTAATAGAAATCTCACTAGTAGACCCACTCAAAGTTTGAGAGCTGTGAATAAGTTTGTTCAACAATGCTATGTAAAATGACCAACTACACGCTGACTCTAATATCTTTTTCTTGGATGCCTGTTTGGCAGCGGTGTAACAAAAGCTACAGTTGTATAAAGTATGCATGTACCATTACGAATGGTGAATGAGACAAACCTTGGGAAGTACAGGGCAAGGTTGTTGTGTGTGTGTGTGTGTTTTCTTTTTGTTTTTGTCTTGTCTTGTTGTATAAAACCTAAAAAGTCTAGACAGGGTGGAACAATTGATACTCATTTAATCTTGAACCAAAAAGGCAGTGGAAAGAAGCTTTAAGCAAAGGGAGATGCCAAGGGAGGTGCCATTGTTAGAAATTAACCATAACAATGATCGTGCATTAAGGTCTCACTTCATGGTGCTGAAAAAGTGACACATGTAACTATTAAAGACAATGTCACAAGACAAACTTGTCCCCTTCTAATTCACAATTAGCAATGTCACTTTAAAGGTCCAGTTTACCTTTGGGAGCAGTGATTTCAAAAATGTTCAAGATATCACATTTGATGCATATGTGTAGGTCTGTTGTATCATAAAACATCCTACCATATGAAATATTTGCAATAAAACCTAAAATATAAGGAGATATCAGGGTTTTTCTCAGTAAACCGTAACTGTATACGGTTTAGTCTGGAAACATTTTTATTATAACTATTGTTCACATTTTGTGTATTTAACAACACTTCACATCAATTATACGGATTCAAATTTTGACAGTGGTTGTTTCTATCCCTAACTCACATTTTAGAACTATTTCAAAGCACTAATGCTTTCGTCTGCAAATGGTAAATTATGCCTTTAACAATGGAATTTGCACACTTCAATTTAAGAAAAAAAAAATCACACTTTCTCATGACTCGCATGGATTTATGGTACAAGTTCATTACCTGCATGTGCACCAAGTTCTAGAGGGCACTGGTGACTCAAGAGAATGAGAAGATTTGCACAGCCAGCCTGCCATAGTAATATTTGACACAGAAAACAAACATATTACTGACTGAACAGTAGATAACCATAAAAACAAAACAAAACAAATGCGACCAGTTTTATCATATGCAGCTCACAGTGACAGGCACCTTGCCCAAAAGTCAGCGCTTTAACAAGAGTACCAACAAATGATATCAACTTGGGTTTCTTGCTCGTATGGATTTTAACAAGATGCTCACATACAATGTAGATTTAACAAGATGTGTCTGTTTTTGGGCTGTATGCATAAAAGGAAGCAATTGCTTGCAAGCATTTGCTTCAAGCACAAGCACAAGTTTGTCAAGCAAAAGATCAAGTTCATGCAATTGCATATGCATATTACACCTTTTGCTTGTCCTGCACAAGCAATTAGTTGCGATTTCAACAAAAGGGATGTCACACCTGTGCGAACACAAACATTTCCTGACATAGCAGAAGAACTACAAAATTGGTAACACTCAAAATGCACACACAGACTCACACACACCTATATTCACACATACTGGCAGATTCCCATCACTTCCCAGACTGCTGCTTATAGCAGCCAGATCTACCAGGTTGCATGTGGAGAGAGATCTCCATACTCTCCACAGATGTCAGACATCCTACCGGTTTCTCATCACATTTTGCATGCTAACCACTGGAAATTCCCCTTGTTGAAATGAAGAAGTTTTCGATACATCTGAGGAGAAATTTTTTGTTGATTTATACCACTCCTGCACACCTCTGGTCTTTCTTTTATGAATATGAAAATGATGCTTAAAAGTGAAAGTCCCATTACGCAAAAGCTCAAGCTCATTTTACAGAGCTTGGAAAAACGAAAGCAATTGCTAGCAAGAACAAGTAGTCAGGTCGCCCAGTGAAATTACCGTTACACGGCGGATAAAAGCACCAAATTTGGAGAGATGACCCCTCAGGACCTATTCATTGATATTTGAATAGGAGCCCTCTGCAAATTTTTTATTTTCATGGTATAAATGCTGAATTTCATTTTGCAGAAAATTTCGCGGTCATGAAACTTTCGCAAATTTTGTGAGGAGCTAAAATTCGCGAAAGTAAAATGCGCGCGATTCTAAACAATGCATTTGATGCCAGTGGCGATTCGCGGAAGTTTCATGCTGCGAAAAAGACCTTCACCTCCAAGTCACGAAAATTTCCTGTCGTGAAAAAATAACACCGTATTTACGTATCTAAGGAAGTACGGTAATGAAAAATAAGTTCACATTTGTGGTACTTTTTTCATTTTTCATGGAACTGGAAACAATCTTGAACCCAATCTTGAATTCCATGATCAACAATGCATTTGAAACATGAAAGTCGTTGAATTAATTACTGACTTATCAAGAGAAAATGCTGTTTTTATTAGTTTTTATAACCAGGAACACTCGTCGCACTAAAAAGTGATTTGACAATGTCAGCCATTATACTCAGCTCTTCACAAACGGTGCATTCAAAACTGTTTAAAACTAATTTCGTTAGTTCCCACATTGTTCATTTTTGTCTTTAAAATGTCATATTTCACACATCCACACCAGGAGAAATTTTGCAAACATCAAATTCCTCATGAACTTGCAGTTTTTGCTAATCTGCAGTATTTGCTAACCACCATTCTTTTATTGATAGCTCAGGGTATCCACCTGTGATGCCTCATATTGCTTTGCAACAATAAAATATTGTGCATGGATTGAACAGCAAAAAGTTTTTAGCCACATTTTTCATGACGGGGTATAGTAGGTCTGCTTTAGAATGAAAAGCGAATGGATGACTTGGAATGACATTTCTGTATTCTGTTTGACACTATCAATTTCAAAACATTTTATCTAGTATCTCTCAGAATGTAGAGCTTTCATGTGGTAAATTCATTATAATTAAAAGCTTAGTCAGACCAACAATACTGCAGAGAAGAAAAAGGCACAGAAATTCCTCTGCACATATCATATGCATAACATGAAAATGATTAATACAACTTTACATCAACTACATTAAAATTTTTGTACATCCAATTATCTTTAAATGTGCATCAACTTGATACTTTCATAAAATTATACAATATGATAATAATTTTCATAAAATTAGTAGTTGATTAACACTTCAGCAAACCAGAAATGTAATACAGCATATGTGTACTGCTTGGGGAAATATACGGTGATAAATTTATTTTGTATGATTGTTGTCAACCTCACAAGTCTGTTGTAAATATAGCTGTATTGTTATTTGTTCACTGCAAGTATTTTTGTAAGTTTGTCATTACCTGCCATGTGTCCAGAATAGGACCATGGACTTTGTATAGTATATATCAACATGTCCTTTGTTTTTACTTATCAATAAAGACATGATTACAACAACATGAAACAGGTTCATCATAACCATTGCGGATGGTGACTCATGTAGAATTGTGTGATTCGTATTAGAGGCTGACAAATCTACGGACTACCAGCTTGGACGACCCAATAAAGAGAAATATCACGGCGAATCTGACGTTTCACTTCTGGCTGTTTATTATGCCATATCTGGTGTTCACATAAATTTCAACAACAGGGGGCGCTAGATCACAGTGGTGGTCTACAACACTACATCACCCTTCTCCTTTTTTTTTTTTTTTTTTAAACTCCAAACATCCTATTATTTTTTTTTTTTGTACTAAAACTTGTGCAAAACCATTCTTTCAGAAGCGTATGAAATCTGTGCTGTGTCTGTAATGCACATTATCAGAAATATGGTTTCCAAATAATTTTTGGGGTTTTTTTCAAAAGTTTCTTTCCAGATGACTCTAGAATTCCAGAAGTTATGGCTTGAAACACTTAAAACACTATAACTCTTAAAACACCTAAATGCTTGAAACACTTGACAGCATAAGGGTGAACTTCTCATTCCAAAAACTTCACAGTCCAGTAATTGTCCAGTATAAGCGCCATGTCTTGAGAGCATAAAAATATATAACAATCTGATGAATACAACAGATTGTTGGGTTCACAGAAAAAGAGTTCAGAATTTAGAGTTCAGAGTTCAGAGTTCAGAGTTCAATGTTCAGAGTTCAATATTGTGGTATACAGAGCAGGATACTTGCAACCGGATCAGCATAGCGTAAATGACCGCAGAATGTGGAGTCCAAAGTTCATATCATGCAATCGTAAGTCCAGCATGAACTTTCATATAACTTCCATTCAATTTTCCTGAATGTTCAAACTCTTTAGTTCACCTTATTTTCCTTATGTTTTTTTTTGTTGAAAAAAAACAAACAAGTACAACCAAAAGGTCTAAAACCTACAAAAATTAATACTGCAACCGCTCAAAGTTCATGGTCATAGGATTGAACTGGCAGTCAACGTCATCTACTGGATTGTTGTGCTCACATCTCGTAGTCGTGGAATCGAACTGGCATTTGACGTCGTCTACCAGATCGTCGCAATGGAGTCCTCCGGAATGGTCGTTGGGGTTGGTTGACATCGCCTGCGTTGTCATCTGCAGGTAGGGCATCGATGTCGTCATCTCGTCGGTCTGCGATGTCGTCGACATCAGAGTCAGGAGGGTCGTCATCATGGCGTACCTCAGCATTCACCTTCTTGAAGAACGAAATGTTCCTCTTTGTGACGTAGTTACCTCTCCTGGCTACGACAGAGTTGCCTTTTCTGCTGACAACAATCAATGGTCTGTGGTCGAATGGAGAGCTAGCCTTTGACGACTTTGGCTGCCTGACTAGTACAACATCACCTGCTTTCACCTCACTGTGTTTGTTGTTCATAGCTTTGTCAGCATACTGTTTCATCCTTTTCTTTTGACTGCTGTCTCTGTTCCTCATGTTGCTCTCTGAGTCCACTTCATGCAGGGGAAGTGTGATATGTGGCAGCTCACACTTCATCTCTCGTCTGTTCAGGGCTTGGCACGGTGACAAATTTGTTGTCGAATGGGGTGTGGCTCGATAAGCTCTGAGAAACTTGAAGAGTTGCTGCTTCCAGCTTTGTCTCTCAGTATGAGCTGTTCTGATGACTTTCACAAGGGCTCTGTTAAACCGTTCAACAGCTCCATCAGCTCTAGGCCAGTATGAAGTCACCTTCCTATAGTTGAACCCCAGGTGATCGGCAAATGCACTGAACTCATGGCCACTGAATGGAGGTCCATTGTCACTTTTGCGGTAACCGGCACACCTTGTCGAGCAAATATTGCGTCGAGGGCAGGAAGGGTTGCTTTGGCTGATGTCGTACTCGTCGATTACAACTAGCAGGTATTCACCTGATGGTAGTGGACCGAGAAAATCAGCCGACACTTCTTGCCATAGTCCATCTGGGAGGTCCGTCATTCTGAGGGATTCTGGACTCTCAGCTCCATCTGATACAGCAGCTTGGCAGGGTATGCATGACCTCATCTTTTCTTCCACCATCTGATCCAGCCTTGGGAACCAAACCTTTTCTCTGAGGAGGCTCTTTGTTTTCACTATTCCTTGGTGTGAGGCATGGGCCAGGTCTACTGCCTTGTTGACCAATTTTGTTGGGAGCACTAGTCTGTTTCCCCTGAGGATCACACCTTCATGCACTGAAAATTGCTCTCTGCTTGACTGGCATGGCTTAATTCAGTTCTGGCCTGTTCCAACGTTTGTGTCTCTGTGTCTCGATGGCACGATTGGCTTCTCTCACGTCAATACAAATGCGTACCTGTCCGTCAGATTTCGGTACTACAACAATGGGGCTGATCCAGGGGGTAGGTCCATTGATTTTCTTGATTATGTCCTCTTTCTCTAGTCTCTCTAGTTCCTTCTCCACATCCTTTCTTGTGTGGAACGGGATACGACGATGCTTCTAATGCTTTGGTTTCACCTCTTGATTGATGTGCAGCTTGATTTGTTTGCCCTTCACCTTTCCTGTGCCCTGGAATAGAGTTGCATAATTCGTGAAGATCTCGTCAGTCAGAGTGGTAGATACCTGGTTGATGGTGATCAATTTGAGCATGGATGCAGTCTCAAAACTCAGCAAGTTGCCTGTGTTTGACTTCACGACAAAAAATTCTGCATCACAGCGTGTGTGTTGTTTTGTCTGGAGAGGCACATTTACAACGCCAATGACTGGAATGGGCTCATCTGATCCATATGGAAAAATGTGTGAATGGGCCTTATGCAGTTTGAACTTGTGCGTGGTTTTCAGGTCATGGAATGTGGGTGCGTCCATGATATTTACTGTTGCCCCAGAATCGATGATCGCCTCCATTCCTTCGTCACCAACCATCAGCTGTGTAGTGGGTAAGTGCTTGTGTCCGTTCTGAGTAATATAGATTTTGTCTCGAATGGTGAACGAATATTCATCATCTAGTTGATTGGCACTGGTTCCAGTCGCATCATCACCATCCTTTACATTGTTGATTTTTCCTCTCCGTGATGCGGAACGGCATACTTTGGCGAAATGGCCCGTTTTGTTGCACGCCTTGCACTGCTTTCCTGCTGCTGGGCAGGACATTTGATGGGGGTATGGGCCTCCACAGTAATAGCACGTCCCAGAAGGCTTTGGTGTTGTTTGAGGACCTGTGGCGTTTTGGTTATGGACATGTTGCTTCTGATCGTCCTGTCTGTAACTTCTGAATTGGGATGACTTATTCGCCCTCGGAGGTCTGCGGCCCCTATTCCACTGAAGACTGCGACCTCCCGTAGCATTGACAGCATTGTGAGTAGTGTCAGGTGATTCAAAAACTCTGGCCTGTACCTCACTGGCTTCCAAAGCCCGCCCAACATCCAACAATTTGGTCAGTGTAAGATCGTCCCCCTTGCTGAGGGCTTGTCGTCTGAACTTTGGAGACTGGCAGTGAGCGATGACCTGAGCCATTATTTCCCTATCAGTGTCTGTAAACTTGCAATTCTTTGCGAGTTGGCGAAGGCGAGTAACATACTGATCTAAGGACTCGGTTTGTTCTTGCTTTCCCTGACGGATGATGTACACCTCATACATTGAATTGGATTTGGGCTGAAAGTACTTGTTTAAGGCATCGACCGCCCTGTCATAGTCATCATCGTCACCAACGTTTTGGAGGGTGTCAAAAATTTCGTCAACTTTCGGTCCAGCATAGTGAAGCAAGAGTGCTCTCTTTCGTTTGGCTGAGGAGATACACGTATCTAATGCCACCATTAGCCGTTCAAAGCGACTAAGCCACTTGGTCCTTTGAGGGCCAGGGTTGTTATCAGTATCAAGAAATGGTGGGAAAACTGGTAATGCACTCATTCTGATTGTATATTCAAAGACAAATGAAGGCTATGATTACTTGTACTCACTCAGCTCACTGTGATGACGTCATACACTCGTTGACACCATGGATGACAATGCATGGGACTACAGGGATGAATTACTGCACTGCTATCACGTAACAGAAGCATTCGTTGGGGCCCGCCAATCTGCAGCAAACATGGGCTCGTAAGCACATTACAGACTCCTCGTCGCCATTGTAGAGTTGTGTGATTCGTATTAGAGGCTGACAAATCTACGGACTACCAGCTTGGACGACCCAATAAAGAGAAATATCACGGCGAATCTGACGTTTCACTTCTGACTGTTTATTATGCCATTTCTGGTGTTCACATACATTTCAACAACAGGGGGCACTAGACCACAGTGGTGGTCTACAACTCACTCACCTTTGTTGCTACTCCAATACCACTTCTAATAAGGTCATTCACTCTTGGAGCAAGCTCATTTAGGACCTCAGCATCTATATACTGCACACACTGTTGCGTAGAGAGAATGAGAAGAAAAAAATGAATAAAAATTTTTGCGGTAAGATCACATGAACACATGCCTTAAGAGGTAAAAAAAAAAAAAACATATCTGTAAATGTAGGAGGGCATGAAAAGTTCTAGTAGTGCTCTGCATAATACAGAAGCTGAAAAATTCCTAAACTAATTTAGAAGCATGATTTATACCCCATTATCAGTACTTTATACAAGATTTTCAATTTCAATGGAAATACAATTTGTACATGTTTGTACACAAGGCATTACTTTAAAATATCACTTGGAAACAACAGACATCTACATGTGTATTGCAAGGATGATGAAATACTCTTTCTTGCTATTGAAATCTAGTATACCTTTTGACTTACTAGTAATATGCTACATTCTTTGTTGATTACTTAAATTTACCACAACCAAATTTATTGTAATAACCAAAGATAAATAGCCAGTCTCTTTACCATTTTTACAGTTTCCATCATTGGTGAAGACTTGCTTGCTGCTATCCGTGCATTGTCCAGCTATCAAGACAATTGACATAAAATAAATCATTAACTATGAACATAAACAAACATTTTCATTCACCTGTCAGAATGAAGGCCCTTTCAATCATTCTATTTAAAGGCTTGAATTTTGTGGGCACCAGGATGACTACATAGGATAATCCATACATGGAATTTCCTGTGGTAGTGTGGAAGTTTAAGTAACTAAGTAGTCTGGACAGTAATTAAAGAAGTTTAGTAGTGTGGACAGTAGTTAAAAACCACGTGCATAGTAGCCACCTTTCTAATGCGGCCAGCAGCCACCAATTTTGCTTCCTATGGTAGACTTAACCAGTGTAATAGCGGCAACAGACCCATATTGAGCCACAAACAAGCCAAATGTTTCAGAGTGTTTTTCTGCTTTGCAAACCGTGACAGTCATTCATGGTTATTAAATATTTCAGTAATTGCCAACGATGCATATTATATGTCTACAGTGGCCACTTTTTTTGTCTCCGTTAGGTGGCCGCTATAAACAGGTTTGACTGTAGTAGTATGGTAAAAACTAAGGTACAATTGATATTGACTCCTGAATGAGGTTCATCTGATTGGTGACTTCATAGAAATACGAATATTCTTTTTCACAATCATGAAAATTATTTTGTGCCTTAGTGAGTACTTCAAATATGTCGAATATTTCCAATGCTCTTAACATTTTTACCCCTTATATTTGTGTACCACAATGAGTTACATACAAATAAATCATAAGGCAGTTGTTTGAAATACTACCCAGTATGAGGACACTTTTTAGATGAAGACATGTTGGGTTTTTATGCCATCCCCATAAATGTAACTGAGTAACGGAAGTCTTTTTTTTAATTTTTATTTCCTATACAGATGTGGTTTGAGTTCATTGAGTTTATTTATAACAACAACCTATGTACAAGAAAGTTTGAATACATATTAAATGGTAATTTAACATTACACTTTCGTGTTAACATCAACATTAATACATAGCATTCATAACTGTCTAAATAATCTAAAAAAATATTGAATATATAATGGATAAATGAGTAATCTAAAACTATTTATCAAAAAAGAGCTTCATTAAAGATAAAATTGATGGTAATAATGTAGTAGTGCACAATGAGGTTGCTAAAAGAACCAAGAGATAGCAAAGGTGCTAGTAGGTGTTAGTCCTTTAACACGTGTTACATAATGAACAAATATATAGTACGTATAAAAAAATAACTACTAAATATTGATTTGTAGTATCTTGTCTATACAGATTTAATGTGTTTTGCTAAATTACTTTTGAAAGTTTGCTAGGTATTAATTTCCCTTACTTTTTTTGGCAAAGCATTCCTCAATTGTAAGTCCTATATAAGAAAGTGAGAGTTGATCATACATAGTTTTACATTTTGGTGGATAAAGCAAGCCTTCTTCTTTGCCCCTTGTCGAATAAGAATGTTAAATATTTTGACAATATTCTACTAGATCATGTGGCGTATTCCCCTTTGACAAATCAAATATAAATACACAGATGGAAAGTTTATGTAATTCAAATATGTCCATTAGTCCCAGTTTTTGGAACAGTGGATCAGAAGGTGTTCTGAGTGGACTGAAGGTGATAGCTCGCATGGCTATCTTCTGACTAAGATGAAGGCAGTTCAAATAAGATTTGCATGTATTCCTCTACACTTCAATTCCATATGCAACGTAGGACTGGATAAAAGATTTGTACAAGAGAATAAGTGTATGTTAGTAAAGTTCTATTAATATTGTAAGGTAGACTATGGACTTAGGTACCTACTGTAGAACCGAGTCTGTCAAACCTTCCAGTACAAAAAATATGACAATTACATTATATGGAGGTGTCTAAAAAGTGTAACATGAGTAACATGGAATTGCTCAAATGGAGATTTCTTTTACAAAACAATTTGAAATCACAGTTTTCAATAAATATATATGCCACAATGTACATAAGAAAGAACAAGATTCAAATTGAAAGCAAGAATGCAGCCTTGTGTCACAACTGCAAATGAGAATGGCCAACACATTTCTGTCTTGTGATGAACCCTCTCTAGCATGCAATCATGAAGCTGCCTTATAATTGGAATTAATTTTCCTGAGCATCCACATTTCCCTCTTATCTTAAGGAGGCCATCTCTGCCAAAAGTGTCATGGGTCTCAATCAGGTCAACAACCATGTGGAACAGGTCAGAATTCTGTTTCAAGCATTTTACTGGAAGCTGTCTGGTAGCATCGCCAAATCAGTAGCTCCATATTCTTTCTAAAGGCCACTCTAGCTCTCTGTGGCTGACAGCATGTATGCTTAGGTTATACAAAACAAGGAAATAATATGTACATAAAACTCACATGACATTATGGTGTTATGTACAATGCTGTTGAATTCAATGGATCATTTCAGAATTCCAAATTAAAGCGCAGTAGAGGAATAATTGCATTCCACACTATAACACCATTTAGTAACTGAATGAAATGATAGGACCATTTTACCACCACGGACTACAATATGAGTTGTTACGAACTCTTCTGAGCCATAATCATATCTACTTTGTTGAAACTATTAGGAAGCTTATGTCTGGGGTACATGTAGGAGGAATCATGTGGACTGATTACTTATTCAATTTTGAAATACTATTCATAAAGATGTTTCATCCTGTTGACTAATAATCTCAATGAAATAGCATTTGAAATTGTGGGGACAGAGTATTCTGCATACTTTTGACACAATTTTCATTGTCTGCTACATCACATTGGTATTAAAGTCCAAATTCTAAGAACACATACCTTCAACTTCAATGTTTTGTGGCAATTATTTTCTCACCATCACCACCTCGACAGCTAGGCGCAATGGTGCACAAGTTCCTTGTGCCTCTTGTACACACAGTGCATTCCCAAATTTCCATTCCCTATTTTATCATGCACTGTTTCCCTTAATCACATTCCCCATTTTTCAATTCATTTCAATTCAGTTTATTTTATTTTATTTCCAACAAAAGTACAACACAACATTTGTGTATACATGTGAAATCACTGCCGCTCATTCTTTTTTTTTTTTAATAGTAAAGAAAACATAGCTTAAGAGGATGAAAGAAACAGAGGGGAAAAATATTTGCACACACAAATAGAAACAAAGGAGAAAAGACCGCTAAGGGAGGAGGTTATGTTTTCATCAGCGTTGGTTTGTTGGTTTGTCTATGTGCAAAATAACTCAAGAAGTATATAACAGATTTTGATGAAACAGGGAAGGTTGAGAATGACACAAGTAACAGATGATTAACTTTTGGTAGTAATTCAGTAATTCTTTTATGGATTTTATGAAGGGTTTTCAATATTTTGGCAGGTAGGGTCAATGAACTCAATGAATGAGGTTTTCATACACACACTAGAGTGTGTGCTCTAGTTTCTGGTCCAGGGCGAGGCGCGCCGCACAGCTGGCACTGATGACGCAACATAAGGTTTCAACGATGGGAAATCGGGTGATTTTCAGCACGCATATGTATTGGGTAGATATCACCAATCTCTACGGAAGTACGAGATCATTGGTGGAAATTACCTGCCTGGCGGAGGTCTGCGCTCTCAAAGTGCTTCTTTAGTTTTAAATGAATCAAGCAAAATTAATAACAATAAAGTGATGAAAAAAGACTCTATGGCTTTCAAAAATGCAAATTCCCAGTGATATAAGAATTTATAAGAAATTTTTTCATTCATACCTAAAAGTATACAACTTAGAGCTTCGTTTATGCTTTTATCAAGAGAATTCCAAAATTTAGGGCTAGTAAAAAGAGAACACAGATTTTGTAAAAATGGTTCTAGACAATGGCGAGTGAAATTCATTAGATTGTCTGGTAGAATATGAATGTAAAGTTTTATTTTTTGATAAACATGGTAAGATCAATGAAGGAGCTGCTGTGGTTGGTGAATGAGGTGAGGAGGAAGGCTGGTTACATGTTTCTCAAAACCCACAATGGCAAAATGTGACCTGCGACAATGGTTTCAGACAAAAGTCACAATTGCAAATTCCCTCCTAGGTGGGGTACAAAGATTTTGACCATCATTTTTGTCGATTTTGGTTTTTTGCAGAAATAGAATCTTTGATATGCTTTCTACCTCTATGCTAAATTTCATGGTATAAGACTAAGTTTTTCCTATCGAAAATGGAATAATAAAAACTTTATATTGGATCACACTCGTCAGTTTCAATCTTCTTTCGAACACCGCGCCAATATGCTCAGCATTGCTACGGCGTTTCGCATGTGATTGGCTAGTGCGTCGCACACATTCACATGGTCAACTTTCGGAGACATGTCTTGCAGGGTTTCAGGAATGTTTTGTCCACACATGCATGCTTCATTGTTGTTGCTACAATAGATGCACTCGTGGTGTAGTGTAATAAACTACAGTGTATGCTCTTCATTTGGCTTTCAATCCGAGCTTTTCCATGATAGTTTCAAGAAATGTTGGGATTATCAATTGTATTTAACGGATTCTCCCAAGTCAGTACTTTTTATGTTGTATTCCACTCTCATTCTACCTTATCTCAATTATGGCTTTAATGGCATGTGGAAATGCAGTACAAACAAAAATAGACAGAGCAACGTACTTCTGTTACAGAAAAGAGCAATGTGATTGATATGCAATACCACTCATAGATCAACTCATGATGTCTTGTTTTTAAAAGAAAACTGCATTCTTTAAGATCACCGACTTCAGCTGGGTTGTTTTACAAGTTACTGTATGTACAATGTAGAAATTAATGCTACCCCTGCTGCATTTATGGAATTGTTCCAAAGGAATAAATTTATACATGATTACTCAACAAGGCAAGCGAATGATTATCATATTCCTAAAAATGGAACTAGTTACGGCAACAGCAATTTTGTTTACGGGTCCTAAGCTTTGGAATTCCTTCCGATCGTTCACTGAAACAAGCTCAGGGCTTAAATGGCTTAAGTGTAAACAAAAAAAAAATGTTTCTTGATAAGTACTAATAATTGATTTCATGGTAATTAAATGTCTGTATATTTCAATTAATGTTTTCTAGAAGTATTTTCATTTTGCATACTTGGATGGTCATTTTTTATTTCATTCTTATTCTAATGGCAAATGCAGCTGTAAATGCACTCCGTAAACATTTTGTGCACAAACCTGTACTGTATGTAAAATTACATGTATCCATACCAGGATTCATAATTGAGCCCTTATATACATATGTATCTATAGTGTTTTCGTTATAACACTAATTTGCTTTGATATTGTTTTGGTCTGTATTGTGTCGGGGGGTCTACATTTTACAAGCAGTGCTTCTTAGTAGTCCCCTCCACATTTGTGATTATATTAAAAAAAAAAAGAGATGTCACAATATTTTGTTCACATTGTACTCTGTATGAATGTCCAATATAATGCCCACTATGTGGAATCTGAATAAATCACATATCAATCTCATTTCTGAATATACATTTCCATTTAAACATAAAATCAAGCACAAGAGGGGGGGGGGGGGGAGAATGATTTGTTAGTTTGCACATAAACTGCCATTTTGTTGAAGTGCAGAGCACAGCAGACCTGTCTACAACCAGAGATGCCAACCTCACGGGATAGTTTTCAGAAACATTTGCCAAATTTGTCAGGAACAAATGGGTGTCTTTCAGTAAAAGTACAAAGTGAAGTAGAGTTGTTGTCACACACAAACACCTATTTTTTTTTTTTTAATTCTAAGCATACCATTTTAACTTAGTTTGACCACTTTAAGATCCTGCTGGAAAAGAAATGTTTCTCTACACACTCCTGTCCTCATTGATGAACCACATTGATGAGGCTTTAGGGTTCTGCATTCCCAATGTCTATGATTTTCCTTTCAGCTTCTGAAGTCTTTTGTGATAACTGAAGAAAAATCTTTGACTTGTCTGTTCTGCCATCATTGCTTAAACTAAATGTGTTGCTCATTTCAGTACTCACTCTTTCCTGTATTAGTTTTGACATTTCCCCAGTTACTGACGTCGTCTTGGTTCTTGCGGAGCTGTAACTTTTTTGCAATCTTTGAGTCAGAAAACATAACTTTGACAATGCTGCACACTAACCCACATCTTCCACTGGTTCAACTAGTCCCTGCCGAATCAGCAGGTACCCATCAGTTCTTCCATTCTTTACTAGTCCGAACCTATAATTTACAATATACAAGTCCGAAAAAAAAAAGACTTGCAAGCTTATGGTTTTCCTTCCCATGTAAAAGTTTTGTAGAGCGTGAGACGGCAAGAAGCTTCAACTTTGAATTTGTCATGATTGTACTGTCAGGAAGCTCTCAAGTCTCACCAACTCCAACATGTGGCCTTGTGATAGTTGTCCCCACCCAAAAAAAAAACAGAGATTACTTTACATTTTCCTTGGGATAATTGATTCACTTTTGTCATGAAGAGACATTGTCACATATCAATCCTTTTGCATGGCTAAGTGACCATCTGTGATACACAAATCATCCATTTGATGTTTACAGTAAAAGTGGAAATTTTCGCAATGTGGAAATTCATGCGTATTTCGCGTGACCAGAAACCAGTGCAAAAACAAAAACAAAAACATGCGAATATTTTTGCACGCTGTATGTTCCACTAATAAATGATGTCTTTATTTCGCGGAATTAGAAAAAAAGCGAAATTCATCTCACCCAGCCGAGCATGAAAAAATACTTGTGCGAAAATAACCACTTTTACAGTATCTTTCTGGCCAAAGAAAGACAAAAATCAATAGTACCATGATGAAAGGGTCTGACTCACAGATTAATTGTCCCTGTTCCCCATGAAACTTACATGCGGTTTACACTCTGGTAAGGTGTGAAAGGAATGTTTATGCGAGTTCCTTTGCTCTGTGGTTTCGCCTGGCGGCACTTTACTTTCATGGAAATTTCCAGAAGCTTGGCCTGGCTGGCATGGGTGTCAAGTTTCCCTCACCTCATGTACATTAAGCATGCAATCTCTTTTAGCCTTACATGTGTAGCTGCCTTTTTCTGTTGCCTTTTGATTGTTTACCGTGACGAGTGTACAAAAAATCAGAACAAATATGGTGTATCCATAACGATTGGCATCTCTGTATGATATGTGTAACAGTATGCGCATGTTTCATGTATTGAACAATGCTGTTATATTGATTGTGTTATTGTACACCAGTGTGCATTCAGCAAGCACACTTTCGCCAGTGCATTACTTCATGTATTCCTGAATTTAGTGGGAGAATGCAGTAGTGGCGATCTTTGAACTGTTCCCTATGCATGACTAGCACTGCTGCAAAGAAAAGGACACTGACTTTAATGATTCATCTGCAGCTCCATGTGGATCTGTAGCCACTATACACGGGTTAGAATCTTCTGTGGAATACAAAATTGGTGGCCGCTAGCCGCATTAGACAGGTGGCTGCAATATGCACAGGGTCTTTAGCAAGGCTTTTCTCTTGGGGTATTCTTCAGAGGCTGGATACGGCAGGTGGCTGCTATTAAAAGTTGAGAGCTGAGTGTAATGCAAGTTTGACTGTATGCATCATTAAGTTCTGAATTTCATTTTTTCTGATCTCACCTTTTCCTGGGCATTCTCATCACTGCCCACATGAAGACTAATGTAGTTCATCAGCTGAGGCTCCAGACCACTCAGAGCCTCTAGAAGGGCAATCACTAGCTGTGGGATGTGGGGCTTGATGGCATCACCAGCATTACTGCTCATGTCCACCAGGGTTGAAAGACTAAAAAACATAATTGCATAAAGGTGAGAAAGACTGCAAGAGATATCAAAGAGAAACTAAGCGTGGAGTGGGAAGGAGAGGAAGGAAGCAAGACCAAACTTGACAACTACGCAAAGAGAGGTAAACAAACATTATGGAGTTACTCCAAAAACACACAAAGAGCATTAACTTTGCTCCCAAAGCTGGGATTTAATACTGCTCAACTGAATTATACTTATGTACAGTGTATATTTCCAAGAAGATAAAAAAAATGTTTGGTGCTAGGAAACAAAGGGAAGGAAGAATATGTCATTACCTGAATGTTCTGACTTCCTTTACTCTGCTGGGAAGTCCCTTAAGAAGGCATGGGAGGACAAGGCGGATGGCATGCTGACCGATTTTGCCATAGCCTATGTCACACATCTTGACACACACCTTTGGAAGGAAATTAATGAGATGACACTCATTTTTTTTTTCAGTCCCTCCCTCCATACAAAACATGTGGTAGATTATGAGAATCAAGTGATTTATGTACTTAGCTACAAGATACAAATGGCTGCCTGTCTAGTCTGTCTTTGTATGCTATTGTTACATTATGCTCGAATCTCAAGTACTTTTAACAAGAATAAACTAAAACAAAAAAGTGTACTCACAGCACCTGCCTCAATGCACAGACTGTGGCATGCACTGCGGTCACACGCATCCCTCTCAGCCTGCATCTTCCTCTCTTCCACAGACATCTGGGCCCCCGACCAGGGAAGCAGCACAGTCATAGAACGAGGTGAGGGGATGGTAAGCAGAACAGACAGCTGACCGGCTGTATCTCACAGATAAGAGAATCACTTCTGATTCTCATGATCTACATTCAATACAACTGGCCAGCTGTCTGTCTGATGTATGCCAGACTATACAATAGGAGGCATGGTTGTCTATGGCCTGAGGTAGTAAGTGGCCAGGACGATGCTACAGCCATGAGAGCCCCAAGCATAAAGGAGGCCTCTCCAGCTGGCATGTCCTTTAGATAAAATGAAAAGGAGTTTTTATACAGTATGCCCATGGGCTGCTGCCTGTATCTCATGGGCACTCAGTTATAGAGTTCCCATGAAGTGCAAACTCCCTGCAAGTTACACGACATGTGGGCACAGCCCCCCCCCCCCCCCCCCCCCCCCCCCCCCCCCCGACATGCGGTGGGTCCGGTTGCCATTATGGCAGCAACAATCCAATTAGAGATTGGATGCTGGCTCAAAGGGTTCTCTCGTGGTCATGCAAGGTTGATCCCTTCTCACTGCATTTTTGTGCGTAATATTAAATAAAATACTATTTTAAAGTGCCGACTGGACACCAAGTTCTGTTTTCCTCTACAGAAAAGAGGTTAGACAGTGGCTGGAGGAAGAGTTAGAGGGGCTTTGATGGAGCCTTCTGAGTTTTGGTATGTAGCCAGGCCTGGGGATCAAATGCACCCCCACACATTCACACCTGATATACAGGGCGTACCCTGGCAATATTGACAGTGCATGAAGGGTTCTTCTATGTTGTCTGGAGGCAATGTCCATCAGGAACACTGTTTTAATAATGAGGCCCTGCACCTGGGTCGAGAAGGACATAGTGGGTAAAAACATCTTGTCCAAGGACGTAAGCACTGGGCGGGATTTAAACTCGGGTCCTCCAATTAGGAGTCAGGAGTCTTATCCACTATACCACAGCGCCCCCCCCCCCACTATAGTTTTGTGTCATCGCTGGCGGTGAACTATATAAATACACAGCCCTGTTGTGTTGCTATACACAAGTGTTGTGGCGGGCTTTGTATGTATGGCAAACAATGCTAGCTACATTTAGCTAGCTCCAGGGGCGTGTTTCATCAATTCAGTCAGCGCTGGCAAGTTGTCAGTCTCTGACAATTTCAGCAAAACGGTGGATTTGATTGGCTGAGAAGCTCTGGTTACTGACTGTTACCATGATGGTGATTGTCAGAGATTAACAACTTGTCAAGCAGGGCTGACAACTTTCATGAAACGTTCCCCAGCTCGTCAAATTGATTTGGTGATCGTGATCACATGAGTTAAACATATAGTATTCATATTCTAACATGCACATCAGCGTCTCTGATTGGTTGCATTTTTCCTGCCAGTTTTGGAAGTAATAATCAAATAAACAAAGAGAAACATAAGAATTCTGATGTTACTTTTGAAAAGACGCTCGCTCCGATCACTGTGGGTGAGTCCACTGCTTGTTGTGTACGAGTCCATTGTGAGCTGCCTTTGAAAAAGGCTGAGAGGAAGGAGGCCTGGGGTTGTTGTGGTGTACAAAACCAGGGACCCGTTTCATAAAGCTGTTCGTAAAGTTACGCACGACTTTACGAACGATTTAAATATGACAAGCCAAGTGGGTCTCCTAATCACCGTTAATTTCAATAGCTAAAGTTGAACTTTGCAGACGATAATGATTATTCTTACATGGTTATACACAATTTTAGTTGAAAGCATATTCTTGCCCCAATGAACATGAAATATTGACATACAGTCATACCAGTACTCTGTTAAAATGTAAGGGGGAAAAATGGGCACACATATTGCCACTTCATATTCCAGTCATTTGTAAAGTCATGCATTAACTTTAAGAACAGCTTTAAGAAACAGGGTCCAGGCAAGAGATTCTTGGCGAGCATGAAGGAACATCTGTGCACCTTGGGTCACAAGCGGTGTAAGAGGAGTAAGAAGGGGATGTACACAGCAGCGGTGCGTGTCACGAGGCAGGTGTGATGAGTGCTTGTTAGATGCACTCTGGATTCAAGCATAGCTGGAAACAATAGCACACATTAGACAGACAGGCAGTGTGTTGTACTGAATGTAGATCACAAACTATAACAGGCCTGGGGTCTTGCTCTCACCCGAGAACTGCAAGTTTATATGTACCTTCCACTTGTACATATTCTTGCAGACTACTGTCCAAGAACAGAGCAAATTTGGGGAGATTTGGTGGACTTCAATGGTGTCCATTTACATATCGTATGTATATTGCACTGGCAATAACACCTGCAAAGTTTGTAGAAAATTTCACCATGCCTTTTCAAAGAGAACATCAAAATGTCAAAAACTGGCTCCCAATTTAGTCCCAGCCCCAAGGGGGCCACCACTGGATCTGGCATAAACAAACTTGAAAGTACACTCACTAATGTACATTGTATCTATTCAAGAATATTTTTGGCTACATAGATTTTTATGAAATATTTTACCTTGCTAAGTGATCGGCATGATGATTCAGCTGCTTTCCTCACAGATTCCTTTGAATGAGAGAAAATATTACTTCGTACTTAAGCATTTGTCAAATACTATTGTACATCATGTAAGACTGACATTTATGACCCTTGTCATCTTCATTCACACCTGCAACTTCAATTTTTTTTTTTTATAGCAAAACAAACAAACAAAAACAACACCCCATAACACAAACCCAAACAATCACCCACTCACATGGGATCTGAATGGAGGGATCTGACTGCAGCCAAGTTTGATATGATGATAACTTGCACCTGCTTGTCATCGTGGCCACATGGATTATACAATATGTTGCTCTGCTTATCTCTCCATTGTCTCTCCTACTCGATTCAGGAAACCAGAATATATGTAACAAACAGTCTGGCATGTTGGTGCCATGACACATAAGTACTGTGTATATGCATTTATCTATTGTTATCATTATTATTATTATTTTCTTTTTTTTAAGAATTCACAAACTCTTTTTTGTCTGGGTTATCATAAGCATTTGAAAAAAAAAATGACACAACAGGAAAATTGGTCTTTGAATGTCTTGCATCAACTGTAAGATTCATGAAAATTAGTGCACAAGGACACTTCAGGGGAGTGTAAAATGTTCAACATACATGTAGACCCATGCTTGCATGACTGTTAATACTCTGGTTTATGAAAAATATTCTCCTTGTCAATGTATCCAACACTGATGATTTGCACACCACCTTTACTTCCTTCTTGTCACTGCTGCTAGTTAGAATTCATGCAGTTGACAAGGGATGTTCTTGTCATAAGTATTGAAGGCATAATTTGCCATTTGCAGATGAAACAAAAACCCAGCATTAGAGCTTTAAGTACAGTAGTTCTAAAATGTGAGTGAGGGATAGAAACAACCACTGTAAAAATCTGAATCTGTATAATTGATGTTAAGTATTGTCAAATACACAAAATGTGAACAATAGTTATTTTAAAAATGTTTCCAGACTAAACCGTCTACAGTTATGGTTTATTGAGAAAAATACTGATATCTCTATATATTTTAGGCTTCATTGCAAAAATTTTATATGGTAGGATGTTCTGTGATATGACAGACCTACACATATGCATCAAGTGTGAATCTTACATTTTTTTTTTAAATCACTGCTCCCAAAGGTAAACAGAACCTTTAAATGAAGATTACTGACAGACAAGATCATGTTGTTGTTGACACAGCTTTATGGAAATTGGATAGGTACATTTAGCAATTTAAAGAATGGCCAGTGAAATTTTAGTCTATTCCCTAGACCATTGCTTGCTATGTACTAAAATTGCAGACTGCCAGATTAATCTAGTGAACTGTAAGCAAAATTGGTGCACAGCAGCCCAAATAGTTTGTTTACAGTTATGACTCCTTTGCCTTTGGCAGTCTAATACCCCTTTCAGTAACCCTCTTAGCTCGGACCAGGAGCAGGCCAAAAATGCATGAGTTACTGAAAGGGGTATGACAGACATGTTCTGAGGGAAGTTACAGTGCATTATAAACTCGATTAAAAGAAACTGCGTTAATGTGTCTAGAAGCAACAGAGAGCTTTCCAAGCCATCTTCACACACTTTCTCATTGTTAAGAAACAAGCAAAAATGTTTATTTACACACACACAAACACCCACAAACGTGTAAAAAAGTGTGAATTTCCCAATTTGAATAGTGTGACGTACTATCCAACTACATGCAGGTCCTACATTTGTAAATATGCAGAACAGGTAAGTGCATTATACACCTGTATACCCCAAGATACCTCGGGCCCTAAGAGGGCGCTTTTTCATGTTTTAACATATTCCTTATGGGAACCTGCTTTACCAAGTACCAAGTAGAGTCAACTCATAGGCAGGAACCTGGCATACCAGGTTCCTAAAATGTAGACAAGAGTGTCTGCATTCATAGCCTAAATTCATGTTAATTTGTGTTATGCTGACCAGAAAAATGACTTTGATCAAAAGATTAGAGTTTCTTTTATCAATATCTATTCTTTTTCTGTATCAAAACTGTGTGTATTCTTGTCTAATTTTACCTTTTCCAATGCAGCAGTGTGCTTGTTTTGCTATAAAACTTGTATGAAGACATAAAAAGCAAATCAAGGCTGAGCGCACATGATGTTGACTTTTGCAGACCACATTTTGGTCCCCTTACAGTGTATTACAAAAGAGTTTGTGGGCCCAGCACACTGTACTCTATTCATATCTCATGTCTCATGGATATTTTGCATGGTTCTAAGACACATGCAGTTGACCATGGACATGGACTACATGACTACACTTGTCTGTTCTTTGTCAACTAGCAAAAAGAATCTCATTTGGGGGAACTGAAGGCTGTCAAAGAATTGCGGAAGAAACAGGTTAAATGCTCTAAACAAACGGGCATATGCCCAGTGTGGAATACATGTATATCACTGGTTGCCTGGACTGAAACATTACAATATCCCCAATTGAAGCTGTTTATGAGAACACACACACACACACACACACACACACACACACACATACGTTGCATTGATCAACACAATGGGCAACAGACCACCACAATGCCAAGAAAGTATTTCTGCTCTATTACCTTGATGTCATCTAGCACCAAGAAACACTTCTCCCATAGCTCTGGCAAGTAATCAACAATGTCATCCACATTTCTCCCACGCAGCAAATCACTGAGGGCCAAGCAGCTGTCAAAAATAAGCAAATATGGAAAGCATGAAGGAACCCTGCATGAGTGATTTGAACCCCCCCCCCAAAAAAAAAACAAACAAACAAACAAACAAAGGAAACATCCAATCTGCATAGAGAAAGAATACTAGAGATAGATCTTTTGACTGTGCTGCAGTTGCCTTGAATACCTCTACTTTCACACGTGTCTACAATAAATTACCTCTACAACTGTAAATTCCAAACAAAAATTGCAAGTGCAAGAGAATATTAAGTAGAGGGGCGAAGGTTGAGGTTTTGAATTTTCTTCAGTTTGTCTCCCTCTAACAAATGAAATTTATAAGATTGCAACCGCTGATCTGTAAGTTAAAAAACATGTCGGAAAAAGGAACCATGGGACTTGAACCTGTCATCTACTGCCTTTTGGGCAGCGACACTACCACCAGGCTATACCTGGTTGCCGGCAGTGACATGATGAACTTGTAGCAAATACCCAAGCTCCGAAATTCTGACATTGTTATGTTAAGTAGTCCAAGGTGGACGAGGCATTAATAAATGCAAGAGAATATTAAGTAGAGGGGTGAAGGTTGAGGTTTTGAAGTTTCTTCAGTTTGTCTCCCTCTAACAAATGAAATTTGTAAGATCACTACTGCTGATCTGTAAGATGACAGGTTTGAGTCCTGTAGTTCCTTTTTTCCAACATGTTTGTTAACTTACAGATCAGCAGTTGCGATCTTACAAATTTCATTTGTTAAAGGGAGACAAACTGAAGAAAATTAAAAACCTCAAAATTTGCAAAATTTGCAAAGTTCTTGTCTACACTAATGACATTGATGCCAGTGGCAATCTGTGAAAATTTTATGCCACGACAAAGGCTGTTGGCTTCAATTTGCAAAAATTTCATGCTGTGAATGTTTCTGGTTTTATAGTATGGTCCTTCATTTACAGTTAAACGACATCTATATGTACATTCAGATGAAATTTCACTGATCTTGAAGTTATGAAGTAATCTTGAACAAAACTGCACATTACACTTCTTCCTTTTCTTTCTTGCAGATTATGATTAAGCACCCTGATAAAGTTTCCAGTTTAGATTCAATGACTCTTAACTAAAATCTGAAATAGGCCTTTTAATACACTGTATCAGTTAAGAAATTGTTCATCTATTTCTACACATGCTACTGATCATATAACATATGGAAATTCCTAGCTCAAGTTATGGCTGACTATTGAAATTCTCCTACCAGTTTCTTAATCATAACCATGACTTTTCACCCCTACATTATTCAAACATTTGTCATTTGTCGTGGAGCTGTCGTAGCCGAGTGGATAAAAGTGCACGTCTCTGAATCACATGAGCATGGTATGGGTTCGAGGGTTCGAGCCCATGCAAAGCCCGACACGTTTGCAGTTCAGTAAGGCACTTTATCCACATTGCTGCTTTCCACCCAGGAGTATAAATGGGTTCTTCATGTCATGGAGCATACAAAGGCCAAGATTGAAGCAAATCCATCCATACGTAAGAAATGTTTTAAGTAACAATTAAAAGATCTGGTCAGGAGTAAATGGCCAGAAGGACAAAACCATGAGTTTTCAAAAGAGCAAAATGTGTCCCCTGGGGGGTCCCAAATGGGACATGGTGTTCATTTTTACAATCCTAGCAAAAATACCTGTCAAGTTTGGTGAAAATTTGACCATGCATTTTCAAGAAGAAAATTTAAATTGGTTCCCAACTTGGTTCCATACTTCTCCCCCACTGGATCACGAGGGAGGCAGCCCTGGATCCTCTTTATACAGTAATACTTGAAACTACAGTTGCCAATGTACCGAATACTCATAGCACCAACCAAACTCTATCACTTCTCGTTCAAGACAAAAAGATTCTTCAAAATTATTTAATTTGGGGAGTTTGGAGCCCCCCAAAAGGGGAAGGGGGTATAATGCCATTTGAACAAGATTGATCAAGATGCTATCACCCTAGAGATGCTACAAGTGTACCTGCAAAGTTTGGTAAAAATCTGTGAAGAAACTGAACATATAAAGAGTTTATGCAAAATGCATGCCAAATGCCAGAAGATGGCAATTGCTCACTTGAGCCTTTGGGTCTGGTAAGCTAATAAAACCAGAACTGGAACAGTATTTTCAGGTTGTCAGTGAATGGTATCAGAAGGGCGCTTTGTACCAACAAAACACAATCACATTGATCTAGAGGGTGTGTGACTGCTCAGAACTGATGCAATTATATCTCTCTCATTCACACATTATCATATACCCGCAAATATCCTCCTTAATGTACGCATTATGTAGGCCTAGGTGAAGTACTTGCCTGGACTCTCTGTTTCTCCAAATACCACTGGTGATGTTTTCGATAAGATCTTCTACAATCTCCTTCAAGTATTTGGACACCTGATTCAGGAAAAAAAAAAACACAAATAAAAATGTTAACAGGTAACACAGATTTACATACCATATATGAATTCACATCAGAATTGCAATAAATTGCTGGGACTCGTGCCTGTTGCCTTACATTTTTGGCAGTCATTGTCATGATACACTTAACAACAATGACCAACATTCAGTGTTATCTCAATTTCAGTCTTATGTTGAATATTCAAACAAAAATTCATCTATTCAACAGTCAAACACCTGTGTTCATTTTGCTTATTTTGCCATCACTTGCCATTTAAAAGTACTTCTAATTTTAAGTCAGTAAGGTACGGATCACTAGAATACAAACATTATGTAAAGTCAATGACCTGAAAAAGTTGAGAAGACAATGGAAGGCCAAATTTTAAAGTCATGCTGCAAGTGGATCAAATTAAATCATGCTCAAAACAACAAAAATCTGGAATCTGGGTTACATATAATGTACTTAAAAAGGTTTGAATAAAAAAATCATATCATGACTATATTCATTTTTACCTATACCTGACAGCAATAATTATGTCACTTAACATTGATATGACTTTGGCGTTGTTTTTTTTAAAATCATTTCCTAATGCCCAGGCTTTAATATCTGCTCCAGTGCAAGATATCATCAATCCTGTATTCTTGTATGTATGACATATTGCTAGAGAAACAAACCATAAAGGCCTTATTCATCTGAAGTTGAAAGTCAGAAAGAAGTCACAAAAAATGATACATCTTCATAGCAAAATTGAAGAAATCTGTCAAGAAATTTTTGTAGGTTTGATTTAGAGTGCACACACTAAGTAAGATTTATGATATGTAAAGGATGGCACATACATTTGTAAGGGCGTCTCACACACACACGCACACACACGCACACTCACATGCACACACATACACACACACAAATGATTAACCATATATCTCAAGTTTGAATGATATCCATTGACTAACAACCAAGTAATAGCTAATGGTTTTGCAAATGTGTGGCGCTCTGTCAAATGAGTCATAAGTCACACGGGGAGTTTCCCTGTAATGAGCCAAAAACGCAGGGGAAGCACTACTCAGGTCAAACATTTTTTTTATGACGGTTTCTGATATCTTGATGTTTTAACTATCTGTACAGATAATATCAGTGTCAAAAAATGAGTAAAAATATCCCAAATCATGTTTCTTCTGAGACAGTTTTTTTCGGTTACAATTTTTTCCATCTCTCATCTTCGTGTTGCGTTTCGCACTAACTGTTCTTGCCCGATTGAGACTCCGCCCCCATTGCTGGGGTGTAAGCTAATGAACCATATTGCTCGTGACCTCACTGAAGACAAAAAGCATGGTGCGTTCACGGCAGCAAGGGCTTTAGAACTGCACAATACTGGTGAGCTGAGCAAGACTCTTACCAGCGAGGTGCATTTGAAAGAATATACGCACCACATTTCATGAAGTGGTGATGAAATGGCGCTTAAAAACATAGATACTACGTACGATCACACCGCAAAATCTCTGATACTTTATAACTGAGCTGAAACATGATGTATCAAACTTGTAAGCTCTGTGTGTGTGTACTTTTACAAAAGTTGTTGGCCTCATTAATAAACTAAAGCACTCACACAGGAGAGCCATTTGAGCACATGTATCCCCCGAACCCGTCTCCCATACCCCATCTGGATTACTTTTTAGGCCAGAAATGTTGTATAATATGGCAACTGTAGCAGGATACAATAAAATCCAACGAGAAATGAGGCTGGTATATAGCACATACAAGGAATCTGAAATGTCATTATATAAAAGTAGAACGAGAGTGCTGGCAATGAAAACTTTTGTTACCTAGAATAACTCCCCATAAACCTCAATAGCAAGTTCGAATAAAATCCAACAAGAAATGTGGCTGATACAGCATGCACAAGAAATGTGACTGGCATCCAATTTGGAGCACTGAGGGCACCACCACCACAAACTGTTGTGTCCTACATGTACATGTAGAATGACCATCCGTTCACCAATCCTTAGCAAGTCTGAATAAAATCCCACGAGAAATGAGGTTACATGTAGTATAGCACATACAAGAAATATGACATGGTGTCCTTAAAAGTCGGAACAATGAGGGCGCTGTCAATGGAAACTTTTTTTACCTAGAATAGCCCCCCCCCCACAAACCGCCATAGCAAGTTTGAATAAAATCTGACAAGAAATGTGACTTATAGAGCATACATACAAGAAATGTGACATGGCCTCCAAGTCGGAACACTGAGGGCGCCGTCACCACAAACTGTTGTGTCCTTCATGTAAAATGACCACCCATACACCTCCTTAGCAAGTCTGAGTAAAATCCAGTGAATAACAATCAAGTTATTGCATAAATAAGCATTTTTGCAAATTTTGTCCTGATCAGGGTGACTTTTGACCTTGTAAAAGGTGGAACAGTGGGGGCAGCAGTATCAATATGTAAAGGTGTCTAGATTTGACTATAATATGTTTACATACCAAATTTGAAGAAAAAAAAACCCTAGAAATGTCGCTATGGTGACTGGTATGCCTCCGCAATCATGCATGATTCTCCTAATAGGTCTATAGTACATGTGGACAATGTGTGATTACAGTGTACATTTTCACAAAACTGGCAAAATATTAAAATGACAAGTTTGTCACAAATGTGTTGAATGTTCACCTTCCTTGACCTAGGTCTGATTGGATGGATAGGAGAGCATGTATTTGGGAATTTTAGGACTTTAACTTGACTTTGACCCATTCATAAGTTTATGCATTGAGTAATTTTCAAGGTATGGAGAAAAAGTGCAATTTCTCTATTGAATAGTAAATTGTTACCATTTTCATCTGGCCTTTGACCCTAAAATTCATAGGATAATCACTGTCAGGCAAAACATGCATAAATATGTAGTAGGTTTCAAGATAACTTGAGCCACTTCCGAGATATGGAGGAAAAAGTTAGTTCAGCACTTTTACTTGATCTTTGACCTTTTGATCTTTGAGGCAAAAAAAGAAAAGAAAAGAAAAAAAAACTTCCCAGAGAATCTCTATTGGTTATACATACATATACCAAGTGTAAAAAAAAAAAATCCTGCTGGCATAGCATAAATATGAGGGAAATAGTAAAATTTTGAAGTGTTGCCCTTGACCTTTGACCCCTGACCTTTGACCCTATGAACCCTAAATTCTCTAGATAATCACTGCCAGTCAATACATGTCTATATACTATGTTCTATGCGGATACCTTGAACAATTTCCAAGGTACGGAGAAAAAAATTTTAAGTTTTACTTGACCTTTTGACCTTTGACCTCATGACCCCAAATTTTCATCAGAGAATCTTAATTGCGTAATACATGTATACACTAAGTTTCAAGAAAATAACTTCAGGCATTGCATAGATATGGTGGAAATAGTGAAACTTTATGGATTTGACCTTGACCTTTTGACCTTTGACCTTGAGCATGTGCACCCAAAAGTTGATAGGCACAACTTCACCCCATAATACACATACATGCCAAGTTTAATTAGGATAATTCAAATGGTTTTTTAGTTATGTTGCCCACAAAATTCATTACGGATGGACGGACGGATGGAAGGACAGACAACCCGAAAACATAATGCCTCCAGCACCACTTCGTGGCGGAGGCATAAAAAATCAGTCAAGAAACACAGCCAGGATCGTACACACAAGCAGACCCTGAAATATTTACCGCTTCATGTATAAAAATGAAACAAGCGAGGGCGCCACCACCAAAAACAAAAGGCATCTTCAATTCACTATAATGCACCTTTTTGCCAAATTTGAAGAAAATCTGATTAGAAATGTGGCTGATACAGCACACACAAGAAATGTGACATGGCATCCAAGTCGGAACACTGTGGGTGCCGTCACTACAAACTGTTGTGTCCTTCACGTAGAATGACCACCCATACATCTCCTTAGCACGTCTGAATAAAATCCGTTGAGTAACAATCAAGTTATTGCATAGATAAGCACTTTTGCAAATTCTGACATGATCAGGGTGACCTTTGACCCTGTAAAAGTTAGAACAGTGAGGGCAGCATTATCAATAAGTATAAATGTATAGACTTGACTATGATGCATTTACATACCAAATTTGAGAAAAATCGATCAAGAAACAAGGCCAGCGTCGCACACTAAAGCAGACCCTTTTAAATTTACGTTGTATCTTTTCATGTATAAAGACGGAACAAGCGAGGGCACCGTAACCAAAAACAATAGGCATCTTCGTTTTACCATATTACACCTTCATGCCAAATTTGAAGATGATCTAAGAAGAACTGCAGCCAGTAGAGTGCTCACAAAAAAATCTCTGCGGCGGACGCGGACGCGGCGGCGCAACGAGGCCAAATCCACAGTATCCTCCGAACTCTGTTCGGGGGATACAATTAATTCAAATAATAATTATCACTGTTCCCTGCTATGTGACAGGCTGTTCAAAGTTCATCTTTTGAGATATAGAAAGTTGTTGATTTTCGTTTCCATATAAACCCGTTGAGGACCAGTCCCGAGTATATCCCAGCAGGGGTCTATTGGAAATGTGTGTTGTAGCAAAATCAGCCCATCCTAAACGGGTTAAAAGTCAACAGTTTGTGTCATCATTAATTCACTAATTTGCCAAATGTATATCATTTGTAATATTCCTTTTTCAAAGACTTTGTCCTGTTTTGTAAGGATGCACCGTATGTCCCCCAAAAGAATTAAAACGGGATCCTCCACAATGATAAATAAGTAGTGAATCAATCCAAATACAATTTCACGGTATGAAACTACAAGTCATTGCCCACATCTTGCACAAAACCCCATTCGATTTGCTTATGTGGTCAAAGAGAAATAAGGAGTTTTGTAGAGCATGTCAGGAATCCCTTCCTTCCAAGTTCTGTCCATTATCTTTACACATTAATATGCAGTTCCAAGAGGGTCCAAGCACTAAACCTGGAAGAATCTGACCCATGACATGCTTTACAACAATCCACATTTCTTTGTGACTACTTAACCAAATTGAATCAGGTTTTCTGCAAAATAGATAGCTTCCAGCACCAAAAAGGCTAATGATCAAGATACTGTAAAATTCTGTCTATAAGCCACAATTTTTCTCTGTTGTGGCAAAGAAGAAAACTATTTCAAGACCATCATAACAAACTCACCATAGACTTGTCCTTGACAACAGCTGACCAGATGCCTGTCATAGCTGAACGGACAGAGCTATTGGGGTCATATTGGTAGCGGTAGAGCTTCGGGAGTATCTGGTGGAGGTGTGGAGCTAACTGCTCCCGGGCCTGGGCAGCAATTGTGCCAAAACCAAATGCTGCTCCCTGAAATAAGAGACAGATTAGATATTATCACTCTACACAAGATAAACATTCAGATATCCTTCAATGGCACGGGTTTGCAATAGAATTATTTTAATGCCCTCTTTCATTCCAAAACTAGAAATGTCGCTACAGCGACTGGTTATACCCCCGCCAAACAACATTTCATAAGCTTTGGTCAAAACAACATTTTATAAGCTTTGGTCAAAAAACTGAGGAAGTAGTTAAATCCGCAAGATCTTTCCTTGATCTTCTGCCATTAATATGCCGTTACCATGGCAACGTACTTTCGGGTACTGTCGAAAAATGCGTCTTGCACATCTACAATCAAAGGCACACATCTGTACCAAGTTTCATGGAAATTGGGCAAAAACTGAGGAAGTAGTTTGCAACACAAAATTTTCCATCATTTTGGCTCATAATATGTGAGCTGTTACCATGGCAACATACTTTTTGTCACTGTCAAGAAATGTGTCATGCTGACCTATATCCTAAGACAAACATTCAATATGAATTCCATGAGAATTGGAAGAACACTGATGAAGCAGTTTTGCCATGAAGCATTTTGCCCTATATTTTACCAATAACATGCCGTTACCATGGCAACGCACTTTTTGCCACTGCGGAAATATGTGTCTTGCACATTAACATATTCAGATGAACATCTGTACCTAATTTCATAAAAATTGATCAAAAACTGTGGGAGGAGTCCGTATCCGGGGCAACCACCCTCCGGATAACTACCACCCGGATAATTACCCACCAGGTCTATTCCCCCTTAGGGCAACTACCCCCCGGACAACTACCCTCCTAGGGCAATCACCCTCCAGGGCCATTACCCCCTAGGACAACTACCACCCGGTCATCTACCCTCCTAGGGCAACTACCCCCAATGACAATTACCCCTAGGACATCTACCCCCCAGATAATTACCCCCTTGGTAACTACCCCCTGGATGACTACCCCCCGGATAACTACCCCCCAGATAACTACCACCCTGATAGCTACCCCCTGGATAACTACCCCCCGGATAACTACCCCCTGGATAACTACCACCCGGATAACTACCCCCTGGGTAACTACCCCCCCGGATAACTACCCCCTGGATAACTACCACCCGGATAACAACTCCCCGGATAACTACCCCTCGGATAACTACCCCCAGATAACTACCCCCGGATAACTACCCCCCGGATAACTACCACCCGGATAATTACTCCCCGGATAACTACCCCCGGGATAACTACCACCCGGATTACTACCCCCCCCCCTTAACCATACCCCGAATCCCCCCCCCCCCCCCGCCCCCGAAAGTTACCACCCGTTGTAATTTTTCCATAAGTTCATAACACCATATCAGAAGATGCACCTTTCTCTTACACTGTCATCATTTACTCTTTTGGCTTGTCATTTTCTACCGTTATAACACATTAGACGATAAACATAAGAAAAGGAGAGTTGATTGCACTGCAATTCATATTCCCTTAACATTAGCGAGGGACCCTTCGATTAAAGCCATAATTTCTGATAGGATCCGGGCACGGTTTTATAAAAGTTATCAGTCCTGATAAGCTGTCAGTTCCACACAATTACCAATCATTGTAGGTCGATCAAAGCAGGTCCATGGTAACAAGTCAGTGACTCGAGCTTATCAATCAAGCAGAACCCATGGTTTTATTGAAATTATTAGAGACTAACAAGATGTCATAACTGGCAACTTTTATCAAACGGTGCCCTAATCTGTCATAAGAGTAAAATTACAGCTTGTTTTACATACAAGTAGAATTGTGCTAGTTTTCAAATTACATGTTCTCGACACTGAAGTCAAGTTCAAATATAAGTTAGTCTGATTAGAAAGAGTAAAATATTACGAGTTGAACGGTATTTCTTTTCTATTTTTCTTTTTTTTCTTTTTTTTTTTACAAAACACCCCTAGTTGTTAACGAAGTCTTTTGTCTTCCACCCTCTTTTTGAATAGATCTATAGAGAGTTGTAGTTGACAGAATCCTTTTTGCATTATAGGGCTGCTCTGTTTTATCCCGGCCATTTCAAGAGTATTTTTTTTTCACAAAAATTTGAAACCTTCTTGGAATAACATGCTCTTTAATATTTTGTAAGGGGTTTCTAATTATCTCATCCAAAAGATGTTTAAAACCTGAAGTTAGGTATCGACTAAAACCAGACGATATGAAAAAATGTTGTTGTTTTTTTTCCAATTCAAATAGCAAACGTTGTTCGAAAATAAAAATGAGAGACGTAATTTTCTGGGGGAGAGTTACTGTAAGAGGGGTGATTGGTTGGAGCCTAATTTTAATAAGGAGTAATTGTCAAGGGAGGTAATGCTCCGCGGTGATCATACCAAGGAGGTGACAATCTCTTCCCACATCCTTGATAAGTACTAGTTGTTAATGCCCAATGATGCAGTAGGGCAATTCTGAAATGAGCGTTAACGGTATAACAGTAAAATAGTTACAAAATTGATGAAACAATGCAAAGAAAGCAAATTAAGACAGAGACGAAGTACACAAATAAAGATACAGTGAACTCCCGTTACAACGAACACGGTTATAACGAAGTTTCGTTATAACGAAGCAAAACTTCTGGTCCCAAAATTATCGCCATTAAAGTCTATGGTACAAAATTCGCATATAACGAAGACGGTTATAACAAAATTTTCGTTACCACGCAGTCTTTTCTGAGCGCCACTGACAAAGAAAAACAAAAGAAATGTGCTCCTTTACAACGAAATGCGGATCGCATTCGAAAATGCGTAGCGGAACAAGCATTTTTATAGCGTCTCTGCATGCATGAGCGAACGCTTCACATCATTGTATGTTCACTCCGTGTATCACGCACAGTTTCCGAGGGGAACTTGCGTTATTGTAATACAATAATCTGAATTCAGATAAGGTTTGTTTCATCGTTCCGAAGTCCTTTGATACAAAACACACAGATTTTGATACAACTACACTTTGTAAATGTCCGTAATAGTTCGGAAATGAAATATTAAGCACATTTTGGCGTTATTCCAAAGGTTCGTTAATCCCATGATAAAATATGATTCTTATTCTTATTCTTATACGGTTCGTTAGTCCGAAAATGATAGGAATTCAAAACGTTCGTTAATCGGAACATTACAAAAAGAATCGTTAATCCATGGTGGAAAAAGGTGAGTACACTAACAAAACTTAAGAATTAAAATCCTTATAATCGTCTTACGATAAATAAATCTTCGAAATAACTAACCTGTCTAATTTTTTTTTTCCATTAACAAACTTTCTTCGGAATAACGAACCTTATTTCATTTCGGATGAAAAAGCCTTCGGAACAACGAACTTTCTGAATAGTGAACCTTTCTCATTTTTTTTTTTTTTTGATTTATAGTTAACCTTCAGAATGACGAACCTCATTTCATTTTCAGATCAACGAACCTTCGGAAAATGAACAATATATTATTCTAACTTAAATTATGAACTTTCGGAATAATGATTCTTCGAAAATGCGAACCTTCAGATAAACAAACCATCGGAATCCCGGGAATGGCAAAACTTCGGAATAAGGAGACTTCGGAGTAACGTAGTTAAGTAAAAAAAAATAAAAAAAAAATAACCTTTGGAATATCGAACTGTAACCAAATCCTACACCGTCATTTTCTACACATGTGTGACAACACAAACAACTTTATGCTCTTTTTAAAATGTAATATTTAAACGAAATTAAAAAGGTACTCTCCCATTTCACATAGCTTTCCAGCGTATGATGAGGATTCAACAAACAGAAATTTATTTTTATGCGTGGTTTCCTTCTTTTCGTTATACATTGCATATTATTATAACGGCATTTCGCTAAAACGAAACAAACAAACAAACAAACAAACAAACAAACAACTGTCGGTCCTGGGCATTTCGTCCTAACGGGAGTGCACTGCACATAAACACACACGAGATAAATCCCTTGTAATGAGAGAAAGAGGAAAGGTGAGTAATGAATGACAGGAATAGACTACCTTCACGGTACATGGACAGAGAAAAGCGAGAGGGAAGAGGAAGATGATGGGTCAAAACCAGGGCACGTGAGGTATGAGATATAAGCTCCTCAAAATAAAGAATTGTTACATGGAGTTGTGGTAAACGATAGACGATTGTGGTTAAAAAAAAAATGCTATAAGTGAAGTGTAACATTTCTTCAAAATGTCTTTAGTTCAATGGTAAAGGCATTCAAACTTAAAACTTCTTTTATACTACTATCAAGAGAAATCCGAAATTTCGGAACAGTAAAAGAAAATACAGATTTAGCGAAAATAGTTTTGGTTAAAGGCATTGACATTTACTGGATTACCGGGTAGGATATGCAGGGACAGTTTCGTTTTTGATGAACATAGAGTCAAAATACAGAAGGGAGGAATTAAGCTTGTACATAAATCGTCCTAAATGCAAACGATACATATCGTAAATCCTTAAGATGTTGTTTTCATAAGATGAAGTATCAGTATGGCATCTCCGTGATTCCTGGCAAATGATACAAAGAACTTCGTTTCCTGTAGTAATAATATTCTTTTTATTAAAAGTAAAAGTTGGGGGGGGGGGGGGGGCAATGACCCGGGAGGTAGTTATCCAGGGGGTAATTGATTGGTGCACTGTCCTGGGGGTAATTTTCCTTTTGATAGTTATATAGGGGAGGGGGAGTTATAGGCCTACTTATCCGGGGTAATCATCCACGGGAAGTTATCGGAGGGGGTAGTTATCGGGTGGAAGTTATATGGGGTCTAGTTATCGGAGGAAGGGGTAGTTAACCTGGGGATAATTATACTGGTGGTAATCATCTGGGGGGTAGTTATCCGGAGGGTAATTATCCGGAGGGTAATTATCCGGGGGGTAGTTATCCGGGGGGGGGGGGGGGGTAGTTATCCGGGGGGTAGTTATCCGGGGGGTAGTTACCCAGGGGGTAGTTCTCCGGGGGGTAGTTACCCAGGGGGTAGTTCTCCGGGGGGTAGTTACCCAGGGGTAGTACTCCGGGGGTAGTTATCCAGAGGGTAGTTCTCCGAGGGGTAGTTACCCAGGGGGTAGTTCTCCGGGGGGTAGTTATCCAGGAGGTAGTTATCCGGGGGGTAGTTATCCAGGAGGTAGTTATCCGAGGGGGTAGTTATCCAGGGGTAGTTATCCGAGGGGTTGTTATCCAGGGGGTAGTTTTCCTAAGGGGGAATAGCCCTGGAGGGTGATTGCCCTAGGAGGGTAGTTGTCCGGGGGGTAGTTGTCCTAGGGGGTAATTACCCTGGAGGGTAATTGCCCTTGGAGGGTAGCTGTCCGGGGGGTAGTTGCCCTAGGGGGGAATTTTCCTGGGGGGTAATTATCCGGGTGGTAGTTATCCGGAGGGTGGTTTTCCAGGGGGTACTGTTCCTAGAACCGTTCGTGACGCAAGATTTGTACCCATTTTTGCCCATAATATGCCGTTACCATGGCAACATACTTTTGGGTACTGTCAAAAAATACGTCTTGCACATCTACAACCCAAGGCACACATCTGTGCCAAGTTTTATGGGAATCGGTTGAAAACTGAGGAAGTAGTTCGCGACGCAAGATTTGTACCCATTTTTGCCCATAATATGCCGTTACCATGGCAACGTACTTTTGGGTACTGTCAAAAAATACGTCTTGCACATCTACAACCCAAGGCACACATCTGTGCCAAGTTTTATGGGAATCGGTTGAAAACTGAGGAAGTAGTTCGCGACGCAAGATTTGCAACGGACCGACCGCCCGACCGACCGACCGCCCGACCAACCGACCGCCCGACCGACCGCCCGACCGACCGTCCGCTGATTCCTATATACCCCCTTCAAACTTCGTTTGGCGGGGGTATAATAAACCATTCTTGAAGCATGGCAAGGGCAAGTTACTTTTTATATACTTTGGTACATGTCTTTGGCAAGTTACTTTAGGCTTCATGGCAAGCCCCTAAGCACTGCATAGTGTACTCTTTATTGACTGTACTATTTAAGTGGCATGAAAATAACACACAAACACAATGTGGAACTGTGTGAACAGCAGCAATGCTAAATCCACCACATCCGCCAAAGTACCTCTTGTGATTTTTAGTTTTTAATTGTCTCTTTTTTTTTCTTTACTTGCAGTGTCCAATCGGAATATTCCAGCATCTGTCATCGGCAACCTAAATTTTTCACCTCCTGAAGTTTTGTACCTAAAGGCATTGTGTTTTGTCTCTATCAACTTTGGCACTACAATCACATTGGAGTCTTGGAGGCCCCCCTCGACATTCTGTTGATGTATTGCTGTCGCAAAAAGCTATTGCCATGATGTTTCAGAACCTTTTCTTTCAAGTCTCCCACATCTTTTGACACCAAATTTGCAACGCCCAGGAATGCAGTTCCAAAGCTACGCATTAATATGTTCATGTATGTCAGACCAAATATTGCTAAAAAGAAAAAAAACTGTGCTTACAGTCAAATTTCATAGAAGCATGATTATTTGCCGGTTTTACTGATTAAAATCTATCAATAACATATTTTCAAGTTCAGAACAATGATGCAGACAAATTTCAACGAAAAAACAATGAAAAACAAAAAGTTGAAAAAACACAGAAATACATACGAAATAAAAAAAAAATACAAAATTTTTCTGATGGCACAATCTTTTTTATCTACATTTTGCTAAGGACACTAGAAAGAATATTTACATAAAAACGTGCATGTTTTGAGCTTTATTTAGTGATTTACAGCAAATAGTCTGATATTCATGCATCATTATGCATGAATTAGCATAATTTAGCATAAATTATAATTTTTGAAAAATCATCTTAACATTTTTTTAGATGTGTGTACTTATTTTCGTCGTTGTCAATGGCCGAGATTGGGGCCCTGGGATAGCAGAGGATGAACAAGGGATGAAATAGGATGACAACAGCTCACCTGAGCCAAAGCTACAACTTGTAAGTCAGCCTTTCAAATGGAAGAATAACTCACTTTTCTGGAAGTCCACATGGCATTATGGTTGGCAAGGTGCATAAACTTGTAGATGAGATCAGGTTGGTTGAGGTCAGAAGCCAGAGAACACAACTCTCTGTACGTTGGCAAACCTCCTCTGTAATTAAAAAATTAAAACAACCAGGAAAACATCAACAGCAATATTGTGCATGTGTGAATTGTGTACAGCTGGTATGTAATAAGCACAATCTGCATGAAAGAACCCACTACTGTCTTCGTACGCATGAACCTTGTTTTGCTACATGATTTGAACCATTGAACAAGAACCTGTGACTGTTGGTGATATTTGACAAATATATTATGAACCCTTTCATCACAAACATCATATTGTTTGGTATCAAATTCCAAACTCCCACTCTCTTTCATGGGGAGGGGTCTTAACCATTCGCTGAACCTTTTAAAGGTGTATATTTCAACCATGTAATGCCCAGTTTTAATGATACTAGAATCAATTTCTGGATTGTTTAATTTACAGAAGCCAGATCAGTCCTTTCAATATTTTGGCAGAGTAGCTGCCTTTTCTTCTCAGTGTATTCATCTTTTCCCCCTATTCCTACCTTGGGCAGGCCCACTTCATTGGTCACTTTATTCCTAAGCTTTATGTTCTCGTACATGACACCCCTGTCCACTATACAGAACAAGTATATACATTGCATTATACATAATCTTACGAATAACCAGAAATGTCGCTACTGTGACTGGTGTGCCTCCGCCATATCGCATGGTTTTTCCAGTAAGTCTGGAGTACGTCTTTACAATGTGAGACGGCAGTTTCACATTATTGACAAAAATTGAAATGGCATGTTTGTCACAAATGTGTTGAGCGTTTACTTTCCTTGAACTAGGTTTCATTTGGATGGATGGCTAAACTGTATAAGAGGGCAGTATTTACGAATTTGAGCATTTTCTCTTGACCTTTGCCTTTTAACCCCATGAGCCACAATTCTGCAAATAATCAGTAACTGGTAACATCCATTCCCATGAATGAATTCAGCTACTCACTTGATGACGTCATTATGTGTACGACTGGCGTAAACGCGCTGGCTGTTGCATATGAGTTTGTGTGCATATTCAGTCATGGTGAACGAAGTTGTACAAGCAAACTGATACTTTGGTTGTGAGAAAGCGCCGCTCAAAACAAACATATTGTTCGCAACAAAACACAACGTACGCTGCCTGCACTATCTAGAACTGAAGTTATTAGCTGTCTAATATTACTGGAACAAGGACTTACCATGGGAGCGAAAAATCAATGTGCAACAACTGTATATACAACCTAAAAGAACTCTTTATGTGCCATGGTGGAAACCCCTGTGTGCCACATTATTCTGCGACATCAACGTAGTCATGCGTTGAGAAAACATATTTTTTTCAAATCTATATAACTTTATACGTGTAGATTTATGTTAAATAGTAGAGGAAGTGAGTGAGCAAAATTGTAGAAAAAATGCCAAGCTTTGCATTGATGTAAATTCTATGACAAATCTATAATTGCTTTTGAAAAAAAAATGAAATTGCAGCATTTCAACTTGACCTTTGACCCCATTGCTCAAAACTTTCCCTAGTGAATTTCATCTGGTAATACGTACATTGTATGCTAAATTTCAAGAAAATGCCCTCAGCACTGTAGCAACAACATAGGGACAGCATAGACAAAAAATTACAAGACACACAAAAGACCCCCTAAAAATGTATTGATATGCACAAATGACTAGGTGTGTTATCTACAGATGGTGTGTTGGACATTGCACAATTTCTGTTTGCTTCAGTTATCAGCAACTAGTTGATTGACCAATTAGCATGGTCCTCTTGTTACTAGGGGTGGAGTCTGTTTTAAGCAGTAATGTGAGTCTTTGGACTTGTTTCTTACTTTTGAAACACCCCCCCCCCCCAAAAAAAAAAAAAAAAAAAAAAAAATGTGACATGCCTCTCTTTCATCATGACACTCAGACAAATGGTAGAAAAAACCTTAGACAATGAAGGCAGATCAGATGGCAAACCTGCAGACATAGTTCCTTGTGCCCTCTTTGCACAGAGGCATAAAAAGAGAGAGAAAACAGGACTAGTTTTTGTGTACAAACATTACCAGTAACTGAAATCAAAAGATAAAGCAAGACTTACCCTTCTGGATTTCGGCCAAGAGAACCTTCTTCAAAGATTTTGGTATCTCCAGTAACATTGGTCTTTGTGGCGCTGAAAAAGAAGAATAATAGATCCATGTACCTTAAAAACAAATTTCCGGCAATAAGTAAAATGTATAGATAGAATTACTCTATTCAAAGTGCAATGCTCCTATGTCATTTCTACCTTTGGAATCTTGATTTGACTCTAAATATATGATATGCAATTCTCCTTAGCCTTTACTTTATTAGCATGAAATCCAATAAATACTTTATTGCCATGATACTAATGTCATGAAATAGATGTACAGTGTAGCTAGGTATGAACATTTGGAGTACATCACTTTGACCTGTCACTGAAAATGATGGACACATTTGAACGCCCAAATAAAATGACACACCATATGTGACTGGCAACAATGGTTTCAGGCAAAACTCAGGAATATTGAAAATTCAGTTTTTCATACAATCATATTGCCCATTTCCTAAGCCTTGCATTGATATAAAATACTTGTATTCTCTGGCATCGTAAGTGGACATGTAGAGCAAAATATAATGCACATTTCAATTTGTTAGCCTGACAAAATTTTGAGAAACAAGCTTTGAAGGTTCACCTCTTGCTCACAGACAGTGTCCGAGCGAGGTGAGAATCACCCATCCATAACCCCATACTCTTTAGTGATTCCAGAAGATGCAAAATGGTCACAAAAAGGAAGCATCTTGCTAGAGCTTGAATAAGCCCAAATGCGTCCAGAAAGCCGTACATTATGCCTGACATCACACACTGGATTTGTGAACTCTGCTTGGTGAATTTGTGTGCATGTCAATGGAGGTACTACGTGTCTCTACAGCTTTAGATTTTCTCATTGAAAGTTTGAATGAGGTCAATTTAATTTGTAAAAGACAAGCGACAATGGGGGGAACAATTCCTTTTTATTCTACTTTTACTGACATTTCTCAAAATTCAACAGTTTTAACCCGTTGAGGACAGGCTGATTTTGCTACAACACGCATTTCCCATAGATACTTGCCCGAGTATATTTGAGACTCGTCCTAAACAGGTTAATCGACCAGTACACAGTCATTTTCTGACATTTTTCATGTCGTAGTTTATTCAGGTCATATAAATCCTCTTACACAAAATCAGGAAGATACAAGGGCAAAGATTGATATTAAATCGAACATGTAATGATATGTGTCATGATAACCAGACTTCTGAAAAGCAACAAAATATCAAATAATGGGAGATTTCCAGGACATAGTTTGTATTCAACTGTGATATGTGCTGCAGCTTAGGCAGCTTGTGATCTCTTGTAGGCAATATCAATCTGCGCGTTGATGCGGCTCTGCACTGTTCTAGCAAAACCAGCTGCGCAGAGTCACTAGTGCTCACTAAGTATGATGTGCATAACATGTGCTTGTATCAAGGAGGTGTGAGACATCCCCACTTGACTCAAACTTAATGCCCCATGTATTTCTGCTTCGGTGAATTGACTGAAATCTGGTGGTAAGTTAGTCCCATTCCTTAGCCATGATACATTACCTTGTCTCGATGATTTACGAGAAAAAAAACCACAAACGACTTGTTGATCACAGTAGGCCTAACTTCACAATAAAGAGTTCAAGTTTTGAGCACTGACATGCAGTTTCAACACACAAGAAAATATATAACGTAGAAATTGCTCAACAATATATTTTTCTGTCCTTCTCTAAATAAATACAGAATCACACAAGGTCTTAGAAATGAAACTACACTTAGATCAGGCTAAGCCTCATAAAAGGTTTGATTTACCGTTTGCCCGATGCCAATGTGTCTACTAGTGTTGAAACAAGGATGCTGCGGCCCTCCTCACCACTTTCTTCATATACCACACTCAAGCCTTTTGAAGCCACATCCCGAGTGAACTCTGTAGCAGTCCCAGACAGAAAAAAATAAAACAAAACAAAAACAGGGTATAGGATGCATCTCCCTCTCTCTCACTCATATATTGTCGGTTGAGTGACAAGACTTTGTACATATCCCAAATTTGAGTGAAAACCACTTTTTTGTAGTTTAATTGTAAGATAGTCAGTTGGGTTATGTCATGTCCAAATCCTAGTGGTCTTATTCCTAAAATAAAGCCAACACAGCATTTTAAAGTAAGGGCGATACCACTTCTTTATCATGTTTTGTTGAGTGCCGTGTTGCTCCAACAGCAATACATATTGTCCAATATACAGCTGTATGTACATTTACATAAAATCATACATATTTATGTATGTTAATATGTATATATTATGTTTAATGTACGTATATGAATATATATATATATATATATATATATATAATGTTTAATGTAAATGAAATATATATAAATATATATACATATATATATATATATATATATATATATATATATATATATATATATATATATATATATATATATATATATATATATAAATATATATTTATATATATATATATATAAACATGATGATATTTCACTTATTGGCTCCACAAAGAAATGAAGAAACAAACTGGTAATGCATTTTTTACCAATAAAGCATGAGTTTATTTGACTCAAATTTTTGGTATTCTACGCCTTCTTCAGGAGTCTCGACAATGACAGTATCAAAACAAAGCAAAACAAAAATTGAATATGTACATGTAAAGCCGCACTCATAGACAGACTTAGTTGCCATGAGACACGACTGAGGGTGCGCACCTTTTACAGTGATGTTGCCATGTAGACGCAATGTAGTCATGGCACCCATAAGGAGGAGAGCATGGACAGTGGATCCTACCAATAAATTTCGTGAGCAGGCTATGGAATGTGTTAATGATATGCCAGGCAGTAACATATCTCTGCCTGAGAAGGCTAGGGTCAGTCAATTATATTCTACCTGTTACCTAAAGTGCACAAGCTTCCTAAAATGGTGACAAGTGTAACCAAGCAAGAAGTAATTGTGTCCAGTGTTGGTTCTCTTACTGAACCAATGTCTCAATGTGTTGATGAGAAACTTCTACCATTCTTACCTAAAATAAAGGGATGCATTAAGGACACTATGGATTTCTTTAAAAAGATATCATCGGTTCAATTTGCCACTGGTTCGACACTGGTCACTATATATGGACATTCAGAGTCTGTACACAAACATCCCACATGAGAAAGGTGTACAAGCAATGCACCGCTTCCTCCATGACAGTGCTGATGAGGACAAGGTTATAGATATAATGTAGGCGCACTAGCTCAAATAACAGAATTCATTCTGAAACACAACTTTTTCCAATTTGATGAAAAAAATTACCTACAGAAAAAGGGCACTGTCATGGGCACAAACAGGGCACTGTCATGGGTACAAAGATGGCACTGGCATGCGCCAACATTTACATGCCAGCCCTGGAGGAGGAATTTCTGTCAAACCATCCTCACAAACCAACACTCTATTTTCGTTACATAGATGACATATTCATGATTTGGGAGCACCGTATCGAGGAACTGGTTGCTTTCCACCAGGCATTCAATTCATGCAGTCAAAGCGTCAGATTCACTATATATGGAGAGTTCACAAAGACAAGATCCATTTCCTGGATGTATCTGTGCCGATCGACCAAGATAACAAAACGCTAAAAAACATCCGTGTACCGAAAACACACTCTTTCTCATACTTGAGATTTGACTCATTTCACCCACACCACATCAAACAATTAATTGTTTATAGTCGGATGTTTCGCTTCAACCGAATCATTTCAGAAGACGAGGATGTATTTGACAGAGAGGTCCACACTAAGTAGACAATTCATCAAACGAGGATACCCTGCCAAAATGATCAGAAATGCAATTCGTACAGTTAAAGGGAAATCCCAAAGAGAGCTTCTCAACCAAACTAAGTTGGAGGAAAATAAGGCATGCCTCCCATTTGTGACCACTCACCACCCTGCTATGAAATCTTTTGTGAAACAAGTCAGGCGAGAATGACCTACACTGGCTCTCGACTCCCAGTTAGGGAAACTTGTTGGAGATCAACATCTACATGCCCAATGTCGCCCCCGAAATCTCAGAAAATTGCTTGTAAGCACCAAGCTCCCAGCACCCTTATCAACGAGTGGTAACACACCATGTGCTAAGCCTAGGTGCCAAATTTGTAAACACCTTGTTACTGATACCGCGGTTAAAATCTCCAACAATGTCACCCTCTGTCCACAAAGATTTACCTGCGATTCCAGTAAAGGGCTGTATTGTCTGATCTGTGCACAATGCCCTCACAATGTCTATATTGGTGAGACCAGCCCCAAATTCTGGATGCGCTTAAATAGTCACAAATCGTCCATCTTGAAAAAACGGACCAACCTTCACACTGCCAAACACTTCAACCTCCCCGGCCACTCACTGACGGATGTCAGAGTGCATTTTCGGGGGAGGTTACAAATCAGCAGAGGAAAGAAAACTTGCAGAGTTACGAGTAATGAAGAAGAGTAAGAGTTTTACAGTGGAAGGGTTGAACAGGGATTCATCCATTCTAAATGGTTACTCATTCTTCCATCAGACAGAGGAATTAGTCATGGCGGGGATTCTAAGATATTTTTTCAATTTTAATTTGAATTGATTACACACTGTAGTTTACACTTACACTTATGTTACGAGAAATTATTGGGTTTTTTCTGTCTAGGCTTACACTAAAGCAAAAATTACAATTCAATGTCTCAATTTTTATAATCAATTTACTTAGGGTTTGTTTCATTCTATGATAGGATGGCTTTACACTGCCATCAAACTTACATACTGTAAAAGTGGAAATTTTCGCGATGTTGAAATTTTCGCGCATTTCGTGCAATGAGAAACTAACGCGAAAATAAAAGCACGCGAATATTTATGCATGCCGTATGTTCCTATAGTTGACGTCTTGATTCCGTGGAATTAAAAACACGCGAAACTCTTCTTATCCGGCCGAGCGCAAAAAAATAAGTCACGCGAAAATATCCACTTTTACAGTATCATACTTGCATGTTCAAATCTGATTAAATTACAATGAGACACTGAATTGTAGCTTCTTTAATTGATAATTTCACCCGTTTCTCAACTGGAATTCTTACACCGACTTCATCTTATTGATGATTACTATATACTACAGTCTATACTATCAGTGTAAGTTATGAAAAAGCTCAATCATTGGAGCACTTATTAATCTATTCCTAATTTTATCTATTATTCTTTGACTTATGATACGTTGATAAGTACAGTTACTTGGTATCTCATCATTGCATGTGATAATAATAAGTGATATGATGTTTAAATTGAACGTCATTATTACGTAATAAACTTGTCAATGCTCTCCTCCTTATGCGTGCCGTGACAACATTGCGTCTACATGGCAACATCATTGTAAAGAGTGCGCACCCCCAGCCATGTCTCATAGCAACTAAGTCTGTCTATGAGTGTGTGCTCTACAATTGTACTTGTTCAATTTTTGTTTTGCTTTGTTTTGATACCGTCATCTACAATTGTACTCCTGAAGACTCAAGACTCCTGAAGAAGGTGTAGGATGCCAAAAATATGAGTTAAATAAGCTCATGCTTTATTGGCCAAAAATGTATTACCACTTTGTTTCTTAACTCATATATCGTCTGTTGAGAATGAGAAGGGCGTTAAGTTGTCTCGAACACTATGGCCCGAATTCACGAAGGTGGTACAAATGAAACTATGGTTTAAACCATGGACAAAAATCATGGAGCGCCAAGTGTCGCATGGAATATTTCGTCACGAATTAATTTCGTTTACGAAACCTGTCATTTTATCGACGAAATGACCAATTTCGTAACGAAATATTCCGTGCGACACTTGGCGCTCCATGGTTTTTGTCCATGGTTTAAACCATGGTTTTGTTTGTACCACCTTCGTGAATTCGGGCCTATGGGTTTAGTGACAACTAACGCCCTTCTTATTCTCAACCGACGATATACAGTGTTCATCCATTAATTGGGGACTGCTTAAGCGGGAACCCCTCTTCAGTGCAACAAAACTTGATGTAACAAATTCAAAATTTTCATGTGTTTATATCCACTGCTTAATTGGAACCATAAACCACTTTATTGGGACAAATTTTGGCTGAAACACTTGCAGTGTCCATCATTAATGTCTTGAAATAATAAGTAAACCCTAAGAAGTAATCACAGGGATTTTATTTGCTTACAAGAAGGGTTATTTTCTATCAATTCCAGCTAGATTATGCCGACTGCAGTCTAAACATTTGTCGTACACAGTAAGACATAGCCTTATCGAGCGTCATCGGCTTCTACTTATGCACGTATACTGTGCCACCCCTTCACTGCAATACTGAGAGTCACCTTTCCCGCATGTGGCCCATACTCCTGCTGTTCATGTACATAGTATCCATGCAGTGTGTATTTGCGTGTGTGACAGACAGCATAAGGAGGCATGAAAAAAAAAAAATAATGTGTGCATACAATCGTCACAATCAGGTCGTCGTGCTGTGCATATTGTTAACACGTTAAAGGTAGGGGATACCTTTTACAGACCTCTCAAAATGCAGCAAAACATTAAATATGAACCTCAGGGGACTTGTTTAGGCCACTGCTGAGAAATTTGGAAGTCAACAGTTATCAACAATTTGAATAATGCACAAAACTCAACTACTCAGTAGTTCTGTGTGTCAGCCACACTTAAGCCTTTTTGTTGCAGTCTTCTGTATTTTTTATCTATAAACACAAATCTAAAAGTATAAAAGCTGATGTAATAACATATAGAGTGTGTGGCATGAATGTATATAGAAATGTTTGTAAGTTTTATTGAACTTTCTTCACAAAATATACATGATGGACACACATGCAGTGCATGGGTCTGCAAAGGTAGCCTAGTAATGTACTGGAATTTACGGTGAGCCCCGAAAAAAATTCAATTCAAAATCTAACGGTCAATAAAAATGTACTAAATGTTACCTTCCACTTTCAACACTTTATGGGAGTTTCTAAAATGACACACTCTTCAACATTCTGTACCACTGTATGTACAACTCTTCATTTAAGGCATGCAAATGGGATTCCCTACCTTTAAACAGTGTGTTATAGTAAGCAGTGCTGCCTCTTTCTATGCATTGATCAGGCAATACACGTAGGCATTGTGATCCCCTCTAAAAACAGGGTTATTTTGTGGATCAAATGAATGAAGGTTTGTTCCGATGATACACATTTGCCATAATCATGAGACTTTTGTGCCTTTTTTTTTTTTTGCTGTTTTGTGTATGCATTTCATAGCGCTTGTGTGCTTGTTGCTGTCGTTATCAGTGAGTTTGATAACTGCATGGTTTAGTGTAATCCCCACATACTGGGCTACGTGTTGTGTGGTTTGTATGGGCCAATACCAGCTACCATTTAAGCGGGAGCACTGCTTAAATGGGAGAAAAACTTGTCTCCTGACCCCTCATGATTAAGCAGTGAGCACTGTATTTATTTATTCATTTATATATGTTAAGTAATTCATAGTCCATGTGCTGGTCGATTGATATCATCGACAGTAGCAGAACAGAACTCCAGCAATTTATCACGCCGTCAACACCCAACAGTTAATTACAACGCAAAAATTTCAGGCACCCTGTCATTTGTCAAGTGATTTTGATTATAGTGTGCAAATAACCACAATCATTTCTAGTTACTGTGGAGTTTTACATCCTGTTTTTGTGTCCCATTCATTGTACAGAGGACAGCTTGGTGAGATTAAGCACTTGAATAGACTCTAAATTCCAAAGCCTCTTTCTCTGTAAACACTCTTTTCCAGAGAGTGCTCCTTTCTTTTCATTATTTAGATAGGTTAATAGGAAAGTGTTATCGGTATTCTCACCGATGATGAAGAGAAGGGAGCATAATGAGACAGAGATTTAGATTTATGTGGCCATACAGAGCAATAAGTTAGAAATATGCAGACTAGACTGTTTGAATAAAAAAAAAAAAGAAGTATCAAAATGAAAGACATAATGACCATAACAACATGCGCATTTTTCTTTCATTTCAGGTAACAAGACTCTTGTATCCAGTCTGCTAGAAACATAATAATGTAGAAAAGAGAGAAATAGAAAAAGAGGGGTAGGATAATTCTTGTGTACTTACCATCATTTTCTGACAGCATGTCAATGAAAGCCCTCTGCACATCACCAAGGTGTTCCTGGACAAATGGATGGCTGCTGCACTTTTTCACAAGAGACAGGAGCCACAAGCAAGCTGCCTGCATCATGACACATTGAATACACATAAAATACAAGAGCAATTAATGAACACTACTGACCCTGCATATTTCAAATACTCAGTCTAATCATTTACCTAAACTTAAAACAAACAATTCCAGTGTATATAATAACAAGGAAAAGTAGAAATTACGCGGTGCGTAAAATGTGTCCCCGCCGGAAGTAGCATTTAGTAGCAAAATGTACAATATCGGTAAAAAATCAAGGTCAAAGGTCAAAGAAGTCAAAGGTCAAAATTCTGTGTAGAAGTTTTGAAGCCCTCACCTAGTGCCATCACAAAAAGCAAACGGAATCGAAATCGGGTTTTGATAGAAATGGCGAAGGAGTAGCATTTTGTAGCCAATGTACAATATAGGTCAAAAATCAAGGTCAAAGGTCAAAGAAGTCAAAGGCCAAAATTCTGTGTAGAAGTTTTGAAGCCCTCACCTAGTGCCATCACATAAAGAAAACGGAATCGAAATCGGGTTAGAAATGGTGAAGGAGTAGCATTTTGAAGCAAAATGTACAATATAGGTCAAAGGTCAAGGTCAAAGGTCACAACTGAAATTCTGTGTAGAAGTTTCAAAGCTCCCATGTAGTGCTATCATATAAAGCAAACAGAATCAAAATTGGCTCATAAATGACAGAGAAGTAGCAAATTGAACATTTTGATCACACACGGACGCACAGACGGACGGACGGACGGACGGACAGACGGACACACGGACACACACACGTACGGAGCCCATTTCATAGTCCCCTGCTCGAACTCGTTCGGCGGGGACAATTACCTCATTTTCAGGTGTCATTTCAGTTGAATGAATAAAATTTCCAGAAAAACCCCATCTATTTTTCATATTTCCCCTCAAAAAGTCTTAAAAATGGGTGTAAAAAATATATTTAAAAAAATGCTACGTGTATGAGGGTTTGAGAGTGGATAAAGTGCTAAGGCATACATTTTGGTATGTTTAATGGGCATTGTATGGTCAATTACTACAAGTAGATGCCTATGCATGCCATATTAGTCTTGCACCAGCTACCACACATATTACCAAAACTACACATACATCAGTGACACATTAATAACTACATGGTACACATGTGTAGTCAGCATTAGAGAGAAAAAAAAAATTAAGAATAAGGTAGCTCCACTGAGGCTCTACGCTTTCTTCAGGCTGTCCACAGAAAATAAACTTGAGGTTGCATCCAAAGGTACTGTATGGGGACAGCAGAATTCACTGATGCACTTGGTTGCATGCCACATTACAGAATTTGAGATATGATTTTTTTAATAAACATACAAAAAATGCAATGTGTTTTATTCCAGTCATTGCTCAACAGCAATTTTTACTTTATCATGTCTCAATGTGGGATAGACTGTCTGACTCACGTGTCTCTTGTGAGGGTTTTGACTTTTGATCTCCTCTTTCAGGATCCTATTCAATGTCCACTCCACCCAGTCTATTGAACCATTCTCCCCACGTTTCTCCAATATGGCACTTGTGGATGGAGGCTGCTCATCTTCTGTCCATACATCCCGGCTGGCTGATGACAGGGTTCCAAGCGAGGCCTGTGCAAGGGCATCTCCAACACTGAAGTGGAGTTCAACTTGCTTGCTCTGTGTCATCAAACAGACCATTGAGTCACAAACAAGATCATAATAATATTACTACTTAAGCATGGGTGTTAAATACTCTGTACCACACATCAATTTCATCAATTCTACAGAAGGTGATGAAATCACCAACCTGCTAGCAAAGAGTATCATCAAATACATCTTGTGTTCAAACTGAAGCTCTGATATACTACACAAGTGAGTATGGCATGCCTTTCCAACTCTGAAAAAACAAAGAGGCAAGAATAAAACAGAGGTAAAAATAAAACCAAAGTCTAACTGCTGCATATCAACAAATATCCAACACAAAATATGTACTGTCCTTTTATCAACCCTTCCGTTCTGGTATACCATGGCCCTGTTTAATGAAGAATTGTGATTGACCTGGCTACGCAGCGTATCCTTATGCTTGCTTGATTTCTATCAGTCTCAAAGTTATGTTCGATATGGTTAAAGTTAAAGGGTATGTACAGTTCTGGTCGAGGTGAAGATTCAGCTTTTAACGTTTTGTGAGATATTCAGAAACCACTCTATGAGATGTCAAAGAGCATGCAGTTCTAAGGGGTATCAAAAGTTTATTCGATGAAAATCGGTTTTGAAATGGCTGAGATATCCAAAAACAAGGTGAAACAAAGAGATACTAATAAAGTTGGGGCATGTCGCCTTTTATTATTAGCACTTTCTTGGATATCTCAGCCATTTGAAAACCAATTTTCATCAAATAAACGTTGAATCCTTCTTAAAATTACATGCTCTTTCATATTTCATAAGAGGCTTTTCATTATCTCACTTAGGAATGTTCAAAACATGAATCCTTACTTCAACCAGTACTGTACAGTCCCTTTAAGCTTGATTTTTCTTGAAATCAAGCAAAGTATCTTTATGAAACAGACTTACATGCAAGAATGAACTTACGCTTCATTCATCAAGAGACGCTTGATAAATTGAGCTTATAACTGTCTAAAGAAGCGAAAAACTGACCCAGCAAATGTCATTATTATAAATGAGAAGTTTTTCGCGGAATTAGACATACTTGTCGGTCAAGTACTTACACTGTATGCCACCCCTTCAGTGCAATACGGAGAGTTGCCTTCCCCGCATGCGGCACATACTATTCCTGTTCGTGCATAGCATAAATGCCGTGTGTGTGTTTGTGTGAGACAGCATAACATGGGGCATGAATATGAGAAATATGTATTCGTGTGATCGTCGCAATCAGTGTCGTTGTGATGGGCATGTTGTTAACATATAAACAGCGTGTGGAAGTTAGCATAGCTGACTCTTTCTCTGCATTAATAGGGTAGGCATCATGACTTGGTATGTGTACTTTTTAACTCTAAACACAGATTATTTTGTGGATCAAATAAAGGTTTGTATCGATGATACATTTGCCAAAATTATAAGACTGCTGTGTCTTTTCTTATCGCCATTGTGTGTATGCGTGTCGTAGTGCGCATGTATTTGTTGCTGTGGTTCTCGGCGGGTTTGATAGTTGTGCATACATGTAGTTTAGTGTAATGCCCATATACTTGACTTCATGTTGTGTGGTTTGCACACTGATACCGGCCACCACTTAAAGGGACTGTACAGTACTGGTTGCAGTAGGGATTCATGTTTTGAACATTCCTAAGTGAGATAATGAGAAACCTCTTATGAAATATGACAGAGCATGTAATTTTAAGAAGGATTCAACATTTATTTGATGAAAAATGGTTTTCAAATGGCTGAGATATCCAAAAACTAGAAATGTCGCTACGGCGACTGATGCCTCCGCCATAATGCATGATTCTCCCAATAGGTGTATAGTACAATGTCTTGACAATGTGTGATGACAGTTTCACATAACTGGCAAAATATCGAAATAACAGGTTTGTCAGAAATATCTTGAATGTTCACTTTCCACGAACTGGGTTTGCTATAATTGTCTATTAAAGAGTGCATGTACACATATTTGGGGAATTGAAAATGTTTACTTGACTTCTGACCGACCTTATTATAAATTTATGCATTGAGTATAATTTTCAAGGTATGAAGAAAGAGTGTAATTACAGTACAATTTTTTTTTTAATTTAAACCTGACCTTTGACCCTTAACCTTTGACCTTTGACCTTCTGGCTGGAAATTTCCAAGAGAATCTCCATCAAGTAATACATGTACATACACATGTATATTAAACACTTTTAAAACTAATAATGCAATCATTGCATATACTAGTATACATGTATGAGGGAAATACAGTAGTAACATTTTGAGGAGTTGACCTTGACCTTTGAACCCCTAACTATTGACCCATGACCCCTAAATTCCCTAGATAATCCCTGCCAGTCAGTACATGCATATGTACCATGTTCCATGAAGGTACATTGAACCATTTGCGAGAAAAGTGATATTGCAACATTTTCACCTAACCTTTGACCTTTTGACCTTTGACCTTATGACATGAAACTCTCTCTGGAGAATCCTTACGCAGTAGTACATGTCTACACTAAGTTTCAAGAAAATAACTGCGGGCATTGCATAGATATGGGGGAAATAGCAACATTTTTAGCATTTGACCTTGACCTTTTGACCTTTGACCTCTTTTCAATGTCACTAGAATCTACTCAACTAATTGTCTCATCATAAATCATCCTTGGTCTAAGTTTGGTGAAAGCTGCTTCATCCAGTTTTGAGTTATCACATAAACAGATAAATTTTAGGATTTGACCTTGATCTTTGACCTTTGACCTCTGTCCGATTTCACTGAAAAACTAATCAAGTAATTGTCCCATCATACATCATCCTCCAACAAAGTTTGGTGAAATTTGCTCCATACAGTCTTGAGTTATCGCGTAAACGGATACAATTTCATGATTTGACCTTGACCTTTGACCTTTGACCTTTAGCCGATTTCACCCAAAATCTTATCAAATCGTTGCCCCATCATACTTCATACTTGGACCAAGTTTGGTAAAATTCCAGTACATATTACTCAAGTTATCGCGTAAACGAAAGCGGACGGACGTACGGACAACCCGAAAACATAATGCCTCCCGCACCACTTCGTGGCGGAGGCATAAAAAGTGATAATAATAAAAGGCAACAGGCCACGCCTTTTATCAGGATCTCTTTGTTTCACCTTGTTTTTGGATATCTCAGCCATTTCAAAACCGATTTTCATCAAATAAACTTTTGATGCCCCTTAGAATTGCATGCTCTTTGATATGTCATAGGGTGGTTTCTGAATTTCTCGCAAAACATTAAAAGCTAAATCACTCACCTCAACCAGAAGTGTATACACCCTTTCACATATAAGTGGGAGCACCGCTTAAACAGGAAAAAAACATGTCTCCCAACCCCTCCTGATTAACGGTGAGCACTGCTAGTACACTTTGATACCATAGCTTCAGTTACAATTCGTGAAAACAACATCTTGCGAAAATGTCTGAGACTTCTTCATTCGCAAAAATATCTGTACGCGTAAAATTACAGCTTAATGTACATGTATATTTGTACAAGTTGTGGTATACATTCTATGCCTAAAACGACCAAAAGGAAGATTTACTTATTATGATGCAAACTTACTGCATGACAGGTGCATCGCGTATGTAGGCCTACTTTTGTATTCAAGTAGATGTCTTAAATTCACCTTACCAAAATGCACCAAAATTACAGGAAATACTTCATAGCTTATATTCCATCACTCATATAAATTCAAACCAAATCAGTTGTCGGGAAGCCTGTGATATCAATGTCGACTTGCATGTCATTGTGAGCCTTGCAGTGCATGCTGCTGCCTACACAATCTGAAAAAGAAGTTAGCTATCTTATTTCATGCATGCAGATTTTGCATGTGTTGCTCATTACTCACAGTAGTGAGCTATGAGGCATCAATGCCTACACAATTTGAAAAGAAAGTTAAACATTAAATTTTATGCGAGTATGAAGGTATCAATATCAAACAATTAATTTCAGTTTCAGTTTAAATAACATGAAAGCTGGCATCTATATTTAACACTTCCAAATCACTGATTTGGGCTTAATTTATGTAAATAATATTGAATAATCAATATTCTATAAACTGGTTTTTTTTTCTGTGATTTCAGTGCAATTTGCAAGCCCAGTGCATGCTCTATTCATATCTCATGTGCAATTCATATGTTGAATAGTTTATGGCACATGCAGTTGACTGTGGAGAGTGAATACTGTACAAGTGGATATTTTTTGTTTTTCCTTAGTCATCTTTCATGCTTTGCTGAATGTGATGAATTTTGCATGTTTTTAATTCCATGGAATCAAGACAGTACAAACATTGTATAACAAGCAAAATTATTCAAGTGCTTACATTTTCACGATAGTTTCTAGTTACGCAAATGCGAAAAAATCTCCACACCATGAAAATTTCCACTTTTATAGTACATGTATTGCCGAAGTAACTGGTTAAAGTGTATTACCATACATCATAAGACACTTAAAAAGTTGCACAAGTCAATATCCAAGTAGGTTTGAAAATACATGTTTTGGGTAAAGAATGTTGGTTTTCTATTTCTGTGCTTACTTTTTAATAGTATGCCAAGTTTTAGGGGAATCTAAAAACCCCTTCTTAGTGGATTCAAGGTGGTTTTAAAATCCCAGTAGCGGGTATGCTGAAGGTTACAGTTGTATGTACACAATGCAGGTCATCTCTTCAAGACCCCACTTCTGAGCCAAATTGTGAGAAACATGGGATCATTTTAAAATAACTTTGTGTATCTCAACACCTAATGATGATTCCTTTCTAGCATTAATGATGTAAGTCTTTTCATGATTGTGAACATGTGACTTTGAACAATTGTGCTGCTCCAAAACTTTGGAATTACCTGAGAAAATGAGGAAAGCCACATCACTTGCTGTCTTCAAATCACATAACAGTAGAGTATATTTGCATTGTAGCTGCTCTTACGAATTTGTCTAATTATTATCATTATTATTTATTTGCACTCCCCCAAAAATGGTTAATATCCCTTTACATGCCCAATTAAGCCATGACAATTGTCACTGCAATGAATAACTACTTTGTTTCCATCAGTCATTCTGGACAATTCATTGTTCATTCATTTCTAAAATTTCCTCTAGATATTACCACTGGACACTCTAAACTAAAGTCATGACTACTCTTATGAATGATACTTTCCAAATTTGGTGAATTTCTGATAATGCATATTGGAGCAAGTTGAATACACAAGTATCAAAGTCCTTCACTGGGCCCCACCCTGGGCCCCCAAGGGGACTTCCTGAACCATTCAATAACTTACAATCTGCCGAAAACAATGATTCCTGTCAAGTTTGGTCAAAATCTGAAGATGGATCTTAAACTAGACAAAAATGTAATAAGCTCACAACAACACACAGCCAACTGAGCTGCATTGGCTTCCCATCAAGAACAGAATTGATTTAAAGATCCTACTGCTCACATTTAAGGCCATTCATGGTCTGGCCCCAGGATAACTGACAGTGTCTTCCCTAATTGAGCAGCGACAGCCTCGCCCTGGCCTTCGTTCATCTGGCCTTACTCTCCACATGCCCATTAAACATCTCAAGGGATACGGAGACACGGCATTTTCCTCTAAATTGCTCCTCGCCTTTGGAACTCCCTCCCATCTTTTCTCTGTGAAATTGACAAACTGGATCACTTCAAAGCCTCAATCAAGTCTCATAATTTTTCGGGGACATTCAATCACAAACTCTCTTGGAGGAGTCTGCACCTTTGAATGTTTCTACAACAGATATATGGCGCTATATAAATGCTGTAGATCATCATCATCATCAATTGCAGAAACATGATTGCAAAGGTTCACTTGAGCCTTTGTTGCTATCAAGCTTACAAACTGTACAGCCTGAATGAGCTTACATATTGAACTTTGAAAATTTTCATTATCTTTAAACCCGACCTATTTCTTTCCTTTTTTTTTTCTTCAAATTTTCATCATACTCACACTTCCTGATGAGAAAAGTCCTTCCAAAACAGTTTGGGTGAACTCAAAATTTGGTTGTCCAACAGGCAGAAAACCAAGGGTGGTGCACACTTGTTCTTTCACCTAAGGAGTTGAAATACAAAATACAAAATCACATTTAAAAAGCCCTGTGATGTACAGAAGAAAAAAATACATTCTCAAAAAATAAAAATTGCAGCTACTACTTCTTACTGCTACTGTATTCATATAGCATGCACGTCTGAAAAAGAAAACATGCAATTTGCTCGTATAGCTCGCTCCACGCCCACAGAACTGACCAGCTACATGGATATTGGTAGTATCGACATCTTTCCTTGCCAGTAAAACACCCATATTATCCTCGTAGAATGCCCGCAGATGACACGCACTTTTGGCATATAGGTATAGATCCATGGGATACCTACAGTTCAGCCAGCGATCAAGTTCCCCCTAGATCGCGATCACGGGCGATCAGTGATCGCATACGCAATCAATTGATTGTATGCAATTCGGCATACAATCAATTGATTGCGTATCAGTGATCGCGTATGCGATCACTGATCGCCCGTTTTCACGATCTAGGGGGAACTTGATCGCTGGCTGAACTGTATGTACTTCAAGCGGGTCAGCTGCCTGTGACTTGCAACAGCTACAGGCCTCCTGCTGGTGTTCTGCGTGGACCTCTGTGGGCAATCCCTGAGAATCACCCAGAAAAAGTTTTGGTCATGCTCAAAACTTGGCTGCAGGTAAATCGGACTTGCGTGCTCGCCTCTGGAAAACTACGGGTGAGATACATGCTAGGTACTGTCAGATGCAGGCCAACTGCAGGGAGCTACAGGTGACAAAAATTTTCTCCGCAAGTCAACAAGGCTTCCCCAGACTCGGTGTGACAAGGCCTTGAGCATGCTCAAAACTTGTTCTGGACAAGTTGCGGAGGTTTGCCTGCAGAGGTACGCGCAGAACACCAGTATGAGGCCCTTAGCGGCAGCACCTTGCAGGCAACTCCCATGAAGGTACATTGTACTTTGCAGCTGTAACGCAGGTACTTTGCAGTCACCATACATGTATGTTGCTCGTAACTGAAAATGGATTGGTTTCGAAGCTCTCACGCAGGTCACACGGAATGCACGCAAGTTGCAGGTAAGTAGCACACGTTTAGCAGGTAAGACACAAGTGCGAAACTCGCCAACTTCCTTGTCCACCCACAGAAAATTCTCCTGAGTGCTGGAAAATCCCTACTTGTGACAAGCTAACTTTGTAGCTCGCCCAGAAAGATGTGACAGGGCCTTTAGAAAGTAAAACAGAGTACATGTGCCTCGCTAAATGTGACGGGAACATTTACACTGTATGTTAACATTAACATATCAGGATTATTCAGCCTTTTTTTTCACCTTTTGTTCCCCCCCCCCAAAAAAAAAAAAAAAAAAAAATAGCAGGAAATATTCAGTGGGGTATTTTGCACCAATTAAAGTATTCACACACAATATTATTCACAAAAACATTACACTACTTGATCTGCTGAAGAAAAGATTGTATCAGACACCATTTGGCTTGGTGCTTTCTAAGGGCCTGCTTCTAGTCCTTAATATTGCATTCATGTAAAATTTGAATATATTTGTATTACATTGATCCTATTGTATATGATGATCCTGCAGAGTTTCAAGGAAAACGTTAATAATATGCCCTCTACATAAATATTTTGGCCACCCCAAAGCATCTATGGTATGATTTGCCTGCACTACTTGTTAGGTTTGGAGAGGGAAACATAAGAGAATATTCTGATGCTTTGAACACTGGAAGCCATAACATGTCCCTGACTGCCCATAGGAGGACATGTGCTATTTATTGAAGCAACTCAGTATCACAAGACCTAGAGAAAGATTTATGCATGGCTTGGTGAAAATCTGATTGTGCAACAGAGAGAAAATATTAAAATATCAATTTCTCACCATTGGGCCTCATCTCATTACTTTTACTCCCTACAACCCATTTTCTTAACCCTTAGAATATAAAATTACTACAACTTGGCCAAACTATAAAGAAGATGACTTCAGATATTTACAGGTAGGCAAATATGGGTGCCCTGCCATGGGGGTCACTACATATCATCTGTAAAAATTTGTCCCAAAGAATTTTAATTCCTGCCAAGGTCAGCTCAAAGTGATAATGGTCTCAAAAGAAGATGAAAATGTAATGAGTTTGTAAACAACAAACAATGAACGAGCAACTCCTCATATCACACATCCTCCATTTTCGATCAGGGTTTGTCCCCATTAACAAGGTGGCCAGATTTATCTCATTCTCACAGCAACCGCTCTAACACCTTTTTACCACCTTGCCCGATTTGGGGTGTCCTCCTTCCTCAAGCAGACGTTCCCAAGCTTGTCCTCCACCTGTCTCTTCCATGCATTCTTCAGTTGTCATCACTTTCATGTCACATAACAATGAGCTCCAGGAGAATAGTAAATAAAACAGCTCACCAGAGCTGAGGTGAACTAAAGAAAAAATCAGTGAAAGTTTGTTGGCAGGACTACATGCAATGTGGGATGGGATGAAAGTGAGGAAATGAAAAGGAATGAAACATACCTTCATAGAAAATCTAATGGAATCCAACTTGCTGACCAATGTCTGTATGAGACCTGCTTTTGATATCTCTGCCGATCCTCTACCAGGCATCTTCCCCTTTTTGCTTTTTTTGATGTCATCAGACTTTGCATCATCTGCACCTGTTTCCAGAAGCTGACCATCAGGGATAGGTAGAGGTCCATTGCGAGCTATTTCTCCAAGGGCCACACAAGCACCGTGACTAATTAACATGTTGCTGTTATCCACACTTGACACTTGGAGAAAGGTATGTGAAAAAACAAACAAACACACAAGCAAACTAGAAATGTCGCTATGGTGACTGGTATGCCTCCCCCATATTGCATAGTTCTCCCAATAGGTCTAGAGTATGTCTTGACCAAGTGACAAGACAGTTTCACATCATTGGCCCAAAAAAAAAGAAAGAAAAAAGTGAAATGACATGTTTGTCACAAATGTGTAGACTGATTAATTTCCTTGACCTAGGTTCACTAGGATGGATGGCTAAATCGTTTAAAAGAGAAGGTATTGGTATTTGGGAATTGCAGCATTTTTACTTGACCCAATGATCCACAATTCTTCAAATAATCACTAACTAGTACTAAAACATCCATTTTTATGACAATACTGCGAGCCCATGGGGACCTTTCTCTCTAGAATCACTGTGCAGTATATACATGTATACATTAACTAAAAGTCATTTCTAAGGTACACGTACATTCCGGTATGGAGAAAAAGAAAATGTAATATGAGCATTTTAACCTGACCTTTGAACTTTGGCCTCATGATAAAAACTTCCAAATAGAATCACTGTCAAGCAGTGCATGTATATGCATGAAGTTTCATGAAGCTTGTGCATTTAGCTTGTTGCAAGCAATTGCTACTCTTTAGGCATAAGGCTCATTATCTCAAGGGAACAGCAAAGATTCAGCAAGTTGTAAAGTAGTTTTGGTCATATATTTTTATTGGAAACACAAGATTGGTTGTATTAGCATATTGGACATTGCATTTCTATTTTATACATCTTTTGAAGTATACTGTAAAACCAGAAACATTTTGTAAATCGGAGCTGATGGCCTTCTCAGTGTGTGGACAACTTTCACAAGCATTTCATTTACATGAATCATTCCTACTCATAAATTTCGCTGAGGTTTCTGGTTCAACAGTAGTGTATGACCCCTGTTTACTCTTCAAAAGGATGAAGACAAATATGAAGAAAGACAGAAAAGGCCCAAATTAATGCCTGAATCTGTTATTTACCCAAGAGCTGCGTTGCACTGATGATGGTAGCCTGCAGGGGAGTTTGTGAAGGAGTTCTGTCAATGTCCATATCATCTTCCATTTGGTTCTTGGCAGCTTTCTTTGTGAGATGAAACTGACATCCAATGATGTATCCCATTGCCAAAATGGATCCATGCTGGCATTCAACTGACTAAATGCAATAAAAACATGAGACCCAGTGGGTTAAGGGCTCGCCAAAGTGTCAAAAGTTAACTGTCCATGCATTACATTCTTGCAGACTTGTATCTATGAAGAACACAACAAACTGGGGAAACAAGCAAACTTAGCAAACTACTGTAATTTGAAAGGGTCTATTACAAGAGAGCTAAAAATGAAAAGGTTATAGAAATTCTTCTGCAAAATAAAGGGTGTACTCACTACTGAGGTACTGAGAATAAAAGGGTAATCCAAAGGGAACTGCAATATGAAAAGGTCTAAAATAGGAGCTGGGAATGATTTTTTTTTTTTCAAAATAAAAGGGTGTACAGAGATATCGAGAATGAAAGGGTCATTTAAAGAGCTAAATTTTAAATTCTTACTAGTAAAAAGGCCTGAAACATAATGTGGATTTTTAGATCATTTGCAGCATTTTAAAATTTTGATGCGTGCAAACCCTGCAATAATTTTGTGTTGTACACATATTTCATTAAACAAAATACAGCATGTACCTACCACGTTTCATTAAAAACTGAAATTTAGTAACGGAGATACAGACAATTAAAATGATTTTACAAAGTGACTTCATTCCAATGTCACACATCAGTAATCAAACTGAAGTTGTAACCATGTCATCTAGAAGTCAAGAAGTTTCAAGTTCAGAAATGAGATGAAAACACAGATATAAAGATGGATTCTGACATTATCAAAGTGTGATCTCCAGAAAAAAGGTTACCTAATAAACCTGTATTAATGCTGTCTGTATTGTCAGCTTATGATGTTGAGAATACTTACTAAAATACCTACAGACATGGATACAAGTGGCTACCTGTGTTAAGCTATTATCAACTATGCTTGAATTTCGAGTACATACAACACAAAGAAGCTATCCTGCACTCAGGTTAAAGGTAGGGGATACCTTTTACAGACCTCCCAAAATGCAGCAAAACATTAAATATGAACCTCAGGGGACTTGTTTAGGCCACTGCTGAGAAATTTGGAAGTCAACAGTTACATTGTATCTACAATTTGAATAATGCACAAAACTCAACTACTCAGTAGTTCTGTGTGTCAGCCACACTTAAGCCTTTTTGTTGCAGTCTTCTGTATTTTTTCATCTATAAACACAAATCTAAAAGTATAAGAGCTAATGTAATAGCATAAAGAGTGTGTGGCAAGAATGTATATAGAAATGTTTGTAAGTTTTGATGAACTTTCTTCACAAAATATACATGATGGACACACATGCAGTGCATGGGTCTGCAAAGGTAGCCTAGCAATGTACTGGAATTTACGGTGAGCCCCGAAAAAAATTCAATTCAAAATCTAACGGTCAATAAAAATGTACTAAATGTTACCTTCCACTTTCAATATTTTATGGGCGTTTCTAAAATGATACTCTCTTCAACATACCACTGTATGTATACAACTCTTCATTTAACCCGTTCCTTCTGCAATTCTCTGAGTGCCTTTAATGCCCCCCCCCCCCGAGATTCTTTTCGCCCGTCGACAGAGAGGAACACAGGTTGGTAATCCAGCTGTGTGAAGGCAATCAAGCGATTCATTGTGTCCCCCTTTCTACGGTCAACTACATGTGCCCGTGAACAATGGAAATATCGATCGGGTGCGAGGTATGAATAGAGTGTGCGCTGATGAGCTCTCAGAATCTTTTGTTCTACACAAAACCAGGTACCTGAATGAGGTGACTGGGATCAGCGAACCCACATTTCTAACTGATCTCAGCCTTGATCATTATGTACATGTTCGTACGAGTTTACAGCTGAACAAGCAAAAAACTAAATCAGGAAAAGGTACATAATACTGTAAAACCCCCTTTTTTTTAACAGCAGGAGAACAAATCCTGATAGAATAAACTCTGATCTTTTTATCAAATCCACTTTTCTGAGCATTTTAACACAAAGAAACATGAATTTAGGCCACTGAAGCAGGCATCCTTGTCTTCATTTTGGGAACCTGGTAAACCAGGTTCCCGTGTATCAGTTGCTCCCACGGGAACCTGGTAAACCAGGTTCCCGTAAGGAACGGGTTAAGGCATGCAAATGGGATTCCCTACCTTTAAAGGGACTGTACAGTACTGGTTGAGGTGGGGATTCATGTTTTGAACATTCCTCAGTGAGATAATGAGAAACCTCTTATGAAATATGAAAGAGCATGTAATTTTAAGAAGGATTCAACGTTTATTTGATGAAAATTGGTTTTCAAATGGCCGAGATATCCAAAAAAGTGATAATAATAAAAGGCGACAGGCAATGCCTTTTATCAGGATCTCTTTGTTTCACCTTGTTTTTGGATATCTCAGCCATTTCAAAACCGATTTTCATCAAATAAACTTTTGATACCCCTTAGAATTGCATGCTCTTTGACATCTCATAGAGTGGTTTCTGAATATCTCGCAAAATGTTAAAAGCTAAATCCTCACCTTGACCAGAACTGTACACTCCCTTTAATGCAATGAACATGATTGTAATGAGATTTTGTTAAAATGAAGTAAAAATTCAGGTCCCAAAATGATCGTCATTAAAGTCTATGGTACAAAATTAGTTTACAACGAACCCATTTATAGCAAAATTTTTGTTATAACGAAGTCTTCTCTGAGCGCCACTGACGAAGAAAAACAAAAACAATGCGCTCCGTTATAACAAAGTGCGGATTGCTCTTAAACAAAAATACCTAGCGGAACAAGCATTTACAAAGCGTCTTTGCATGGGCGGATGCTTCACATCACTCTGTGTTCACTCCCTGTGTAACACACTTATCTTTGGAGAACACAATGAAATAAGGTTTGATATTCTGAGGTTTGTTATTACAAAACACAGAAAGTCTGATATACCGGTAGATGCTTGTTAATTTTAAAATGAAATAGCGTTCGTTATTACGAGCATTGTGGCATTATTCTGAAGGTTTGTTACTCGTAAGGTTTGTTTATCCAACAATTAAATAAGGTAGGTATTACAAAGGTTCCTCACTCCAAAAATGATAGGAATCTTTGTTTCCCCTAAAATTTGTTTATTGGAACATGAAATAAAGTTTGCTAATCCAAAAGTGACAAAAAAGGGTGAGTACACTATCAAAACTTTGGAATTAAAACCTCATATCGTCTTCAAATAAACAAACCATCACGATAACTAACCATTCTCATTTCAGTTTTAGCAAACCTTCAGAATAATGAACCTCATTTTATATTCCGATTGATCAACCTTTGGAATAACAAATCTTTCTCTTTTTTGGATGAACAAATCTTCAGAATAACGAACATTATTTCATTTTCGGATCAACGAACCTTAGGTACAAAGAACCTTATCTCACTTCTGGAATTACGAACTTTCAGAATAATGAATCTTCACAAGAACGAAGCTTCAGAATAATGAACCTTATTTCATTTTTGGATTAACGAACCTTTGGAATAACAAATCCTGGAAATGGCAAACCTTCAAAATTAGGTGCATTCAGAATAACGAACTTTAGTAACAACGAACCTTTGGATAAAGAACTGTCATCGAATCCTAAACCATCACTTTTTATACACATGTACATGTGTTTTCAAACTAGGCATGAAAGTTCAAACAACTTTATGCTCTTTCTTAAATGTAACATTTAAACAGAATTAATGAGATAGCATCCTATTAACTTTCCAGCGCATGATGATTATTCAAGAAACAACAAACAATACACATGGATTGCATGTTTTCATCATATTCTGTATCTGTTTGGTTATTACGAAATTTCATTATAACAAAAAAAAAAAAGTGTAGGCGGCAAGGCTATTACAAAATTTCATCATAACGGAAGTAAACCGCAGATCCAGAGGATTTCATTATAATGGGAGTGCACTGTATAACAAAAGAAAGCACTCACAAGCACCCGTCTTGCTGTACGCCTCTTTTACAATGATGTAGCTACTGGTCATTACAGTGTAGGAAGAAAATGAATCATATATTTGTGGTACAATTTACATCAGAGCAAAGCTTGACATTTTCTCTACAACTTTGATCATTATAGGATCAGGTAACAGAAATCTATCAAAGTTTTGTAGGTTTTAAAAACATAACGGTTTCCCCAGGCATAACTACATTGCTATCTCAAAATAATGTGGCACACTGGGAGTTTACACCATGGCACATACAGAGTTAATGCATTTTTTTTTTTTAATTCATGATTGATCTATATACTGAAGCATATACCATTAGACAGCAATTCACTGACCCTCTATCAATGGGGACACATTAAGCAGAGTCAATATTTGCCATTCAGTCAGACCGCAACGCTGCTGTTAATGAGCTCAAATCAAAAATTTATCGTACGCGCAGGTTTTTGCGCATGTCCTTCTCAACACCCGAGATTATGCGAGATAATTCAGAGACAAAGTGCATGGTCTACGAGATTCATTTATTGACGACATGAAGATCTACTCTCCGTGACTAATTGACATGATTTGTGAATATTTGATATTAATCAGACCTTTTAATGCTTATATCATGTGAAATGAACTTATGATACCGTTATTCTTATCACCGCATCCTACTGACATTTTTTAAAACGATCCTAGAACATATTATGACAAGGCTTTCTATTTATTGATCACCCGACCCGTTCCAAAGTTGAATCAACTCATTACTGATATCCAACATTCTAGAGATTCTTGTTATAATAGCACAGTAAGAACTGAATTGGTCCCTCGCTTAGAAAACTATAAAAATTGAAAGTCTCGTCGAGTGAAAATCGTGGAGTGGCAATTTGAGATACATGCATGATCATGTGCTCTCAGGGTATCATTAGTTTAATTACTCAGCGATGTATACAGTGGAATTAGATGGAATAATTATTGTAATTCACAATAGAGATCCCCAAAGAACTATGTGTGCACAATAAGTTTTAGATCTTTTATTATTGATTAATAATGAGCCATTCATTAATGCAACAGTTACTGCTAGCTGAGTAAACAAAGTCCAAGCCAAAGTTGAGCTGTCGATCAGAGTGGAGTGTTGTTCTTGTTGTTGACGTGGAGATCTTAGCCCGAGCGCGTATACATACATCGTGCGCGCGCACACACACACTCATAGGGTCCTACACTTTTATCTACACACAGAGTATTACTGTATGTACAGCACACGTTTACTGTCCTTCCGCGCTGACCAACTGTTTCAACTCTCCACTCAGAGGGAATTAACCAATCAGAAACGCGTATTCGCGGCAAACTGAAATCTCGTCAAAAATTAACTGTACAACGCAATGATTTATTCGATCACCTGACCCGTTCCAATAATCAGTCCACATGAAGTCATCATATTTCCATAGTATGATATTTCCTCTTTCATTTCATACCTCTTCGATTTTGGTCCACGTTTATTTCATTGTTCTAATGTACCCCCTAAGAAAAATGAAAAATATGCAAATTTTATGTTTTATAATTTCCTTGCTCAGTATATTTTATATGTCACAACCTTTCAAGTAGTCGGATGTCATTAAAGTACAACTTTTCAGCTTTTTATCGATGTATTAATCAGGAAGATTGGTAATGTCGTTTAGATTTACAGGGACTCTAAAAATATGGTCTTCCAGCTCATTACGTATTCATGTCCGCAAGGTCCATGCATACGCGTACGATAAATGAGAAGGCTTTTCAGGGTGTTGCGGTCTGACTGCATTATGCCATTAGTATTAAAAGGGCATTTTACTGTTTTTTTATTTTTTTATATGTTGTTCTTTTAATTCTAAAAGACCCAGCAGTGCAAACAGAATCAAAATTTCATAACGATTAAGTCAGTAATTTAAAAAATGTTAATGTTAAATGTTAAAAATGGAACTTTTTAGGTGAGTATTATGCTAATGATCTGACGAGCCCGGATGTTATGATGTCACAGGTGCTCTCACTATTACTGATTACAAGTGCTTGCATACGCTTGCGTTAATTCGTATCGAGTAGCAGACGACGCTTAGGCCTAATTTAGCTAGCAGGCGGCGCTTGTGTACTGTTCTATCCATGTAGATATCTCAAATTTCACTAAACCAAATCGCACCAAAATTACAGGATATACTTCATAGCATATTTCAAAGTATTCTCTTATATTTGAATGAAATCAGTAATCGAAAAGTATCAATATTGACGCCGACTTTCAAGTCGTCACTCTAAAAAAAATCACTCTTCGCGAGAGATCTTGGCGAACGCAAGATGCACAATCTAGAACTGAAGTTAGCCGACTAGTACTGTGCGAACGGGGAATTTACGCGAGAACTAAACTCAAAAGTGTAATGATTTTTGCGACTTGTGTGATATAGGAACTACATTTTTCATTCAACTTACCACAAATAATTTGTAAATTTATTTATTGCCCCCGATTACTTGAAAGATTTGTCTCATGATATTAAATGGCTAACTTCAGTCTGTGTGTGTGCAGCAGATAGACACTCTAGGTAGGGCCTGGCCGCAATCACTCATGTTAGTCGTAGAGCAGATTATTTTTAGCGACGCCGACAGGAAAGTCGACATCTACACTTACGCTTCCCGACATGTGATTTGTTTTCAATTAATGTGAGCTGTTGGATATGAATCATAAAGTACTTCCTGTGAGTTTGGTGCCATTTGGCAAGGTGAATTTTGAGATATCTACATGGATACGGAAGTACGCTAGCACTATATGTACACCAGCGCTGGGATCGCGAAGCGGCGACACTGTGTTAGAATCTACGTGGTCAGGCCACTTTTCCGAGATATGGGTCCTAGTAGGCCTACTGAAACAAACTGTTAGATCTAACATTAGTCCTTGGTGTAAAGAACACCACTATGAGATTTACTCGACTACAAAACATCGGAAATCCATAAAGCCGATACCTTACCTGAAAAATTCAGCACAGGAACAACAGTGCCTGCAGGACAAGGGTCCAGATCTAGATCTGGGGTCTGGACTTTCGTCTGGACTTTCTTCAAGTTCTGGCAGCAGGCAGGGTATGTAACGTTACGCTGTGCCTTAGCGCTGTGCATATAGGGCCTACAGCTGCAATGTCGACGGTGAGTGAGTGTAGGGCCTACTCATCAAAACTTGGACTGCCACGTAGAACCTACTCCTTGACTGCTCAGTAGTCCTAGTCCTAGTTCTAGTATTTCAGAGTCTATGTGTACTGGGTACCGTTTTCATCTCACTAAGCGTAAATCGTGCGTGCCGTTGAAGAAAGTCTATCTACATTTGGATTTTCGAGATTCACTCAGCCCTCATCTACGTTAGATAGTTTGAACTGGCGAACCATCGCTTGATCATCATGATCATCAATGCGTAACGTTACTTACACACGGTCTTCTATGGGCAGCACGTTCGGATAACGATGCCAATTTCATTTTGCATATCTGGAATTTCCCCACAAGTTTTATCTAAATAAAAAGCTGTTGAAGAGCTTGCTTTTAAAGATTAATATATATTGTTTAACATATTTATTATAGCTCCATATTGCAATCATACTAAATAACAGCTTTTGGAGTGCTTCGTGTGAGATTTCATCAGTAAATTGGCATTATGTAGTTCGTCTTGCTAATGTCGGAGTTGTGCACAAAGAGCACCTGTGACGTAGGCCAAATTGCGTGGATCGTTCCATGGCTTGCTCGTTTTAATTTTTTTCAAAAAATCATTACAGGCTTATACTGGGTTTTACAATCCTCTCTTTCTAGTAGTAGGCATCAAAAAATGTAGATTAGAATTATCAGACAATTAGAAAATGTCAGTACAGTTTTCTTTTAAAGTTTTTAAGATAAAGATTGAAACAAGTCAGTTGTTACAGTGCTTTGATAATTTCAGAGCTGTTTAACATGCCTTGAAGAAGAAGAAGTTAAAATGTTGTTACTTTGGAAACATTGTTTTAATGATTGTTATAAATGCTTTGGTTGCTGACATTTCTAATGGGATTATTCCTTTTACCAGATCACTCATCTTTAACTGTAAAAATTTGTCCCCTGATTGTGTTCTTGATATGAGGTGAGAAGAAAGCAATCAAATGTGACCATAAATAAGGTGTGTGTGTGTGTGTGTGTGTGTGTGTGTGTGCGTGTGTGTGTGTGTGTGAGTGTGTGTGTGTGCAAGACTGTAATACTCAATTCCACACTTCAGTGGCCATAACCAGTGCGTAGAACTGATACCTGATGACACTTTCAGACAACAGTTTTAACCTTTTCTTTTTCTCTTTATCTCTTTAAGCCTCAAGGAGGTACATACATGTATATATTGGGTTAATGGTCACTCTTCTCAGACCCTCAAAACTCACCTGATTCTTAGCATTTTTGATGAGTACTTGAAGAATGCTTTCAAGTCTATCTTCACTTGTTCTGCAAGCTATAACAGCATACAGCTGGGCTGCAGTGTCCCGCATTGGTTCCGAGATAGCAAAGACAAAGCTCTGTAAACACAAAAGATTTATATTAAATACAACCCATGCAGTAAAGCTCATCACTCACATTTAATCATATTTACGTATAACATCCCTAAACTGTAAACTGTTCATAGATACTTGAGCCTCATTATCACTTGCCCTAAAAGGTTGCAATAGTTGCAAAGGTTGCAATAGTTGTATGGCAGAAGGGGTTTGGTAAACCAGACCAAAAATAAAAGTTCAGTAAAAATGCCTAAAAGCTCCCAGAGGCTTGTTGCTCACCTGAAATTTGTATTTGAAGTTGAGTTGGTATATTTCCTCATTCTGACCACTACTGACCTTGAATGCTCATAAGCAGACAACCACTCAAACCTCCTCTGAAGGACTAGACAGGGAGAATAAAATGCCTTGCCTAGGGGCACAACTGCTTCAGCTAGGGGATTAGAACCAGGGACATTGTGGTAGATAGTCGCTGGTGCTATCATATATATATCTATATATATATATATATATATATATATATATATATATATATATATATATATATATACTCTCATTTGGACTTACAGCTTCTGAAAAGTCACATAAGTAAGAAAAATTACTCCACACTTACTTTGATCCAGTCTAGCTTGTTGATGTAGTAGCCTGACAGCTGATCTGGTGCCATAGCAACCAATTCCAGTAGACAGTACATCACATCAGGCGTTCCAGCCCCATTAAGCAGCTGTCCGATGAGGGTCATATATGACAAGACCGGGTTGCGCTCCCAGCCAGTATTGTTGGAGTCAACATTCTCATGCTGCACTGAAACTGAGTTAGGGGCAGATAGCATCTGATTGATGTGACGACTGACTGCTGGTGCCTCCTTGCCTAGTGGAACTGCTTCTTGAACCTCAGGTGGGACATCACAGCCCGCATCTTGGAAGAGGCATGACCGTATGTAAAAAATCACCTAATATGGAAACAAAAATGTATACTTTGTTAGGAGCACTCCCTTCATGATTTCACATTCACTCATTATTCTCTCATTTAGACATTCAAACACTAAAAATATATCACAGACCTCAGCAAATGATCCAAGGTGAACACCATTCTGGTGTTATTACGAGCACATCAGGTTCATGTATAGCCATTAAAGTATTTAATGCAGTGTCATACATATGAAACTAGAAATAAATCACTGAATGTGATTAATACCCCAGCCAAAGAGCTACATTAAAATACACACATTTCCACTGAAAAATTGATATCCATGGGTATGAATTTATGATATCCATGGGTATGAATTTATGCCACATCCATCCTCACCATAACAATTTGTAGTAAAAAACTTTACTGTCAAATCCACCATGTTTGAAATGGCAGTAACATGCATTGGGTAAATGGAGTAATTACAAAAATATGAAATAACCCATTTTGAATGATCTTGTAGATTTGCAAATGAAAGCAATCACACTGTATTTGAAGTAAGAGAGAGCTTCAATCCCTAAGATTTATTCTATAAAATCATTATCATGGCAACACATTGTCAAACTTACATGAACAACATGTCTTGCACATTCAAATTTTATAGCAGTCACAAGTGCAAAATTTGAAATCAAAACCTTGTAATTTTGGAGACTTCTGGATGATTTTCAGACTTTTGCATTGAACATCTATATATTGGTTATGATGTACTGAGTACAGAATTTCAGAATTTTTAGTGATTGGGATGAGGGATAAGAATGTTTACAAATTCATTACAATTAATTGAATAATGATAATATCATAGCAACTTCCCATAGAAATGCATGATTGGGTGCTCAAGGAAGCAGAGCAAAAGAAGAAAGCATGTACAAATTCTACACAGGTGAAGTTGTAATGCAAGTTGTATTGTAATGAAATTACATTGCCACCTTACAGAAATATGTGAGCTTGCTACAAATGTCAGTATCCTTGTTCAGTGTATTATGTTTTGGGGTCTTCAGAGTAATGGTTTATCTGCTCAAGGACCAAAGTAAATTCCATAAATATATACATGACGCTATTGATTCGTGCGGAGGTGTCGTGGCCGAGTGGTAAGAGCGCACGTTTCTGAATTGCATGAGCATGATTTAGGTTCATGGGTTTGAACGCCACAATGTCAGACATGTTTGCCCTTCAGCAAAGGCAATTTATCCACATTGTTGCTCTCCACCCAGGAGTATAAATGGGTACCCGGTAGGATGAGAAAGTTTATATTGGTTTATCAGCATGAGGGCACCTGCAAAATGGTGACTGGCAGGAATGCTCCCCAGGGAGTGGAGAGTGAGCACTGTCAGTGCTGGCGGGAAATAATGTATCCAGACACCGGGGTAATAATAGTATGTAGTGCTTTCAGCACACTTTAGAGTGGATTTAGCGCAATATAAATTCATATAATCATTATAATTATTATAAATTATAACAAATTAATTCAGAAAAATGTTGCTACCATGGCAATGCATCATCAAACACCAATAAAACTTGCTTTATACATATTCATCTTATTGCAATCACATTTATTGAATTTCAAGTTACAAACTTTACAACCAAGGAAGCTGTTTAATCCCTGAAATATACATTTGTTCTTATTTTCTTTTTAAAGTTTCCATGGCAGCAAATTGTTTTACATTAATGAAAAATGTATCCTGCGCATCTGCATAGTAAAGCTGTAACATGTGCTAAATTTAAAGTCAAATACTCAAAAACTCAGAGAATTAGCTCAATCTGCAATATTTAGTATGTTTTTTATTATATAGTAAGAGATCAACTACTCGTGTAGGTCCACTGGGTCTGGAGCTCATCTGAGTATGGCAAGTTGACCTGACCTTCCATGCATTCTTGCAGACTATTATCTTTTAACCCTTTGAGGATGGGCTGATATTGCTACAACACACATTTCTCTTTCTGCTAGAGAGGTTTAGCTAAACCAAAGTCTATTTCAGGTTCAAATTAAACCCGAAATAGACTTGGGCTAAATTGGGTTCAACTGCTCATTAATAATTCAGGAATGAGTTTGGCCAACATGGTGCACTCAGGGGAAGACGAAACTCTCCCTCTCCACGGTACTTTTTGCTCCACGAATCCACCTAAATTTATTATTGGCAGTGTATCAGTCACACGAGTGTGACTTTCTTGGACTGTGAATATTTTTACCGGTAAATATCAAATATACATGTTGTATTTTGGCCATGCACCTATGTTAGTGTAGCACTGCATCAGTATACTATTCCTCCTTGCTTGTACTGTGTGTAATGTGTACGGCGCACATCACAGGATACACGTAGGCCTACACATGTAAGCGTAGTGCTATTCCTACACTAGCCGGTGGCATGGTTGCTGTGCGCTGGATGGGGCATGGCTGTCGATCGAATCGTGAATTTGGAATGGATTGATTGACCAAACCAGGACCTTGAGGTAGGTAGGAAAGTTGATAAAAGCTCTTCTTCGAAGGCGTGCACTTAAGCACCCGAAAGACTGTGAATTACTACAATATGGAAACCATTTTAAGATTTAACTGGAAATGTCACTAAGGCGACTGGCATGCCTCCGCTATAATGCATGATTCTCTTAATAGGTCTATAGTACATGTGGACAATGTGTGATTACTTTTTTCACAAAATTGGCAAAATATCAAAATGACAAGTTTGTCACAAATGTGTTGAATGTTCACCTTCCTTGACCTAGGTTTAATTGGATGAATAGGAGAGCATGTATTTGGGGATTTAAGGACTTTAACTTGACTTTGACCCATTCATACGTTTATGCATTGAGTAATTTTCAAGGTATGGAGAAAAAGTGCAATTTCTGTATTGAAAAGTACACTGTTACCATTTTCATCTGGCCTTTGACCCTAAAATTCATAGGATAATCACTGTCAGGCAGAACATGCATAAATATGTAGAAAGAGTCAAGATAGCTTGAGCCACTTCCGAGATATGGAGGAAAAAGTTAGTTCAGCACTTTCCCTTGATCTTTGACCTTTTGACCTTTGAGGCAAAAAAAAAAGAAGAAAGTTTCCAGAGAATCTCTATTTGGTTATACATGCATACACCAAGTATAAAAAAAAAAATAATCCTGCTGGCATTGCATAAATATGAGGGAAATAGTAAAATTTTGAAGTGTTGCCCTTGAGCTTTGACCCCTGACCTTTGACCCATGAACCCTTAATTCTCTAGATAATCACTGTCAGTCAGGACATGTATATATACTATGTTCCAAGAAGATACCTTGAACAATTTCCAAGTTATGGAAAAAAAAGTGAAGTTTTAATATTTTTACTTGACCTTTTGACCTTTGATCTTAGACCTCATGACCCCAAACTTTCACCAGAGAATCTTAATTGGGTAATATATGTATACACTACGATGTACGTTTCAAGAAAATATCTTCAGGCATTGCGTAGATATGGTGAAATAGTGAAATTTTACGTATTTGACCTTGACCTTTGACCTTGAGCATGTGCACCCAAAAGTTGATAGGTACAACTTCACCCCTTAATACACATACATGCCAAGTTTCATAAGGATAGCTCAAAAGGTTTTTTAGTTACGCTGTCCACAAAATTCATTACGGACGGACGGAAGGACGGACGGACAACCCAAAAAATAATGCCTCCGGCAGGAGGCATAAAAATATTACAACCCTGTCTCAAAATCAGAAGATCTAGAACCTAGATTCTAACTTGTCCCAACATTAGAATGTAGTCTAGCTATTCATATGCATATGTAGGTCCTAGATCTACAATCGTAGGTTCTCTAGTCTAGGCCTAGATCGACCACAGGCTCTACCCTTTAGACCCCTTACATAGAGTGCCAGGTCAAGTCTTAGGTTATTTTCATCATATTAAATGATAAGTCTATAATTATATTTCTAATAACTTAAGTGCACAGAGTCTAATGTGCATTGCATTGCATTGGGTATTCATGTGCTGTTTCCTGCTGGGCTTATCAGGCTAGCACAACATGGTCCTGCTGATAGGTTAGGTGTAGGCCTAAACCAAGTCCTAGGCCTACCGGCACTTATGCCACACTACAATAGACTCTCTTTAAAAGTAGTTAGCAGAGATGCCAAGTTCAAAAAATTTTCATGAGTGAGATTTTTATGACTCGGCATCTCGGCGCTAAAAATAAACCTCCTCTTAGGTATGTAGATTTGATTTAAACCCGATTTAGACCATAGCTGGACTTTGTAGAATACAAATTAAACCTCAGACTAAAGTGGGTTTAAACTTAGGTGTTTAAATCCATTTCAAACCCATTTCAGACCCACGTATTAAGACCAAACATTGGTTTAAACTCGATTTAAGGTTTTAGCAGAATATGGGCCAGAGTTTATTTGTCATGGTTCATGGACTCTTGTATACATAACATCTGGTGACAAAGATGGTTAGTATCCATCTTGCACCACCACCACATTTTCCGGAAAACCCAGGAGAGCTGCACATTTTGTGGGAATGATGGCTCTCTATCTTACAGACGTTATCTTACCGTGGGTGGCTTAGACGGTGCTGCAGTGAGTGACGAGCGCTGCTGTGCTGTCTTGGTACACAGTCTCATTCACTGAGGGTCAGCAAATCTTTTCTCAATTCCCTACTGGAGAAACTAGTCAGTACGAAAACACTGCCAAAAGTCTACAAGAGTACTTCAGACCGTAGGAAAGTATCCTAATCGAACACTATAGATTCAGACAGAGATCTCAGGGAGACAGGAAAACTATAAAGCAACTTGTAGCAGCCCCCACAGACCTTGCTTGCATCTACAAATGTAATTTTGGGAGTCTGTGTGAAGATCTTGTTGAGATCCACTCATAAAGACTGTAACCTGAGAATATACAAATGTCCTAATGGAAAATGACAAACTTTTTGAGTTGAAAGCGCTAGAAATAGCAGTGCAAATTCAAACGACCATGAATAATGCTAAGGTTCTGAATACACATTCTACACCGCCAATAGGAGCTCAAAGCAAAACCACTCCAAGTGTTTCACTGTCACCATTGCAAAGGGTTCATAGGAAACCTCAACACCGAAATCCCAGGAGAAACCTGATTTGGTGAATGTTAACCCGTTGAGGATGAGTCCTGAGTATACTCGGGCAGGTGTCTATGGGAAATGTGTGTTGTAGCAAAATCAGTCTGTCCTCAACGGGTTAAGATTACTGTTATGCCCCTAAAAAGAGTCCACCCTTTGATAGCACCAAAAGCTTAAGATCTTTGTGAAAATTTCATTCTGAAAATGTTTCTGGTTTTACAGTAAACTTATTAGGAGCAGCAATGAATGAATCACACTTTACATGTAGTAGGGAACTTGACTATCTACACATAACTTACATGTCTGAATGTCTCTGGTCTGAAGGCTAGGACAGTGGAACTAGTCACATACCGTGAGGAGCTTTTCAGTCTGTGAGAAGCCTGGCATGAAGGAAGAAGACAATAGAAATATGACATAATGTGAAACCCAGTTGGTATCTTACCCAAATGAGACAATTTAATTTCCACGCAAAATTCAGTGTGAAATTGAAGTGTGGAGGTGTGAAATGATATCAGTAGTCAATTGTATACGCAAGCGGCACATTTGCAAAGTGCCACAACAATATTATACTTACTGCAATAATGAATAATGGTGGTGGCAGTATGAGGAAAAATAATCATGGATGATAAATGCAGACACCAAAAGTTAGAAGTTGAACTGATTTTTTCAGTTAAAAATGTATGCAACAACAACAGCATCATGTCACTTCACACAATGCATATATATGCAAGCTTGGATATGATTGGTCATCATGTTAACCCATTATAAGGTGAATTTGATCAGGAGTGCTATTAAACATCCCCACACAGAGACTGATACCCAAAATTTAACAGCACTGAAGAAGAAATCAATTTTAATTCTAACAAAGTAAAGCTCAGGGCTTTGTAAAAGGCCCAAGGGATGGGTGATTTGGCCATCCTCTATAATCTCTATGGTTGATAACAAAACAATTTCTAACTTGAAGAAAATCATATAGTTACTAAAATTTCTCACAGTGTATTAAAAGGCCTGAGGGATGGGAAGATTTGGTCATTCTCTACTATCTCCATGGTTGATAACAAAACAATTTCTAACTTGAAGAAAGTCATAGTTACTAAAATTTCCACATGTCTTCATAATGAGCAGAGAGAATTAACAAACAATGAGCAATAGATAATTTACTACACGGGTAGGACAATGAATGTTAAATTACTAAGAAATAGAGCACTTGAGAATAAATTGTCTTCAGTAGCTTCACATGGAATGCATTCTATCTACTCCTTTGTAAGTGTACTTTTTGGATAAATCAACTGCAAACTTCAATTATTGTACATTGTATATGTGAACCTTTTACTGACCAGTAGAGAGGGCATGTTAAGAATTTTTGATTTCACTGTTTTCATGATACAGACAGTAACATCGCATACGTATGTCACTGTAAACTAGACATTTAGTTGAAAGTATTTTGACTTATAGGTAACAGTCCGTCAACACTCCGTATGTAAATGAGGCTTAATGAGGTTCCGCACGCAGAATCTCCTTCCTGCGCAGGCTGTCTCGTGAATTGCAAAGTTTCACAGGATTTTGCGCACCTCGTTGCAGACTTGCAGAATGCTTGCATGCAGCTTTCGCAGTCATCGAGGATGTCGACATGGTAGGGTGAGTTTGATTCACAGTTTTTTTGCTCTTAAATTTGATATAAAATTTGCCCTTATTTGGGGATTTTAAGGCTATGTAATTCGTCGTTAAACATGATATTTTGAGTGATTTTTTACTTGATTTTGAACTTAAAACCTCTGTTCTGCTGGATCCTCACTGGTATAAAACTCGGAACACTTTATTTTTTGGTGAATTCGGTAAATGACACACGTGGGAATACATATTTCAAAAATGAAAGAGATGCAAAATTTCTAATATCCTTTAATCACGGTTCCAATTTTGACTAAAATGAAATGTGAACCAGAACAGTCAGTCTGCAGAGCGTGTGGATCTCGCACTGAGAACGCACTATGTATGCAAGCGCGAAACGGTCATACATCACGTAATGAGCTACTACATCGCTCTTTTGAAATCCTCGTAGTCTGGCTACTACTAACCTATTGACCCCATTTTCATACCAAATGAAAGGAGAAAAGCAGCTTTTTCATCCCATTGCTATTATAAAGTAAATTTCGAAAAGGAATCTGGGTAAAAAGTGAGCGGAGTTTAATGTTTTCAAAACTAAATACAAGGGTCGGAAAGAAGTGCGGTAAATGAAGGTTAAATGACAATGCGTCTCTTCCTTAATGTACTTACAGGGGGCTACATGTTTCTTCTTTCAAAATATGGGCAAGTTTAATCATTTAATCTTGTATACCACATGGGATCCAGCAAAGTGTGTCAAATCAGGGAGAACTTGCCACTCGACATTACAATTCTGACAAATTACAGTGAGTTGGCTCAGTCAGTAGCACGTCTGCCTCACGATCCTAAGGACCTGGGTTCGAACCCGAGTCTGGACTGAGCGATGTTGTGTGTAATCATGCCGTCCCCTCTAGCAAGAGGCAAAACACTCTGTCCCTCGGATAGGACATAAAATGGAGATTCCCTGTATGAGAGAGTCACAACTCATGCATGTAAAAGATCCCGCTTCATTCATCGCAAAGAGCAGGGTGCTTAACCTGGTGAAGTGGTCCCACCTCATATCCAACTGGACCCAATGGAAGACCAGCTTAGCGTAGCTGAATATGAGCTATCCAGCCCATCTTCTCAGATTGAAATTAACAAACAAACAAACAATCAACAGCGCATACGAAGACTCTTTTTGTGATGTTCATTCCCTACCTTGTTGCTTATGTAAGGCACTATCTCAGTAAAGGTGGGTGCTGTCCTGACATCACAGGCTTGGCTTTCTCTTCTGTCATCAATGTTGTCTTCTGACAGTTTTAAGGCCCTCATAGACTCTTGTTGGATATCCTCTTTGCTACCAAGTGCAAAAGACATACAGAGAAAACTAGTAAAGGATAATGCAAGTTCTAGTGCATGTGTACATGTGTATGTGTGAGTGTGAGTGTGTGTGTGTGTGAGTGAGAGACATACACCTGTACACAAATAAATTTCATTAGAGTAAATCTGAACATGATGGAGAACCACCCTTTAGGAAACCCTGTGATCATCTGTTTAATGCTGTTAGCAGCTACATGTTTGTCTACGGTAGGGGAAGTTACGTAAAGCTGGTATTTCACTGAGCGGCGAACGTTTGCGAACGTAGCGAATTTGAGATTCGCCAACTTTTCTGACGAATGTTTGCGAAAAATCAAGGTTCGCTTCTGCCATTAGCGACAGTTAGTGACTTTTAGCGATGTTTAGCGTCAATTAGCAACACTTCCGCGAATGTTTGTGAAAGTGTTTGCAAAACACAGGTGGCGACTATTAGCGACCGCTAGCAAATGTTTGCGACAATTTTGCAAATGTTCTGGGACATAGAAAAGTACCAGGCGATTGTGTATAGTGAGACCCATAAAACGAACGTACAACCTTCCACTGAATTCAGATCTCTTGTGACAACCGTTCAAAATGGATTTCCAGTATATGGAAATAAATTTCTGCCAAGAAGAGGCTCGACATGCTGCTATCCTTGAAGAGCTGCTTTGCCAGGCTGCTGCTACAGCTATCGTGCAGCATAAGGGAAAGAAGATAAAGAAAAACAAGAAAGGAAGAAGAAAAGAAAGACTGTTTGGGTCAAAGAGTGGCTGTTGCAGAGGACAGACCTTGGTCAATATGAAAAGCTTTTGCAGCAATTACATGATGCAGATGTCAAGAGCTTCAAGAACTTCCTTAGAGTGGAACCTTGCCTGTTTCAGAGCTTTTATATAGGAACCATATGGTTACTTGTTCGCTAGCAGTGGCGAATCAAAGAAAAATGTTAGCGACACCTTATTACGACCGTTTGCAAATCCTTACCAGTGTTTTGCGAATGTTTGCAACTGTTAGCGAAAATACAAATTCGCAAAGATTTGCAAAGAAATTTTGAACATGTTCAAAATTTCTTAGCGACAAGAAAAACTGTTTGCGACAATAAAAACCGTTTGCGAATTTTCTTGCAAATGTTAACGAACCTTTTGTAACCCTTTACGAACCCTGGCGAAATCCAGAATTTACTACATTTGCAAACGTTCGCCGCTTAGTGAGATACCCCCTTAATATCCAAGCACAAGATGCATACTGCTGATAATACTGTATGACTTCCTGAAGTTTTGCTAAACAACATGGCATGATTAATCTTTCCATTGAAAAAAATTATTTTCTTGTCCCAGTAAACAATTAAACAAACACTGGAAAAGTCACTATAGTGACTGGTATGCATCCAGCATATCACATTATTCTCCCTAAAGGTCTACAGTCCATTTTGCCAAAGTAGGCACCAATCACAGGATTTGAGTAATTTTGCATCCTGTGCCTTCAAGAATGATTCCTGACAAGTCAGACTGTGCACTTCAAATGAGAAGATGAAACTGTTAAGTCCTGTCATTGCTACCCACTCAAAACTTGATACCCAAGTAAGGCATCTCTTCAATAAACTTGTTGTTATTCTAAACATGGGTGTGTTAAAAAAGGAGAAGAAACAAGAGTCTCTCCTTTCTACCTATGCTCCATGGTGCTTGGAGCTCCAGAGCAGCATTTCAGTTAAAGTATGCACCATTCCTCAAGCACAACAAACCAAGTGAGCAGCAGTTTGCTGTCCCATTCAACATTTTTGGCAGTAATTATTCAGTGTGTAGAGAACAGGACACGTAACCAATAACCACTGAAAGATTTGTAGTTCTCTACAATGCTATTAAACACACAGAAAGATGCACTAGCCAATCATATAATCCGAAAGATTTCACATTCAGGTACTTAACTTGGTGAACAAAATTATGCACAAATGTGCCCAAGATGGTTAAATGTTAACTTTTTATAACATGCTAATATTCTTTTTTTCAGTCCTGGGTATAGATAACAAGAGGAATTGAAGAAAAACTAAAAGGATTTATTCCATAAACATACTACCAGGAAGTTCTGTACAGGATTTCAATAATTCCTCTGAAATACAGCTTAAAATTGTTACTATCAAGAACCTGTTCTTTTGGTCTCCATGTAAAATATCTATGGAAGAGTGGCTTCGAGCATGGAACATCAAAGCCAGTGGAATGCTAAGCACTTCATTGCCATATTATAGAACTAATATATACCAATAACTGAACCTAGCTCTTAACTCTTTATGTGTCATGGTGTAAACCCCCTGTGTGCCACATTATTCTGAGACAGCAACGTAGTCATGCTTTGGGGAAACATTCTGCTTTTCAAATCTATGTAAGTTAAATACTAGATTTTTGTTACCCTGGTCATGTAATAAGCAAAGTTGCCAAGCTTTCCTTTGATGTAAATTGTATGACAGATCTATGATCGTTTTTCTTTTAAATGACCAGTAGCTACATTATTGTAGAGGCATGACTTTTGCACACAAAACAGTGCCTGAAACTTAGAATTTACTCGCAAATCCAGTTGGGAACACCACTTGATAGCCAATCACCACATAAAATGTGAGCTACATGTGACAGGAATGGAATCGCGAGAAATGCTTTCACTGTACTGTGGCATTTGGCTATTTATCGATTGGTTTGGGCGGCTCTGTGCGTTTAAACAGAATATGCGAAGTTGGCACGCCGTCGACTGAGTCGGGCGTGCAAATGGGGCACATGAAGAGTTAAAGAAGATGAAACTTGACATACATGTATGGCAGTTAGATATAATTTTTTGTGTATTTCCACAAAGCAATTATCTAATAACATTTGACTTTTATTGATTTTCTTGCCATTTTGAGTAATGCTCTTTTCTGCAGGTAATGGCAATAATTGTACTTTGCAACGGATTGTACAGAACAGCATCAGGAAATAGCATCACAAGAAACATACTTAAAAATGTAAATAAGTACATTATCTAATTATGTTGATGTAGGGCAATTTGTCAATCAGTTGCAAAGTACATTATTGCCATTCACCTGCAGAAATGAGCATTACTTCCCCAATGGGATAAACACAAGCAAATGTCTAACATACATGTGTACATATTTTGATGGACATTTAATATTAAGTTATTGTATTATGACATTTTATCAGTATGTCAGACCCTTAAAATATGGTGTTAAAGGGCCCCTGATTGGAATGCACCTTCCCCTCAACTCAGCATAACTTGCATGTTCCCTCGCCATGTCTTTTGTTAGTCACATAAATATCACAGAAACATGCAAGTTATGCTGAGTCGAGGGGAAGGTGCATTCCAATGTCGTTTGTTAAACATTTCAGTACTTTAGCAATGATTGACAGATGAGGTCATCTGAGGAATATTGGTTTGGAAGGATTTTTTTGTGGGCGTTCCCAAGTAATCTGAAGAAAAATAGAAGAAAAAATCATTAAAAATATATGGAATGTTTCTAGATATTCGTTTCACCGCAAAAGTGATGTTGAGGGTATCATAAATCAACACAAATCAACCTGCATTTGGATTTCAGGGGCCCTTTAAATTGTGCTGGTAACAAAAACCATGATACACTGATGAATACTCACATCGTTGACAACTCTTTGGACTTACCTATCACCTGTAGCAAGCAGCAAAACATATCTAGATGGAACGTGGTGGCTTGGAAACACAGTAGCAGCATAGTGAACTGCTGCCATTCTTGCTTGAGGCTCAGGCTATGTAAGTGCAATAATTCAAGAAAGAAATATTGTGTATAAATAAATGTACATACTACTGCAGTGTTGAAATTTTTGCACATTTCGCGCAACCAGAAATTAGCGTGAAAATAAAAGTACGCAAATATTTTTAATTGCCATATGTTCCCGTACTTACTGTCTTGATTCTGCGGAATCAAAAACACGCAAAACTCTTCTTACCGGGCCGAGCGCGAGAAATTAGTCACACGAAAATATCCACTTTTACAGTATATGGACAAGTGTACCCTATGATTGGCAAATTCTGCATCTAAAGGCCCTGAGTCTATTTGATTGAACACCCCTGGACTTCCCGTTGCTCGTCATTTTAACCTCGCCAACCACACTTGCAATGATGTCAAGGTATGTGTACTACGAACCTGCCTTGACAAGAGAGAGAGAAAGACAATGGTGGAGAAAATCATCTTCAACCTCGGAACTTTCCAGCCTCATGGGATCAATGCTACATTTTGATCTTTCAAAATTAATCAGTGAACTTTCATTCAGCGAACTTTACACTATGCTCAGGACTTAATCATCATTTTTCTTATTATTATTTTCATATTACTATTACCATTTTTATTTTTATTACTATATTTTTTTTCTTATATATGTTTTCGTTATTATTATTATTATTATTTGTGTATGTTTGCGCAAGCAGATCTCACGTCCCTGTATTTATCTGGAACTTTATTTTCTCCTCTTTTTCTTTCCTTGCTCCTTTTTTCCCTCATCACACTGTGTCACTTTCTTTTTATGACGTCTCTCTCTAGATGCGCTTTTTGCTTACTTTACGCTTCTCTTCTTGGACCTTTCTTCTTTTTTTTTCTTCTTTTGTGACGCCATGCATTTTGTTTTTTGTTTTGTCTATTGTTTGTTTAATTTTCTAAGGCATCTTCCTTACTTTCTTTTATTACATCACGCGCGCATTACTTTAATACGCGCTTAGGTTTTCTTGCGTCATAATAACATTCGCACTTTGTTGCTTTAAATTGCGCATCTTTTCTTTCTTCCTTGTGGCGTCATTCCCTAGCGCTTATACCTTGCGTCCAGCAAGCCTTTTGTTATTATTATTTGTATCTTGGATCAAATTGTTTATGTTCAGACTTACTTTGATAAAGGTCTTTGACCGAAACGTCAGTTTCAATTTTTTGGCTCCTGCGGTGTTTATATGACTGTTTTTACTCTTGATATCTATTTACTACAAACCGACGCAGAACTTACATATTTTGATATACACCTGTATTACATGGAATATCTATGTGTTTGTGGGTATTCATTGTTCAGTTGTCCATTAGGATGATGCTATTACTTAAGAGGAAATTCACTCCAAAAATGAATTAACTTCAAAAGAAAGAAAGCTAGAACTATCACTCAATGTGATTAATACCCCCCACCTAACACTGAGGGAGTTGGCTCAACCAGCAATAATATTGCATGATTTTTATCTAAAAAAATGTTACCATAATGGTAATGGTTCAACATTGAATAAATATGTGATTTGCTCATTTAAAAATTATATTAGTTACATGTACATCTCAAGTCAAGTGCTCAACTAGAAATGTTGCTATGGCGACTGGTATGCCTCCGCCATAATGCATGATTCTCCTAATAGGTCTAGATGGTACATGTGGACAATGTGTGATTACATGTTCACAAAATTGGCAAAATATTAAAATGACATGTTTGTCAAAAATGTGTTGAATGTTCACCTTCCTTGACCTAGGTTTAATTGGATGAATAAGAGAGCATGTATTTGGGGATTTTAGGACTTTTACTTGACTTTGACCCTTTCATAAGTTTATGCATTGAGTAATTTTCAAGGTACAGAGAAAAAGTGCAATTTCTGTATTGAATAGCAAATTGTCAGCATTTTCATCTGGCCTTTGACCCTAAAATTCATAAGATAATCACTGTCAGGCAGAACATGCATAAATATGTAGTAAGTTTCAAAATAACTTGAGCCACTTCCGAGATATGGAGGAAACAGTTAGTTCAGCACTTTCACTTGATCTTTGACCTTTTGACCTTTGAGGCAAAAAAAAAAAAGAAAAAAAAAACTTTCCAGAGAATCTCTATTAGGTTATACATGCATACACCAAGTATAAAAAAAAATAATCCTGCTGGCATTGCATAAATATGAGGGAAATGGTAAATTTTTGAAGTGTTGCCCTTGACCTTTGACCCCTGACCTTCCACTCCATGAACCCTAAATTATCTAGATAATCACTGCAAGTCAGTACATGTATATATACTATGTTCCATGAAGATACCTTGAACAATTTCCAAGGTACGGAGAAAAAAGTGAAGTTTTAATATTTTTACTTGACCTTTTGACCTTTGACCTCATGACCCCAAACTTTCACCAGAGAATCTTAATTGGGTAATACATGTATACACTAAGTTTCAAGAAAATATCTTCAGGCATTGCATAGATATGGTGGAAATAGTGAAATTTTATGTATTTGACCTTGACCTTTTGACCTTTGACCATGAGCATGTGCACCCAAAAGTTGATAGGCATAAATTCACCCCCTAATACACATACATGCCAAGTTTCATTAGGATACCTCAAAAGGTTTTTTAGTTACGCTGTCCACAAAATTCATTACGGACGGACAGAAGGACGGACGGACGGACAACCCGAAAACACAATGCCTCCGGCATCATTTCGTGGCAGAGGCATAAAAACTGAGTGAGTTTTTTTATTCTTCTTCTCCTTCTTCTGGTTAAGTCTGCCTCCATCAATAAGCTTAAGATTCTTACAGACTGAGTTTGGCAAATAAACTGTTAATTTCTATAATTTTCATTAAAGAATGCTGTTAACAAGGCAACACCATGTTCAATATTAACAAAAGATGAATTTCACACACTACATATCATAGTGGTCACACGTGCCAAATTTCAAGCCAAATTCTAAAAAGCTGAGGGAGTTAGCTGAATTCACAATATCTTTATAAGATGTTACCATGACAACATATTGTTTGACAAAAAGCAAAGTTGAAATTTGCACATCTACATACTATAGTGGTAATATGTGATAAATTTCAGGCTAATTGCTCAAAAACTGAGGGAGTTTAATAGCTGAATCTACAATATTTTTGAATGATATTCATTAAAAAATATACTGCTACCATGGCAACACATTCTTATACAATAAAAAAAGATTAAGTTTGCACATCTGCATACTATAGCGGTCACATGTGCCACAATTCAAGCCAAATAATCCAAAATTGGCGAAGTCACCTAAATCCACAATATCTTTGTATGATTTTCAAAGTATGTTGTTACCATGGCAACACAATGTTCAACAATGACAAAAGATGACGTTTGCTCATCTACTTACTTTAGCAGTCAGATGTGCCAAATTCCAAGCCAAATGCTCAAAGACTGAGGGAGTTCTCTAAATCCACAATATTTTTGTAAGCTTTTTAGTTAAAAAATGCTGCCGTGGTAACACATTGTTCGATATTGACAAAAGATGTGTTTTGTACATCAGCATTCTACATACTGCAGCGGTCACATGTGACAAAATTCAAGTCAAATACTAAAGAACTAAGGGAGTTAGGTCAATCCACATATTTTTGTGTGATTGGTATAAAAAAAAAAAAAACTGCTGTTGCCATGGCAACTGATTTCTAAACATGGTTTCTAAAAATCTCTAAGTGTCTTGCACAACTACACATTACATTGATGACGTGTGAAATTTCAGCTGAATTGCTTTAAAACTGAGAGAGTAGGTTGATCCACAACATTTTGTGTGATTTTTATGAAAATTTACCATTGCTATGGCAACAGGGCCATAGCAAACAACAACAACAACAAAATTATCATGCCTGTGGGCTTGAAGTTCTTAAGGCAAAGACACAATCTGTAAAACCCTACCTTCTCAATGTTGGCCATGATAAGCATCTCCATCACCTTGATGAGAGGTTCTTCCACCCCTTTGTATGCCTCTGCCATCTGGAACAGGGCATCCTGGACATGCAGACGGGTGTCATCTGTCTCCTAGTACACACAAGGAGCAGCAGAAGGTTTCAGTTAGACACACTGTAGAGAATGCTTTAGGTAGCAATTATGCACTCATGTAATTTCCTTCAAACATATGTATCTGAGAGTCCATCACAGAAGTATTCTAAAAAGGTGTAAAATAGTATACTCCAATAAGGAGGGGCTTGGCAACTGGAAACATCTCTTGATGCTTTGTACTGTACACGTAGGTCCATGTCTGTACACACAAACGCACACACACAGACACACACACATCATAGAAATATATATATTGTATGTATATATACATATATATATATGTTAAAGGGTGTGTACAGTTCTGGTCGAGGTGAAGATTTAGCTTGTAATGTTTTGCGAGATATTCAGAAACCACTCTATGAGATGTCAAAGAGCATGCAGTTCTAAGGGGTATCAAAAGTTCGATGAAAATTGTTTTTGAAATGGCTGAGATATCGAAAAACAAGGTGAAACAAAGAGATCCTAATAAAGTTGTGGCATGTCGCCTTTTATTATTAGCACTTTTTTGGATATCTCAGCCATTTGAAAACCAATTTTCATCAAATAAACGTTGAATCCTTCTTAAAATTACATGCTCTTTCATATTTCATAAGAGGTTTCTCATTATCTCACTTAGGAATGTTGAAAACATGAATCCCTACCTCAACCAGTACTGTACAGTCCCTTTAATATGACGAAAGAAAAAAACAGCGCGTAACTTGGAATATATATACATATGTATAGGTGACATCTCTCACAAAACATTACCCTAATTAATTTACCTACTACTTGATCTCATTAGAAGATCCAGCTGAGGCACGCAGCTGGTTATTATTCATAACTCTCTGCCCCAAAAAGGAATACGCACATAAAGGGTTGAAGAATTGGTCTGCTGGGTAATTCAAGCATGAGGACCAGTTTTTTAACTCGTGCTCTTTTTCCAAAAAAGGAGGAACAGTAAGAGGAATAATAATTTTAAGTTACGCACCACTTTCTCTTTCGTCATAGCTCACACATACATAATTATACATGTACATTTGCTTCAGAATGGTCTCATATTCAAGAAATGTGCAGTTTTAATGTTTCCAAGTTAACATGCCTGTACAGTGACGGGGCATTAAACTGCACATTACTTGACTATGAGACCGTTCTGAAGCAAATAATTTTCACACAACAATACACATGTAGATATACATGTATAATTTACTCATAAATGAATCCCACAAGAATTTGAAGAATCATTCCCCAGCATTCCCACTGATTCCCACTGATCAGTTACTAGCCATCCCTTTTAAGTAATATTTTCAAGTAATATTAACTTGTCATACAATGATATCATAGTAATTATCATATATTTCTTTTGTAAGACTGAACGTCTGTGAGCGAAATTTTGAGAACCTTTAACAGTGCAGACTGTCTCCAAAACATCATCAGAAAAATATTTAAAATGCACAGAAATGACAGATTACATAAACTTCCATTTATCTATAACTTGGTTTTCAATATTTAGCTTTATTTATATAACTTAAGGGAATACACAAGTAATAGAGCAAGTAAATTCTAAGCTGTCTGCACATCATGATCACACACCGCCTTGGAAATTATGAAACTTTTGCTTTAAGTATATCTTTTCCTCTCTATATATATACTGTATAGTACTTTACTTTTCACTATTTGAGCTGTAAGTTTGAAAGAATATGGACACTTTTGAGACAAATGTTCCCTGTTGGTCAGATTGTTTACATCATGGATGTTTGCTGAAATTGTCATGGACGTTCCATGGCCGGGGCCACGTTTTCAAAAGTATGTGTGTGGGGGGGGGGGGGGCACTTCAGACTTCTGGTGCCACTTCTGGGTTTCATCAGCTATCAAGTGGGGAAAAAAAAAAAAAAAAGGTAATCAGCGCAACTTCTGCAGTTTTGTAGGGTGCCACTTCCGGGTTTCATCAGCTAACAAGCAAAAAAGAAAGAAAGAAAAAAAAAAAGGCCTTCAGTGCAAAAAAAAAGGCCTTCAGCGCAAAAAACAAAGCCTTACCGCACTCACACTTCAAGTTTTCTGTCTATTTCTTTATAGTGCTGCTTATGCACTTTCGGGGTAAAAACAGTTGGGGGGGGGGGGGGCCCAAAGTGGTGAAAAGTGGTGACACCTTATGTATTCCTTTGTATGGTGCAAAAAAAAAAAGGGGGGGGGGGGCGAGCCCCCCAACCACATGGTTCCGCCGGCCCTGCACTAGTTCTAGGAATGGGGTCCTGTTCCAGGACAGATAGCTACTTGATAAAGAGTATGTAGGCTTCCTAACTTTTTTAAAATTGTGAAATCTTATTTTCAATACAAATCATTAGGAATTTGGCAACCTTCCAACATATATATTGCTCTGAGAGGGAGTACGAGGTGGATTTTTGGAGCACATATTCACTATTTGCTTGGTTTTTGGTGAATCGTATGGTCCAAAACTACAGACAAGTCCCAGTCTGTTCCAAACACAGTAAGTAGCTCCTTGGCTATAGCAACGAATGTAGACTGTACCTGCGCCATCAAATTAAGATGGTACCCCACTCACAAATCAGTGAAGATTTTCAAATCATCACGGACACACTTTTTTTTTTCTTGGTGGTTCACAGAAAAATGTAATTTTGGTTTGTATTTTACAAGGGATGGACAGGAAATCAAAACTTACATATTACCATGTGGCTAGATGTTAGTTGATTATGACTGAGAACAATATTATCTGGTACCAATAACGTTTAGTGGGCTACGTTGTATTATCTTTATTTAATAGTACATGTAAATAGCGGATGCACTTCCGTGAGGTAAACTGAATATAACCTTGCATAAAAGAATGCTATGTCCCATTTACATCCAGCAGACCTACAATTTTTGCAGGATATGTCCATTAGGTAAAACACCAAATTTCAGTACACATTACTGTTGGGAAACAAAGCAGAATTTGCAGTAGCCATAGAGACAAAAGTATGTGTATCACAGACGTTCACCTGTTTGGGACTCTGATGTTTCAAGTGTTCTCTGTTATTATCTACGTGTTCATAGACTTTTTATATTTTTATGGTATATGTCCAAGATATGTCAGATCCAGAACCCAGATGTCACATATTTTAAAATGTCACATCATTGGTTTGAATAACAAATTATTGTGAAAATAGCATTTTTATCACATTTTGACATTTTAAGTCCTTGTCAGATACAAAACATCAGTCAAAAGTATACCAACCCATACATTTCCTGAAAGGAAATTTAGCAGGCTTTCATATGAAACAAAAGAAACTGGTTTCTAAGATCATGTACATGTAGGAGTGTTCTGAGGAAAAGATTGTGATGGGGTGTGAAGATTAGCAATTATACATCGTTCAAAATTCTCACCCACATATATATGTATGTGGTATCACTGGTTTTCTGCCCAGAGCTTTTGAGCTCGGAGAGAGAGACAAGGGTAACAATGATGTATAGGTACAAATATTTCTGTCATATGTTTTGCAATTATAATGCTTCTTTGTAACATATACTTTGCACCCCTACATGTAGTAACTTCTGTGCGTCATAAATGTGCATTGCATTTGTTAGGACGCAATTAAAAAAAAAAAACATACGATTATAGTAATCACAAAGCAAGTCATGTCATTAACATGGCAGAGCACTGTGCATAACAATTTATTAAATATCAACCTTACAGTTACATTCACCCTTGTCTCTTGTACTCTTTCATTCTCTCTCTCTCTATTTCTTTGTCTGTTATAATTAAATGCGTATATAAAATTTGCACATCGATTTCACTACAGCATATATTTGTACACATATTCAACAGAATTTTGGTAAAACAAAAAATGAGTTTTATGTACGGAATCATCACTGAGGTCTCAAAAAACGAACAAAACAAAACAAAAATCTGCTTAAAAGAACCATGGCACAGTTCTTATCATATTGATGCCATTTGGAAAGTGATGGATAAAGATATAACTAGAAATGTCACTATGGCAACTGGTGTATCTCCGCCATAATGCATGATTCTATCCTAATAGGTCTATAGCTACATGTGGACAATGTGTGATTACATGTTCACAAAATTGGCAAAATATTAAAATGACATGTTTGTCAAAAATGTGTTGAATGTTCACCTTCCTTGACCTAGGTTTAATTGGATGAATGAGAGAGCATGTATTTGGGGATTTTAGGACTTTTACTTGACTTTGACCCTTTCATAAGTTTATGCATGAGTAATTTTCAAGGTACAGAGAAAAAGTGCAATTTCTGTATTGAATAGTAAATTGTTAGCATTTTCATCTGGCCTTTGACCCTAAAATTCATAAGTGAATCATTGTCAGGCAGAACATGCATAAATAACATGCATAAAGTTTCAAGATAACTTGAGCCACTTCCGAGATACGGAGGAAGAAGTTAAGTTCAGCACTTTCACTTGATCTTTGACCTTTTGACCTTTAACCTTTTTGAAGAAAAAAAAGAGAAAAACTTTCCCGAGAATCTCTATTGGGTTAAACATGCATACACCAAGTTTAAAAGAAAATGATCCTCCAGGCATTGCATAAATATGAGTAAAACTTTGAAGTGTTACCCTTGACCTTTGACCCCTGACCTTTGACCCATGAACCCGAAATTCTTTAGATAATCACTGCCAGTCAGTACATGCATATATACTATGTTCCATGAAGATACCTTGAACCATTTCCAAGATATGGAGAAAAAAAGTGTAATTTTAACATTTTTACTTGACCTTTGACCTCATGACCCAAAACTTTCACCAGAGAATCTTAATTGGATAATACATGTTTCAATAAAATATCTTCAGGCATTGCATAGATATGGGGGAAAATAGTGAAATTTTGAGCATTTGACCTTGACCTTTTAACCTTAAGCATGTGCACCCAAAAGTTGATAGGCACAACTTCACCCCCTAATAAACATACATGCCAAGTTCCATGAGGATACCTCAAAAGTTTTTTAGTAACACTGTCCACAAAATTCATTACGGACAGACGGAAGGATGGATGGAAGGACGGACAACCCGAAAACCTAATGCCTCTGGTACCACTTCGTGGCGGAGGCATAAAAATGTGTTCCACTATAATAGAATTTTGTATGCATGTATTGATGGAAATCACAAAAAAAACAAACAAATACTGAATATGCACTGCTTGCCACCCAGAATAACTGAATACACATGAACCTCAGGGATTGACAATCACCTGACAAATTCAACCTTGATGCAACCTTCCCGTGGATCCCCTAAAGGGCATGTCATTATTAAACTGTACATTTCCAACTATCTCTTTGGGAGACCACAAAACAAAATTGTCGCATTCTCTCCCCTCAAGGGTATTTGAGCATAATACAACTGAACTGTTTAACTGGATAGAGAGATGGTGACGGAAATTTGATGTGTGCTGTTTCTTTGCTCTAAACCACCACCATTACCATCACATCAATGTAGCCAACATTACCTGATAACAGGTATGATTCAAGAATTATATCCATGCCAATATAAGGAAGAGGTGAAACAAATTAACTACCCAAATGATCACGTACAATTTGCAATGTCACACTTTAACAACCGTACAAACCTTGCAGACTGCGTCAAAAAACTGCTGAAGTAAGCCCAAGTCTTTGGTGAACAAATGAGGCAGTCTCCTACATTAGGACACAAAATAGGAATAACAATATCCTGTATCACTATTGTAGGGTAATTATGTATTTTCATGCATTTCTGAAAAAAACTTCAGTGGCTTCATTTGACTGCCCTAAAACTAACATTTGACAACATGTGGGAAAACCTGAGATACAATAATACTGATAAGAAGATCTTTTATACCCCACATTCAGGGGAGGGGGTTGAGTGAGTGCATCCTAGGAATGACTACTGTGAGAAAGAGAAAAAAAAATAAAGTTAAGTCCTGAAAAGGTTCCTGTGAAAGAAAGGGAATGCGAGAGAATATAAGTTAAAGAGTAGTCCTGAGGGGGGAGAAAGCACTTAGAAATAGCCTGTAAAGAAACTGCAAAATTGTGTGGTCCTGAAAAGGACCATTGGGCTGTAAGGAAGCAAGAAATAAAGAAGGAAAGAGATAAGTTGAGGAAAAACAGACTATAGTATATTGTATAAGAGAAAGAAAGAAGTGGACTGAAAAGGACTGAGTAAGAGTACTTCTCAAGATAGAGCAAGAGTACTAGTAATAAGAATAAACAAGATCCTTGAAGAACTTGACACTTGGGGCATGTGTAACCACTCAACCCATGCCCTTCCCTTTCTTCGCTTTCAGCCCCCCTTTTCTTTCCTTTCTTTTACTCTATAGTCTCATCTCTCCTCGACTTAATTCTTTCCTTCCCGATTTATTCCTCCTTTTGTCATTTTTATTCCGCATTCCATAGTCAACATTGTTCACTGACTTCGTTTCTCTTTCTTAGTTTCGTGAAACTACACCTCTCTCTCCTGTCTCCATGATTTTCCGACTTTCAACTTCTCCCTCTCCCCTTCCTTTCTATTTCATCTTTCTCCTCCCAATGATTTCCACTGCTGCCCCCCTCTACCCCCCCCCCACTTATTGCTATTTGCATGTTTCTTCAATCTGTGCCCATATATGCAAGAAAATGGAAATGTTGTGTACAGAGCTAATCGAGAGCTGCTCGACACCAACATCACACAGAGCTATCTAATTGTCTTACTCTCCTAACTTTCACAGTACATAGTTTTTGAAGTGTCTGATATTTTCCCAAAATTTTCACTGATTTACAATGTACTTGAACTGTGATTTTTTTATACATAGCAACATAATATCAAAATGGAATTTCCCTTTCAGTACAAAAGAGATATTGATATTCTCTGAATATCAATCGACTGGTATTGATGGGTAGGTTGTGACTTTCGCTAATGGTGGATGTACTGCAAGAATATAATCAAGCGTACACAGTTGGATACACATGTAGGTAGAAAAATGTCAAAACACAATTGTGGGTAGAATGGGAATTTATGTTGTTGTTCAGCTGAGACTCAATTTTCTTTCATACATTTATACACTTGTCTTGGCTTTCATCAAAGGATTTACAGGGACCACAAATAAAGAACATACCTGGAGAGTTTCCCCACTGCTATATATGCTAGGCTTCTGAGCTTGGCATCCTGAAAATGAATGAACAGGAGATACGTTAGTGAGTGGGATTACACCTGGCGAAGCATATATGCACACTGTTTGCACACTAAAAGCACCTTTGATTTAATGTAAGAGATGTAAACCAAGACAAACTATGCGACTCATATACAATACATTATACAGAAATAATATATTTCTGCTGCATTTGATATATGTCACAACCCAACAAAAAACTTGGATTACTACTAGATGTAAACAAACCTGAAAGCAAGAGATCACATGGGGTATGAGTTTTTCTTTAATTTGTCTCCCTCAGTACAAATGAAATTTGTAAGATTGCATTTCTACAGAGGGAGACAAATGGATGAAAAACTCATACCCCAAGAATATACCTGTTATAATAACCCTTTCTAAGAAGTTTATTGCAACTCAAATGACAAATGCACAAACTTTAGTACCATGGAATTCATGTTTACACTATTAATATGTGAACACTAGCCCCTGTGAGCACCGTTTCCCAATCTACTTCATGTGATTTGCATAGATGCCTACAGCTATATGGCGATCAACAGACTGAAAGGTTGATGCTTGTTTTGTCCTATCTTTATACAGTTATTTAATTTGAGGTAACCAAACATTATTTCACCCCAGAAGACTCCCCATAACCTCAAAGGTTGGTCTAATTGTATGTTTATTGACTCAAAGGGGAATGAAACCCAAGTATACATGTACCTTTGTATATATGTGAATTGAGTGAGTGCAGCAATATCAGTAGAACACATCAGTAACAAACCAGTACAAACCAGTATGAACAAACCAGTACAAAAGTATTTAAAAAAAAATCTATATAAATAAATCAATAAAAATTGCTCAGGAATGAACACTCCACATGATCAGATCAAATCTCAAGTCAAATGCTCAAAAACTAAGAGATTGAGTAAAATCCACTGGTAATTTGTATAATTTTCATTTTTTTTTTTAAATGCTGTTACAATGGCAACACATTTTTCGACATTGACAAAAGATGAAGTTTGCACATCTTCATAGTACAGTAGTCACATAACTGAGATATATTGTATGTTGATGCAAATTTATTCCACACCTCCTGGAGAGGTTTCAATGTTTGAAAAAGATGAGTTTTGTTAAATGTTCTCATCAGCTCCAAGCACATTAAGCAAAGTTAATTACAGCAGAAATATAGACATCATATAAAATGTAAAAAAAAAAGAATTATGGTACATCTAAAACTCTCTGTCTCCTATATTATATACTCACACTTGTTGTTTCTGCTATCAGCTTCACCATCCCAGACAAGAGAATTGGGCCCATAGGCTGCATACGGGCATCACTGCATGCAGAACACAGATGATGGACAAACTGTACTGCCATTGATTTGAGCTTGTTGTGAGGGTTGGCTCCATACAGACAGTCAAAGATGACCTTGACAGGAAGCAAACAATAAACAACTGCTGAAATAACAAGTGTTAACATGAATATTTTACACTTGACTCAACAATTTTGAATAAACATACATGCATCAAGTATGAAAACAAAGAGGATATCATTAGTGTGACATAGGTGGGTAATACATTTTTTTTTTTTCCACGTCTCAATTGTGACACTGCATAACAGAACCTGGGAGGCTGATTTTTTGTGTGGCATCCAGTCACGGCTGGATGAAAAGACTAAGTAAGCTTGTGATGTCACATGAGTACAACGATATAAAGAAAGAATAAAGAAAATTCAACCTATTTCCATTTTTCTCGCATAACAAAACAACACTCGACTTCTCTCTTTCAGAAGGCAGGGGGAATAATATTACCCTTAACATACGTCAGTAGCAAGTCGAAGAAATGTGCACTTTATTCAAAAGGTAAAGTTTTGTGAAATTCTCTTTTTATTTTCCTTATATAGTTGTACGCATGTGACATCATACACTGTAGTAGTCTTCTCATCCAGCAGTGACTTCGCAAATACTTAAAATATTCATAACTTTTGAACGGATTGTCCGATTTTCCTCAAACTTTCACTGATGTGTTCTACTAATATTGCTGCATTCTCTCAATCCTAATGTATATGAAGGCGGACTTGTCCTTTAATTTGAGAAAGAAACGAGGTTCATATAATCTGATGGTTTGTTAATCCCCAATTAAACGGACGCCTTCTGATTATTAAAGCAGGAGAAATTGCACTACACACAGTCAGCTTTCTAGCTTAATTCTGTGAAAAGCAAGTGTAAAAAAAAAAGAAATGCACAGATAATCAAAACTTACCTGAATGCAGGCTGGAAACTGGTCTGCTGCCAGCCTGGATCTAAGGAGGTATGGGAATAACTTGAGCCTGGTTCTGGTACTGACTGGTGCCCGTTTTTCTTCTGGCTTTGGAGTGGGCTGTGCAATGAATACAAGAAAGGAGTGGTACATTGAGGATTTCTAACTTGAGAAACAATGCCTAGTACACAGTGTTCTAGTGGACAGAGACTCAATTTCAATACTGTCACATCTGTCTCCGCAATTATCCATTTGCTTTATGTGACATATAGTGGAGAGTATATGTTACAGTAACTGTCATCACAGTAATCATCAAATGAACTCTTGACATCACACTCAAAGTCAAATAGTACATAAATGCCAGAATTTGACATTTTGATGGTTCACCAAAGAAAGTCGCAGTGCAGCAAAAAAACACAGTGCATAGATTACAACACTCACATAGACTACAGGCATGATGATCGACTGCATCACACTCATGCAGTGATTTGTGCACCCATAATGATACAATTGTGTCACTAATTTTGGCTCCCCCCCCCCCCTCGAAGCTACCTGTCAAAATTTTACAATCCTGTATTCCATAAGAGTGATTTGTACAGTATGAACAGTTTATACTCATTACCACCAACAGCATCTATGCTATAAGACTGAATTGTGTTACTCACAATTGATCCACTTCAAGATAAAGGCGTAGAAGATTAGTTCTGACACTGACTTTGAATCTCACCTCACACTTGCAGCTCACCTCTCTTCCAAGCTCCTGAGAAATTTACAAATTCTTGTCATCTCTTTCACACTTCTGGGATATTTACACATATATTCAGCAATTGCCATGTAAGCGCTTCACTCACCTGACCTTTCACTGCCACACTGCCTTGGAATAAGGCAAAGAGACGCCTTACCACATGTGCATCATTCCAGTCAATGCCACTTTAGATATCAACAAAAGAATTGAGGAAAAAAAACACAAAACAGAATGTTAGGATACTCTCACATAGAAATTTAGGACACTTGTTTTTATCAAAGTCAAACAAAATATTGGGGAAAAAATGTTTCAAAATCTTGTGTGCAGTAAGAGTAGTGGATAAATGGTGAGTTCTGACATTTGACAGAATACATAACAAATTATGACCCTATTAACATAACAATGCTACATGCCAAGTTCGGTGAAAAGCTTTCATGGTGTTTTAACCCTAACTAGGCCGGGGGGGGGGGGGGGGGGGGCCTCCGAGGCCCCCCCCTCGACGTTTCGCGCGATGTATCGCTAACGCGAAAAGCTATCGCCGCGACGTTTCATGACTTTTTTCTTTCAAGTCTCCCGCATCTTTTGACACCAAATTTGCGATGCCCGGGCGCGCGGTTCCGAAGTTGCGCATAAATATGTATGTGCATGTCAGACCAAAAAATGCTCAAAAACGTGAATTCGTGTACAATTTCAATGCAAACTGTGCTTACAGGCAAATTTCATAAAAGCATGATTATTTTGGGGTTTTATTGATTAAAATCAATTCATAACATATTTTCTTGTTCAGAACAATGTCGCGGACAAGTTTCATCGAAAAAACAATGAAAAACATAAAGTCAAAAAAACAAAGAAATACATAAGAAATTCAAAAAAACAATAAAATACTTAAGAAATTTTTTCTAATGGCGCAATTTTTTCTCTTATATTTTCTCAGGACACTAAAAAGAATATTTACACAAAAAATGTGCTCATTTTGAGCTTTATTTAGTGATTTATACCAAATTGTCTGATTTCATGCATCATTATGCATAAATTAGCATAATTTAGCATAAATGATAATTTTTTAAAAATTTAACTTCGTGGTACTTTAGATTACATCACAGGCAATGTGTGTGCCAATTTTCATCGCGATCGCGCGGTCGACGGCCGGGATCTGGAGGGGGGGCCTGGGAGGCCCCCCCCCCCGGCTCTATGATCTACCTAAATAGCCCGGCCTAGTTAGGGTTAAAGAAATGATGAAAAATGGAAAGTTTACGCACAACACACACCGGATGGTGAATGATCCCAATAACTCACTAGGGCCTTTAGCTAAGGTGAGCTATACAGTAGAAGCACACTTTTCACTTCAGTGTAAGAGGGTGTCAAAAACACAAACATGCTTGGAAAAAACAAGACACATTCTATAATCAAACCAAAGATGTCCATTTTTTTTTCTTTTTCATCAATTTGCAGGAAAACCTTTGCCACCAAAGTTTAATACAATTTTTAATGCTACTCGTTAAAAAGGGATTGCAATTATAAAAGAAATTTCAAACTATTTCAATTTTTTGAAGGATAAAAGCTTACCCTCTAGTATAAAACATTTGTGTTCCTCTATATATGCAATAATGATGAAATAACATGACAAACATAGAGCAGTTTGAGAGCACTTCCTTGCAAAAATCAGAAAAACAGTTTCCGATCTAATTAATGGTAATGATATGCAGAAGTCACAAGGAAACAGCACAGCTTGCATGCATCGACCGAGCTACATGTGTACAGCTATCCAAGCAAAATCACTCATAAAAGATGTTACTCGGATGATTAATTTTTGCAAATTAATGCAGTTTTAATGTGATATGTTTTAATTTCTACAGTTGGTTTAGGGAATTATTATTTTGGAAAGGTACCACCATGCCAGTTTCATATGTTGTTGGCAGATAAACTAGGAACAAGGACAAAAATTCAACTGTGTTCTGGCTGACTTTTTTTCCAATGACACTGAAAATTTAAACCACTCCTGCAAAAGTTTGGCCTTTCTATTGTGAATATGAAAATGATACTTAAAAGCGAACGTCCCAGTTAAGCAAAAGCTCAGGCTCGTTTTACAGAGCTTTGAAAATCGTAAGCAATTGCTAGCAGGAACAAGCAAAAGGTCAATTTTATGCATAAGTTTTTAAGCAAATGCTTGGTCTCTAAGCAAGTGCTTGTGTTTGCTTTTTTGCTCGCAAGCAGTTGCTTGTTTTTATGCATACAGATTCAAGCAAAAGGCCAGCACAAGCAATTGCAAGTTTTTATGCATCTGGCCCATCGTTTAGACACCCCTTAATGAACGCCAGAAACTGATCTGACAGCAAAGTTCATGAGAATGAAATAACATCAGGCTGAGAGCATGTTGTTTCGCTGCAGCATTGATACAATCATACCGTATAGACATACATGCTGTAGTGCAGGGAGGTGACATTGCCAGCAGTGATTTTGTCGGCTTTTTCTTATCTCCCTGGGGGTGTTTCATCAACGCTTGTCAGAGCTGACAACTGTCGGTGCTGACCAATTTCAGCAAAATCCTTGGTTTTGATTGGCTGAGATGCTCTGGACACTGACTGTTACTATGGTGATTCAAGTTGTCAGCGCTGACAAACGTTGATGAAACACCCCCCTGACTTTGATACTGTCATCACAGTCCTCAGCGAGTGAATAGTCAAAATCAAACTCAGTCTAATTGTACATGAATGTCAGAATTGGACATTCTGATGGGTCAAATGAGAAAGCTGTAGCCAAGAAACACAGCGCAGATACATCACTTGCATAGTATAACAATACAAGCGTAACTATAAATATTTTGTAATAAATTATATTGATAATCTGTTTCAGGAGACATTTCCCTTTGCTCTGACACCCGTTTTCATCTGATTTTCATAAGTTTTGCTTCTTGTTCCAATGGCTTTAATTGGTCACATAAAATGTGCAAGATTTCAAGTCAAATGCTATAAAACTGAGGGAGTTAGCTTGATCAACAATATTATTTTGTGTGCCTATTATAACCCCCCCCAAAAAAAAAATGTTTCCATGGCAATGCACTGTTTCTTTTGACAAAGGATTTGTTTAGCATGCTTTGATATCTAAAAACTATAAGGTCACATATGCTGTCACTAAAATGCTTAAAAACTGAGGGAGTTAAAGCAATCCACATTTTTTTGTGTATGATTTTTATTGAAAAAATACTGTTACCATAGATACACATTGTTCGACACTGAGGAAATATCAAGTTTGCACAACTAAATACTACAGTGGTCACATGCACCAAATTTCAAGTTAAATCCTAAAAAGACTGACAGTCTAATTAAATCCACAATATTTATTGATTTTTTTGAAAGAAAAATGTTGTCACCATGGCAACAAATTGGTAAACATTGATAAAAGATATGTTTTGCACACCTAAAAAATCATATTGGTCACATGTGCCAAATCTCAAGTCAAATGTTCCAAAACTGAGGGAATTAGCTAATTAGTACAATGTTCATGGTGGGACACTCATGCCTTGTGGTCACACTGGAGTTACTGAGGATTATTACATTATGGAAAATAATAAAATCAAGCCATAGTGCTAACCTTGATTTCTAAAGGTAATCAATTGCGTAAAGCAGGGGTGGATCCAGGAATTCCGTAAGGGGGGTGGGGGGAGGTGCATGTGTCCCCTCCATTTTTTCTTTTTATTTGTGACCAGCTATTGTGTACAACAAAAGGATCCTAAAGTTGCTGACGGCTGAGCCGGGAAAATCGAGTTCGAAGTCACGTATCGGGTAATCAAAATCGGCCAAAACAATCAGATTTCTGTTTTTGGCATTATTTTGTAGTCCAATGTATTGTCTATAATCTGCCGAAATTTCACAGCTAAATAATCAAAGGAAAGGCAAGAACATAGCGTTTTTCTGGCCCATGATTTTCCGACTTTCAATGGAAAAGAAATGTGTCTGAAGATTTGGATTCATCGCCACAGCAAGACTCCTCCCCTATCAACGATTCAGTGATCTTGTTGGTCTGTGGGTGGCATCCTGGTTACTGATTGGTCGTGCGTAGACTGTTGGCGCTAAGCTTGATTGAACATGCCAGGGGTATACCTCCTATTGTCCAGCGGTGAAAACTGTCTTGCCTCCCCTTGATCATGATAGCGTTGGAAGGAGAGGTGGTTTTCTCGAAATACTGATTTCTTTAACCACTCAACATTTGCTAATAAAATCATTGATATCTCCGCAATGGAGTACTTTTATGAGTCGTGTTATATATGAAATTAAAGTGGAAGAGTATGGGAATAATGTCACATCATTTTCAGAAAATCGACCTCCTGCGACTTTCGAATCCTTTTGTTGTAGCGGGTCACATTTCTTTTGTAAAAAAAAACCAATAAGGGGGGGGGGGGGGGGAGGGGCACGCCCGGTGTGCCCCCCCCCCCTGGATCTGCCACTGTACAGGCACATTCTATCTCAATCTAGCGCTACAGCTGTACTTACATTGTACAATGTAGTTAGGCTAGCTGTCATAGAATGTGTACGTGTTTTTAGCTACAAGTATTAGTGTGTACGGAGCTATCACCATTGGAAACTCAACTAGTTGAGATATAGGCAGAGAAATTGTAAACACATACAGTTAAACAGAGATACGTTTATGACAAGATTAGAAAAGTAATCACCGTATTCGCCAGTGATAATGCCACACTATTTTTAACAAAAATACAGCTGTTGAGTCGGGGTGAGGCATATGCGTCAGCACAAGCAAATTATTGCCTTTCCAACTCACAGAATCGCCTGCCTGGGACTATACAATGTGCCAATGAGCAATGCAATATCAACCACTGCATTGAAATCAATCTTATACAGACAATGCTATGTTCTGCGATTAAGTGACATTTTTTTTTGAGGACATTAAAAAAAAAAAAAAAAAAAAAACCTAAAAAAGAAAGTGCAGCGCGATTGCAAGTTAGTGTGCAAAGCATAGCCATGGCGGCAATTGCAATCCTGCACACATCACACAATAACACTACTGTACAAGTGGAAATTTTCGCGCATTTCGCACAACCAGAAACTAGCGCGAAAATAAAAACATGCAAATATTTTTGCTTGCCATATGTTCCCGTACTTACTGCCTTAATTCCACGGAATCAAAAACATGCGAAACTCTTCTTACCGGGCAGAATGCGAAAAATTAGTCGCGCGAAAATATCCACTTTTACAGTATCTCATGCAATACTCAGCTATTGAATAGTACAGTGTGTGTGAATAAAGACACACCAATACATGGCTATTGAATAGTGTGTGTGTGTGTGTGTGTATGTGTACACAGGCTCAGTCTTTCATCATTTTAGGGTCCTACGCACAGAAATATCATTAAAAATCATGACACGCGGTAATTGCATCAATCAGGAAAAACTTGAGATAAAACAAACATAAGTGATTGATAGGAAATGCCTTGAAACAAGTAGAAATAACAAAAGTCCTTATCAAAAATAGTTTAGAAAAGTAATGAAGTTTTAATCACAATAAAATTCCTCATTTTTTTTTCTTTTTTTCATCACCAAAGTCGGAATGTGGCTTATCCAGCGTTGTGGCCTTAACGCTGGCAAATACGGTAAGGGGAAAATGATGCTAAGAATTTGGAGAGAAAACAATTATAAAAAAATAAAGTTGTCTAGAGAGAAAGAAAAAGTTACTTTCTTCATAATGGTGGTATGTGATGTACATCGCTGGTTAGTTTACTGTTACTGTAGGAGATGGTGGATAGTATAAAGCCAAACCCCACATGTGGGTGGAATGTGTGTGGTCATGGTGCAGCTTTACACACTGCCTTGACATAAAAGATGTGAATGCAGCGTTTAGATACACCCTTTTGCCATGTAGATACCTGACGAGAGAAGGAATTTGATCAGTGTATCGGCAGATACACCCTTATGCCATATGAAAGAGTAATGCTGCACATGTGCGGTTTTGTTGGCAGAAAGGTTTATCTAAATAAAGTGACTCATATCCTGGTAATAAACAATCTGAAAAACCAAGAAATGATAAAATAAAATTTGAAATACAAAGTAAACTCTAAGATACAATGTAACCTCCATCATCAAGCATAACAGTATATTCCTGTTGCTTACAGAATGAATGTAAATGCCAAAACTTTGAAGACATTTTTCCTGGCCTTTCGCTACTGTCAATTCATGCAACTACCTGGTGTCTTCTCATTTTTATCTTACTCACACAATTTTGTTAATGGACATTCCTCGCTCAAAAATACCATTGTTAGCTTAAATTTAGAGACCTTTGACCTTCCCCCTTCGATTTCCATATTTTCCCAAAAGTTCTATTGTTGAATGAAGAGTTACAGTCTAACCTCTCCTATCCGTACATGTCAGGACCGGCGCTCATACGGATAAGGGATTTGTCCGGACATAGGAGACTCAATGTTTTGTACTCACAGCTGCTTACCCAATAATAGCTACAGGCACATGTATTAGTTTTGTGTGAAACATGTCACGTCCTTGTCAGCTGGTCTGCTTTCAGAATTTTCTGATAATTTGCTCAATGAACGAGCGCCTGTACTGTGACCTGATTTACCCACAAATTTTCTGTCAATGTTCTTGCTGTGATTTGGAGATAGTGAATGTCTGAATGGATGTTATTTGGATGAAAATTTGGTGTGAATGTACATTGATTATGTTGAGAATAATATGTAATTCATTAGAGATTATGCAGGGATTTGTCTGAATTGGAATTCCCTTTTTCCCATTATTATGATAGTAAATTGAAAAAAAAAAAAGTTGTCAAATTTCACAAGAGCCCATCACTGAGACTATTGGTGTTTCAAACAGAAGATTAATGCACCTTTAATATACAAAAGATTTTCCACGAGCACAATTTTACAGAGCCATTTAAAAACAAACACTGGCATTTAGAAACACTAAAGTAAGACACTTCATCACACTCAAATGCAACTCGTATCTGAATGCAATCACAATGAACATACACTTTTACCTGTGAATCTTCTTCAAAAAGACATCTGCTGCTGTGGCAACACTATATGAAAAGAAAAGAAAAGAAATGATATCTGTTCAGAAAGATCAATGCACAGATTTACACATGTAAACTGACAGTGCAAAACACAATTCTGAATTATCTAGATGTTTCTTGTTTGTGTAAATCTATCTCTATCTCTCTCTGCTAAATTTCTGCTGACACAAACTGTGATTTACTATGTACTACATCATTTTGTGTAATGTGTGCTAATAAAGTTCCACACATGCATACATAAAGTCTACAATATTTACATACAAAATCAGGGAGATAATAGACAAGGAGTGGAATCCTTCCTGATTGTGCAAATCTGTGGATAGCTTCTATAAAATGACAATATGAATGCTTAGCATTCTACTGGCTTTGATGTTTCATGCTCCAAGCTGTTCTTTCATAGCTTTTAGACTTATGCTGTGTTCAGACAAGAGCCATGTTCAGACGTATTTCTAGTCGGAGTAAAATTTTATGGCACAGCAATTAAAATTCCAATTGATGCTTACCAAGACCCTGTGTCCACACGATGGTCGTGGGAAGAAACTCCGACCAATTTACCACGGCCTTTGCGGGGAGGGTCGGTGGAACTTCCGCAAGTGGTAGCGCCGCACACATCGACCATACGATTGTTTTTTTACCAGCGGCATTAGTCTTCTCCGTTCTTGTTGATGAGAATTTTTGAGCGCTAGCTTCTTCGTCATGATCAGCTAGGTTAGAATGGTACTGCACACGCACGTGTACTCGCAACATGTCAACACTGCGATTTGACCCCGGAAGTTTTACGTAGATTGTAAGGTATGTAAGGTCATAGATACTCTTGAGAGCTTGTCCACACGGGCAATTTACTCCAACCGGCTAGTCGTGGTAGCGAGATACTCCTGAGAAAACTCAGGAGTATCTTTTCTCAGGAGTATCTTGGTCGGAGGAAGAGGTCGTGGTAAGTTCCCCCGACCGGAGGAAGTTACCACGACCTTGTTCAGACGGGCACTACTCCGACCTTTCTTCCGACCTTCCTCCGACCAAGCTTCCTCCGACCCTTCCTCCTAAGTTACTCCGACCAAAACTGCCTTCGTCTGAACACAGCTACTGGCAGTTTTGGTCAGAGTAACTTCAGAGGAAGGGTCGGAGGAAGCTTGGTCGGGGGTAACTTCGGAGGAAAGGTCGGAGCAGTGCCCGTCTGAACAAGGTCGTGGTAACTTTCTCCGCTTGGAGGAACTTACCACGACCTCTTCCTCCGACCAAGATACTCCTGAGTTTTATCAGGAGTATCTCCCTACCATGACTAGTTGGTCGGAGTAAATTGCCCGTGCGGACAAGTCCTTGGAGCATCTATGAACTTTCATACCTTACAACCTAGGTAAAACTTCCAGGGTCAAATCGCAATGTTGACACTTTGCGAGTACACGTGCGCGTGCAGTACAATTCTAACCTAGCCGATCACAACGAAGAAGCTATGGAATATTACAGCGCTCAAAATTCTCATCAACAAGTATGGAGAAGACAAATGCCGCTGGTAAAAAAAAAATCCAAAACAACAACCGTATGATCAACGTGCGCGGCACTACCACTTCCGGAAGTAACACCAACCCTCCACGGTGATCCCCGCGAAGGCTGTGGAAAATTGGTCGGAGTTTCTTCCCATGACTGTCGTGTGGACACAGGGTCGTGGCAAGATAAGTGTAAATTTGAATTTTAATTGCCGCACCATAAAATTTTACTCCGACTAGAAATACGTCTGAACATCAAGAAGTTCTTGATTTTAACTAGAAATGTCGCTACAGCGACTGGTTATACCCCTGCCAAACAACATTTCATAAGCTTTGGTAAAAAAACTGAGGAAGTAGTTAAATCCGCAAGATCTTTCCTTGATCTTCTGCAATTAATATGCCATTACCATGGCAACATACTTTCGGGTACTGTCGAAAAATGCGTCTTGCACATCTACAACCAAAGGCACACATCTGTACCAAGTTTCATGGAAATTGGGCAAAAACTGAGGAAGTAGTTTGCAACACAAAATTTTCCATCATTTTGGCTCATAATATGTGAGCTGTTACCATGGCAACATACTTTTTGTCACTGTCAAGAAATGTGTCATGCTGACCTATATCCTAAGACAAACATTCAATATGAACACTGATGAAGCAGTTTTGCCATGAAGCATTTTGCCCTATATTTTACCAATAACATGCCATTACCATGGCAACGCACTTTTTGCCACTGCGGAAATATGTGTCTTGCACATTAACATATTCAAATGAACATCTGTACCTAATTTCATAAAAATTGATCAAAAACTGTGGGAGGAGTTCGCAACGCAAGATTTGTACCCATTTTTGCCCATATGCCGTTACCATGGCAATGTACTTTTGGGTACTGTCAAAAAATACGTCTTGCACATCTACAACCCAAGGCACACATCTGTGCCAAGTTTTATGGGAATCGGTTGAAAACTGAGGAAGTAGTTCGCGACGCAAGATTTGCAACGGACCGACCGCCCGACCGACCGCCCGACCGACCGCCCGACCGACCGACCGCCCGCCCGACCGACCGCCCGACCGCCCGACCGTCGCTGATTCCTATATACCCCCTTCAAACTTCGTTTGGCGGGGGTATAACAAGTTCACGCTGTATTTCAGAGGAATTGTTGAAACCATGTATGGAACTTTCTCGGAATCTGCTGTACAGCCCCGGTGCTACGGTGCAATTAACTCACTGATAAGAGGCCAAAGCTTTTGAATTCTTAACGGTCATCGAAGCGCTGTGCGGAGGGAAGGACAAAAAATCTCGAAAGTTCACCTCCTCGTATCTCCCTTATTTTACCACCAAATCCCTTGAAACTTCACACATATTTCAAATATGAATATATCATCCTTCATATGATTTTTGGGCGAAAACGCTGATGTATCTTTCGAGATATGTGTATTTTTCTGCTTGAGTCGACTGTGGGAAAGGGTTACGATTTTTTCCCGACACAAGTCTGCGCCTGCATGAATATGCATTTGATCAACATATTACTAGTCTGTATACACCAGACTCACTACCTGCGAAGTCTCGTGTTTGTGCAATTAGTAGTTAGGTAAAAATAAGAGCAAAAAGACAACCAACTTTAAGAGAAGATACTGGACATGCACAACTAGATCATCCTCCTGCGCATGCGTTTTCTACTGGTGAGTGCACGCTTAGCCAATCAGCGGTGTCAGGCTCGGCGCAATGCGACAGAGGTCGATTTTCGGTCAGCAGGGTGGTGAGTGGGCAAGAGAGGAACCCTGCTTTGTGCTTCAACTGTTTCAAGCAGCACAAAAACCAATACATCGGACTGCGTATTCCTTACGCCATGGATTTTACGTGGGTCACAAGTGACAGTGATCTCGATTTTTTCCAGACATAGCTGTGCGCCAAATGATACAGAAAAGATATTTGGAGAGCAGCATGGATATACTGCCATAAGTCATATACCGAAGTTTCATTTTTGTGCAATGAAGGAAAATGTGAGAAAATAACACTTGTTTTGAGACCAAATTTTCTGTTTTGGAAGCTAAGTTTCGACATTATTTTCACACGTTTATCCTCAATAAAACCCCAAATAACTAACATTACGAGTTAGAGAATAGTTTCTTCTTCAGTTTGCTGTATAGATTTAATCATTTGATGGCTTTGAGGTGAGATATTGCGATTGTCCTGCAACACTTCCCCAGCGGTTTTACGCACACAAGCTGTCTACTTTTTGCAACTGAGGCTTCGAGGTCATAAGCTTTTGGCGAGTTAATTGCACCCTAGCGCCGCGCTTGTGTAGAATAAATCCTTTCAGTTTTTCTTCAAATAACCCTGTCATCTATACCCCAGGACTGAAAACAAAAATGGAATATTAGCATGTTAGAAAAAGTTAATATTAAATCATCTTGCACACATTTGTGCATAATTTTGTTCACCAAATACCTGAATGTGAAATCTTTTTGATTGTGTGATTGGCTAATGCATGTTTCTGCATTTTTAATAGAATCTGAAGTTACAGAACTAAAATTTTAATCATTCTTGTTTGAGTGTTCTGTTCTCTACACACTAAAAAATTGCCGCCAAATTGCTCAGTTTGTTGTGATTGAGGAAATTATGTCTTTTGTCAAAACAATTCATTTACATCTGTGAAAGAGTGCATAACTTCTCGGCGGGATGGAGCATGGGTACAAAGGAGAGACTCTTCTTTCTTCTCCTTTTCTAGCACCTGACGAAATCAAGAAGACGCAATGATTCAGTGCAATCTGAAAACGTAAAATCATGGGATGCAACTTTCCCATCAGTATCTTAGAAATGGATAATATTGGGAGACTGGAAACTCACCTGTAGTGGGTGTCGGAGCTAGCTACTATTAAGTGACAAATGACTTCAGTTTCACTCAATACATCTGAACTCAGGAACTGCACTATTCCAACTTTGCACTATAAAGAATGAAAAAATGCACACATAGATAGAAACAATGTCTAAATCAATATGTAATAAAAAAGTTATTCACACAAGAAGGAATAATACTCATAGGAAGGCAGGTATGTATAATTACTACAAGTATGACTTAAACCATTTAATACCCACACTATATCATTTTCTAGGAGGTTCAACAATTATGAAAATATGATTAATCTTGCAAATATTTCTTTTAATATCATTTCGTTTCATTTCATTTTAATCATTGAGTTCCCACACAGATTAAAGAGTGTTGTATTTGTAACATACATCCACAGAGATCAATAAAAAGTAACATATATTTTGTAAATTTAATATATAAAGACTATCATAATATTACATGACACAAAATGAATTCATATCAGTCTAGAGTACATTACATTCATATTAGATGATTAAGATTATGTGCAGGGGAACCTACATAAAAGCAGATGCTTGTGGGGATAGGTTCCAAGAAAAAAGTCAACTACAATCATTCACACTTGCATACACACACTGCATGCACACAAGTGCACCTGGACAAGCACATGTAAACACACACACACGTTTGTTAATTTACAGATCAGCAGTTGCTATTTTAACAAATTTCATTTGTAGAGGGAGACAAAACTGAAGAAACTCACACCTGAAATATTAAATTGGTGAGTAAAACATTCTCTCTTTTCATAATGCAAAATAAATTTTAAAAATTCTTAAATTTAACATAAGAATATTAATTAAATTCACTAAAAGATCCTCTTTATACATATACATTTTGTACATTGTATACTATTAACATGGTCAGAATCACAAAAATCTTGTATTGCATATAAATTTGTACCGTATAGTCATACACAATGTATATCACTTTAAATTTAATGTTTGAATACTGTGAAAGCAATTTGCACAACTTTTGCCACAAAGTACAATGCTAAGGTAGCAGTCACTTTAAACATGTGTTATACTAAATTCCATCAATACCACTTAACGAGATTATTTAGCTGATTGCCATGAGTTAACTAGGCTAAAAGATACTCTTTTTGTAAGGACAAAGTGTAAAACTAATTCTGTGTAGAAACCTCGCATTACAAAAGGGTCATGAAATGTACGAGTCGGAAATGTTCTCCAAACATTCCTTTAATGAAGCTGCAGGACATCTGAAGTAAAAACTTCATGAAAAACTGCAGAAAACTTTCCATTAGTACTATCTGTTACTCTCAACAAGTGAAGTGAACGTGAACCGGTCCAAATCTGTCGGTGCTCGAATGGAGCATTTCTCTCCCTTCATGCATCACCTTGCCGAAATTGTTCCAGTAAAAATATTTTGGTGAGGCATTTGCAGTGCCATCTGCTAAAATTGCTCCTTTATGGAAATGTCTCGAACAAATACAATTCTCGAGTTTGACTTCAGATCGAAGTGGTCTTTCCAACGAAGCAGATTTTTCCATGCTCTCCACTGAACTTTGCCTGTTAGGAACTTTCCCCACTTCACGTCCTTCATCAATGGATATTTTCCATAATTTCGTCATTTGGCATCATCGGCCCAGCAGTGGGCCTCTTCGCAGAAGAATCCCATTAATCAAATGTAAAGTTACAGATTCGAAAATATCTCTGTTATTTGCGAGATTATATAAGACAGAATTTGAGATGATCTATGAATACCAGTACTTCAGCGTTCAAGGTGCATAAAAGCATGCATTTACACATTGCCTGTTCATAACCGGAAGTTTATATCCCAAGAATTAAAGGTAAAAAATTAGAGTACCACACGCGTTCAGATTCGGAGAGCTATATGCAATAGGGAGAATTGATTCAATGGTATTAAAGGGGAAGGCTAGTAACTGATCAGTGGGAATCAGTGGAAATGCTGGGAGATGATTGTTCCAATCCTTATGGGATTCATTCAAGAGTTCATTGTATATCTATTGTTGTGTGAAAATGATTTGCTTCAGAACGGTCTCATATTCAAGTAATGTGCAGATTAATGCTCCGTCACTGACCAGGGACGCTAACCTGGAAGCATTAAACTGCACATTACTTGAATATGAGACCATTCTGAAGCAAATCATTTTCACACAACAATAGATATACAATGAACTCTTGAATGAATCCCATAAGGATTGGAACAATCATCTCCCAGCATTTCCACTGATTCCCACTGATCAGTTACTAGCCTTCCCCTTTAAAGCTCATGCAGGATAGTAGTCAACAATTAAGAAATTGTTTGATCACCTCCTCAATAGTTTTGGCATCCAGTGTTCCCTGCTCCCCTATCAACCTCTTGAGTGCATTGGGGCTCAGTCCAGGTGGGGTCTGGTAACTTTGGTAGTTGACCTCTGTGTTATGTCTGCTGGTATTGGCAGTAGCTGTGTTAGCATCTGCAGGTGCAGAGCTGGACCTCTCTTCACTGCAAATATACAACAAACTTTATTTCTTCATAAATCAAAGCATGTAGTAAACATTCCTAGGTTACTACCTGCCCACATGCAGGTAAGTACAAGGAAAAAATACAATGCACCATTACAGCACAATTGACAAGGGCACAAAAATATACAGCTGTACATACATAAACATGTGAAGGCACTATCAAACATTTTAAGTCACCATTCCCTTCCAAGTGGACTAATGGTGTTGTTGTTTTAAAGAAAAAGAAAGAGAGAGAAAAATTGGGGCCCTATACAAATAATTTGCCCCAGACAATACTAACATAAAACAAACATTATAGACCTTAGAGATATTAAACAAGAATATTAAATATATACCATGTCTCCATGAGGGAGCTCATATCGTCTCCACAAGGGAGCTCATAATGGACGTTTCCGCAAAGGAGCTCATATAGGAAAAACAACTGTTAAAATATCAATTATCAAAATAATATTATCCAATACAAAAAATAATCATGTCTCAAAAATGAGCTCAATATAAAGGTGACAATATCTATGTTAATGAATACCTCAAATTCTTCACGCAAAACTCGAATAACTAACTCACTAAAGGCCTGGTCACATTGCCCAAAGGTCGCGTAAACGCATGAATCACATAAGAAATTCAAGCCTTAAACGATATATGCGCGATTTGCGCATTTCATGAATTTGTCTGACGTGGAACCTTCGTAATTGTTCGCCAATGTGCGACGGATCGCGCGCTTTACGCGATTCCAGGTTTTGAGCAGCTCAAAACACGGCTTCGCGTAAAAGTTTACACAGTATTGCGCTGTTTTTCGTAATTTTTGCGTAGTTTGCGTGGTTCGTACACGAACAATGCGCGAAATATGCGTGGAATATCAGTGATCGTTCGCGAAAATGTTGCCGCTATCGCGTTCATGCGTGATTCATATGCAGTTCATGAGTGATAATGCACAGATTATGTGTGGTTTTCCATGGACCTCAGTCGTCACGCACAACCACGAATTTGCCCTATTTGGGGCCTTTGCGTGCCTTTGCGCTGAAAGTGCGTGGTTTGTTGGTGATTTTTGCGTGATCTTTCCATAGTTCTTGTGCAATTCATTGGTGATTTTCATCACGAAAATCAGCCAGAATTCTCGGCGGCCCAGCACGCACAACCAAATTTCCTGTGCGATTCATGTGTTTACACGACTTTTGGGCAGTGTGACCGGGCCTTACTGGTGAGGCTAAGAGTTCTACTCAAATCTACAGTGTATCTTCATACTTTTAATACCTGAATGTATATGGCAGGAGTAAATAGTCCATCATGAAGGTAGACAGGAGTTGGATGGTCTCAATCTTCTCACTAAGACCAAACATTGCTCTTCTTTTGGCAGGGTCACTTGGTAGCTCCAGGCTTGGTAAGGCAGGAATCAGCATCTGCAGGATGCTGTTCACATATGGAAAAAAAACCAAACAAATTGGGAATGAATTCATGTGATCATGTGATAACTATGCTGAAAGCTAAACACACACAAAGTCCTGTTGATGTCACTGGCATTGTACACCATAATAATAATACTCCCCCCCCCCCCCAAAAAAAAAAAAAAACATGCCATTTTGATTAAAAAAGTGATTTCTCAATCTTGTGTTATTTTTTGACTGAGGGTAGACATATTCATGAGGAATATGATCAACAAATGATTTACCGTAAAAGTGGATATTTTCGTGCTCAGCCAGGTTACACAATGTACACAAATTTCTTGTGTTCTTAATTCTGCACAATCAGGACATCAATTACAGGAACATGTTGCATGTAAAAATATTTGCTTGCTTTTATTTTTGTGGCAGCTTCTTAAAGTGCTAAATGGCCAAAAATTTCCACGTCGCGAAAATTTTCACTTTTACAGTATCAATACACATTTTGTCATTGAATGATTTGTTATTTAATGAATAAAATATGAAAATAGAGAGAACTTGAACTATCACTGGGTAAAATTAGTACTTCCATCTAAAAAAGGAGGGACTTACAGTAGCTCAATCCACAATATTTATGTTTGCTTTTCATGGTTAAAAAAAAAATGAAGTCACCATGGGAACAGTTCAACAATGATTCAAGTATGCTTGCTTCATTCACAAATCATGTTGGTCACATGTACCAAATCTCAAGTGAAATGCTAAAAACTGAGTGAGCTAAATCCATGAATATTTTGTATGATTTCATTTAAATATGTTACCATAGCAACACATTTATCATTGATGAAATTTGATTAATTTGAATTTATTTCTACTTTGTGTTCACAAAAGTATAAAACAAACATACCTGAATTACAAAGATTATTACAATTATTACTAAACAGTAATACTTTGTCAATTTTTATGTACAAAAATAATTGAAACAATGAATACTACTTATCACATCACTTGTAACACTTGCAGAACAAAAGTGGGGCAGCCTAAATCAAAAGCGTAGCTTATATCACTTTAGGCCCTCACCCCACCCCACCCCCCCCCCCAAAAAAAAAAATTCAAACCACATCAAAATGAGACATATATATATAAGAGTAACAATAAACAGAATATATACCAGAATGGTATAAAGGAACACAACAGTAAGTAAAACTGAAGTTCTGCATTAAGAGAGAGCGAGAGAGAGAGAGAGAGAGAGAACAGGAGAGGGTATGAAATACAGGGAATACTGTAGATGAGATAAGTTGTGATGAGGGGCAAAAGAAAAGAAAATGAGAGGAAAGGATATTGAGTAGGAGGACTGATAATTTCAAACAGAATATCTTTGATATTACTTATTCCAAAATTGCCTCTTAAAATTACCCAACATAGATATTTCTAAAATATAAAGTTTGCACATCTACATTGTAGAGCAGTCACACGTGCCAAATTTCAAGTCAAACACTGACAAGCTGAGGAAATTGGCTCAATCCACAATTTTCTAATAGTTTTGAAAAAATAAGGTTACCATGGCAATGCATTGCTCAACACTGACAAAAGATGTGTTTTGCACATCTTGAAACTACCGAGGTCACCTGCCAAATCTTAAATGTCAAATACTCAAAAACTGAGGGAATTAGCGCAATCCACAAAATTTTTGTGACTTTGTTTAAAAAAAAAATAGTTACCATGGCAAAACATTATATGAAGATGATGAAAGACTAAGTTTGCAAAACTTCATATCATAGCTGTTAAATGTGCCATATACAGTTCAGCCAGCGATCAAGTTCCCCCTAGATCGCGATCACGGGCGATCAGTGATCGCATTTACGCAATACGTCGCAATCAATTGATTGTATGCCGTATTGCATACAATCAATTGATCGCGTGTGCGATCACTGATCGCCCGTGATCGCGATCTAGGGGGAACTTGGTCGCTGGCTGAACTGCACATGTGTCAAGCCAAATGTTCAAAGACTGAGGGAGTTAGCTAAATCCTTAAAGGGACTGTCATGAGAAAAAATGGCCAGGTATGAACAGATAGGGTGAACTTTTAGAAAGCTGGCGACTGCAGAAAACTAATAATTAAGTTTCAGAACGAGAAAACTTCTCTAAAAAGTTGGAGAGATGGTGTTTTGACACCCTTTTCTGAATGTCAGAAACTGATCTGATGGCAAAATTTGAGGGACCAAGATTATGATGTCACATCATGAATGTACATGTAGCAGCGCTGCTGCTATGCAAGTACACGGCATTGTGGTTCAAAGCATGAATTTATTTTGTTTTCATTTCATTTCATTTTGTATTTTTTCTCTATTGCAACATAATCAATGACATATATGCACAGTGAACGTGAAAGTTAAGAATTTCAACGTAAGTAATCAATAAAAAGTGAGGTACATTATACTTGTACTTTAGAAGGGGATCATACAAATAAGCATTATAGTGATGAATTAATCAGAGGATGGAGATGGGTGACCCACTGAAAAGTGAAGCTTGTAGATAGTGGGCCTCCCAGTTGCAATATACAATGTACTTATGAAACCAGAAATGTCGCTATGGCGATTGGTACTGTATGCCTCCGCCATTGTGCATGGTTCTCCCAACAGGTCCAGAGTACATCATGACAATGTGTGACAACAGTTTCACATAACTGGCAATGGGGGCGGATCCAGGAATTCCGTAAAGGGGAGGCGCACGCACCCCCTATTTTTTCTTTTTATTTCTTTTGTTTGTACCAAAAATAAATAGGGGGGCGCACCCGGTGCACCCCCCTCTGGATCCGCCACTGGGCAAAATACTGACATGACATGTTTGTCACAAATGTGTTGGGTGTTCACTTCTCTTGAACTAGGTTTACTTGGATGAATGGCTACATTGTTTAAGAGAACAGTTATTTGGGGATTTGAGGATTTTTATTCAATATTTGACACTTTATAAGTTATGCTTGAGTAATTTCCCAAGTATGGAGAAAAAATGTAATTTCAGCATTAATTAGTGAATTTCTAGCATTTTGAACTGGCCTCTGACCCTTGACCTTTTACCCCACGACTGTAAAATTCTCAAAAGAATCACTGTCAGGCAGTACATGCATACATCATGTAGATATGAAGTTTCATGATGATACCTTGAGCCACTTCCAAGATACAGTGGAAGAAGAAGTAAAATTTAGAATTTTTCACTTGACCTTTGACCTCATGGCCCAAAACTTTCCCTAGAGAATCTTTATAAGGTAACACATGTATGAAATACCCTCAGGCATTGCATAGATATGAGGGTTTGATCATAGCACCAACTTGGTATCTCTTCTGGTCCTAGATTAAGATTCGTAAAGATTTCTTAAATTGGGGGCTTGGGGGCTCAGGTGAGCTAAAAACCCCTCCTGTGAGGTGTTTGCTCAACCAGGTATTGGCTTACAAATTCCAGAGACAGAAGCCCCATTTGAACAGAGCCTTTCAAAATAGAGTTACTGTGACAATGTCAAAGTAGCGTACAGGTAATATCTTTTTTTTTTTTTAACCTGTCTGTTAAAATGGTTTGTGCAAAATGTTGGTCAGATGATGTGATAACTTCTGCCAAATTCTACCCTAGCCAGCTGGGATAATTACCCTGCCATTACCCTGCCAACCCTTCTATTAGAACACTTGCGGTAGCATTCCTTTGATACACTATACATGCATGTGCAATATTGTGGATAGACGATGGTCAACATGTCGCACGTCGATTACTTGCATGGATTGAAACCAAATGATCAGTATGTACAATGTAGTTGAGATCAGTGACTGTAACCACATTTTGTTTACTAACAGGATTGCCTAGATAGATGTGCACAATGTAAAACATAGGTGGTGCTGGCCGATGGGCAGAGTAGTGGACACACATTCCTCTTGGAAACCTACCCAGAGGTTTTTGGTGTGTTTGTTAAAATGGTACCCCTTGATCTCTCCTGCTGTTTTACTGCCCGAGGGGAGGAAATTTGTTGTGTGGACATTGTCCTGACATTGTCGAGGTAAGGTCTGTTCAACAGGGCTAGATTTACACTGTACATTTGAGTACAAGATGCAACTTACAATGGTGCAGTATTCTCAGTGATGGCACGGTGTATCCCGAGGCCATTCCATTCATACATATATTACAATATCTCACCTGTCTTGTTGCAGTGAGGGTTTGCCTTCCAGACACTTGATAAGTGAAGGTGCAAGCTCTGCTTGCTTCTTGTTGTCAAGCCTGGGTAGCCCATCTTGAGGTACATGATTGTAAATTCTTCAAGGACAAAGTGTAGGAAAAAATAAAAGAAATGAAACAATTTCAGTGTGAACTTCCAGCTACTGGTAAGTCAAAGATGTAGGCATGTCACATCACTCATAGCTGGACATCGCTGTTTTTATGAAAGTAGTATTGACAGAGGTATTACAACACTGGTTTTGCAGAGATTGCAACTTTAATCACATAACTCAAACACATTTACAATGTATTTAAGTGAAAGCATGCATGAATTTCTTTGTACTTAATATACACATGTTGGACCAGAAGTATATTATTACCCGTATCAGGCATCTGAGCTGTGGTTCTACAAAATTGTATCTCCCTCCTACTACACGCAGGATTACGCGCCAGCAGGGAGAAGAGGAGCAAATTTTCCATAGTCCCCACTTTGACAAACGCCTACGGGATTTGCGTGTTAAAAACGAGGGGAATATAGCATCCTAGCACTTGAGCTCCCAGTGAGGAAAATTTGCTGTTGATGACAGTTTTCTCGTGGAGTGGTTTTGCAACAAGGGGCAAAATCCCATAAGTTAACACGTAAAACTAAAGGACAATTGCTGTTACTGTGTGAGCTGGCTGTTTCTACGCGCGCTGCATACCCGAGTTCGCCACAAAGGGCAAATTCCCATAGGTTAACATGTAAAAATAAAGGACGATCCCTGCGCCTGTGTGAGTTCGCTGTTATACACGCGCTGCGTACCGTGAGCTAGCCTGTGTATAGGGATGTAGTGCGCCATGTGGTGTTGAGCTCTACCTTGCGCCGAGTGGAAAATTGTTGCCGTGAATTGGGAAGTTGTACAAAGTTTACATTGTAATGATTTATTTTACTGCTCAAGATGCCTGATGGACTGTCTACTTTCGGGGGATACAACATTAATTGCCCTCACTAGAATTGTATTGCCCTTGTCTTCGACTCCGGCAATACAATTCTAGTTCAGGCAATAAATGTTGTATCCCCCGAAAGGCCAGTCCACATTATATTAATACTGACTGTATGCACTGACAAAACATACAAGTAACTCTTTGAAACTATATAGACATTACTTACTGTTATGAATGTGTTACTAGATGGGTCTTGATACTGAAGAAGAAGGGTTTCAACTGGGATATGAACCATTGGTCTGCTCTTTAGCCGCTTGTTGACATGAACCAGGAGTTCTAGGACCTTGGATATGACAGAGGTTTTACAAAAAAGGACTGATCAAACAGGACATAAAGCATGGGATAATTGCCTACCCAAAAGACTGGCTTCAATGCCAAGCCTGCAATGTAAATTGTTTTCTACTTGTGAAAATTAGGTCATATCTTAACCCTTACTACAAATAGGCTGGGGGGGGGGGGGGGGGCTTAGATCCCCCCTCGACATTCCGCGCAGTATGTCACCATCGCAAAAAGCCATTGCCACAATATTTCATGACTTTTTTCTTTCAAGTGTCCGGCATCTTTTGACACCAAATTTGTGACCCCCGGGTAGAATGTGGATCCAAAGTAAGATCTAAATATGTACATGCATGTCAGACCCAAAAATGCTCATAAACATGAATTCTTGTAGAGTTTCAAAGCAAATTGTGCTTAC